>NC_143572.1:41553888-42205000 GCF_054136105.1 Typopeltis vanoorti | reverse complement strand
ATGCTGACCAGCGAGGAAGAGTTTTAGTTTTGGGAAGAGATAGAAGTCAGAGGGAGCCAAATCTGGGGAATAGAGTGGATGTTCCAACAATTTATAGTGCAGATCCCTTAATTTTCCCATTGCCAAAACACCTTTGTGGGCAGGTGCATTGTCCTGATGAAATATGATTTTTTCTTCTGAAAACTGGGTCTTTTCTCACGAATTTTTTCGTCTAGTCTGGTTAAAAGATTGGAATAATATTCTCTGGTTATTGTTTTACCCTTTTCAAGATAATTAATAGACAAAATATCTTTAGCATCCCAAAACACTGATGCCATGACCTTTCCTACTGATGGAACCAACTTTGTCTTCTTTGGCACTGAACAACTGGCTTCTGTCCACTGTTTTGACTGCTGTTTGGATTCTGGTGTGTGTAATGGTGAATCTAAGTCTCATCCATAGTAATAAATCGACACACAAAATCAGTTTTATTCTTGTTAAAACACTCCAAGCACTGTTGAGATTTTCATGCGAGTGCGTTTTTGACTGTGTAAGCGTGTCACCCATTTTGCACAAAGCTCTTTCATTTGCAATTCTTCATGCAAAATATATCCTACACGTTCTTTTGAAATGCCTATAGTCTCAGCAATTTCACTCACTTTGACTCACCGGTCATCCAATACCATATCGTGCACTTGATCAACGATTTTTGGTTGTTGCAACTTTTTGAACGTCCTTCACGTGGATCATCTTCAAGGCTGGTATGGCCACGTTTAAACTCGGCAGTCCATTTCTTAGTTGTCGAAAATTAAGGAGAAGAGTGCCCATAAACTTTTATGAACTTCAATAAAACAAACTACTTGATAGAATGGCTTGCAATTTCATATGGATTCTTATTACATAAACTTTTATGAACTTTGAATGAATTTTTTTTGGCATTAAAACTTCTTTTACAAAGAATTTTATAACCGCACAATACTCAATTTTATCCATTTCAAGGGATACAGACAACACTTTTGCTTCAGACAGCTCTATAAAACAAACTACTTGATAGAATGACTTGCAATTTCACATGAATGCTTATGACAGACGTACCAACATAGAAAAAATAATTGTGCCGATAGTGTTGCCATCTATGGTTGAGGCCGAGAACTTTTCAAACCCCCCTCGTATGTAGTTCAGTGTGTCTGCAAGAGTATCTGAAACTGCCCATAGTTATGTAAAATACATTTAATAGAAGGAATAATACTCCCTGAAGAAGTGTTAGGGACAGAACAGAGTTAAGGGAGAGCAATGGCGATAATGAATTTATTTCTAAATGTTAGTAACAAATTTATGGGTAATGAGCTTAAATATTTGAACAGTTCTGTTTAAGATATATTGAGATATCAATTTGAAATAATAGACAAAGTTCTGTTACAGAGTGCCTTAGGTGTCGGCAGTTTTTCATAGGTGGTCGACATAATTGGGAAAAAGGAAAAGGGGTGAGAAATGTATACTAAGGGTGAGTATGAAGTGTACCAGAAGTCACTTATACACTAACTTCAAGGGTTGGTTAATTCATTTGAAAGTCAGACAATTGAGAGATCATTGTATAATGAGTATTTTATGGGGAGTTAAGGAGAGCTTTTGGATAGTTTCTTTTTCAAGTTCTAATGTAAATTTGAATGCAAGGTTTGTAAGAAAATGACAGGAGGTCATATTTTCAAATAATAAAAATATCATCAACATATCTCCACCAAACTGGTTTTAGGCTCATTTCCACTAGGAAAGTCTTCTCAAATTCCCCATAAAAAGGTCAGCTGAAGGGAGAGAGGTCCAAGTTAACATTTGTCATGCCATTTTCTGAGAAGTGCTGGAAATTATAACGGAGCATGCAGCATTTCAGTGGAATATTCAAGATGTTAGGCTAGGCAGGTTAATTATTTTTTAGAGTTTATGTAGCTTACAGTTATGTGATGCTAGTTGCTTTAATGTAGTATGTATGTAGCTGTATGTATGTAGATTTGTAGCTTTAAGATCATATTCCTGACTGAAGATGATCTTAAAGTGCCTCCGTAGTGCAATTGGAAGATCCATGGTATGTTGCATCTTTCGATTAGAAAAGGCCTAAGTTTGATTCTCGTCATGACGGGAGGAATCTTTATATGAACTTTTTCAATTGAAGGTGAGTTAGTTGATCTCATATGGAGGTAGCAGAGTTTTTTCTCCTGGAAACTCGGGTTTTTCATCCCGCATACAGACAAATTGGCCCTTCAGAACACATGCAATTTACAGACAGAAAATACCAGCTATGGTGGTTGATGGCGTATGTGGGCAGTAGATGGCATTGATGTAAGTGATTGGTAGTAGAGGTTCTGTGTAGTAGTGGAGACGGAGAGTTGTACAGTAGGTGTCCTCCCGCGATGATCTTCGGACTTCTTGGAGGTGTCACAAATAATAATAATAATAATAATAATAATATGAAGATTGAAATGCAATAAATCTTCTTCCTCTTGTGCCTTATCCCATCTATTTGAGATTGGCCTTTTTACATGATGCGACCTTACACGCATGATTCCAACTGTTGCGGAACCTGATGTTGGGTACATACTGGTGGTCATGTTTAAGTCAAAGAGTTTTTGTTTGTAGAAGTGTGTGCACTGGGGCCAGTTTGCCTGTTCTGAGGGATGAAAAACCCGAGTTTCCAGGAGGGAAAAACTCTCCACCTCTATATGAGACTGGCTAACTGACCTTTAGTCAAAAGAGACCAGATAAAGGTTCCTTATGTCATGGATGGGAATCAAACCCAGGTCTTTCCGACCAAAGGGCTTCATTTATACCAATTGAACTATGGAGGTTCTTTGGGTGACATAATAAATGTAGTATAATAATCAGTCCAAGAAGGGATCTCATTTTATCTAGTGATTTATTAGTAAACAGAACATGAGTTCATCCTTTTTTCTGAGAAAGGCAAACTGTGTTTTGTTAGCAATGAAGATTATCCTTGCTCCATTGTAGAATGGTATGGATACCAGTGGTCAAGACCTGGAAAGCCTTGGATATTTGCAGCATGGTTTGTTGAAAGAGTAGGAGGAATGGAACATACTATTATCAGTCAAGTCATAGATTAATATATTAATCTATGATTAGATATATTAATAGTCAAGTCAACTAGTCAGTGAGTGGTCATTTATGACCACTTTGTTCTAGCTGGCTACCCAGTTAGAGTGGAAGGTACAACTCAACCACTGTGCATACCTTGATACTAGACATGATCAAATGTTGAGAGCAACAACACGTTTCTCCAGACCTTTCCTTGGCATGTGTGATGTAGAGTAAGAGATCTGCTGTGGATATAGAAGGGAATCCATACTGGTGGTCATTGATTAATTAGTGGGCTTGTAGGTAGTGAAAAAGTTGACCTTCTGTATTATTTTAGCAAGGGCTGAAGTAGGGGCATTCAGTTGGTTGTTTGTCAGTAGACTTAGTTTCCTTTTGTTTAGAATAAGTTGGATATATGGTTGTTTTCGTGTATTGGATTAAGTGCCAACTGAGTATAAAAGTCTGTACAGATGATATGTAAGACAGGCATTAGCTCTAGAGTACAGGTTTTGAATACAACTGGGGCGATATCATCAGGACCATTACTTTTGTATCTAGATTATTTAAGACTCTTCTAATATCTTTTTCACTGAAAGACCACAGGAAGCATATAGTGTGGTGATTTTCATTAGTCATTTATGCAGAATTTGAACTGCTTTATCTTTGAGTGCTGTAACAAGGGTATCATATGGATAAGAGAGGAGGGAAGGACAGGTGAGCAGAAGTTGTATTTCATAGCTTTCACAGCGGTTCACAAGGGAAAGCAGAACTGTTATTTTGGACAGGATAGTTTTCTGATTTAGTTCATTCAAAGTCAGATTTAGTGGGATAATAGTTTTGATGTGTTTCAGCATAAGCTGTAATTGGAATGCTTGTTGCAAAACATCTCCAGTCAGCTTTTCTTTTTCCTCTTTAACTATATGGTAATCAAATTAAAGCATTCCTGTTTAAGACTTTATGGAGCATCACCCTGTGATCCAAATGCTGCAAAACTTTGCAGGAATACATTGTGCATCATGTGGAAGTGTTATCTGAGGAAACAAAAGTAGTCCACAAATCACCACCAGGGCACTGTACCATGTAGTAATTTTTAGTAGTAATTTTTCTGTATGTGTAATAAGGAGAAAAGTGACAAGCATAAATAACACAGTTTTATTCACTTCCATTGTGCATTCATGGACTGTACCGTTCAATGTGCTTCCCTTCCCAGTATGCCACAAACTGTATCCTTTGCACAGTGTGTTCAAGCTTGGAGTTATCTTCCAAGATGACCTTAATGTTCATGACTTCACTATTTAGACACTTGGATTATAGAAAGTCAAGCTTTAGGGATAAGCAGTTTGAAGAGGTCAAATTGGTTTTCAGAATTTGGAGAACAATAAATGTAATCTTGTTGAATGTCATCTTTATCCAGATTTGCTATTATGGATTTCTACCTAAGATCCATGTGTAGTGGAAAGATAAGATGATGAGGCTCTGATCTCTTCCATCTTGCAGTTAATATTATTCTATGTCAGTAGATATGCATTTGTGGAGCTAGTTTGCCTGTTTTGAGTGACTGAAAACCTGAGTTTCTAGGAGGGAAAATCCTCCACCTCTGTATGAGACTGGCTAATTTGTTACTCAAAAGTTAGCAGTCACGTATACCTTTTGACTGAAAAGTCTTGGTAGAGTTCATTATGTCATAGACAGGATTTGAACCACAAGTCTTTCCAGTCAAAGTAAATACAGTAGGTGAAATTTACTGTATGACACAAGGAAACCTTAAGTCAGAAGAAGAGGAAGTCTAAAGTAGAGGATACTAAATTTGAAACTGTGACCACTTTGAGGATAAGGTAGTTAGCCCTATGCCTCTTGTGTGTCCTATGTTTGTAGATGTGTGTGTTTACGGGGTTGGTTTGCCTGTTCTGGGGAAGGGGGGGAACAAAAAACCTGAGTTTCTGGCTTAAAAAACCCTTACCTCTGTATGAGATTGCTATTAATGTACTTTTAAATTTAGCATAATCTATCGCATCTCGCAAGATAGGTGAAGTGTTTAAGAATGTCTTAGCCATACCCACTAATTTATTTCTAAGAATTATCAGTAATTGAAAATCAGACCTATCTCTAAGTTTTTTTTTTTGCAAACTTAAAATAAGATTCTATATTTTTGCGATCTTCTCCTGAAAACGTTGGAATTACAAGATTAGGGTTTACAGTTTTAAAGCACTCCCTGTCTTCCATTATATTAGCATCTACCAAGGTATCACAATTGCCTTCTATATCCAATATCTTATTTCCCATGCTCTATAGTCTAACAAATTTATTTGTTTAACAACTGTGCCAGTTAGACTATATATTGTGTGAGATTGTAAGATCTTAAACCAAAGACAAAGCAGATATCATTTATATTCCCCACTTATACATATATATCCTTACTTTAAACTAGTCGTGGGATAACTATAAATCCCATAAACTCCTATCTTATGCAGGTTCGAAATTTTTAGGATAGTGCATTGACAGAATCAGTCCAATATGTTGTTCACAAACCATTTAATTAAGTCAAAGGGAGTTATAGAATGATTCACATATATACACAGTATCATTATAATACTCTAGCTAGTCTCAATTTCTTCTAATCTAACCTTAGTTCTAAGCTAATTCACAATCCAGCACAACATTAACTGAATATAAGGCATACCCTGTTTAAGCCTAATTTAACATTAATATATGAGAGACGTCCAGAAAGTAAGTTCCATTTTTAAATATTTTGACTGCAGCGCTGCAATCTCAATGGGGCACATGCGTGCTGAGTTTATTGACTCCTTAGCAAGGTGTTTGTGGCATTTTCAGACATTCTCGCAGTGCGTACGCTTCTTGTTGTGTGTTTATAATGTCTAAGAAAATCGACCGTGTGGAAAGGCTTATGTGTTTGAATACCATTAAAATCCAATCAACAACTAAGAAAATCGAATTGCCTGCTGCATGTGAAATTAGGTCAGTTATCCGTTTCTTGAATGCAAGGAATGTTAAAGCAACTGAAATCCATTGGCAAATTATTGAGGTTTATGGAGAATATGCAATAAGTGATTCAATGGTACAAAGATGGGTGAGACTTTTTAACAAAGGAAGGAGAGGTGTGCACAATAATGAACGGAGTGGGCAACCATCTTTAGTGACTGACGATTTGGTGCGTTCAGTTGTGAAGATTCTACAGAATAGGGGGATTCACTAAGACTTCACTCTCACTGCAATTTCCAGGAGTTACACATTCATGTCTTCATGAAATTGTGTCAGAGAAACTGAATTATCAGAAATTGTGTTCACACTGGGTGCAGAAGTTGCTTACAGAACAACACAAAGTGAATCGGCTAGGCAGTTCATTGGAATTCTTGACACGCTACCATGAGGATGGCGATGCTTTTCTGTGCAGACTTAATTTATCACTGGGGATGAGATTTGGGTGTTGCATGCAACCCCTGAATCCAAACAACAACAGTCCATGAAGTGGAGTCACACCTCATCACCAGTCGAGACAAAATCGAAGACAACGGTTTCCACTCGGAAAATCATGTGCACTGTGTTTTTTTGGGACAGACAAGAAATTTTAGGCTCCACAATCAATGCGAGTATGTACTGCCAAACCCTTAAGAAACTGTGTCATGCGATCCAGAGTAAACGACGTAACATGCTTACCAGGGGTGTTGTTTTGATTCATGATAATGTTTGCCTATACAGCCGGTGTAACACAACAACTTCTCGCCACCTTCGGCTGGGAACAATTCCATCATCCCCATATAGTCCTGACCTCACGCCAAGCGACTTTCACCTTTTCAAACATCTGAAATCTTTCCTTGGTGGCCGGTGGTTTCAAGATGACGACGAGGTCAAAGAAGCAGTCAATACTTGGTTTGCGTGACAGGCGGCAACACCTACGATGAAGGTATATAACTCTTGGTACCCCTTTATGATATGCCTGAACAATGGCAGAAATTATGTAGAAAAGTAGTGAAAGATGTCTACTTTAATTTCCAATAAAGTTTTTTTTTTGTAAGTATATTTTTGTTTCTCTGACTGCCCATCAGAAATTACTTTCTGGACCCTTGTACATTATCTCATAAACATAGACACTTGACATGCATAGTTCTTGTTCAGTATTATAATTACTTACAAATCTTGTTTAGCACAATGTCTTTCACATTAACCTTTTGTTCATACGCAGGTCTTCCTCTTGTCTTTCTTTTCGCTTGCTGACTCGTTCCTGTTTTCCCACTAAATTTCTTCCTTGTCAGAGTTGTTGACTGTGCCTTGCCCTATAGGACCGTTAATATGGCAGCAATGTACAGCTCCTTCCTTTTAAGATGATCAACATAATAATTCTCACATGGCAGTGAATCCAGGTAGAAGATTTCAGACCCTACGTCGCTTCTCTTTCAATTCCCAACAACAACCTAGCATGATGATGGACTCGGTTAAGAGAAGGCTTAGAAAATCCTAAGACAAAATTCCTTCCCATGAGTTGCCTTCTATAGGCCCAGACCTCTGATGTGCTCATGTGCGCGTCTCTCAAAAATGATAATATATTGACCTTCGGGCATGCTGACATCGTTCTTCGTGCATGGAATTCTCTATCCATGGCAATTATTATGTATTGACATAATATTGGACATAATATTTTTTATATGTATTGACATATTATTTGGACATAATATTGGCCTTTGAAAATTTCCATCTGTGATAATTCTCAGAATTCTTCACTAATCTTAGCATTAGACTTACTGATTTAACATTACTTAGTAGCCTTACATGATGACATCATGTGCTATATTATGTTAACAAAGGTTCAATACAGTATTATTACAGAAAGGATTATTTCAGTCAAAAAATTAACATTACTCTAAGTACATTCTCCTAAAGGGAGTATGTATTCACTGTACTTTCCTAAAGGGAGTATGTATAAATTTTCCAAACGAACATGATAAGTTACGAAGTTGCATATCATGAGAGATTTTACACATCTTTGAACCCTTTGAACAGATGTATATGATCACTCCCAAGATGGTGCAGCAGGTGAAATTCTTAGCGTTCTAGTGGTTTTGAACTGCCCAGAAGGTAGGGGCGAGTGTTGAGATAATAGCACTAGAAATCAATAGTGGCTGCGATTGGTTATTGTATAATCCAGTCCAATTGAACGTTGTCATTTGTAATGTGTTGCTGTTTTTGTTTTCTGAGTTTCATCTGTTTTGCGTGCATGGAGTGTGAACTGACGTGTGGTAAGCAAGTTTTTAATATATAATTTTCTATAAATTTATTAACATTTTTGGGAAACAGTGTTGACGATCTAATGAATGTCCTGCTTTCTGCCAGAACTTTTGCAAATCTATTTCACGATACAATACAGTAGAATGATTAACTGAATGTTGAAGTGCAGTCAACTTTTTTTTGTTGGCCTTGTTTATTGTTCTCTAGAGAGAAAGGCATTTGGAATGAGCATTTTGAATATTCTGCCCTTAATCATTTAACAAGTAGCAGTGCAGAAATGTGAGCACTCCCAATCACACGTTCAGTCATTTTTAAATCTTAAGATGTTTGGAAAACAAAAAATTGATACTCTCATTGACAAATGTAGAAAAATCGAAGTTATCATCATAAGGAACAGGTAAAGAAAAATAGACACATTTTAAAAAGATTAATTGATGCTGTATGCTATTTGGCTAAGCAAGAGGTTTGAGAGGTCACAATTGGGTCTGAAGATTCAGATACTTGAGGAAATTATATAGAATTTTTAAATGTGCTCTGTAAGTATGATCCTCTTTTTACGCAGTCATTTAAAGGATTCGACTATATTTTGGAACAATCAGTGTAATTAGAGAAAACTCGAACAATGCACTTATGGAAAAACACTGTTCCCACAGACTATGCTGCACGCATGCAAACAGAACAAATTTATTGTAAACATGCAGTTTTATTGTAAACAGTAAACATGCAGCTAACTAAACACATTTGTCCCAACATCAATTTCAAATTTTTAGTTCCAGAAAATATGTGTAACTGTTGTTTATACTAGTCATTAGATGCAGAAAGCACTCCTTTATGAAAAACAAAATGGATGTGTGTGTATGTATAAAACTTAAAATCAGTTTGCATTGCATTTCAGTTATTTGATATCATCCTGACACTTAACAAATGCTAATTTTAGAAATAAAGTTCTACCAAAAGAGGTGCAACTAACATGCCATTTAACATCTTTAACCACATCAGATATAGCACTAATGATATTTCGTACTGTGGAAGAAGTTTCTTGAAATACAGTCAAATCCTTTAAATGACTATCTAATAGATAGTCATTTATTTAGTGATCAACAAAGCTATTTGTTTTTCTTTAATGATATTTAGTGATTAACAAAGCTGCTTGCTTTTCTTGCTTGGCAGTATTTTTATTTTATTAATTTTTTAGCAGTGACACTGTCATTGTTTATACTTTTATGGTTTGTTTTTTGGAAATAGTTGAAAAAAGAGGTAGAAATATGCAATGAGAGTAGAAAGGCTCATTGACATATCACCCATATAGAGAATGAATTTTTAGAGAATGACCTTCTCCTCTCCCAGCATGATCTGTCAGAATGTGGTAGCTGATCAGGAAGCCAACTCACTTTGCTACCGTCAGGTTCGAGCCTGTGTTCATGGCTACAAAACTGTTTCCAAAATACTCACGAAAAGGAAGTTTTTGGATTTAATTATTTTTGGAGAGGTATTTCAGCTCCCTTCCCTTTTCCACATCCTGCATGGAAAAGGGGAAGGAAAGAGTGCTAAAATCCATGTTTGAGACTAAGCATTTCACAAGTCACTTCAAACCTATAATAAGCAGGGTGGTGTTTCATCAGACGATAGTCATCTACCATATATTATAATGGAACAAGTAAGCTTTAATGGGCATAGTCAAGTTGAGCCCCTCTCTTTTTGATTAGATAGCTGATTGCACCACCTCATTTCAAATCATGCAGAAAATATCATGAACATTCCTAGTCTGCAGTAGCCTCTCAGACTTAGATTGTGGATGAGATTAGTCCTCTTTTAATTTGCTGTGCCTCATGGTCATTAAAAATAGCATGCTTTTCAAGTCTCAAATTTTCATGTTGTAGGAATTTAATATAAGAAAAAAATGGAAGTTTGGCTTGCTGTTGTTTGCTATGTATGTTAATAAGTTGAGAGAGATATTCAGTTATTTGATGATGATACTGTTAAAGTGAGGAGAGTAGCAGTAAATAAAGACAATGTAGATCCTGCTGAATGATTTATATAAGCTGGTACTGTGGGCAAAGAATTACAGATGTGAAATCAGTGTTAAGGCTATGAGACCACTGCAAGGAAACTGATGAGGCTAGGAATTTGGGGATGATGGCAGACAAAGTTTGAAGTTCAGGGAATATATTGTGAAGGTGGAAAAACAACACAAAAAAACCATTTGTTGAACACTAACAAGTAGGAATAAGAAAGTTCTCTCTCTCTGTATTTATGTATAAAGTTTTGATATGATCATGTATGTAAATTAGTTGTAAATTTAATTTACAGATGTGTGAGTCTTATATAACTCCTGTTATATAAATATGACTACTGTGCTTGAAAAAAGATAAGATTATCTTTTGTACTTCCATATGTTAACTTGCTAAGGAGGAATAAGATAGATGCAGAAGAAATTTTTAGTACATGACAAGATGGGATAGAGAGTGGTGAATGAGTAGAATGGGTTGTCAGTCAGTTGTGAGCATTTTGAGTTCAAAGAGAGATGTGGTAGATATTGTGTGGATAGTTTGGATCCACCATAATGAATGTTTGGATTTCATGGATATGTTCATGCTATAATAATAGAACAACGGTGTGAGAATTAAATATTGGAGAGTAGTTAATGAGTGGAATTGGGATGCTTGAGGTGGTTATGAGTGCATTTTTGGTTTGAGAGGTATAATAAGCATTGCATGGATAATGGTTAATGTGACCCCATCACCTCCTGCATTGAGTTTTAGGACTCAGTGGAAATGCTTAGATAATATATTATTATCTAAGTTGTTCTACCAGTTTGTTCATAGCATAGCATGTTGAAACCAAATTTTACTCACCTGTTTGTATGTTGCTTTAGTGTTTTCTCCATTATGCAGCATACAGCACTAATGTATATTTAATTTTTGTATGCCCTTAGGATATTAACAAAGTTGATGCAATTAATTAGTTTAATAAATATTAACTTTTTACATATTCTTCAAGTATAATGTCTGATGCTCAAGATGCATGTCTAAACCAATAGATTAAATGAAATAAATTTCTTTCATGTTGTAAAAGTACATGACTTCCAGTATTTCATACACTACAAAATGTTTGTTGCTTTCCCCTTTCCTGCCCAGTAGGTTACACAGTACCTCACACAAAGATTAAATTACATGTTAACAAGTTATTTCTTCTGGCCTTTTAGTTCACCTCTAGTAAGTACTGGTAGCATCCCTATCACTGTGCTATGGTAGGCTATCCTATGTTTTATAACTAACTATAACATAGTAGGGAAAGGCATTAATGTTATTAATATAATTATGAGGGGTACCCAAAAATAATTGGAATTATTTAAAAAAAAATTCATTAACGTTTATAATACCATATTCTAGTCTCCTTTAAAGTATTCTCCACGTGAATCAATGCCCTTGTCCCAACATTTTTTCCGCTGCTGGAAACGGTTTTGGAACTGTTCAACTGGAATACTGTTTATGGCCTTCAGCGACTTTTCTTTCACTTCATCCACATCGACAAATTATTGTCCTTTCATGGTTTTTGTTATCCATGGGAATAAAATTTGTTCCTTCTGGACAAACAGTGAGCCAACATTTTTATCTCAATGTTTTGAGAAGACTGCATGATAGTGTGCAATGAAAATACCCAGAAACGTGGTTCAGCAACCAATCTCCATCTTCACATTTCTAGCTATTTTCATTGTACACTATCATGCAATCTTCTCAAAATGTTGAGTTAAAAATGTTGACTCACTGTCTGTTTAGGAGAAACAAATTCTTTGTGTACAATTCCATTCACATTAAAAAAATAAATAAACGTCTCGATGTGCCTTCTTGGGTCTCATTGAATTTGCATATTTCCATTGGCTTGATGCTTGTTTTGTTTCTGGATCATAACCATAGCAGCAAGACTCATCCCGTGGTCACAAATTTAGCAGACACACATTTCATTTGCAAATCTTCTGTTAAAATTCACTGGCATGAACTCCATGACAAATTCATCTCTTCAGGAACTTGCTCAATGGTCTTTCGATGATCTTCATTGATTGCCTGGCAACCTTTTCGATGTTTTCATAATTTCTGCTTGTTGAAGGTCGGCCAGACGGAGAGGTCTTCAACTGACATCTCCCCATTTTTGAAATGGGAAAACCACTCATAGACCTGTTTTACCTAAAGCATCATCTTTAAAGGCTTGCCAAAGCATAACAATAGTTTCAGCTGCAGTTTTACCAAAAAGAAAACAAAATTTCATGGACACTCTGTTCCTTGTGGTCAGCCATCACAAAATCACCACACTTGCTTGTAAGCAGTAACAAAAAAGTAAAAGAAAGCAGCCAAAACAATGAACCAGTTTACACAGAAAGATGCCACTTGCCAAACTGGTGTGGGAATTGCACACTCATTTTGCCTAGTGGCATCATCTGCTACTAGAAAATACACATGTGCCAAGTTCAGATTCTGGTTATTTTTGGATGCCTGCTTTTATACATGAGAGGTTGTAAAATGCCAATATTTTATCACCTCTCATGAGAGGTTTGGACAGAACTAACTCAAGAGCCATAAGTGGACTAAAGTCATCCCTGATGGCACTAAAGGTTAAGAAGAGTAAACTTTCACATGTTAAATTAAAACCCATCTGCAGTGCAAGAAAAATGCACCTTTCTGTGCAGAGACAAAAGATATGAAAGCATTTGTCATACCCCCCCCCTTGTGTAATGCTCACAAATCTATAAATTAAATGAACCACATTGAATTTTTTCTGCTCTCTTATGTATTCTCAAGATCTTACATGTGGTTCTTATTAGCAAAACTTTTCAGGATACTCTTCAAAAGCAATTTTAAATCAAGAAAAAGATAATTTAAAATATTGGTAAAGATCATCCCTTCTTGCCTTCCCTTTAACTCGTTGGTCTCTGCTATTAGCCAAATAACTGTCTTCGTATAAACCTAATTGTCATGATAGGATTTTTAATTCTATCTAGCACTCTGCCAAATATCTCAAATCATGTATTATCCAGGCTAGTTTGTTTGTTTTCAGGATGAAGAACTCTGCTACCTGAACTCTGACACTGGTTAATTCACCTTCAGTTATGAAGCTTTATAAAGTTCCTTACCTCCTAGATGAGATTTAAACCCTGGTCTTTCCTCAAAAGCATATCAATGCTGACTGAGCAGTGATTTAAATTATAAATTTAAATGTGCTTTTGCTAACTGCAGTTACTTTTTTTTAACATAAAATCTATCTAAAGGAGTGTGTTTTGTGATATTTTTCAGAAACGAAGTGTGGAGGTATACTTCAACTGGAACTAAATTTTCTCGTGCAAAGTTGTTTTATTTTCGAGGCTTCAAATATGGATTTGCTGCTTTTGTTGCAACAGTTCTTGGAGAAAATCTTTACACACGTTATTTTAAGAAGGAAAGTAATGAACATCATTGAAAAGCACCTTTAGATTACCAGAAAAGCATTTATAGAATATGAAAATGTATATTTTACCTCCAAGAAATATACTATAAAGCTGTAGTGTACGTAATGTGATGCTAGAGTGTAATAAATGTATAAATAAAGAATTTACTATCTTTGTCTTTTTTTCTTTTAAATATATTTTCCTCCACCTAAAGATGTATTAAAGAAGTAAAAGTTTAAAATATCAATCAGTCTGAAATCTGTAGATATATATTTGAAGTTTGATGCAAAAATAATCAATGACTTTTTAAAAAACTAGATTGCCTAGCTATAACATATGCATGACATGTACATATAGCTAGACAGGACTGCTAAATATCATCTTTCTATTGCTTGTGTAGACAAGCTCATATTGTTTTGTTTGAGAGTAAATAACATGTTTATTAATTTTTGAATAAAAGTCGATATAAGAACAACTGAAATGTACTGAAATGAGATGTGATAAGCTGTATAAGAGTTGAAGCAGCTCTGTCATCTTAAAAATGGACAAATATTTGCTGAAATTGATAATGCCTGTATCACAGTTATCAGCTGCTAGAATTAGGGTTCCATTAGGAACCCTAATTCTAGCTAATATAGCTGTACATTAGGGTTCCATAATGTGCATTTTGTTTTCTTTCACAACTAGTGTTAATAGAGCCTGTGTAGCTAGAGGTGGCGTTTGCATTGACCGCACGAAGAAAGACTTTGGTTTGAATTTAGTCGCTGGCTAAAGGAACTTCTAAGTTTTTTTTTTTTTGTTTCGACCAGTTCACGAGTTAGTCGATCTGGTACGGGCAAGCAGGTTTTTTTCGCTTCATAAACTCAAGAAAATTGGCTGATGAACCCACAATGCCATGAAATGGCGGCACTTGTTAACTGCCTTCTTCACTGCATGCTAATTAATTAGTGATAGCCTTGAGTCAGCAATCTCTGATTGGCTACCAGTGGAGATTGAACTGCCCACTCAGTTTCCAAAAGGGTAGCTAGGGCTAAAATGGCCTTCCTAAACGGGAACAAAAAGGTGTTAGCTGATTTTTTTTTTTTTTTTTTTTTTTTTTGCTAGTGTTAATGTTTTTAGGTTGTTTTTAGGCTAGCTATAACACTTGATTTCGTTTTCACAAGCTGAGAAAAGATATATGGAATTATGGAGATATATGGAGTTTTGCATTAGACAAACCCGTAAGCACAGTTCAAAGTTGTAAGGCAAATTCTGCTCTGCTGTCCTTAAAAGATTTCCCATGTTCAGCAATTACTTAATCTTCACCAGAGTGCACGAGAAACATTTGCCCTGCAGTGTCTTGCTTGGACTGAACCGGAAAACGATTGGCCATGGAACATTTTATGGACTGACGAAGCTCATTTCCATCTGAATAGTGCTGTAAATACACACATACAACTGCAGAATTTGGGTAACCTCAAACACACATGTCATGCGACAGATTTCACCTCATTCTCCGAAGGTCTCCGTTTGGTGTGGTTTTACAGCGAAATTCATTATCGGACCTTTCTTTTTCGAGAAGCTCGGACCTGCAGGTCTCGTTACCTTCAATGTTAATGGCTGGCAGTATGCATCTCTCTTAGCCAATCAGGTGATTCTAACATTTCAACATCTTCAGTGCCTGTATTCAACAGTTCTATGCAAGATAGTGCTTCTCCTCACATTGCCACTCCTGTCAAGCAGTTGCTTCAGACACATTTTACTAAACAAAATCATCATTCACCATTTTCCTAAAATGTGACCAGCAAACTTGTCGGACCTGAACCCCTGCGACTTTTGGCTGTGGGGACATCTCAGAGACGTTGTGAATCATGGACACATAGTCAGCTTAGTGGACCTCAAAACCAACATTACGTCCCAAATCTGCAACATTTCAAGTGCAACTCTACGTTCTGTGGTTGAGCATGCGATTTTGTGATTTCAGCTCATTGCTGACAACGGAGGGCAGCATATCAAACATGTTGTGTAACAACACAAGGCGCCGTGTGTGCTGTGGTAATGCAGTGCCATGAATGGCCCTAGTGGCAACCATTTGAGCAAAATAAAATTCCATTGCCGCATACATCACCATGTTAAATATAAAATCGTTCTGCTGAGAAGTTACCCAGTTCCAGTCTTTCGAAATGTGAACCTTTAATTAAAATCACCCTGGAAATAAAAGCTGATTAATAATTTTAAATATCTTAAAATATAGATTTTTAAAATAGCCTAAGAGGAGCTTTATATATTTTATATTTATATTATTTTTGTTCCATATTCAATTATATTCTTATCCGGTCTCATATTTTTAGTTCTTCACTATCTGTGTTGTATCTCATTTTTATTCTGATTTTTGCCTTAATTATGAATTCAGAATACCGAAATAATCCTTCTATTAAATTAAATTGGATAGTTCAGGTATGCCTCCACAGTGATATATTATTCAAAAATAAACTTTAAATTTCAGTAGATTTATCAGCCTTGAGGGTTGGTAATAGGGATAGTTTCATGTTCTATTAAGCATTACTAATTAAATTTAGTATTTTAAAAAAAGGAGCTAATTTATCAATAAAAATTGAAATAAAATAAGCGATAATGATTATAAATTATATGCGAGGGATCTATAAATTTTTGTGAGATTTATAGTATAGTCTTCTTCTTCTTCTTCTTCTTCCTATCATGGAATATAGGCCATGTGGCCTGTTCTGGTCTCATGCCATCTCTTTCTTGGTCTTCCGATTCTTCTTTTTCCACTTATTTTGTATCTGTATAATATTTTTGGTAGTCTGCTGTTGTCCATTCGATTTAAATGTTCTAGCCATTTTTGTTTATACTGTCTTATGTAGTAATTAATTGGTTTGATTTTTAGGGATTGTAAGATTTCTTCATTTGTTTTGTGGTCCCACTTGGTATATCCAGCTGTTTTTCTGAGGAACTTCATTTCTGCTGTTTGAATTCGTTTTTCATCTTTCCTTTTCATGGTCCATGTTTCGCTTCCGTATAGTAGAGTTGGTTTTGACAAGACATTACAGGGTGTTCGGGATAAATTTGACATATTTATAATTAATTATATTTTTCCGTAAGTTACATGTATTAACACACACTTCTCTTCATTTAAAAGTTTGGACCCTTCTTCATTCATATACAAGATGTCAGAAAGGATGGATAGCTGGAACCCACCTGAATCATGGAAGAGAATAACTTGTATCATGATGATTCGTGCCCGCCATCAAAATAAGGATATTACGACTGCTGCCCAATGCTCCCTGAATACAGTAAAAACAATCAGGCATGAACTAGAGACTTGCAATGGTGACTACGAGGATGTAGCAAGAAGAAAGATCCCTAGCAGACGATCTGATTGCGTTCGTACAGCAGAATTCCTCGCAAATCTGCAGGAACAGGTGTTGAAGAACCCTGGCATTGGAATTCGGGCTTTGTTCGTGGAGTTGCTAACTGTAGTCAAGCCCTGGATAACAAGGGTAGCCAATGGTAGGCCGTATGTATGGCAGCAGGATTCGGCCCCTTGCCACACCTCTGGGAAAAGTCAAAAATAGTTGTCTGAAAATTTCTACGACTTCACCAGTCCAAATGTTTGGCCTCCAAACTCCCCAGACCTTAACCCCATGGATTATTTTGTATGGGGCGCAGTTGAAAAAGACACCAATCGCACTTCCAGTAATACAAAAGCCCAGTTAATGGATAAAATTAAAACAGTTTTTGCGGCCCTTCCCAGGGAGACTGTAGCATCAGCTTGTTCGAGGTTCTGAAGCAGAATTGAAGCTGTGATCGATGCTAATGGTGGTTATGTTGAGTAAATCTTGTTGATAGTATTGTAATTAACTCTGCCTGTAATGTTTTTTTGTTAATTCATTAAATTTAATAGATACAAAGAAGATTTTCTTTTTCCTTACGAAACTGTCAAATTTATCCCGAACACCCTGTATATAGTCTGATTCTAGTGTGTTTTTGTACCAGGGATGGCTTAAATATACTATTTATTATGCCATTTACTTTGACAAAGTTTGATATTTTAGTGTCTATGTCTTTTTCTTCTTCGTATGATAGATCACATCCCAAGTATCTGAAAGTGTTTACTTGTTCTAGTATTGTATTATCTATCACTATTTTACTTCTTATTGGGTTTTCTCCTTTGAATGCCATTATTTTTGTTTTTTCTTTGGATATTGTCATATTATATTGCTTTGAGATATCATTTAATGATTTTAATGATCTTTGTAAGTCATCTTCTGATGTAGCTAATACTATTTGATCATCTGCAAATAGTAGTGTATCTATCTTCATTTGCGGGATCATTTGTATACCAAATGGGTTATGCTATTTCCAGATTGTTAATATTTCATTTATATGTATATTGAAAAGCAGAGGTGAGAGGGTACATCCTTGTCGTACTCCTCTTGATATATCTTTCCATTCTGAGGTGTGTTCTAATTTAAATGCTATTTTATTTCCTGTATATATTTCTTGAATAGATTGTAAAAGTTGGTTTGGTATGTTTAAATTGGTTAATATTTCAAACAATTTTTGTCGACTAATTTTGTCAAATGCTTTTTCATAATCAATAAACGCCACATGTGTTTCTTTTTGAAATTCTCTTCTCTTTTCTATTAATAATTTTAAAGTAAAAATTGGATCTATGCAGGATCAGCCTTTTCGGAAGCCATTTTGTTCTTCTAGTAATTTGTTTTCTACAATGCTGCTTAGTTTCTCTTTTAATATTCCTGCATATATTTTATATCCTGTATTCAGCAGGCTAATTCCCCTATAATTATTGCAATTGTCTTTATTTCCTTTTTTATAGATTGGGATGACCAGTGCTTTTTTCCAAGAGTTAGGGGTTTTTCCGGACATCCAAACCATATTAAAAAATTTCAAAAGTCTTTCATTAAATTTTTCACCTGCATTTTTGTATAGTTCTATATTTATATTGTCTTCTCCTGGCATTTTCCTATTTTTCATCTTCTTTATTATATTTTTCAGTTCTAACGTGATATTTTCTATTAGGTCATTCTTTGTCTTATAAAATTTTAATTCATTGTTCTCATCTGTCCAGAGATTTTGGAAATAGGTCACCCATTTTTCTAAACCTATTGTTTATATTTTTATCTTTTCTTTTATTTCTTTATTCATGTATTTTATTACTTTATAGGTTTTGGGTTGTGGCTTAAATAAATCCTTTTCTAGTTCTGTTACGAAATTGTTCCATCTTTCTCTATGTTTTTTCCTTACTTCTCGTTTTGCAATTGCACTATTTCTTTTATACTCTATTTCTGCTTCTATTGTTTTGGAAGTTAGCCATTTCTGGTAACTGTCCTTTTTGGTTTTTATTATATTTTCTATTTCTTTGTTCCAGTCTCGTAGTCCTCTTTTTCTAATCCATTTGTGCTTTATTCCTAAGGTTTCTGTTGCTGCTTTTGTGAGAATTTGTTTCAAATTTTCCCATTCATCTTCTGTGTCACTTGATTCATGTGTGGTTTCTGTTTTTAAGTTTGTGCATTTTTGATATTGTAGTCTAACTTGAGGATCCTGTAATGAAGAAATTTTGTAGCTCGGCTGGTAAGAATTTTCAATTCTATGTGTTTTTAGTCACTTTGGTTTAAAACGAATTTTTGCTGATACCATATAATGATCAGAGTTTAATTCAAAGCCTCGATATGCTCTTACGTCTAAAATTAACTCCACTAATTTAAAATTTGTGATAACGTAGTCAATTACTGATTTGTATCCTCTGGCTGACCAAGTATATTTATGTATTTCCTTGTGTTTAAACATTGAATTCATTATTCTCATATTATTATAAATGACAAAATCGCGCAATTTGCGACCATTTTGATCACATGTATCTTCGCCAAATTTACCTATGTTTGTTTTGTATTTTTTGTTTCCTATTCTGCCATTTAAATCTTCTGCTAGCAGTAAATAGTCAGTTTTGTTTGTTTTATCTATGGCATTCTGTAATTCTTTATAAAATATATTACTGTCTTCTTCTTTTCCCTCTTCTGGTGCATATGCACCAGTTATTGTTATGTGGCCTCTTAATGTCTTGAGTCTAATTTCTATTAGTCTTTCATTCAAATAGTTGTAATATACAATATTGTTCTTTAGGGATTTATGTACCATAATCATTATACCTGCTTTTGCTCCTTTTTTTACCCCACTGTAGATTTGTATATAGTTGTTTGTTTCTTTTGTACCTTTTTGTTTTTTCTTTGTTTCTGTTACTATACATATCTTTATGTTAGCTTGGTTTAGTTGTTTATCAAGTTCTTCTTCTTTGTGTGCAATGCTTCTCACATTCCATGTTGCAATCTTCGTTATGTGTTCCTTTTTCCAATTTCGTTTACCGTTTCCTGGGTTGTGGTCTTTTCCCTGACAGTCCGTCCGGCTTTTCTTTGCATGAAACTTGAAAGTATTTTGAATTTCCCCAGGGCAGGTTACTAACCTGTCGCTGGGTAAGTCCAGTGGTAGGGCTGCTACCTAACGCCTCTGGACAGGCAGATCTAACAGCATTTACTCTGTTAGGGTGTTAAGGTTATACCGCCCATACTCGGTCGCCAGTGCCTCATTTGTACTTTTAGAACAGGATGGACCACGGGAAGGTGAGATTGACATTTGAGTGGGAGAGGCTTATGTATTGCGCTTCACCACCCCTTTATAGTATTAGTAACAAGCAATATAAATTAAGAAATTATTTTAAGAAAATGAAACACAAGACCTATAATGAAAATTGTTATGATTATTATTATTAGTAGTAGTAGTAGTAGTATTTATTTACTTTTATTGATTTTTTTTTTTTATATTTTAATTTGCAAGACAAGTGCTATGTCATGCTGAACAGACACTCTCTAGCCAAATCTAATTTATAGTACAGTATTAAGAAAATATTGTTTCTTCCTTATATAAATGGTTTGATTTCCCCTTCCCCATTTGAGCTTATTATATTTGGAATTATGTGTGGTAAAATCTTAAAGGTTTAGAACTAATTCATTGACCTCGAGTCTTGAACTATCGAGGGATTTTCTTCAATAAAGAAAAGGAAAAAATACCTTTTTATGAATTGCTACTGTTTTTAAAAATTATTTTTATATTCTTTACTACCATTAAGCTTTTAAATTTTTTCCAAGTACTTAACATAAGCTAGTTACTTGGTTTCCATCAGGTGACTGAAGTTCATCTAGAGCAACATTTCTCAACTGTTGGGTCGCAGCCTGGTTCCGAGCCCTGGCATCAATTATACTGGGCCACCAGAAGTTCTGGAATTTGTCATTTTAATTTTCTAAGCATTTTTCATGAATAAATATTTTATAGTGGAAATATTCTGAGGAGAATAATATTCGTGAATGTTAAGTTAAAGGGGAGATGGTAAATCCTGTTTTATTTTATAGCCGGGTACAAAACTCAGATCGAAATCCATCGAATCCATAGAGTTTCATGCCGAAAAAACTATCGGCGAGCCCAAGTGTAAGTGATCACTTGGGTAGTACAACACCAGGGCGACTCCAAGCAAAGGTGGAGCAAGCTCCGTCACTAACCTTAATATTCTCTCATAATGTAAAACACGGTTCCTAAGAGATGTATATATACTGTTTTACATTATGAGAAGAGGTCACTACCCAGACTGGTTTCAACCTTTTTTGAGGTCTCATCAGTGAGTAGGTAGACCTGGAATATCGAGGTTTTAAGTGACCCGAACTTACCTATACCTCTACTATAGAATTGCTTAACTGGTGTACTCCTATATTATTAATATTACTATAATAAGCCAAACTTTTTGCTTATTATTTGTGAATATGTCGAAAAGCTCAGATCCAGAATGCCTAAATAACATTGTGTAGCAAATGTCACTGACCAAGCCACGTATTTTTAAACATGGAAGTATTCATGAATGAGTGGGAATTTTCAGACATCAAAATCTTTCAACATTCAGGAAATGGAATACTGCTGTTTATGACCGGTTATAAAAATTGCCTGCATGCTGATTACAACGATGGGCAGTGTATTCTCTGTTCTCAAAACTGAACGAAATAACCTCTGGGTTGCAAATGGCAATGACAATCAGCAAGGAAGTATAAAGAAAAATTTTCCACTGAAATGGAAGATCAAGGCAGTCTGTATCCGGTTTTCAAATCTAGTAATAATGCTGAATAATGTTTCTTCACAAGTTCACATTGCAGTGTGCAAGGCTTGTTTTGAAACCTGAGTACCACGATATTTTAAAAGTAACAGGTCTGCAGATTTAAATTTTAATATGAATAAGAAACAAGGGACTTTGTTTAATTTTGGTGTTAAGAAATCTTATTGATGGTGTTTGTGATGCAACAAATAGTGATTCATCCACCTCAAGCCTACGAAGCGATTTTCAGGATGTACGAAAGAGAGGAAAACTACCAGCACACAGAAGAAAAAGTCTGCATTCACTCGTAAGTACATGGACAGCTATTTAAAATTTGGTTTCATACATTACCCTCATAGTGACCAATTACTACAACCTCAATTTGTCATTTGCGCTATGGTTCTGGGAAATAACGCTATGAAGTATTGCGACTTACCCGACATCTCAACACAAAACATTCTGATCTAGTCAACAAACCCATTGAATTCTTTATATGTAAAAGAGATGCACTTAAAATAGAAAAGAAAATTATTTCCAAGCTTCAACCACTGACACTTCACTTCTGATGGCATCATATTTAATATCATTACAGATAGCTAAATGTAAAAAGCCATATTCCATTAGTGAATAACTCATTAAGCCTTCTTTGATTGCTGCTTGTAATGAAGTATTAGGCCAGTCTGTGGCAAGTAAAATGAAAGATATCCCATTGTCGAATGATACAGTTGAAAGGCGAATATCTGATATGGCAGAATATGCAGAAATGCAACTCATTGAAAAAATTGAAAAAAATTGAAATTGTTTGCATTACAATTGGATGAATCTACAGATATTCAGAATAACAGCATTTTATTTACGTATGTATGATATATTGACAATGATGAAAGCGACATGTAGGAAGACATCTTAAGTGTTTCTGAACTATGCACACTACCAGCATTGAAAATTTCAAAGTTTTAAATGGTTTCATTGAAGAGAGAGGTCTCAAATGGAAAAATTGCGTTGGAGTTTGTACTGACAGTGCTGCTTGTCTTACAGGTAGCAATTCAGGTTTACTCACTAAAATTAGGATATGGCAGGCAATAACTTATTGTCGACACATTGCTACATTCATAGGCAAAACCTGGCCTCTAAAAAATGGTACCTGAGCTTAATAACATCCTGTCTTAATCTGTTAAAATTATAAATTTTATAAAAAACAGTACTTTAAATACAAGACTGTAAAAGCATTGTGCAATGAAATGGGCTGTGATCATCAAAATCTTCTTTTCCATTTCTGTGTGGAAGTTCGTTGGCTGTCATGCAGTAAAGTTCTCAAGAGGTTGTATGAACTCCAAAAGGAAATTGAGCTGTTTCTAATTCATAAGAAAAGTGACCTTTCCCATTATTTCCAGGATAAGAAGTGGGTAGCCAGACTGGCATATCTCAGCGACATATTTTCTTACATAAACGAGTTGAATATAAAACTTCAAGATACAACATTTAATGCTTGGAACAAGATGGAATCATTCAAAAAGAAACTCAAACTCTGGCTTAATATGATTGCAGAAAGAAATAATGAAATATTTCAGTCGTACTCAGATTATATTATGAAAGCAGATGATTTCTGTTCATAGAATTCAGTTTCAAATATCATTGCAGTCCACTTGAAGATGTCATCGTCGTTTGAAAAATATCATCCCAAACTTGAGGATCCTCGGAGGCAAAACGTGGATCGTGAACCCTTTTGTTGAACACGAAGAGACAGCACTTCCCCATGCAGAAACCCTTCAATTTATTGAATTAACGGACAAGGAACTGGAAAATACTTTTAATTCTATGAGTAATTCGAAATTCTGTATAAGAACAAAAAATGAATATCCAAATTTACATGAAATAGCAATGAGATTTCTTCTTTGTTTTTCCACCACATATCTTTGTGAAACTATTTTCCGCCATGACTGCTTATAATGAAACAGAGAAACCGCCTGCAACTTTCTGACAGTCTCTGTTTGGCTATCACTTCAATTTATCCCAGGATTAATAAGTTAAGTGACAGAAAACAGCAACAGAAGTCTCACCAGCCCAACTAAAACCTTCAAAAACTCAGTTGTAATAAAAGAAACAGTTTAACTTTTTCGATAACTTATAATTGCTGTGTTAAAGGGCTGCGTTTTTAAATTCAAAATATTAATTGGTGTTGGAACTAGTGTTTAGAATTGAGAGATTCATACATTTTTATTTATTAAATTACATACTTTGCATATATAAATATTGGCATGTGTATGTGACGATAAGTGTTTTTCCGACAAGTCGACGCTGCTTCCTCTGCTCAGCTGACTTCTATGGTGAGTTACAATGCATAAATATTTTCCTCACTACTGTTTTTTTTTTTTTTTTTAAACCAACATCATTAAAATCAGTTTAATGATACAATAATCAATTAAAATTTAAATCTGTAAGTCTATTACTTTTAAAAAATCACTGCACTCCGGTTTCGAAGAAAGTATTCGGTATTACTAGATTTGAGAACTGGATACAGACTACCTTGATCTTCGATTTCAGTGGAAAAATTTTCTTTATACTTACTTGCTGATTGGTTACTGACATTTGTAACCCAGATGTTATTTCGTTCAGTTTTGAGAACAGAAGATACGCTGCCCATTGTTGTAATCGGCTTGCAGTCAATTTTTATGACCCGTCATAAACAGCGGTATTCCCTTTCCCGAATTACTTCCATGTTTAAAAATACATTGCTTGGTCACTAACATCACGGAACACTTATTCACTTTCTGCAGAACAGAATTTGGGAAATCCTGATCTACACCATCTGCCGCTCATCACCACACTGGTATTTTCACAGACAATCACAATTATCGAGGTGAAAAAGTAAAAGGGGTGTTCATCATTGGCCTAGAGTAGTATGTATAGGAATGCAATAGAGCCTGATAGTATTAGGAGAAAGAAAAGATAGACAGATAAAGAAAAAGGCCTCAGCTCTTTTATATCATCATATAGCCAAAGGCTACCAGTTTTCCTTTTACACCAGTCTCATGCAGATGAACAACCATAATTGAAACTAAAGCGCAATGAGTTTGCCTGGGATTGCTCTCCATTTATCATCCCTGCAATTTACCATAAGGCCACATTGAACTAAGAGGATGGAACCAGTTAAAAAACCTTGCATAGTAAAATTAGACAGAATTTGTTTGTCTCCCTCTAGTGAATATTGCATAATGTGGATGGTTTACACCACCTAGCCAAAAATTTGATATTTCCTAGAATGCCTTGTTCTAAATACAAAAATTGCCTGACTGAACAATAAAATTTCCACAATACAATATTATAAAGCATTTGTATGTCATATTGCTGGTTTTCAAATCCATGTTTCTTCCTATCCTTCCAGAAATGGTATTTTAATTCCGTAATTATAAAAATCAAAATTCTCTTCCCGTTGCTGACAGGTGGGTACTGCAAAAAATAAGCTGTTCTGTTGTAAGTAATGAAATGCCCAATACATTACATCTGTTCCAAATACAAAGGGCAAGAGGGCAGCTGTAGAATGCATGTTCTACTGTTTCCAATCGGTAACAGGTGTCACAGATTGGATTTCCAATGTTAAATCGCCTCCGTTTTGATGGTATTGATTGGAAGGTGACCATATGCAATTCTCCAAGCAAGATCCCTCCTGCTAGGGAATCCTTGGGACCTCAGTAAGTTATGAAACAAAATGTTGTTGTGAGTATCCAGCTATGGAAGGTCATGGCGAAAGAGGTTACAGATTTCTTTATACTGAATTTTACTTTTTTTAATGGAAAGAATGTCAGTGCCAGAATGTTGTCACAATCTTATCTGCAGAGTTGAAGGTACTAGAGAGGTTGATGAGAAGTAGGATAGAGAAATGGGTTGATAACAGCAGTATTTTCTGTAGTTATTAGCATGGGTTTGTTAAATGTTTGTTAAATCATGTTTTACTAACTTATGTGCTATCACAAGGTGACAAATACCTTGGACAGGAGAGAGATGCATATACAGTAGTGCACTTGGATTTTGCAAAAGCTTTTGATAGACTGCCACATAACAAGCTGTTAAATAAATTGAAACAGACTGGATTGGATAACAGACTTCTGAGTTAGATCAGTGACTGGCTGGCAGATAGGTATCAGAAAGCTGTATATGGGAGGTGAAGTATCCCAAAAGAGGAAGGTCCAGTTTTGGGAACATTGTTGTTCAATTTGTATATTAATGATATTGGGATGGGTTTAACTAATGATCTGCAGCTGTTTGCAGATGATGCAAAATTGGGGAGAGCAATTCAGATGTTATGGCCTTATAGGACTTGAATAGATTGTATAGGACAGGTAAGTGGAATTGTCAGTTCAATGTTGCAAAGTGTAAGGTTTGAGATTTGGTAATCAATGATGGGAAGCAAAGTATACGCTAGGCGGGAGAAACTTTAAAGGAAGTAGAGATGAGCGATCTGGGAGTGGTGGACAAGGACCTAAAATTCAAAGGCCACATTGCACAAGGTGTGAAAATGTTACATTGAATGATGCAAAGGACAGATGCAGAAATAGAGAGGTTATGTTGCCATTGTATAAGGTCTTGATGAGGCCTCATGTGGGTTATTGCACACATATTTGATTAATGGGTTTTCATGGTGATGAGGATATGTTGAAAAGGGTCCAGGGAAGATTCACAAAGGTGGTCAGTGGTTTTTGGAATGTGGGTATGAGGACAGATTGCAAGAATGTAAATTGCAAAGCCTCGTGAATAGGAGGAGGGGGGGGTATGGTTGAGACATAAGCTAGTTGGGGGTTGTTATCAGGTTGATGGAAGAGATTTTTCATAGAATGGTAGAGGGGATAGAACAAGAAGCCATCACTGGAAACTATAAGGAGGATGTGAGCAGAAGGTTCCTTGTATGGAGTGGTTGATGAGTGCAATGCATTACCAGAATGCATTGTGAATATTGACACATTGAATCAGTTTAAGGCACAGTTGGATGAGCATTGTGTGCAATAGTGTGTATCTCCCATGATGAGTCTGACTTCATGGAGATCAGATGTTAATAATAATCTTAGTGTCAAGCACAGAAGGTTGTGGTATTCAGGAACAATCTCAGCTTTTGGACTTTTAAAATCATTTAAAATCATTTTATTAGGCAGTACCAGAGAGGATCTGCACACTTTGAGGTGCTGTTTAAGTAAAGACCTCTCTAAAAATTAGGCGGTCCCCTAGACCACTCCCTACGAGTGACCGTCCAATTCAGTGACAGGCTCACCCTGTCACTGAATTGGAAGAAGAACTCACTGTTGGCTCTACCCAGTGGCAGGCTCATCCCACCACCACCAGACAGAGCCTCTCGTACCTCAAGGAAATTGACCACTTCTGCACAATGCATAAGTAAAGCGGTCTCTAAAAATTAGGTGATCTCCCAGATTGCTCCCTACAAGTGACTGAGAGATTGTCCAACTCAGCGTTGGCTTCACTCTGTGACAGGCTCACCCTACCACTGAGCAGAACCGCTCACATTTCAGGAAAAGCATCCACCAACAAGACACCTCATGGGCCACGCTGGAAAACACCTTTCCCAGATACTCAAAATGCTCTCTCTCTCTGGGCACCCCCCCCCCTCTCGAAATCTAAGCTCCCCTCACCAGGAACTGGATTCAGAAGAAACCTGAGAGAGCAAAGCTCATATCCCTCCCAGGGAAAGCAACCACTTCTGCTCAAAAGCATATCAATGGGAGACAGACCCAGAAGAGGTACAGAGATTGACAATTGACATTTATGTCTTTAGGGGGTGAAGCAAGATGCTTTTCGTATTCCCCGCTATCTGTTGTGGTTACAGTGAAGGTAAAATTTATGAGCAGATTGCTCGCCCTGAATGGGCATGGAGATTATGCATCACTAAAGGAGGCTAATATAGCTTTTGGTCTTCTATATTTGAATATGTCTGTTGGATCGTATGCTGCAGCTTGCTGAACCAAATCATTGGGATGTGTGGACGTCTTTAGGAGGTACAGAGATTTAAATAATGCAGAAGTAATATATTTGTCATATACAAGTATTCAAATGGTGTCCAAACTTATTACTAAAATACTCTGGAGTAGAACTGGTTGTTGAAAGTTTTTTCACATGGTTGTACTATAACTTAAAGATGCCAAGAAATTATATTCTTGGTTTCATCCTTTATCGAAGTGTAACAAGACAAAGTTTGCATGCTTAGTAATTTCTTGACTAGGCTACTTGTATATAGCGGCTAATGATTTCATGTGCAAACAAGATCACTCGGAGTTTCTGGAGAGGTATCCCTACACTTAAACATACCTCAATAAAGGTCAAAACTGGTCTGGGTTGTGGCCCTTCCCATAATGCATTAATACATGTCTGTAATGATATGTGCCTTGCATTATGGGATACTAAGGCAACTGGTGTGAAGTCATTAGCTTCTACATACAAGCCCAGTTGTGCAAACTTCGTTTGCTTACACTTGGATAAAGGATTTAATCAAGAATATCTTTAACTTATTATATATATAACCAAGTGAAAATTCTTTCAGTGATGTGTATCATTTCACAGTAATTTATGGAATGGATTTAAGTTAGTGGAAATTTGCATGGAAATTTGTTTGAATGTGTGATACATGAGTTTTTCAAGATATGTATGAATTGCAATTAAATTTTATTAAATAATACATTTACAATTGCATATCTTGGGAACAATTTATTTGTTTCTTTAAACTTTTTTAATAAGAAAATACTATATACGTTCCAAATGGAAAACAAAAATATACAAAGAAATGCATTTGAGGTTCAGCTGTTGCCTTGAATAAATACATAAAATCTAAATTTCATTTTGATTTTAAAAAACAAAGATTAATCTTTGTTGCCATGAATTAAAATACACATACTTATCAATAAAGCCAGATCACACTGTAGATCATAAAAGCCTTTTGGTTTAAGAATATATAATTAATTTTTATTCATAACATGTTACACAGAAGAAATAAAGTTTGTTCATTTTGTAGATTAAGTTAGTCTCATCCAGTATAGAAAAACTGTAAGAAGTCATCTTGAAAACCAGCTATCAAGTAATTGTGATGCATATCATAATGACTTTAGATTCTGCAGAATAAGCGAACTGAACAGCACCACCAAAATGCATAATAGGATAAATATATATATATATATATATATATATATATATATATATATATACACACACACACATACATATTTTAATATGTAAGCTTATTTGCCCATTTTCATATATTATCAAAATTATTGGGACAGCACATATCCAAGATCATCTGATATGAAATTATCTACAATTTCACATCAGAAGCAGCAAAAGTGCTGTGAATATTAAAAAAAAAAAAAAAAAAAAAACTCGCCAAAAACATAATTTCTGCACTTGAAAGAATTAAAAGTTGGCATGAAAGACAAGTTTTTTTCAAATCATCAGATTAAGCAATATGCCCTCCTCCTCCCTTCCAAAAAACTGGCACCTGAATACCAAATTTATAATGAAGGAAAATATCATAATGAAGTGCAGGAAACTACAAAGAAGAAATTGAATGTTAATTTATGGAAAATTTATATGCTCGTTGTTTGACTTAACATTGGCCACTGGAGAATGGTGTGTGTAGTGCTTGTAGAGAGAGCTCCTGAAAAGATAAGTATTATTTTAAGTAATAATTGGTAAATTTGCTTGAATCTTGCGTAGTATTGTTTGCTTTTCGTGTCTGTGTGATTTTTGTGTGTTTATTGAGTTATTTCAATTAGTAATTTGATAGATATGATTAATAGCATGCACATGGCACCAATAAGAAGGAATACAATGGC
Source organism: Typopeltis vanoorti (assembly GCF_054136105.1). NCBI lineage: Eukaryota > Metazoa > Arthropoda > Arachnida > Uropygi > Thelyphonidae > Typopeltis > Typopeltis vanoorti. Next base: position 42,175,296 of record NC_143572.1, on the reverse strand, counting down.
ATCTAGATCGCCATTTTTGTTCAAAAATTTTAATATAAAGGAGTTTATTCGGTGTACCGTTTGTGAGATGTATGCTTTGAGGAGATTGGTTGGAGTCTGGTTAGACAATGATAGTGGAGTGAATGTGTGCAGAAAGTGTAAGGAATGTGAGGATTTAAAGTGTGTTTCAGGTCATGAGAGTGATATCGTTGAAAGTCAGAATGTAGAAAATAGTGATATGAGAGGTATGAATAGTGATATTTGCGAGGCAGTACCAGATAGCTGTGAGAGCGGTGTTGAAAGTGAGAATGAAGGAAAAAATACAGAACAAATGAATGGATTAACAGATACAAATGATGAGACAGATGCAATGAGTGAGATTGCATGGAGCGATACATAGGGCAAATCGACAGCTGGAGTGTACCAACTAATAAACGGCAAAAGTATGATAAGAAAAATAAGAGTATGATCGTGAGTGTAAACAAAATGAAAGAGCGAGTGTTGTACAGAGATTCTTTAGTAAGAGGTGTGATAGATGAGAGTTTGACAGAATCATACCAACCTGGTGCGAACATTAAGGATGTAAGCGAGTCTATTAGAGCGCAAACGCAGAGGGTGAAAGAATTGATAGTAGTAGCAGGAACGAATAATTTGAAAGGAGACAAAATTGCTATGAGAGAGGATTTGAAGCAATTACTTGAGGTAGCAAAAGAGAAGAGTGAGAGAGAGTTAGGATGGTGAGTTTGTTGCTGTGGTATGACAGTGAAGAGTATAGAAGGAGGACCAAAATTGCTAATGACTATGTACGGATTATGCAGGAGGAGTCTATGTAAAGACCTGCGGAATTTCTGGACGTGTGGAGCGAGTTTGATGGGCGAAAGGATTTATATAAAATGGATGGTTTGCATTTGAATGGATTTGTTGTATGGAGACTTGAAAAGGTGTTGTTGAATGAAGTGGAAGTGGATGTGCAGAATCAGAGAAACTAGAGTTATTAAGGGGGGGGGAAAGGAGATATGCAGACTTTAGGGAGACAGTTGAGTGTATGAATGTGTGTAATATGCCCGAGCGAGTACGAAGGACAACAAATCAGAATGGGATAGTTAGTATAAGGTATCAAAATAGGGATGGGTTAAATGGCTTCTGCAATTCATGTATACTAATGCCAGAAGTATTAGGAACAAGAAGGAAAAATTTTTGGCCTTGGTTGGCACTTCCAGGCCACAGGTTATTGGCATTAGTGAAACATGGCTGACAGAAGATGATATAGCTAGTGGGATTGAATGTGAGGGGTATAGTGTGTTCAGGAATGACAGGGAGAATAAAATGGGGGGAAGAGTGTTATTGATGATAGCTGATGAGCTGCAGCCAAAGAGAATAGAAGTTGAACTGCAGGATAGAGAAAAGAGCACATTTGAGGCTATTTGGTGTGAGATTGAGACTGGCAGAACAAAATATATAGTTGGGTGCTGCTATAGACCAGGTGATGGAATATATGATGGAGATAGTATGCATAAGCAAATAGAAGAAATGAGTAGAAGGAGGGTAATTATTATGGGAGATTTCAACTATGGTAACATTGATTGGAAGGAGGAGAGGAAGGAATTGGATTTTATGTGGTTATTAAGGGATAACTATCTGCAACAGCATGTAACAGAAAATACTAGGGGTCACAGAGTGCTTGACCTAGTAATTGCATCTGAGAATTTGGCTGTAACGAATATGAGGCTATTTGGTGCCACCAATTGGTGAGAGTGATCATAGGGTCTTGACTTGGGAGGTGGCTAAAGGTGTGGAATTTACAATTAAGACGGTACATGTGGAATTATCGGGATGGTAAGTATGACAAGCTTAAGAGTTTGATTGGTTCAGTGCCATGGCATGTAAAACTGCAAGGGTGGGATGTTGATAGTGCATGGGAAGCAGTTAAGAAGTGTTTGCAGGAGGCAATGGCTGACTGTATACCTAGAGTCCGAATAATAAATCAAGTATGGGTTAAATGGATGAATAACACCATTAAGCTTGAGCTGCAAAAAAGAAACAACTGTGGAGGGAATTTAAGGAGAAAGATGACCGGCAGGCACATGAACGGTATAAAGCGCAGGCCAGAAGGGTAACGAGTGGGGGTAAGAAAAGCAAAAGCAGATTATGAAAGAACACTGGCCATGCAGGCTAAAGAGAATCCCAAATAGTTTTTTCGATATGTTGCAAATAAAAGAAAAAATGTATACGGCAGAATGATTTTAAAGAATGCCAAAGGTAGGAAGGTAACCAAATCAGTTGATGTAGTGGAATTACTGAGCAAGCACTTTGCAAGAGTATATCATCCAGGTGGTGACATTGCAGGAACAAATGAACCAATAGCTTTTACGAGAATTGGTGAATGAAGTGGAGGTGAATAGTCTATTACAAAACCTTAATGTCTGTGGGATTGTATGGTATACCAGTTCGTGTCGTACGTGAAGCAGCTAAACAATTGTCAGTGCCCTTGACCATTTTGTTTAATTTGAGTCTCAGATCTGCGTTAGTCCTGAGGGGGTGGAAAGAGGGGAAAATAGTTCCACTGCATAAAGGAGGTTCCAAGCCTGCTGTTGTAAATTACCAACCGATCAGCATGTGAGGAATCGTTTTCAAGGTCTTGGAGAAAATAGTCAAGAGGAAAATACAGGATTCGATAGATGAAAATGGGATACTGTATGGGGGACAGCATGATTTTGTGAAGGGCAGATCATGCCTCAGTTACTTGCTCACATTTTATAACACAGTGACGGCTGAACTGGATAAGGGTAATGGGTTTATGTGATTCTACTTGACCTTGCTAAGACCTTTGACAGGATACCAGATGGAATTCTAATCAGTAAACTGCAGCATATGGGGATGGATATAGGGTGGTTGATGGAGAGTGGTTTATTCAGGAGTAGACTCCAAAAGATGGCCTGTGACTAGTGGTGTGCCGCAGGATTCTGTTCTTGGACCACTGTTATTTAATTTGTTCATTAACGATAGATAGGCAAGGATCTGACAGGAATTGTTCATTTGTTTGCTGATGATGCAAAGTTGGGTAGAGCAATAGTGAGTGCACAGGATGTCAAAATTTTGCAGGATGATTTGGATAGTTTGGAGGACTGGGCTAAGGAGAATGGATGTCAATTTAATGTGACAAAATGTGAGGTTATTCATTTTGGAGTGAAAAGATTAGCAGCAGTATATCACATTGGCGGAACTGTACTCGAGATTGACAAGGCCAGGGATTTGGGAGTGTTGGTGGATAGGGAGTTGAAGTTTAGGGGGCATATTGTAAAAGTGGCTAAATCAGCTCATCAAATCACTTGGTTGCTGAAAAATACTTTAACAAGCAGAGGCAATCAGGTTATTGTTCCTCTGTATCGAGCCTTGATAAGACCCCATCTAGACTACTGTGCGCAGATATGGGCGCCAGGGTTTCTTCTTGATGGGTAGGAGGTGGAGAGGATCCAGAGATGAGTGACCAAGATGATAGCAGGTCTATGGAATGAACCGTATGAGAACAGGTTGAAGATCTGTGTGTTGCAGAAATTGGTTGATAGGTGGTAAAGGGGTGATATGATTGAGACATTCAAATTACTGAAGGGTTTCTATAAGATTAATTCAGAAGATATTTCTGGTGGTGGGAGTACTAGGGTCCATACTTGGAAGCTGGGCAAGAGTGTTAGAGTTAGGTTTTTTACTTGGAGAGTGGTGAATGGGTGGAATAAGCTGCATGAGTCTGTTGTGGGTGCCATGACTGTAAATGACTTCAAGGCGAGGTATGATAGATACTGTGTGAATGTTGAATAGTTGTTCTTGACATGATGTTAGGGCCTCCCTCGATGAGCCTATGGACTCCTTGGAGTTGCCCGTAATGATGAAAATAACATTAAATATAAGTTTTACTTGGTACTTATACAGGGTGTCCCAAAATTCACGCAAGAATTAAATTTAGTGCCATTTGTGCGAGTGTTGCCAACGAGAAAAAAAGACAGCTGACAGTTCAAGGTTATTAAAAATGGAGTGCTACACGAAAGATCAACGCGTTTTCATTGTTGAGCAATATTTTAAAAATAATGAAGGTTTGGCAACTACAGTTCACAATTTTCATACAAAATATGGTCGGAATAGCGATTTAACTTCAACTGTGAAAAGACTAATTAAAAAATTCAAGGAAACTGGATCAATTAGTGATCTTATACACTCTGGCTGTCGTTCAACAGAAAACATCGAAGCAGTTCGTTAGGGTGTTGCTGAAAGTCCAGGAACATCAATTTGGCACCGTGGTCTTGAATTGGGCATTTCGAGAAGCTCTCTCTACAGCGTATTCTCACGAAAGATTTGCATCTTTATGCTTACAAAGTTCAATCGACTCAAGAATTGAAGCCTACTGACCACACACAGCGAAGAGAGTTCGTTGAATGGACTATGGAACAACAACAAGTGGATGCTTATTTTTTGAACAAAATCATCTTCAGCAATGAGGCTCATTTTCATCTTGATGGCTTCGTTAATCGACAAAATTGTCGCATTTGGGGTTCAGAAAATCCACGAGTGATTGTTGAGAAACAAATGCATCCACAACGTGTCACTGTTTGGTGCGGATTTTGGGCTGGAGGCATCATCGGTCCATTCTTCTTCGAAAATGCACTTGGTAAGGCAATAACAGTTGATGGTGCTCGGTATCGCGACATGATAATCCAGTTTTTTGTACCTAAATTGCAAGATATGGATGTGGACGACATGTGGTTTCAACAAGATGGTGCCACATGCCATACAGCCCGAGAAACAATTCAATTACTGCATGAGTCATTTCCTGGTCATGTAATTTCCTGTTTTGGTGATCAGAATTGGCCGCCCAGATCATGAGATTTAACGCCGTTGGACTTTTTTCTTTTGGGTTTTTTGAAGTCTAAGGTTTATGCCAACAAGCCCTTGACCACCTGTGCATTGAAGGAGGAAATTGAGTGCTGTATCAACGAAATTCAGCCACATGTGCATTGAAGGAGGAAATTGAGTGCTGTATCAACGAAATTCAGCCACATTTATGCAAAACGGTCATGGAAAATTTCGACAAAAGAGTGCATATGTGCCAGCAAAGCCGTGGAGGCCATTTACCCGATATGCTATTCCATGCATAATCCTATACTGTATACTTTATGAATCAATAAGAAATTACAATTTTTAATTGAAAACCTGTGTTTTCTATCAAAATTACTTCTTGCATGAATTTTGGGACACCCTGTATTTAGGGCTATATTGAGACTGAAAAATTATTCTGCAAAACATTTTGGCAGATGATATTATTACGGGAAACTCCAAGGAGTCCTTACACTCATCGATGTAAGCCCTAAACATCATGTCAAGAACTATTCCACTCATTCACCACTTTGCAAGTAAAAAACTTAGTTCTAACACCCTTGCTAACTACACTTTTGGATGGCCCCCTAGTTCCCCCACTACCAGACCTGTTCTGAAAAATTTCCTTTGAATTAATCTTGTAGAAACTCCTCAGTAATTTGAATGTCTCAATTATATCATCCCTTGATCACCTATCGACCAATTTCTTTAACTCACAAATCTTCAACATGTTCTCGTAAGGTTCATTCCATAGTCCAGCTACCATCTTGGCCAGTCGCCTGTGGATCCTCTCAACCTCCTCCATATCACCATGAAAGTTTGGCACCTAGATCTGCACACAGTAGTCAAGATGGGGGTTTTTTCAAGGCTGAATAAATGGGAACAATAACCTGCTTGTCAAAGTATTCTTTAGTAACCAAGTGAGCTGATTTAGTCACTTTTGCAATGTGCCCCTAAACTTCAACTCCCTATCCACCAACACTCCCAAGTCTCTGGCTTTGTCAATTTCCTGGAGTATGGTTCCACCAATGTAGTACACAGCTGCTAATCTCTTCATCCCACAATGCATAACCTTACACTTTGCTGCATTAAACTGACATCCATTCTCCCTAGCTCAGTCTGCCAATCTATTGAAATCATCCTGCAAAATTTTGACATCATCTGTATTAACTATTGCTCTACCCAACTTTGCATCATCAGCAAATAACTGTACAGTTCCTATCAGTTCCTATATCATTAATGAACAAATTAAACAGTAGTGGTCCAAGACTGCCACACATATTAGTTACTAAATTGGAACAGATGGGATTAGATACTAGATTATTGAGTTGGATAGGTGACTGCCTGTCAGACAGGTATCAGCAAGTTGTGTATGGGGACATGGTATCTCAAAAGAAAAAAAAAGTCACTAGTTGTGTGCCACAGAAGTCTCTTTTGGAGCCGTTGTTATTTAACTTGTATATTAATGACACTGGATGGGGTTTAACTAGAGATATGTAGCGTGTAGATAATGCAAAACTGGGGAGATCAACAAGGAGTTAAGCAGATCTGGCAGCCTTACAGAAGGATTTGAATAGATTCTGCAAGTGATTGGAATTATCTGTTTAACCATGCTACCAGCCAAGATGTATATATACGTCCACATTTCCATGGATGCGAAGTGCATTTTAAAATTGTAATACCATTGATATTACATTGAAATTTATGATGGATATGAAGCTTTTGAGGATGCGTGTTTGATCTTTAATGGCCGGTAAGGTGGTTAACACTGCAAAGTGCAATGAAGAATTAAAGTATAGGGATTGCATTGCACAAGTTGTGAAGTCATCACATTCAATTATGGCAATGATGAAAAGGATCTTGATGTGCAGAAATAGAGGTTATGATTCCACTGTATGAAGCCACAATCAGTCCTCATATGGACTGTGCAGATTTAGTCACCTGGTTTTCACAAGGATGAGGATATATATCAGAAAAGGTCCAGAGAAGATTGACTATAGCATGTAGACTAAGAGAATGCAATTTGTAGAGCCTTGTGAATATGAGGAGTGGAGATATAACTGAGACATCCAAGTTGGTAAGGGATTGTCACCAAGTTAATGTGGAAGAAAAATTTTCAGAGAATGGGAGGGGGCAACCCTTGAAACTAAAAGGAGAGTGTGAGCAAAGGTGTGAGGAGAAGGTTCTTTGCATGGAGAGTGGCTGGCAAGTGGAATGCATTGCCTAAGAGTGTGATAAATGCAGACATGTTGAATGAGTTTTAAAGCATGACTTGATTAACTTTGTATGTGACAGTGGATCCCCTCCATGATAAGTTTTTTGATTCCATGGAGGTCTGGTGTTAATAGTAAAATTTATTGGCTTCAGTCTCTCCATAGCGCAACTGGAAGAATGACAGAACGTTGCATCCTTTCTTTCATGCTTACACAGTGATCAGAATACATTACGAAAATTATGGGGATACAACTACTGTGTTAGAGTAAAACTTTAGTTTAATATAAACCAAAATATACACTCGACATTTAGACCTTCACATTAAGGTCATCTTCTGGAGTATATACATTTATATACAAAGAAACAAGCTGCACCACGATCTACATGGCATGCTAAAGTTACTGATCAACCATTCAAACTATTTGCCTGACCTCTGGTGCTAAAAAAAAAAACCTCACTACATCAAAGCTAGAGTCTTGTTATTATTATTATGGAACTGATAGTGCCTTTAACCTGGCTTTTCAATGAAAGTCTGGCTTTGGCAAAGGTACCCAGGGAATGGAAGGAAGGTAAGATTATGCCATTGCATAAGGGTGGTAACAGACTGGAAGTGTCTAATTATAGGCCAGTCTGTGTGTCATCAGTAGTTAAGATCTTGGAGAAAGTAGTGAGGGACCGTATACAGCATTGGGCAGATGAGGGTAATGTTATCTGTGAGAGTCAACATGGATTTGTGAAAGGGCGCTCTTGTTTTAGCAATATGCTAGCCTTTTATAATAAAGTTACAAGAACATTAGATGAGGGAAAGGCATATACTGCAATTTTCTTAGACTTAGCGAAGGCATTTGACAGGGTGCCACATGATAAGCTGATATTTAAGTTAAAGCACACGGGTCTGGATGTCAGATTGGTCAACTGGATTCAGGATTGGCTGTCTGATAGGTATCAGAGAGTTGTGTATGGTGGAGCAGTTTCAAGGAGGCAGAGGGTTACAAGTGGGGTCCCACAGGGCTCAGTACTAGGACCTGTATTGTTTAACCTTTATATCAATGACATTGCCAGTGGATTGCAAGGGGATATTCAGTTGTTTGCGGATGATGCGAAGCTGGGAAGGATTATTAGTAATAGTGCAGATGTGGTAGCCCTGCAAGAGGATTTAAATAAGCTAGATAGATGGGCAAACGAATGGGAGTATCAGTTTAATGCAGCAAAATGTAAGGTCTTGAGGTTTGGGAAACATCGATGGGATGCTGCATACTCTATGGGAGGAGTTATACTGGAGGAAGTAGGGGAGACAAGAGATCTGGGGTTGATGATTGATAGAAACCTGAAGTTTAGGGGACATATTGCAAAGGTGGTAAAGGTAACACAGAGGATTGCTGCACTTATGAGAAGGACACTGACCTGCAGAGATAAGAGGGTTATCATTCCGTTGTATAAGTCTGATCAGACCACACTTGGACTGATCAGACTTATACAATAGAATGATAATCCTCTTATCTCTGCAGGTCACACTTGGACCCCAGGATTTGAAGGGGATAAATTAACTGTGGAAAGGATACAAAGATGGATGACAAAGATGGTTTCAGGACTGTACAAGGATAATTATGAGGATCTGCTGAGGGAATGTGGACTGCAGAGTTTGGTGGATAGAAGAAGGAGAGGTGATATGATTGAGACTTTTAAACTGTTGAGAGGTGGTTACAGGGTTGACACTGGGAAGTTCTTTTGCTTGGTTGAACAGCGGGAAGGAGTGATGACATGAGGCCATCCCTGGAAGTTACAAAAGGAAACTATGAGCAAGAGGGTAAGGAGTAGTTTCTTTGCATGGTGGGTGGTTGACCCGTGGAATGCATTGCCTGATGGAGTGGTGGGAGCGAGAACGGTCAATGAGTTTAAAGAGTGGTATGATAGACTTTGTGTTTCTTAGGGGGGACCTCCCCTCGATGAGTCTTGACAGAGTTTATGTTCTTAGGAAGGACCTCCCACGATGAGTCTTTTGACTCCATGGAAGGCTGAATAATAATAATAATAATTATTATCTAACTTATATAAGTATACATATAAATTGCAACTGGTATGCATAATGGCCAATAAAAAATGAAAATTGCTTACAGTCCTAAAGTCAGGGTTTACTGGAAACTAAGTGGGCTGAATGTGTGCCATCCAAATGCTTGGGATTTTTAAGTCCCCATTATTATTAAGATTAGGGTGGTTAATCAAAATTTCACAGGCAGGCTTCTTTAAATTTCCGTTCATACGTTTAGTTATCTAATACAGAGGTAGCAGGCTTTTTTCTCCTGGAAAGTTGGGTTTTTCATCCCATGTACAGACAAATTGCCCCTGAGAACACATACAATTTACATGCAAAAAATACTGTTATTGGTGATGGGTGGTAGATGGCATTGATGGTAGTAATGTCCTTTTGTGTAGTTGGAGAATTAAGTAGTAGGAGAGATGGTGAGATGTAACAGAGTGCCCTCACACAATAAGTCCTTAGAGATGTCACGTAAAATAATAACACACACATATATATATAATAAAAAATTCTTCTTCAGCTTATCCCACTTAAGTAGGGTCGCTGTTTTTAATGAGTCTTCTCCACATCCTCCTGTCTTGGGCTAGTTTATTTTTTATTAAATATATAAACAAAAAATCAGCTAATGCCTTTTATTCCTGTACAGGGAGTAGATGAGGCCATTTTAGCTGTATCTGACTTTCTGGAGACTGAGTGAGCAGTTCAATCTCCACTGGTAGCCAATCAGAGATAGCTGGCCCAAGGCTATCACTAATTAAATGATAAGTGAAGAAACAGCTAACAAGTGCCACCATCTTGTGGTACCTAAACCTAACACAAGATTTTAATGTCTGAAAATAGTGTGTGTGTTCTATGGTCGATTTTCTTGAGTTTACAGGACAAAAAACCCAAGTTTCCAGGAGTAAAAACCCACTTGTCCATGCCAGAGATCAGCTAACTCTGGAACCGGTCGATAAGAAGGCTTAGAAAAAGTTCCTGCAGTCAGCACCTAGAATAGATGCCCTTTCTTCGGGCAGTTTGGCACCAAGGAATGTAAACACCACTTCCACTAAGCCACACAGAAAAAAATAAACTAGTTAATATAATTATCTTTTAATCCACCAATAATACAATCAGTTACCCATTATTGGCCCTCTCCTTTCAAGAAGAAGTGAATCATTTAGCTTTCTAAATAATTTGTGTAACTATCTGATAACAGGTAGCATGTACGTTTTTGGAAGCCAGCAATTGTAGTGTAATTAATGATTATTAGTTAATTTCACATTACCACTGAATGGCTAAGATTACTTACACATTCATTAAAGTGAGTGGCATCTGGATGGTATAAAAAGAATTCAGAGGTGGACCAAGATTTGGATGAACTGATATAAAAAAATTACGATGGATCATCATAAAATCCTTCGAGGCACATATCAGAAAATTATGTTGATGAAATATGTTAAAGAGTGCAAAAAATGTTTTCAGATGGGTACCATAATGTTTGTTTCCTAAGCATAGATAATATTTTGTGATAATAATATAATATATCAATCTTATTTATTAAAGATTCAAATCCCTATATATATGTAGAAAGTATTTTACCCTGGGTATAATAAATGTTAAAGATACCAAGCTATTTTAAACCTGGTTTTACTCCATTTCCGAAGTAAGCAAACAGACAAACAAGTCAAGTTTGCGCCTGCAAATGTTGCAAGTCTAGCTGACCCTGCACATAGTGCAAGACCATATATATATATATATATATATATATATACACATACACACACACACAGTGATACCTCGACCTATGAACTTAATTCGTTCCTGACCACAGTTCGTATCTCGAAACCCAATTTTCCATTATATCTTATGAGAAATCAATTAATCCGTTCCCAGATTCAAAAAATAAAAAAAACTATTCTCAATTAAATGAAGAAAATGCAAAGAAATGGAGGAGTGAGGAGGAGATTTTTACACTATAAATATGCATTTTGTATACCATTACATATTAATTTTTATTTATGAAATCTTTGGTTTTACATTAGTATGAAAATCATCTTCCATTAAGTAAAAAAAAATAATTTTTTTTTGTGGTTCAGGAGTTTTCGATTTGTTGTCATCAGGTGCTTCTTTTTCTCTTAGGTGAGGGAGGTTTAAAAAACCTATCCAGCGTTGATTGAATATGTCATTTCTTTAACACCCTTCTAAAGTCATTAATGACATTGTCATTGAAGATATTGGTGGCTCTAGAAACAACACCTTGATTTGGATGCCACTTGTTAACCAATTCTTGCAATTCGCCCCAGTGCTGGAAGATTTTTTTTTATGTCAATTGTTGGAATTGCTCCCTTTTTGTTGCTGTCTTCTTTATCCTCTGAAGACATTTGCTTTTCCTCCTCATCCCTTTCTTTTTCCTGCTCTTAACTCCTGTAGCTCTTCAGTGGTCAGCTCAACATTGTGCTCCTTTACGCCTGCTTCATCAACTTCCAAATGTCTTGCCCAGGGATCTACAATACAATACAGATTCCTGATCTTGCCCAGGGAACTATCTACAATGTCAATTTTGCTTTTGGGTCCTTCCAATGCAGTTCCTTGGACACAGTCAGGCCATAACTTTTCCAGGCTGATTATTATTATTATTTGACAACCCCAGGGAGTCCATAGACTCATCACGGGAGGGAGGGGCTCTACAACTCTGTCTCCACCAACTGACCGCAACTACACCAACACTATCTACTGCCGATCACCACCACTATATTTCCACAGACAATCACAAACATCTATGCCCACGAAGGAATTTGAACCCGCAGCCTTTTGGCAGGAGAGGGGATAACGTAATCACTCGGCCAGCCAGGCCGAGTGATTACGTTATCCCCCGTTACGTTATCCCCCAGTGGTTATCTCTTCCAGTAGTCTTCCAGTAGTAATCAGATTATAACCACTGGGGGATATCTTACGTTATCCCCCAGTGGTTATAGTGATTTTAGAGTTCTCACAGAAACATCTTCCCATGCCTGACTAATAAGACGCAAAAAATGAAGAATACTGAAGTGATTCTTCCAGAATTCCCTGAGGGTTAATTCTGTGTCGGTGATAACTTCAAAATGCCTTTGGAAAAGAGCTTTGATATAAAGTTTTTTGAAGTTGGAAATAGCATATTGATCCATTGGTTGTAGGAGTGGTGTGGTATTAGGAGGCAAGAACTTAATTTTGATGAAATTAAACTCTTCATTCAAATCTTCTTCCAACTGTGGTGGATGTGCTGAAGCATTGTCCATTATAAGAAGAACTTCCTCAGGCAGACCCTTTTCTTGTAGATACCGTTTCACTGTGTGAGCAAAGACCTCTGTCATCCACTCACAGAAGAATTGCCTGGTTACCCAGGCTCTGCTGGTACCTCTCCACATAATGCTGAGTTTGTGGAGAAAAGGACATGAAAAAAAAATTAAAGAGGAAAACATAACAAGCTGGGTTGAATTTACACATAAGTTGGAAGAAAGACATTAATGGTAACAAAAATGTTATATTGGCTAATAAGAATAGAAGAAGCATAAGATTTCTATCTCCTTTTATTTAAAAATCAGGGTTTTTAAATAAATGGGGATGGAAATCTGATGACTACTGGAAGAGAGATCAAGTTGATATGAGATCTCACTATTTTAGAGATCTGTTAAATAAAGATGAAAGTCATAATGAAATAAACTGGAGTGAATGATGAGAGATAATAAATAAATAAGTCTGGCAGAGAATGGGGAAGCATTGAGAAAGATTTCAAATATCTGGGAGATATACTTTCTGGTGAAGGTTGGAATAGGAGATAATGAGAAGGATTTCACTGGGCCAAACTTTTTTTTAAACAGTGTAAGTAGCCTACTTTGGGAGAGTGAGGTCCCACTGAAATGTAAGCTTTTTAATAGAGGTTACTTTTTTTTTTATCCATCTTGACTTTTGCAGCAGAGATTAACAAAAAGAGATTAGCAGAACACAATCAAGCGAAATGAATGTTTCAAGAACGATGTAGGCAAAAAAACAAGGAAAGATAATATAGAAAGTGTTGAAAAAATGAAATCTTGAGAATTCTTGCTTTAAGTGGTTTGGACATATAATAACGAATTTAGAAAGAATACATAAGGTGAGTGTGAAATGGATGAAGAGGTTACCTTCCAAGTGTGTGCAACTTGGAAGGTAACTTGGTAAGGATAGCAAAATTACAGTATGAGGAGAAATTAGCTGAGGCAAAAAAAAAAAAAATCGATATGTAGCCATAGAATGCTCATGGAAAAATGACGATGGACGAAAATGGTAGAATAACAACAACTCCACAAGGTTGTGGAAGATAGCTGATATATTAATTCATAAAAAGTATCTCATCCTCATAAGGGTGGCATTATGCAGAGCTTGATTGCAGTAGAAAGGAGGGATAGGAACTGATGGTGAGTGAGTACGAGATATATTGGCCGAGCGGTTAGCGTATCCATTCTTCAGCCAAAAGACTGTGGGTTCGAATCCTGCTGTGGGCATGGATGTTTGTGATTGTTTGTGGAAATACTAGTGGTGGTGGTGGAGACAGAGAGATGTAGAGTAGATGTTCTCCCTCTATGAGTCTTTGGGCTCCCTGGAGGTGTCACGTAATAATAATAATATTGGCAACTGAGCAAACTTGAAGTTAATGAAGTGATTGGACTTGATATATCACTGTGTATTTTAAGGGAACAGTGTAGCAAGATATGAACAGTCCCCATAGTGTTAGGTAGATTGAGGAAATGCAATCTGCAGTCTAATAGATAGGAGGGGGAGGGGAGATGATTGAGGCCTATAAGTTGGTAAGGAGTTTTTACTAGATCAATGTGGAAAAGGTTTTTCATAGAATTTTGAGATATGGGAAGGAAAAGAGGCCATCCTGAATACTGTATAAGGTGTGATTAGAAGAGGAATAGGTTTCTTTTGTGGAGTGATGCAAAACAATGATGAATGAATTCATTGTCTTAGAGTGGGTTAGTGCTAACATAATATGAATAAGTTTTAGGCATAGTTCGATGAGCATAGTGTGTGTGTATGACAGTTGGATCTCCTTGCAGCCCATCTTTTGACTCCATGGAGGTCTGACAGTAATGGAATGAACTCAACACCATCAGAGCAACCTAAGATTTATTAAGCTGCATATATTCTGTTGGATTTCAAACCAGCATCTTTGAAGCAGAAAAAAAAACTTGTCACAGTACATCACTCTGTCATTCAAGTGGCTTGGATGTTAGCTTTTGTCCATTAAAGTTCTGAAGTTTCTATAGTTAGTTAAATTGATTTATGTGAATTCTACACACCAAAGGTTATCAGCTTCTACACTGAGTTAACTTTGCATCAGGACTCCTCCCACCCCCCCTTTCCACGATTTAAATATTTGGCATGATAACGAAGTGCCACATATCAATGTATCAAGTATCAGCATCACATGCAATAAATTAAAGATACCAAGAAATTACACACTTGGTTTAATCCTTTATCCAAGTGTAAGCAAACAAAGTTTGCGCTTGAATTATTTTCAGGACTGGGGAAACTTGTGGTAAATGTGGTATAACTTCACATCACCTGCCTTAGTATTCCATAATGCAAAGCACATCTCCTTGCAGACATGTATAATGCTATGCATTATGGGAAGGGTCACTACCCAGACCAGTTTCAACCTTTATTTAGGTCTCATCAGTGGGAGCCAGACCCAGAGGTGATACCAAGGTTGAAGTAATGCAGAAGTCATATTGGTCTGGCTCCCACTGATGCAACCTCAATAAAGGTCAAAACTAGTCTGGGTAGTGACCCTTCCCATAATACATAGCATTATACATGTCTGCAAGGAGATGTGCTTTGCATTATGGGATACTAATGTAAGTGATGCGAAGTTATACCACCTTTACCACGAGTTGCCCCAGTCTGGAAAATACTTCAGGTGCAAACTCTGTTTGCTTACATTTGGATAAAGGATTAAACCAAGTATATAATTTCTTGGTATCTTTAATTTATAGTATAACCAAGTGGAAAAACTTTCAACAACTAACATCACATGTAACTTCTATAAATGGGCACATCTGTCCTCTGTACATAAATCAGTAATGGGGAAATATGGCACATATGCCAATTTGACTGTGGGCAGATAGTTGGGACCTGAAGGGCAGGTGCCAGTATTCTGGAAAACATCACACTTGTCAGTTGCTCCTATACTACTGTATTAAGGGTGTATCAGGACTGGATTAACCATGAGCAGACATCCAACAGAAGGGCTTACATTGGTTAGCCACATGTGATTGATCCTAGAGGTGAGCATCGGGTGTCATGACTGGTATCTCAGCAACAATGCATAACAGTCACACAGCTCACCCACCATTACAACAGTGAAGCAGTTTGACCCATTTCCACATGCACAATACCTTGCTTCACCTGGGGGTTCTACAGCCAAAGACCAAGAAGGGTACCTATGATGACAGCCAGGCATCGCAAACAATGCCTTGCATGGGCCAAGGAATGTTGGCAATGAAACCCTTGACAGATGGATGAAGGTTGTCTGGAGTGATGAGTCCCATTTCCTGCTGCACCATGCTAATAGCCAGGTTTGCATTTGACATAATCAGCATGAAGCCCTAGTCCTTGGTTGCACAGTTGAGGTTCAACAGGCCAGTGGAGGTGGTGTTATGATCTGAGGGAACTTTTTCCTGGCACATTCTAGATCTGTTGGTTATCATCCCACAAACACTGAATGGTAAATGCAGGATCTGTTAGCCGACCATCTCCATCCATATCTGCAGGATGTTATTGGGCTTGTACAACTACTGAGTGGTTGGAGGAACAGGACAATGAATTTGCCACATTGCTTTGGTCCACAAGCTCCCCTGACTGTAACCCAGTTGAACATGTGTGACTAGAACTGCTGATCCTCCTTTATGAACTGATGGAGTTGCTGCAACAAACATGAGTCAAGTTAAATATGGAAGATGTTTGTCACCTTATGGAATCTGTTCCTAGGCATATGCAACCTATGTTCGCACAGAGAGGTGGACCAACATGTTATTAGGTGGGTGTTCCTAATGCAAAGCTAATTCAGTGTAGTACATTATTATTAGTACCATGGATGAACTGAGGGTTAGATGATCCAAAAATCCTGCTCTAAAGACAAAACAAGAAACTTTATAAACCCACTTCAAGGGTCCCTGAAGTTTGATGTCTTGACTGCACACCCACTGGGTCTGAGACACCTGACAAGTGCAGAAGTAGGCATCTCCTAGTGAGGGACCTGGGTACCTTCAGGTGAGTACCTTGCCTACTACACTATTTTCTCCCTTCTGGAGACTAGCAGCCCTAGTAGGGTTTTTCCATTGCTATGAGTTTAACAAAACAGAATGAGAATCCTCTCTCGCTTAGGGAGGGACCATGAAACTCCACTCCTGTGATTGATCTGCTTGAATATGACTTTTTGCAACTATCAGCGCAGAGACAGTATATTTGTCCCACTTGCAATAAGGCCTTTCCCAAGCCTGCTGGAGTAGTAAAAGCCTTATTACGAGCAAAACCTTCCACCATACCTGTGAACACTTCTACAACTTTAAATCTTCCTATCACGTCCACCAATCAGAATATCTTGGTTCAACCAGGACCATCATCTCAGAAACACTTTGTCTGTTCAGATTGTCGGAGCCTTTACCACTGCTATAGGTCTTGGTGTTCACCACTATGCAGAACATCACCAATGCTGTTAATGCTGAAGTTTATACTGAGCAAGAAAAAAAAAAGCACAATGGACTACCAAAGAGGAACATTCTGTAACTTCCAGTATTCTTACAACATTATCTATTAAAATATTTTGGTCCAACCAGGAACATCATCTCAAAGACATTTTGTTTGCCCAGAATATCAGTGAGACTTTACCATCTCTATCGGTCTCGTTGTTCACCACCATGCAAAACATCCCAAAGAGAACTCTAGTGATGCGACTGCAGACATCTATGTTAGATCCCACAAGAGCAGGAAATACCCCCACATCTGCTGCTCCATTGCTATAATCACTGAGAAACTAGAAGTGAACTATATGACAGAAGTCTAAATTAACTATATTCTTATTTAATCCTTTATCCAAGTGTAATCAAAGTTTGTGCATGAAGTGTCTTCACTAATTATGGGTCAACTGAAGAGAGTATTGGTGATGACTAAGCTGAGGCTTCACTTCTATGGTATTCAATATTTTGAATGTGTTCATCATCTCAAGAGAGGAGTAGGACCAGTACAATTCCTTCTGTTTAAATATGACTTACAAAATTTTGGGATCAGCCTCCTCTCCCTCATTATAGTCACAAAGTTTTAAAGAATATTTTTAGACTGTCACTCACTAAAGTTGAATTATTATTCAGAGGCAGAATTTTCCAGGCAACATTCTCCTTCCCAGTTAGTTGAGAATCATCCTGCATTATCTGTTCAATCCAAGTGGAAAGAGAGAAAGCATCTTTATGCCCAAATGCAAGCATTACATAAGAAGAACAAAAGCATTTGTGCTAGAACAATACTGGATGGAGCACTGCCTCCATTCCCAAATGAGATGCACAAGGGGTTTGTCTGCTTCTGTCTTCTCCACTCTGCCACCATTCCTACCTGATTTAGGTCTTCGTTCTATTTCAAGGCTCATTCAAGAAGCAGAACTTTTCCATTCATCTTCCTCTGAGGCACTAAGGCAATAAGACCACGTGGCCTTATTGCTTTGAAGGGTTCCTCTGTTCACCATGTCCACCTAAGCAAATGTCTACCATCGTATCTTCACCAGTCAAGAACAGTATTCATTCCAAAAAAGGAGGATACAGCTATATCCTCTGACTATCATCCAATTACAGTTGTTCCTGTTCCCTTATGTCTCTTTCATAAACTGTTAGCTAAACATCTGCAGTCATGATTTTAGGCAGAGAGCCTTCATCCAGAAAATTCTCTGCACTGAGAATATCTTCATTCTTTTCTCTCTTCTGAATCCCAATGCCAACTTCAGCCTCTCTTTATATTGATGAGTTTCTGTGCTCCTTTTCAAGCCATATTGGCTTCTCTCTTCACATAACTACTGTTAATGCTATGACCTTTGCTGATAACCTTATACTCACAGTCTCTTCTAGAGAAGACTTGCAGGACCTCCTCAGTCAAGAAGTCGACTTCTTAAAAGTTTGTGGCTTAAATCAATGTGACAAAGTGGGTATGTGTTCTCTTGTCCCCTCAGGTAGAGACAAGAAAAGGTTGGGAACTTTGAGTTTTCCGTGTATGGCATGTCCTTGCATTCTATCTCTGTTCTGGAGGAGTGGAAATACCTTGGTGTTCCTTTTTCCTAGACTTTATCATAGGTTAGTCCTAAGTAAAATCTCTCTCTCAGTACTATCCAGGATAGTACTGAGAGAGTAGCAGTTCATTCAGCAGCTTGTTCATGGTTATGGCTTCCTCATGATGCACCATTAGCATTTTCCATGCCACTGTAAACCATGGAGGGCTTGATATTTCCTTGTAGGGATGGTCAGTGCCTAGATTACATTTGTACAGATTACAGAACTTTTCTATCTCCTCTTCAGAAGCATATCTTGCCTTGCTGCCTCTAGGACTTTATGTATTAAGGATGATTACAGATGTAGCTTTGGATGGATGGATGCTTGATGGAAGGACATCATTTATGACTGCCTTGGCTGAAGAAAGGCAATGGGCTTTAATGTTGCACCATTCAGAGATGCATTACAAGAATCTAAACATGTTCCCTCTCAGCATCAATGAATCAAGGATAGAACTCTCTTCCTGCTTAGCTTTGAATATATAATTAATTAGGATGAGAATCAACACACTGTTAACTTGGAGATGAAGTAATGCAAGAATTGCAGAGAGGGAAAACAGAGTGCAGAAACTTGTTCTCATGTTGCTGAATGTAATTATTGCACACATGGAGTGCAGGTCAGAAGGCAATATAGTAGCAAGGGTTATAGAGAATAGGGTGAAGAACAAATGTTGGATAATAGCAGCAGAACCCCCCACTATAGGACTAACATTGGATTGAGAAAGCCTGACCTTGTACAAGTTGTAGGTGACCACTACTACCCTCCATCATGAGAAAGCTGCCTACTATGCTGAAAAACTAAGACTGTACAGCTACTTCAGGAAGAACACCACATCATACCAAAATTTACCTTTGCAACTGTATCTTTTAAAGGTTTATGGTGTCAGTAGAGTTATATGAACTTACTAAGCTTTGGACTCTCTCTCAAGCTGACTTCAAGATACTCTCTTTGTGTGCCTTGCAGGGCATACTGGTGGCATGGCAGACTTACCAAATAATTACTTCTTGAATTCCCAGGTCTGGAGTTGGATAGCACAGGATACTGTTGGGGCCTAGGCCTCTTCTAGTCATACAGCATAGTATGCACATACTGGTAGCATGGAGGACTTACCAGAGAAGGATTTCTTGAATTCCCAGATCTGGATAGCCTTGGACTCTTCTGGTCCTAACTGTGGGGCCATAGTATGTAGCACTGTTTTAGTGCAAAGTTAGAAAATAAAATTTCCAATAAACAGTGTGGTAGTCTTGTACCAGGCAATGAAATTTGAGATCTGAACTGGGCTTAAAAAGTTCCTTGTTTGGTCTCAGGAGCAGGATTTTTGGATTATCTAGCCCTGCAACAGCAAGCTGTGGTTTTATATCCCAGCACAAGCATGAATATCTTTAAGGGGGTATATGAACCCACAGCTTGCTGTTGGAGAGCATATATATATATATATATATATATATATATCAACCTCAGCAAACCAGGGTTACTAGTGCCTTGTTTGCTGTGATAAATGCATTTTTGTTCTCCAAACAAAAAAACAGCGAAATATCAGCAGTTTAATAAATATGCTAATTTATTTTTTTCTTATGGGGTTGTTTTTGTTAATTAAGCTGAGTAATGAATATGGTGTATCATACAGTATTCACCTGCTCATTATTTGTCCATCCATTTTCATTAAAAACATAGAATGGTTTGTGAAGCAATTAACTGTTCAGCAGAACTAATCCACACCAAAAGCACATTAACTGATAAACTAGTCAGAATCCATAAAGAATGTGTTGTTTTTTATATTTTTTTCAGATAGAGCAAAGGATAGTGCATTCTTAAAATTTTTCTTTATATTTTTTATATATGCATACATTTATTATTATTATTACCCCAAGACCTCATGGAATCAAAGACTCATCTGGAAGGTCCTTTTATCACACACATCTCATCATACCATCTTAAACACACTCAAACTCCTTGCAGACACCACACTCTCAGGCAAAGCATTCCAATCATTCACAACTCTGCACGAAAAAAACCTGCCTCTCACTCCCCTACTCACACCCTCTTTATACAGTTTCAAGGGATGACTTCTGGTTCTCCCCTGATCTCCTACTATTCTCTGTAGAACTTCTCCACCATTGATCCTATAACAACCCCTTACCAACTTGTAGGTCTCTATCATATCTCCCCTCTTCCTCCTGTCCACCAGACTCTGCAAATTACATCTTCTCAATCTTTCCTCATACTCGACATTACAGAGGTCAGAAACTACCTTAGTCAGTCGCCTTTGGACCCTTTCGAACATCTCTTCATCCTTCTGAAAACCCAGTGACCAAATCTGGGCACAATAGTCCATGTGTGGCCTAATCAAGGTCTTATACAACGGAACAAGAATCTCCATACTTCTACATGTCGGTGTCCTCTGCATCATTCCCAGAAGCCTTTGTGTTGTCTTCACAATTTTGGCGATGTGTCCCCTAAATTTTAGATTTTTATTCACTATCACCCCCAGATCTCTTATTCCTCTACCTCCAACAATATATTCTCACCAAGCATAAATTCTGAATCCCATCTTTGTTTTCCAAATTTTAAAACCTTACATTTTGCAACATTGAACTCACATCCCCATTTCTGTGCCCAATCACTCAATTTATTCAAGTTTTCTTGTAAGGCCACAACATCTTCACTACTCTTTATGGTTCATCCCAACTTTGCATCATCTGCAAACAACTGAATATCTCCATCCAAATCTTTGCCAATATCATTAATATACAAGTTAAACAGTAATGGCGCTAAAACAGATTCCCGAGGCACTCCACTAGTGACTTTCCTTTTCCTGGATATTAGTGGAGTGCCTCGGGGATCTGTTTTAGCTCATCAGAGGATGTAATTATAAATGAGGTGTCAAATCATCCACTAATTGGTGAGAGTCTTAAAAAAATGTGTCAAGGCAGGGGTCAACTCCCTGGCACATTCCTTCAGAATACGCGGTGATATATTATCAATTCCCACAGCCTTATTTACATCTAGTTTACTCAACTCCCCAAACACCTCTTGCTCACTTACAGTCAGTCTCTCCTCCCCATCATCAACTGCTCTCAGTCTCTCCATGAAGTCACATTCACAAGATTGAAAGATCTTTATGAAATGCTCATTAGGTATCTCCACTACACATTCTGCAACAGCTGTCTTTATACCTTTTTCTCCAATCAGTGTCATCCTTCCATAATCATTCTTTCTTCTGCTGGCTACATATCGAAAGAACTCCCTAGTATTCATTTTGGCTTCATTAGCTGCTTTTCGTATCTCTCTTTCGCTACTCTCTCACCAACCAAGTCGCCCTCCTTGCCTGGTCTTTGTAGACCTCATGAAATTGGTTATTTCCACTTCTCTTATGCTGCCTCCACAATGTCCTTTTTCTCTATATCACATGCTTAATCTCTTTATTCATCCATCTCACACCTACCTTATTTAACCTTCTCACCGTTGGAATACATTTAGACATTGCATCTACTAGATAGTTTTTGAAAATCCCCCAAGCTGCATTCATCTCTTTTCCACTAACTCCTCATTTCACGCTACACCTGCAAGCTGTCTCCTGAGCTCTTCATAATCACTCCCCCCTTGTAGTTCCACATATACCCTTTTCTCACAGGGGTCCTCGCACTGCTGGCAACCACCCAGGTAATCACCTCATGGTCACTCTCACCAATTGGTGGATGATTTGACACCTCATTTATAATTACATCCTCTGATGAGATGACCAAATCCAAGACCCTTAATCCTCGTGTGCCCTCTGTTACATACTGTCTGAGACAGTTATCCCTCAAAAACTCATCATTCAGTCTATATTGCTATAATTAAAATCACCCATTATGACCACCCTTTTCTTATTTGCTTGGCTAATTTGACTATACATTTCACTATCACCACCATCCACATTACCTGGTCTATAACAACATCCAACCAAGTATTTGATTCCATTCACCTCTATCTCACACCATACTGCCTCAAAACCACTGGCACTATTTCTCTCTTGCATCTCTACTTTGTATGCACATAACTCTTTCTCTATCATCAATAGCACTCCCCCTCCCTTTTTTACCCCTTCTATCCTCATGAAACACATCATACCCTTCCATCTCTATTCCTGTCAGGATGTCATCCTCTTCCAACCATGTCTCACTTATTCTGACAATCTTTGGGTGAACAGATGCAATTAGTGCAACCATTTCATCTGTCTTGTTTCTTATACTTCTAGCATTTGTATACAAACACAACAACTCATTTCTGGATCTATAGCTAGTTCCACTGATATCACTCACTCGATGTGATCTCTCCATGCTCGACTGGGGGGCATTTCCCTTTCTGCTTCTTCATTTTAGAACCCTTTTCAATTCCAACTGTTTCCTCTTGATCCCTGGTCATCCCATTCCTTTCCTGCCTGCACATGCTCTCACCTCCTCTTGGAGCATCCACCTTTCTCACGCTGTGTACCCCTGTCCACCCTGAGCCTCCTGTTCCTCTTGCACACCCATCTCTCATTTTCTATACTCATACCACTCACTTCCCCATTCATATCCACCTCTTCAATCTCTCCTGCTCTTCCACATCACTCCCCTCTTGCTCTGATTCATTCTCTCTATTCACTTCTCTACTTTCCAGCAGCAGTCTCTCCAAGCGACCCACACCATAACCACTCAAATGCAATCTATCACTCCCATACAGCTCACTTCGACCCTCAAACCCATTCTACACATTAACAAACTGTACTCCCATCTCCTCACACATTTCAGCCAGCATATCATTCATAATCCTTGCTTTCTGCCTCATTTCACCACAGTCATACCTAGGCAACACACTGACTACTCTTCCTGTCACACTATTCTCTTATCCTTCCAAGCAGCCTCCTGATATCCATTCTGACATGCTCTTTGTCCTCTCTCAAATCATTTGTACCAATTAACACTATTAACTCTTTTGCTTGCTTGCTCCCGCCTCATATCCAATGCCTCAATCACTCTACTCATTTTACCACTTGGAAAACATACCTTGTGCATTCTATCCTCTAGCACACCTTTAATAATGGAGTCGCCATACAATGCCACTCGCTCATCTTTCGTTAACTCTTTCATGCCATCATGATTTATTTTAATAGTTTTGATCTGAATTCTCTTAATTCATTCTGCATCCATTTCATTTCTTGCCTCATCCAATCCAATTCAACTTCTGAATCTCACGACACGTTCTCTCTATCATTCAATCTTTCTAACTCTCAACCCCCCTTCTCACTTTCACTCTCATTCATCCTTCTTTGTTTTCGTACTTTCGGTCCAACATACATCCAACTTTCACTATCATTCTTCTCATTTTCACTCTCATTTATCTTTCTCTGTTTCCGTACTTTCGGTTTAACATGCGTCCAACTTTCGCTATCATTCTTCTCATTTTCACTCTCATTCATCTTTCTTTGTTTCTGTACTTTCAGTCCAACATGCGTCCAGCTTTCACCATCATTCATTCTTTTTTCGCTATCATTCATTCTTTCAATTTTTTTCACTTTAGATTTCTGCGTCACGCCATTTCTAGTTTCATTCGTTCTCTCAATTTCGTTTCCTTCCACCACTCTCACCTCCCTTTGACCCTTTTAACATCCATTATGGTTTTCAAATCGCTCTTTTTCACTGATTTTTTTCACATTTTTTTTGCCTCTCTTTTTCACCATCCTTTTTCAAACGTGCACTCATTTTCCCAACGACATTCTCGCTACTAACACTTTCTGTCATCAATATTTGCATCCTCGTTTCATATTTGCATCATCAGTTCCTTGTTCAGGTCACACTTCGCACACACCCTTTTTCCATCCGCTCTAAACATCCACAAATCATTTATGTAATCGAAAGAATACATATAACAGACCTCGCACTTAACGAAACGACTGAAATCTATGACAATGCTGCCGCCATTTTTTTTTTCTTCTCCTTAGTGTTCAGAGAGTAGAAAAAAATTCTTTAGCAAATTGTTCCATGGCCACTGCTATAATTCTCTCTCTTTACACACACACACACTAGCACATACTGCATGCCTGTTAGTTTTCTGAGATAGCAACTTCTTAACTAAGTTTCCAGAAGCTTCCATAATTATTTGATTAGTAGTGTGTCATGTACTGTGATTCTGATTTGAAATCCAGCAGATATCACCAGTAAGTAATCTTATTTATTTTATTCTTATGGTGTTCAGTTAATTTTTAAATATTAAAAATGAATGAATGCCAAGTCTTTCTATGTGTCTATTTCATTGCTGACTTGTTTATATTAGCACTTCCAGTATCTATATTGGAAGCACTTACATAAACTAATGATAAGCAAAACTACATAGTATACCACAACTATGTAAACTTAAGAAGAAAGAAGTAAACTGCTGTTCTGTAATTCATAGCAGGTATCATCACCATTGGCAGAGAGAAACAATGACCTATGCTAAAATTCCAACCAAATAATAATAATTATTATTATTGTTGTTGTTCCGGGAAACTCCAAGGAGTCGACAGACTCATCGAGGGAGCCCTAACATCATGTCAAGAACAACTATTCAACATTCACACAGTATCTATCATACCTTGCCTTGAACTCATTCACGGTTGTAGCACCCACAACAGACTCTGGAAGCTTATTCCACTCATTCACCACTCTCCAAGTAAAAAACCTAGCTCTAACACCCTTGTCAACCACGCTCTTGCCCAGCTTCCATGCATGGCCATCATTCATTATTTACAACTGCTATACACTATACTTTCAGATGCTAAAGATTTCACAGTTATTTTATGCTTTTCTCATTTCTGGCTGCAGCAATATGCAGGTCTATATAAGATATGACTCATCATAGGAGGCACTGTGATCTTTCACAGTAAAACCACCAGCAACAGAAAGAGTTCAATCTTTTATCCAAATTTTGATGTGCTTAGTGGTTCATATTTAGTGCTTTTTTTCCTGTGAACATAACACTGGAATTCAATGTTTATCAAACTTAAAAATTTTGTTGGTTGGCATTCCGCCAGAATGCCTCAATGTAGTGCGTAGTAATGACACTCTTTGGATGGAAAGACTGATGTCTGAATTCTGTGACAGGATATAAGGAATGTTTATCAATACTTTTTCCAATGTATGCAATTTTACCAGTATAGGTAGCTGTGCTTTTCCTTCTAATCAGGTTTCTCTCCATGCAAAATAAACAAACTGAAAACTCAGCTTGTCTATTTTGTTGCAGATAGCAGACTATGGAAAAAATTAGTGCCTTGGTATTATCAAAATTATTTTTCTAAACAATTACAAGAACTATATCAACTATATAAGATTTGGCTAACATCATATTTAAAACTAATTATTTCTTACATATGTTTTGTAATCTTTTATTGGTTGATAGCATCTTCAGGAAGACTTACGAAGTTCATACAAAATATCTAAAATGCTTCAAACAGCTGTTATTTTACAAACTGAAGGGTAATAAATAATCAGTATTATTAAGCACATCATGAGCAGTCTGTATACTGTTGTGCAAAACTTGCAGGTGAGTGTTGGCCTCATGACGATGAATTTTTGACTCTATGGAGGTCAGATGTTAATAATAACAGAGGTCTTGAATGTTATATGCATGAATTAAGGACTACCAGTCGTGAAGTATAATTCCTTGGTTTCTGTTTAATGTGACACATGAGCGAGTCCTTCAACATTCTATTTAAAACATTTTCCTTCAAGTAAGGTATAGAGGCAGATGGCCAATCTACAGTGTGATGATGTTCTGTGAGCATGTGTGCAACTGGACCACTCTTATTTTCCCTCTTGTTTTCAACATTGCTTACTTTTTTTTTTTTTAAAAGTATTTCAAACTTTCTCCCAATCTGATCTACATACACCTTTTTGCAGGAACATGGGATCTTGTATACACCAGATAGCTTAATTATTAAGATCTGTCAACATCAGAAGAGCCTTTGGGCCAATTAATACCTTGCAAAACCTTTCTACATTCTGCTAAAAGACAAGATCTCATTTTATAAACACTCTGGATATACTAGATCCCTTCTTCCTGTGGAAAGGATTATGTAGATTAGACTGAGAAAAGTGTTGAAATCTGTGGAAAAAGACCACATTAGGAATGTTGAAAACAAGAGGGAAGATAAGAGTGGTCAAGTTGCTCACATTCTTGCAGAACGAAGCACTGCAGACTGACCATTTGTTTCCACACCTTACTTAGAGAAAAATGCTTTCACCAGAACATTCAACGAGTCATCAATTTCCTGATAGGTAAGGGGGTGTTTAGACTACTAACGGTACTACATGATTAAATTTACATTATTATTAATCTCCTATCCACAATTTATTTCCAAATTAGTCCATTACTTGTTAGCACTCCAATATTGTCATATCTAACATTTCGTGTTTCTAACACTTCTGATTGAATCAATTCATCTAGACCTTGGTCTTCCTCTTGCCACCTTGGCATCAAACACCTGTTTTGTAACCTTTCCTCTCCCATTTTGTTTAAATGACTATATCACCTTAGATTAGCTCTGCTTACAAATTCTTAAATGCTAACAATGTCAAGTTCCTTTCTAATATCTTCATTTTTAATATGATTCTGCCATTGATCCTATCTGTTTAATTCCCTAATTTTTTCAGAATCCTCATATCTGTGATCTCTAGAATTTGATCAAGTGCTTTATTTCTAACCCAACTGTCAGATCCATAACTTAAAACTGGTTTGAACACTTCCTTGTATACTGCTAGTTTGGGAATTTGGCTAATTTCTCTCTTATTCCATATAAATTTATTCAGCTGACTATCCACCATACCAGCTTTGCTTATTCTGTTGTCTATTTCCAGATTTAACTCACCATCTTCAATAAAAACTATGCCTAAATAGCTGAAATGTTTTACTTACATACATGTTCTATAGGTTCCCCATTTAGAATGCAGATGATGTGTTCAATGTTTCTGCCTAATTTCACAAGTTTGGCTTTTTTTTATTGCTAAAAAGTTCTTTTTCTTAGGTAACATTCAAAGAGAGGTAATTCACTTGAACAGCACATTAAACAGAAACCAAGAAATTATACTTTATGACACTTGGAAGTCATTAATCTGTGTATGCGACATTCAAGACCTCTGTTATGCCAGCAATCACAAGTTTTAAACAATAATACACA
Organism: Typopeltis vanoorti; assembly: GCF_054136105.1. Classification (NCBI taxonomy): domain Eukaryota; kingdom Metazoa; phylum Arthropoda; class Arachnida; order Uropygi; family Thelyphonidae; genus Typopeltis; species Typopeltis vanoorti. Next base: position 42,147,710 of record NC_143572.1, on the reverse strand, counting down.
AAATGCACATAATGTGCCTAATGATATGCATGACTGACTATTTACAATCTTTCAGTTAGTAAAATAATGGATGTTTGAAGTGTTTTTACATCTTTTTTGTATTGTTGTAAATCTTCCTGAAGATGCCTATAATTATAATTATTGTTATAATTATTTATATTTTGATCTCTCAATTATTTAATATTCAAGTGAACAAAACTTCAGTTAACTGATTCTTCAATGAGTTAGTGTATCAACTAACTTCTGGTACAACACCATGTAATTGCATCTTTAATAAATTATCCAATTATAATAATTTAATACAATTATCCAATCAGTAAATTGCTCTCCTGCTCTGGTTGGATAATTTGAGTGAATTTGGTATATAAAAGATGTAATACCATTCATGATTCATTTTTTTTTTCTTACAAAGAATTAGAAAACAAGGTAGAAAATTCAAATGAAGAAATATACATGTTCTGAGCAGAGGTCACATAATTAATCTAAGTGGTTAATCACTCACTGGCCATAATGATATGTGAATTTATGGCAAGTGAAGCATTAAATGGAAACACTGTTGAAATAATGGATATGAATCATAAAATAGTTGATATACTCCATAGCACAACTGGAAGAATGATGGTACATTGCACTCTTTTATTGGAAAAGGCCTAAGTTCAATTCTTGTCATGACAAGAGGATTCTTTATATGGTTTTTTTTTTTCGAAGGTGAGTTAGCCAATCTCATAGGGAGGTGGTATGTTTTTTCCCTCCCGGAAACTCAGGTTTTTCATCACACATACAGACAAATCGGCCATGTGGACAAACATAATTTACAGACAAAAAATACTAGTGGCGATGGTGGGAAGGAGATCGTGTTAATGATAGTAGTGTTATAATTGGAGAATTAAGTACTTAGTAGGAGACATGGTAAGATGTAGGTAACAGAGTACAGCAGAATGCCCTCCTGTAATGTCCTTGGAGGTGGCACATAATAATAATAATATTTTATTCACCATAGTCCATTGGTAACTTATTGTATCTGAATAAACATTTATCTAAATAGAAATAAATTACATTAATATAAGCAAACTGCTCTGCCCAATTAGTCTTAAAACAGTAGGAATTTGTAAAATTATAATAATTTCAATCAACCAATAACCCAAGAACATATTTATAATGTTAAAAGATATATATCACAGGAAAAATACAATTAAATACCCATTCTGGATTATAAAAAATACTTGCAAAAAAATTTGTAGAGTTTTTGTAATCAGAAAAATTGTTAAGAATGCATCTAGGAACTGAATGGAAAAGAAACCATTACACTTTAAGTTAACTTAGCTATCTCACAAACATCAGAATGTACCTGAGGAATGAAGTAGTATAACTACTTCCTTCTGCCATTATCAGCTGAACCATTCACCAGACACATAAACGTCTGGCAAATGGTTCAAAAGAAGTGCAAGAAAATAGAAATGGAGAAGACAGGATACTGCATGTAATTCTAATCAGTAAATTGCAGCACATTGTGATGGATATGCCAGCCTGGTTGGCCGAGTGGTTAGCGTAGCTGCTCTCCAGCCAAAAAGCTGCGGGTTCGAATCCTGCCGTGGGCATGGATGTTATGATTGTCTGTGAAAGTACTAGTGGTGGTAGTCAGCAGTAGATGGCATTGGTGTTAGATAATTGGCAGAGTAGTGAGACGAAAAGTTGTAGAATAGATGCCCTCCCTCGATGAGTCTTTGGACTCCCTGGAGGTGTGATGTAATAATAATAATAATATAAAGTTGAAGTGGATAAGATGGTGGTTGATGAAGAGATATCAGAGAGTAGTTTATCCAGGAAGGCCATGTCACTAGTGGTGTGCCACAGGGCTATGTTCTTGGGCCCCTACTATGTAATTTGTTCATTAATGATACAGGAAAGGATTTGAGAGGAACTATTCAGTTATTTGCTGATGGGAAGAGCAATAGTTAATAAAGATGATGTTAAAATTTTACAGGATGATTTGGATAGGTGGGCAGTCTGAGCAAAGGAGAATGGATGACAGTTTAATGTGGCAAAGTGTAGGGTTATGTATTCTGGGGTGAAAAGATTACCAGCTGTGTACTACATTGATGCAACTGTACTCCAGAAAATTGATGAAGCCTGGAATTTGGGGGTGTTAGTAGATAGGAGTTAAATTTAAGGGCATATTGCAAATGTGGCTAAAGCAGCTCACCAGATTACTTGGTTACTGAAGAATACCTTGATGACCAGAGAGAAGCAAGTACAGGGTGTTCGGGATAAATTTGACATATTTATAATTAATTATATTTTTCCGTAAGTTACATGTATTAACACACACTTCTCTTCATTTAAAAGTTTGGACCCTTCTTCATTCATATACAAGATGTCAGAAAGGATGGATAGCTGGAACCCACCTGAATCATGGAAGAGAATAACTTGTATCATGATGATTCGTGCCCGCCATCAAAATAAGGATATTACGACTGCTGCCCAATGCTCCCTGAATACAGTAAAAACAATCAGGTATGAACTAGAGACTTGCAATGGTGACTACGAGGATGTAGCAAGAAGAAGGATCCCTAGCAGACGATCTGATTGCGTTCGTACAGCAGAATTCCTCGCAAATCTGCAGGAACAGGTGTTGAAGAACCCTGGCATTGGAATTCGGGCTTTGTTCGTGGAGTTGCTAACTGTAGTCAAGCCCTGGATAACAAGGGTAGCCAATGGTAGGCCGTATGTATGGCAGCAGGATTCGGCCCCTTGCCACACCTCTGGGAAAAGTCAAAAATGGTTGTCTGAAAATTTCTACGACTTCACCAGTCCAAATGTTTGGCCTCCAAACTCCCCAGACCTTAACCCCATGGATTATTTTGTATGGGGCGCAGTTGAAAAAGACACCAATCGCACTTCCAGTAATACAAAAGCCCAGTTAATGGATAAAATTAAAACAGTTTTTGCGGCCCTTCCCAGGGAGACTGTAGCATCAGCTTGTTCGAGGTTCCGAAGCAGAATTGAAGCTGTGATCGATGCTAATGGTGGTTATTTTGAGTAAATCTTGTTGATAGTATTGTAATTAACTCTGCCTGTAATGTTTTTTTGTCAATTCATTAAATTTAATAGATACAAAGAAGATTTTCTTTTTCCTTACGAAACTGTCAAATTTATCCCGAACACCCTGTATATACCTATTTAGAGAATCTTGCCCCATCTTGACTACTGTGCAGACATCTGGTCACCTGGGTTTCTTGGGGATAAGGAGGTGGGGAGGATCCAAAGGCAAGTAACCAAGATGTTAGAAGGTCTATGAAATGAATCTTATGAGGACAAGTTGAAGATTTGTGGCTTACGGAAATTGGTTGGCAGATGGAAAAGAGGTGATATGATTGAGACATACAAACTACTGAAAGGTTTTTATAATAATTCAGAGGAAATTTTTCAGAACAGGTCTGGTGGTGGGAGAACTAGAGGCCATCCTTGGAAATTGAGCAAAAGTGTAGTAGCAGAGGTGTCAGGACTAGATTTTTTACTTGGAGTGGAATAGGTTGCCAGAGTCTGTTGTGGGTGCTATGACTGTGAATGAGGTCAAAGAAAAGTATGATAGATACTGCACAAATATTGGGTAGCACTTGGCACGAGTTTAGGGTTTCTCTTGATGAGTCTAAGGACTCCATGGAGTAGCCTATAATAATAAAATTCCATTGTATAAAGCCCTGATTAGACACATCTGGATTATTGTGTTCAAAATCTGTCACCTGGATTTGAAAGGGATGAAGTAACACCCTGGAAAGGATACAAGAGGTAGATAACACAAATTATATCAGGGCTGTACAATGTTGGTTATGAGGAGAGACAGATGAAAGCTGCAGAGTTTGGTGGATAGAAGATGAAGGGGTGACATGATTCAGATATTTAAACTGGTATTTACAGAGTTGATATTAATGAGATTTTTTCATCTAGTAGAACAAATTGAAGGAAATAGGACAAGGGGATCATCCCAGGAAGTTGCATCGAAAGTGGCTGGATCATGAAATTCATTGCCTGATAGGGTGGTGAATGTACAGACAGTGAAGAGGTTTTGAGTGGTATAATGGACTTGTGTTGTCTAAGATGGACCTCCTGCAATAAGTCTTGTGACTCCATGGAGGTCCTGAATAATGAGATATAAATACTCTCCTGCAAAGCAGAGAATTTTTCTAGCATGACTGTTGATAAAAGTAATAAACGTCATAATGCAAGTTGGGTGTGTGTGTGTGTGTGTGTGTGTGTGTGTGTGTGTGTGGGGGGGGGATTATCTGTAAACCAAGAATAAGCCACCCCAATAAACTAATAAGGTAAGCCATTCGCAATACTGTCTGGCAATATACATAAAAATATGTACAAAATGATGCCAATTTCATTTAAATATCAAATGCACATAAGGAGGAATGTTCATTGCTTGAAATGGTAATCTACGTTTTAAAATAAATTTTATATACAAAAATGCATAAAAAAAAGGTCAAACAATTCAATCTTTCAAACTTGACCTATTTAAAGTTTATTTTTCACTTGGTTAAACTATAATAAATTTAGTTTAATCCTTTATCTAAGTGTGAGCAAACAAAGTTTGCACCTGAAAATATCTTCAGGACTGAATATGGTGTTGTACTACCTTACTGGGGTAAGGTAGTGCAACTTGTAGCAAAGGTGGACCAAGCTAACAATACTCCTATCCCAGTATCTCCCATAATGCAAAACACATCTCCTAGCAGATATGTATAATGTTATGCATTAAGGGATTGGCCACTACCCAGACCAATTTTGACCTTTATTGAGGTCTCTTCAGTGGGAGCCAGGCCAGAGGTGGAGATACCAGGCAGAAGCAATAGCGAAGTCATCTTTACCTATGGGAGATACGAGTTGCCCGGTGTTGTACTACCTTACCCCAGTAAGGTAGTACAACACCATATTGTTGTACTACCCGGTGTTGTATTACCTTACTCCAGTAAGGTAGTACAACACCATATTCAGTCCTGAAGATATTTTCAGGAGCAAACTTTGTTTGCTCACACTTCTGGCTCTCACTGAAGAGACCTCAATAAAGGTCAAAACTAGTCTGGGTAGTGGCCAATCCCTTAATGCATAACATTACACATATCTGCTAGGAGATGTGTTTTGCATTATGGGAGATACTGGGATAGGAGCGTTTTTAGCTTGGTCCACCTTTGCTACGAGTTGCACTACCTTACCCCAGTAAGGTAGTACAACACCATATTCATTCCTGAAGATATTTTCAGGCACAAACTTTGTTTGCTCACACTTGGATAAAGGATTAAACTAAATTTATTATAGTCTAACCAAGTGAAAAATAAACTTTCAACATCTTTCTCTAAATCCAGAGTTAATTTAAAAAAAAAGGTGGCACACCTTTTGGCAACTCCTATAGGTAAATATGACTTTGCTATTGCTTCTGCCTGGTATCTCCACCTCTGGGCCTGGCTCCCACTTAAGAGACCTCAATAAAGGTCAAAACTAGTCTGGGTAGTGGCCAATCCCTTAATGCATAACATTATACATATCCGCTAGGAGATGTGTTTTGCATTATGGGAGATACGGGGATAGGAGTGTTGTTAGCTTGGTCCACCTATGCTACGAGTTGCCCATTGTTGTACTACCTTACCCTAGTAAGGTAGTACAATACCTACGTTACCCCAGTAAGGTAGTACAACACCATATCAGTCCAGAAGATATTTTCAGGCACAACCTTTGTTTGCTCATACTTGGATAAAGGATTAAACTAAATTTATTATTGACCTATTTAAATTTTTAAATTACAAACAAAGAACTAATTTTCATATCTGAGAACAATGAATATAGCTTTGAATAAGTATTAAATGTACAATGCTCACAGGTCATATACAACTACATGTTGGTTTGATGTACCTTACATTTATGGCATAGGGAATAAGCGATATAGCAATATTTGTATTTGTTTCTTAAAAAAATTTTTTTTTCTTAAATAAAGTTATCCTGTTATCAGCAACATTTCTGTCCCATTATTTGTCCCGTTGCAATAACTGATCAGTGTTCAGAAGATGAGAATAAAATAAATCATTAAAAAACAAATAAGCATTTTTAATAACTCAAATTCTCAAAACTAATGATTCTTTTTTATAATCACTTGAAACTGAAATATTGATTATTTCACTAATTAAATAAAATAACTTTGATCTGCAGATGTTCAAAACATGAGCAAATTGCTAACTTGTAATGTTCTGTGATGAAAATTTTGCGTGTCTGTACAAAAATGCATCACGTTCACACACAAAAAATATTTTACATGCATTTTACTCAATAAAACACAACATCTCAAAAAAGTTTGTGGTATTTAGAAACCTTTGTAAATGTGCTTATTATAATAATAAAAAAAAAAAAAACATGAGCAAAGATTTGGACAATAACAAAATTTTTACATACCAAAATGCAAACTGGAAAAGTAAAGTTATTTAATTTGTTTAAACTGTATATCAGTTAACAAGATGTCAGAGTCATATGCCTTCATCAAAATATCTAGGCAAAAATAGTGAAAATACCCAATGATCTCTGTAAAATTCAATTGTTATTTAACCATTTATATTATTGATCTATGAATAATTACCATAATATAAATAATGTTCATATATATACAAATTTCTAGCAGAAATCCAGTAAGAAAATGAACATAACTTGGAGCTGTAAATTTTTAGAACTATTTAATAATTCCAAAAATAAACTTTATATTGTTTCTGAACTTATTGTTCATGCTGCTCCTTTTGTAATCTTTGATATAAAAAGATAGGCAAAGCTTAGCACTATACAGGGTGATTCAAAAAGATGGACTCAATTTCGTACGGCTATATTTCCTGAACTATACATCGTATGTGCATGATCTACATAACATTTGAAAGAAGAGGTCCTAAAGTCTGAAATACTACTGCTAGGGTGCTTGCCTAGTGCACAGCTGTGCAGCAGTATCAGTTGTAAGCAAAATGGCTACTATGTAGCACAAAATTTTTTGCATTTGTGAGCTCATTAAAACCAAGTTGGTGACTGCAGTGCAGCATACGTTTTGTCATTGTTTCAACATTAAACCTCCAACAAGGAAGAGAATTTGTCGTTGGAATTATCAATTTGAGCAAACAGGTTATATGTGTAAGAGAAAAAGCTCAGGCAGACTGGATGTATCAGAGGAGGACATGAGATGAATTCAACAGACTTTTGGATGTAGTCCAAGCAAGTCAAACCTGTAGAGCAAGCAGAGAACTTGCAATACCGCAACCAACTGTCTGTTGTGTTGAAACACCATTTACTGTTCAAACCATACTGCCTACAGTTGGTTCATGCTCTTCATGCAAATGACAAGGTAAAGCATGTCGAATTTTGTGATCGTATGCTTCAAAACATGGAAGATGACACTTTTATGCAGCGTTTAATTTTCAGTGATGAGGCGACTTTCCACCTAAGCAGGAAAGTAAACAGACACAATGTTCACATATATGGGGACTACAAAATCCCCGTGAGACATTGCAACATGAGATGAACTTCCCGAAAGTTAATGTGTTTTGCACCTTATCGAGAAGAAAGGTTTATGGACCTTTCTTTTTTATTGAAGAGGCAGTTACTGGGGTAACGTATCTGGACATGCTTGAAAACTTGCTTCTTCCTCAAATGAATGAAGATTCAGAAGACTTCATTTTCCAACAGGCTGGAGCTCCATCCCATTGACACCAGGATGTTCGAGATTTCTCAATGAATCTCTACCTCAACGATGGATAGGTTGCATCGGAAATGAAGACCTGGCACTTCATTTCTGGCCCTACTTTTTTCTTATGGGGGAGTTCGTAAAAGAAGCAGTTTATGTACCTCTACCAACAACTTTGGTTGATCTAAAAAACTGTATCACAACTGCAGTGAACTCAGTGATGCAAGGCATCCTCCTTCGGGTATGGGATGAATTCAGCTATTGTCTCGATGTTATCATGCGGCCAGAGGGGAATCGCATTGAACAACTATAAACTTTATTGAGTATCATCAAATATACTTTACATCATATTTGTCACTAGTTCTATGTTTCTATATAGACTTACAAAATTGAGTCCATCTTTTTGAATCACCCTGTAGATCAGAATCTTTTGACTGCAACTCTATTTTTTAATTAAAAATTAAAATTTAATGAAGTGATCATACACACACACACACACACACACACACACACACACACACACACACACACACACACACACACACACACACATATATATATATATTGCCTACCTTTGTTGTACTTTTGGCAATAATGATCTTTGAAATTTGAAGTAGAGATTGTAGATGGTGATGAACAAGTATTATATTAGTAATAGGTAATAAGATGTCAGCTCCATTGGATTTTAAAAGCGTAAAAATACTAGGATAATATTAAAAGATGAGAATAAATCTAGTAGTGAATGATGTGATAGTATTAGTAAATACACTATAAAATTTGTAAAATTTAAAAATTAAAAATGAGAACCTGAAAACTGTAAAAGATAAGAAACCAATGTAAAGGCCTTGAAAGTAAAACTTAAAAATAAATGATGAAAGATGAAATCGATTTATTCATGATTAAAAAAAGAAATGATTTTTTTTCTTGATGACAGCTTTGTTTCATTCTGTAAATTTTAATTTTTCATTTTTAAATTTTGCAAGTTTTATAGTATATTCACTAATACTATCACATCATTTATTACCGAATTTATTCTCATCCTTTAATAGTATCCTAGTATTTTTATGCTTTTAACTCCTTTATTTATATCTGTTTTAAATTTTAAAATCCAATGGCGCTTTCATCCTATTATTTTACCTATCACTAATATCATACTCGTTCATCACCATCTGCAATCTCCACTTCAAATTTCAAAGACTGTTATTGCCAAAAGTACAACAAAGGTAGGCAATATATATGATCATTTGATTAAATTGTAATTTTCATTTTAATTAAAAAATAGACTTGCAGTCAAAAGACATTCTGACCTAGGGTGCTCCATAACATAAAGCTTTGCTGATCCCTTTATATCAAAATATAAATATATTTTGTTGATGGAATTGTTTCTATTATATAAGAAATTTTTATAATCAGATCTTTTAAATGCAAACACATTGGTTAATTTTTACCTTCTATATAACTGCACAATAATGAAAGGATAATACATGCATATATATATATATATATATATATATACATACATACACACACACACACACACACACAATAATCTACCGTTTATCCGATCCTTCAATTATCTGACGAACAAGTTTGGATAACTGAAAGGTATAATTAAATTACTATAACATGGTGCTCTACAGACAAGTTGGTTGACATGTAAGGGTTGGTTAATTGAAGGTCATTGTTTTGAGGGGTGGATAAATGGTAGATTACTGTGTGTGTGTGTGTATGGTATCAGTTCCATCTAAACTTAATTTGATAGTAAACATTGTGTTACATTAAAAAAAATCTAAGATTTAGCTAAACAGATGATCAGTATAACTTGTTTACGGATATATGTTGGCCTCTCTTTTTTCGATAAAAAGATTTGTTTACGAGATCTATTCATTTCAAGTTTTAACAGTTAATCAAATCAAGCAAGACATCTTTATACAATATATTCCATTTTAAGATAATAATGAATGCTTCTAAATCATGCTGAAATTTTATATACATCACTTGTCAAATACAACAGCTCTGCAATTTCATCCACTGAATTACACTTATTACACTCCACTGATCAGAGCACACTATGTATTTCACCTTCTACATGAGACAGGACACCAGCTTCAGGTTACAGTTCATAAACCAACATATAAATCACACCATTATTTCCTACATATACAAGCTTACATATTACAAAGAGGCATGACACCTCTGAGCAATAAACCATTTCTTTGTTAATATTGGTATTATTATTATCCACTCAAATCATGAACTTTAATTATACATTTCAAAAAAAAAAAAAGAAAAAAGAAGAAGAAAAAACCCAAAGTTTAATGACTTCCATGCTGTTCTACAAGTCAACTGTGACTAGAATTAACATAAGTTAACATCTCTCACACAATCAAGCCATAATTGTGGAAGATCCCACATTTGAGCATTTGCTGTGCTATAAATTACTACCATAATATTGTGGATTTCTAATTTCCACAAATGAAAAAATAAAAACTATTTTTTATAAATGATTACAGAATATGCATTTTTTTTTTTTTTTTTTTTTGCTAATGGAGTTTCACATAACCAAGTTTTAGAGCTTTGCCATTATTGAGCATATAGTAATTTGAGTTAAAAATCATTAACTTCTAAGCTATTTCAAAATGAAGTTAATAGCAGAGTGTTATAACATAATACTTTTCATGTATGGAAACAATCTTATAATTTCATTTTTAGAGGAGGACACTGTTTATCCACTACATTGCAAAGTTAAGTTATGGCTTTTGAATCAGGGAAATATGAGGAGTGGGGAGGAAACCAAGATAAGTATTGTTTTTATTAACAAGATTTATTAAAATACACTGACTTAATACAAAGAGTTAATCACAATTTAAACAGCTGGATACTAAGTGTTTTTTTTTATAATAGATACTTTTTAAAATTATTTATATATTTTTTTAAAATTGGCATGTAGGATGAATCATCAATTTAAAATCTCTTCCAAAAAATGTTTGTGTAAAAGGAATTCTCCAGTCCTTCCTTGTACAAGAAAAATCTTTTTTGTTTGCTTAATAAAGTCAAGATACTTCATAATGTTTGAATAACAATCATAATATTCATAATTCTCCTGAACCTTCTATTTGAAATGGCATGTTGTAACTACCTGAATTATTAACATTTCAAATAGTACAGAAAAATAACTATTATAATGTAGCAGTTTTACAGCATTCAGTGTTATCATTGAATTAGGTACTCAAAGAATAAAATTTTATTGTTTAGCTAATAACCGAATTGCTTTAAAAAAAGTACTATATACATATATACAAAACGTATTCTAAATTATTTAACAATTATACTTTTTAAACTGCATGAGAGGAATCCTAAAACCTTTTCTTCTCAGAAAACCAAAGATGAAATAAAATTTCAGATAGCCATTTTCTTGGAGAAATTTTGTCTAAGTATTCAGTTAGCTATTTTAACAGCTGTTAGTCTTAATTACCTTTCTTTGTTATATTACTTTGACAATTAAAAATTTCAGAAACAGTAATTTTGAGTACATTTCTAGATGTTTTCTAGAATTATCAATATATAAAATCCTTTCAGTTGATCATGTGACATTAATATTTGTCATATACATTAAAAATGCTTGTTCTAGATTAGGGATGGACAAGCCAAACTTGACAAAAAAACATATCCTAAAGCACCACATTCAAAAGTCACTAAACTGCAAACTACCCGGACTGTATGCATGTGCACAAACTTGATTAGTTACCAGTATTGCCACAGACACTTTTCATATTGCTAAGGACAGAAACTTGAATCTGATTTCCAGCAAACAGTCACCTGAACTTCAGTGTTTAACTGAATATCATTTACAAATTTTAAACATGCAAGTGCCTGAGATATTAAAAATAAATTTACATTATTGAAACTGCACCAAATTCAAAGCACCATATTACATTACATTAAAAAAAAAAGATTAAATGTCATAGGTTGCTTCTCGTAGACAGGCTTATACATTGGTTATGCATTTCTAAATCACTTAGGGAATTGAACAACGTAGATCCGAATATGAATTAAATTATACTTTGTTGCCTACCCTTATTCTAGACACTGAAATGTATGCATAAACTTACAAACTTGTGTGTCCACAGTTAAAAGGTATATAACATAACAGGATTTTACTTGGCTGTTATTTGTTATTCTTTTAAACATCTCAGATAATATCCTGAATGGCAATTCAAGCCATGTATTATCTATTTGTTTTAGAAGCACGAATGCCTGCCTAATACCAAGTTCCACAGCAACATTTTTTTTTTTTTTGCAGTAAAAAATCTTTAAAAACTAGTTTTCAAAAATGCAACAATTTGATATATTTTAACATCTGTGGAATCCCTTTTCTCATTTCTCTCGCACGTAAATAAAAATTTTGCATTTACAATTTCAGTATCATTAAGAAATATGCTATCTGCCAAGAAATTTTTATATGTAGTTGGCATTTATTAAAAAAAAATAACAAAAAATATTTCTGTTTCAATACTATGAGTTAATTTCTAAATCTTTATGAATTACACTGTTTTTTTAATTATCTAGCTGCAATGTTATTACCAACTTGTTGGTTGAGGACTTGGTTATTTGAGGGGACAGATAATTGATAGATCACCATATTATTTAATGTGATTATTAATATTCTGAAATCTTATATAACATAAGAGGTACTAAATAAACTGTAAAGAGAGGTACTAAATACTAAATAATGACGTAAGAGGTACTAAAAAAGTTTACTCCAAAATTGCTTGGATAACATAATGACTACTTTTTTTTTGTTTATGGCACTGTTTGACAGCTCTCATCGTAAAGATTACAGAATTAATTATTGTTACTTAATGCTAAAAGACAATGAGTTTCCAACTTTAATCAATTGCAGGCCAAGTTTCTTGTCTTGCAGATGTTTGCAAGTTACAAACCAGAATATTTCATGAAAAAGTTTTCACAAAATATATTGTTGATGCAAAATAATGGTATTTAATAAAGTGAAATGGATGGCAAGACACACAAAGTAATGCATGCAGTCTGTTATTAGTTTGAGACTCCCATTTAAGCTGTTAACTTGTTCGCAATATGCATAGAATTTTAAATATCCTGTGTAGATTCAATAACCATATCTACTGTTAACAGCATTTTTAATGCTGTTAACACAATTGTGTCAATTCTTGTTTTTAGAGACTTGTGCCATAGTTCTATACAATATATACATGAAAACACAAGATAAAAGTATTATTTATTAAATATACTGCCATATATTTCAGTCTGAAATTAACAGATCATTTTCAGTGGCTTAAAAAACAGTTGTTACAAGGTAGAATGCAAACAATTGATTTATTCGAAATAGAATGAGGCGCATGGTGTTAAATTGCCAATGCTTTACCTGAAGAAAGGGTTAATCATAACTATAAAATAAATTGCGCACACACACACATATACATATATATATATATACATACATATCTTATAACTTATATCATACTCAACAGATCATCAGATAGATGTAGTATCTAGTTGGTTTCTTAAGACCTTATGTATATTTTTCATGAAAAAAATCTGATAAATCATCTGAATTAGCTCAACACAGAATAGAGACAGACCACTCTGAAACACGTTTTCTATGTAGATGTACAAATTTGAATGCTTATTTATGGAGAGTGCTGAAGCCATGCTTCACTGCCCTAACTTGAATATTGGAATGACTGCCTAGCCTTATCAAAAACATGGGAAAGTTTTATTAGAATAACACATCATTAAAGTTTGTTTTTTCAATTACTATTGAACCGAAAATGCCATTTTATAAAGACAATGTCTTCAGAAACCAACTAGATACCACATCTATCTGATGATCTGTTGAGTATGATATAAGTTATAAGATATATATATATATGCAATTTATTTTACACTGTTATGATTAACCTTGTCTTCAGTTAAAAGAAACCAAGGAAACAATAAATAGTTCAATTTATTATAACTATTGGCGATTTAACATCGCACGGCTCATTCTATTTTGAATGAATAGTTTTGCATTCTACCTTGTAACAACTGTTTTTAAACCACTGACGATGGTCTGTTAATTTCAGACTGAAATATATGGCAGTATATTTAATAAATAATACTTTTATCTTGTGTTTTTTTGTATGTGTGTATATATATATATATATATATATATATATATAGTATAGAATTGTGCCAATTGAATGCCTAGAATTGCTTTTTATATCTCTTTGTGAGGATAATTTGAAATTTGAAAATAATATTTTCAAATTTATATTTACAGAAATAACATGGGCGTTAGCTGATTTTTTTTTTTTTTTAATTTTTATTTTATATTATTTTAAAATTTATTATAACAGTAGCAAAAATTTATTTCTAATTGCTTTTTGTACTTTGTGGCTCTTTGTACTTGGCTTGTATTCCAAGACTGTTGAGCAAAACTGCTCTACCATGTTTCAGTCTCTCTCTCTCTTTCTTTCTCCTAAAGATAAAGTTGACCTCTTTGCATCAGTCTTTTCCTTCACTATGAGCTGCTCACTACATGCCTCCTCTGATTGTTCACCAGAAAGACAAAGGAAAAATCCTCATTAACCCTGATATTAATAAGGTTCCTGTTTCTGATAGTATTCCCCAGTTGTGCACAAAACTCATACTTCAGAATTAACATCAGTCTTGTATTATAAACTGTCATACTCATCTGGCAATCCAATAGCATGGAAGCCTTTATCCAGCCTGTCCTTAAAAAAGGAGATAAAAGTAAATAAACTACAACTGATGAAGATATTACAAATGTCTTCATCTCAACAGTTTCAAAAATGAAGGTTGACACTTTATTCATGTTCTACAGCAGATCTCATTAATTTTATCCACCTCCGTACACAAACCATGGAAAAACTTATGTGGTTGCTCTTACTATTTCAAGCCATTTGATTGTGTTTGACATCAAGGTTTTCTTACCCAGCTATTGTCTTATGTCTCCTTCTTGTCCTGTGCAATTGGGCTACTAGCTTTCTCTTTAGTCATTTTATGTCTTAATTCTGAATGATCTTACAAAATTGTTCTTCCATTTGGAATAGTCCACCAAAGACCTTCCTAAGAGGTCTTGAATGTACATAGAACAGGCCAATTTGTCTAATAGATGAGTGTCCTCTCAGAAATTTTTCCAGTCACTTTTCACAGGTGCTGTTACTGCATTATGCATTTTTATAGGTACTTTATGGATGTTGCTGCACCAACCTGGCCATCATTACTTCTCTTTTTCTTTTAATCATGTAAGAATTGAAACATCCACTGGTCAACCTCCATAACAGTTCAACTATAAACTTATCAAACCAAATCCTGATCTTCTTCCTTCATTTTCCATCTACCTTTGTTCTTTGGAACAGTCTTTCCTATACTTTCCTATACTGTTTTTCCCAATGAATACACCTTTTCAAGAAACATACTTCGTTAACCAGTATGTACAATGTTGTGTTATGGATTTGGTGACCTCTCACGTGTGAGGTTAACACATATAAAAAAAGTTCAATCTCTACTATAATTTTTGCCTGTATTTATTTTACCAGTAAAATGGACCATTTCAGCAGTTAAACAGAGGTGGGTGGCTGGCTTAGATGTAAGAAATATACCCAGGCAAATAATTCCAAAAGCTGTCATTTATCAGACATTAATGATGCTATTAGTAAAACAATTTCTTTTCCTCCCTCCCATTTCATTTCAAAAGTTATTATTATTTATTTTATTTATTTATTTTTCTGCATCAATACTTGAAAGAATGCCCATGATAACAAATTTTTTCTTAATATGGCATTTCACATATTCATAATATACACAGCAAATAAACATATCAAAGCTGCATTATGAACAAATTGTTATACTTTTTATAATGTTTATATCTGCTTTATATTCTTAATTATCAAAGTGGATTAATTTACATGTGTACGGCATATGAACTCTCTTTAAAGCAAGGAAAAAAAAAACCATTTACAAAAGGCTGGCAATGAATAAAGTGAAACTATTTAATTTTTTTTTTTTCTGCACTCTTCTTGAAGTGATCATTTTCATCTCCATAGATATAAACTGTTTTCAGTTCAGATATACATTTTTCCCTCCATTTTTTTTTTTTTTTTACACTTTTTATATGATAGCTTAGTAATCAACTAAAGGTATATGACAATTTTTAGTTTCTAAACACACATGCACACACAGCAAATGCATAATCAGATCACCAGCCTGGTTGGCCAAATGGTTAGTGTACCTGCTCTCCAACCAACACATTATGGATTTGAATCCTGCTGTGGGGCATGAATGTTTGTGATTGTCTTTAGGTGGTAGATGAATTTCATTAGCAGCGTGAGACCACCATGCCATTTACTGGAGGCCTGAACTGGTTTGAAAAAGTTCCATAAATGGTCTATAGAGTACGATTTCTGGACTATGTAAAAATAAATAAATATAAAATTGATAAAAATAGCAAGAAAAAAAATCTTTAGTCTGCTCACAGTACATAATGTACTATAGGTTTATAATAACCTTTCATGGGTAGGAACCACACATACACACAGACATGTATATATATATAAAATATTGCAATAGATAAGCTATGTATGTCCTCAGTCTGCTGTTGCCAACTTTGTTAAATCCATTAATTCTAAGATAACATTAAATTTATGAAACAGCATTCAGAAAATTAAAGTTCTCAATAGCAGTTAAGAATATGATTTTTCATTTCTTCTATGCAAATTTTTTTTTCAGCCTCTAATTTACTGTGACCACATCCTTCATACTTCCTATATGGGTAAATGATCTGCTAGTTTCCTTTAGTAGTGTAAATATAGCAATCCATAAATGTAGAAAATATCCTGCTTTTCCAATATATATTTACATATCCACAATTAGCCTGAAATGTTTCAAAAACATTTGTCCCTTGTTATATCACTCTTCACTTCATGAACTGCATGGTATACAGCCAAGTACCTCATACCAAATGTTAAGTCATCTTAGCACATACTATAATAACAATGTTGGTACAATGTGGGAGAATAATATATAACAGAAAGGATTAATCTATTAAAGGCAAAAGCAGAATAATTTGAAAATGCTACTAAAAAATGACCGACTTTTTTTTTTTTTATGAAAAAAAAAAGATGGTAGCACTTATAGCAAATGAAAGCATATATTGGCAGGGATTAAGGAATCTTTTGATGTTTGAATATCTGAAGGTTATATTTGGGGACATACTTCATGAGGAAGGTTGTTCCAGAGAACAAGGATAGATGGAATGAATCAAGGAATAGGAGTAGCAGGTTCAGTTTGCAGATAAACTGTAAATGAATGCTGGAAAGCTGCTGCTCATGTTATTGAAGGTTTAGTAGAAATGGAGGAAATGATGGATGCTGGTTCTGCTGAACTCTGTAGAAAAGACACAGTGAAGAAACCAAACTATGAGACAATGGCTAGAGAGGAGAGAGAGAGAGAGAGAGAGAGAGAGAGAGAGATGCAGTCCTTTCCACTGAACTCAACTATTTTCACCATATTTTCTGGGCTACAGTTCCTACAAAATACTTCTCTCTCTTCCCTGATACATGCAAGAGCATAACACCACTGAAGTTTCATATGTACCCTGGATACATACCACATGTCAAATTAGCAACTTTGTTCTGCTTCCCTAAGGACAAACTCCATCCTTTAGCACATCCTGAAGTGCCCTGTGACTTGGCCTACTGTGGACAGATAGGAAGATAAGTTAGCATCTGCCTCTAAGAACATAAGAAATACACTGGCTACCATTATTATGGCAAATTGGGACTGACAGACCATGCTTTGTATACCCCTTTACACAGGATTAGATGGAGGAAAACCAATATGCTATACAGAAGTCATTATAGGTCAGAGAGACGATTTTTAGAGTCAGCAATGCTATGAAGCATTCTCCTGATTTTAATAAGTATGACTGCATTAATCTGCCAAAAAATTTGGGAGACAGTCATTATTATTATTATGATGATTCAGGCCTCTATGGAGCCAAAAGACTCATCATAAGAGGTCCATCCTAGAAAGCAGAGTCTATCATACCACTCCTTGAACTCACTGACCATTCATGCTCTCTATCAGGCAATGCATTGCATGGTTCAACACCCTCCATGCAAAGAAACCACTCCTCATCCTCTTGCTCACAACTTCCAGGGATGGCCTCTTGTCCTTGCTCCTTCCCTCTGTTCCACCAAGTGAAAGAACTCCCCAGTGTCAATCCTGTAACCACTTCTCAACAGTTTAAAGTCTCAATCATTCACCTCTCCTTCTATCTATTAAACTCTGCAGTCTATATTTCCTCAGCCTATCTTCATAACTAACAATGTACAGTGCTAATATCATCTTTGTTATCCACCTCTGCACTCTTTCCACAGTTAATTTATCCCCTTTAAATCCCAGGACATATTTCGGCATAGTAGTCCAAGTGTGGTCTAACAGCGCTTTATACAATGGACTGATAACTTTTTTTTTTTTTTTTAATTTCTGCAGGTTGGTATCCTTCTCAGTATTGCAGCAATACTCTGGGTTACCTTCATCTTTGCAATGTGTTCCTTGAATTTCAGGTTTATATCGATCATCATTTCCAGATCACTTGCCTTTCCCCACTTCCTCCAACAGAGTATGCAGCCTCCCATCAATTTTATCAGGTATTTCAAACTTCAAGACAACATTTTGCTGCATTAAACTGACACCCCATTTGTTTGCCAATCTGTCCAGTTTATTCAAATCCTCTTGTAGGGCTACCACATCTGCACTATTACTAATAACCCCTCTCAGCTCCACATCATCTGCAAACAATTGAATATCCAGCTGCAATCCACTGACAATGTCATTGATATAAAGCATATTTCCCAATGTTTTTTTGGATGATGCCCAACCTCAATGCCTCAAAGATTTTGATGTCCCCCCCCACCAACAATGGTGAGTGTTTTGAGTATATCAGTGATGAGGTGACGAATGCAACATCATTTTCTAATTGCCTCCCTGTGGGGAGTATGCCCCATATTGAGAAACACTGATATAAAGGTTAAACAATACAGGTCCCAGTACTGAGTCCTGTGGGACCCAACTTGTAACTTTCTGCCTCCTTGATACTGCTCCCCCATACATAACTCTCTGATACCTATCATAGTCAATCCCAAATCCAGTTCACTAACTTGACACTAAACCCACGTGATGAAACTCAAATGTTAGCTTATCATGTGGTACCCTGTCATATGCCTTTGTAAAATCTAAAATAATGGCAGAATATGCCTTTCCCTCATCAACTGCTCTTGTCACTTTATTATAAAAGGCAATCATATGCTGATGAATGCCAAGTCGGGAAAATTATAAGTAGCACTGCTGATGTTAATTCCCTTCAGGAAGATTTGAATAGACTTTTTACTTAAACAAAAGATGGGGTTGTAGTTTTAATATCAATAAGTACAAGGTGTTACATTTTGGAGTGTAGAAATATAAGTCTGTGTACTATATCAATGGTGCTGTACTGCAGGAAGTGGATGAGATTAGAGATTTGGGAGTGATGGTTACTAGTATACTGAAGTTCAGAGGGCATATTGCTAGTGTTTGCAAAGGCTTTTGTCATCGTAGTGCTGCTATGATAAGAAGTACTCTAACAAGTAGGGATAAGGAACTGGTTGTGCCACTGTATAAGGCACTGGTCAGGCCACACTTGGACTATTGTGCTCAGATCTGGTCGCCTAGTTTTCATTGTGATGTGGAGACATTGGAGAGGGTCCAGAGGCGAGTGACTTAAGACAACATCAGGACTTTGGAATGCTGGCTATCGAGACAGAGGTTGAAGAAATGTGAATTGCAGAGTTTGGTGGATAGGAGGAAGAGAGGTGATATGATAGAGACATTTAAGTTAGTGAGAGGATTTTATCAGATTAATTCAGAGGGGGATTATAAAAAGAATAGAAGGTGAGAGGGGAAGAACCAGAGGTCATTCCTGGAAGTTATGTAAAAGTGTGGTGAAGAGGGGTGTGAAGAGTAGAATTTTTACATAGAGAAATGTCAGTGAATGGAACACATTACCAGAATGTGTTGTTAATGTGCAAGGAGTGTTAAGGATTTTAAGATTCTATATGATAAATATGTTGTCAGTTGAATGAACCTTCCATGATGAGTCTGCCAACTCCATGAAAGGTGTAATAATATTAATAATTTATATTACTAAAGCAAGCGCGTCCCTTAACAAATCCATATTGACTTTCACAGATAACATTACCTTCATCTGCCCAAAGCTGTATATTGTCTTCCACTAATTTCTCCAAGATCTTATCTTAAAAACTTCTATACAACTATTAATAACTTATTTTATACAATGTTAGAGGGTGCCAAATTATGACTTTAGATTTTTAGTCTATTACAATTTGAATGTTTCACTTACTGTTGTGTGTAAATTGTAAAATGTTGTGCTCTGAGGATGCTGGTTTGAGATTAAGCAAACTATAAAGCCAGTTAATGAATAAATATCCTTTTATAATTTAGTATTTTGTTTTGATGTTGTAATGCTTTGAACTGAGCATTAAAAGTATGTAAGAAGAGACAAAATCCATGGTATTTTTTGAAAGAAAAATGACAAAATCGTGTTTGGAAGCAACGAAGATGATCCATACCCGCCAATTGGAGGGTATGGAGATTAGTATTTAGAGCAATTGTGGCAGATCTTGAAGCCTGGTATGCAAGGTCTGTTGTATGAGTTAGAGCAGCAGTATTCAAACTGTATTTTCCAGAATCCCAGGGTTCCGTGAGAATCATCCAGGGTTTTTTGTTGAATTACCTTGTCACAGACCTCTCTTTTAAACTAAACAAAGGAATTCTTCATTCATATTATTTATCAAATGGAATAAATTTTGTGATTGATGATAATTAAAAAATAATTAAAGACTTTTAATTAATAGATTTATCCTGGACAAAACTTAAACAGAAAGCTGAACAAACAGAGAAAAAAATGAACATATGCAACTGATTTGCAATCTACTTCCGGAACCTCAACATACCAAACAGCTATTTCAGAAATGCCTTAAAGGCCTATTAAAACACAGAAATTAGATCAAGGTGGATCTAAAAAAAAGGAAATATGATGAAAGCTACTTAAGTTTTGGATTTACTTGGGCTGGAGTGAAACAGAGTATAAGTTCAATGTGAAAAATTTGTAAGTAATAGTAGTCTAAATCCTGCAAAATTAAGAGGACATATGGAGAGTAACCACCCACCTTTGAAAGGCAAAAGCATTGATATAAATATTTTAAGCATAAATATGAAGAGTTCAAAAGCAAGAAAAAAATATTTTTCAAATTTATGTTAAACGCTAATAAAAAATCACTTGAGGCTTTCTACCTTATTAGTTATCGTATTGCTAAAGAAGGGGAGGCATATACAATTGGAGAAAAATGAATAAAACCTTTTGCTAAAGATCTAATTACCAGTAAGATTGGTGAGAAACATGCTAAAGAAATTGATAATGTACCTCACTTTGATACCAGTTGCTAGACACATTAGAGATGTGGCACTTTATTGTGCAGATGAAGTAATATCTCATTTAAAATCTTCTTCCCATGGTTTCACAATTCAATTAGATGAATCTTCGGATGTAGCTGCCGTGACTATTTTCTATTATTCTGGCATGTTATATTTTAAATTTAGCTGTCCAAGAGGATATTCTTATATGCAAACTTCTTAAAGAGAGAGCTACTACCAAAAATATTTTTGATGATATTCATATATTATTATTATTACGGGCAACTCCAAGGAGTCGATAGACTCATCGAGGGAGGCCCTAACATCATGTCAAGAACAACTATTCAACATTCACACAGTATCTGTCGTACCTCGCCTTGAACTCATTCACAGTCATGGCACCCACAACAGACTCTAGCAGCTTATTCCACTCATTCACCACTCTCCAAGTAAAAAACCTAGCTCTAACACCCTTGCTAACCACACTCTTGCCCAGCTTCCATGTATGGCCCCTAGTCCTCCCACCACCAGTCCTATTCTCAAAAATATCTTCTGAATTAATCTTACAGAAATCCTTCATTAATTTGAATGTCTCAATTATATCACCCCTTTTCCACCTATCAACCAATTTCTGCAACCCACAAATCTTCAACCTGTTCTCATAATGTTCATTCCATAGACCTGCTATCATCTTGGTCACTCGTCTCTGGATCCTCTCCACCTCCTCCCCATCAAGAAGAAACCCTGACTCCGATATCTGGGCACAGTAGTCTAGATGGGATCTTATCAAGGCTCGATACAGAGGAACAATAACCTGTTTGTCTCTGCTTGTTCAAGTATTTTTCAGCAACCAAGTGATTTGATGAGACGATTTAGCCACTTTTGCGATGTGCCCCCTAAACTTCAACTCCCTATCCACCAACACTCCCAAATCCCTGTCCTCATCAATCTCCTGAAGTACGGTTCTACCAATACGATATACTGCTGCTAATCTTTTCACTCCAAAATGCATAATCTTACACTTTGCCACAATAAATTGACATCCATTCTCCTTAGCCCAGTCTTCCAAACTATCCAAATCATCCTGCAAAATTTTGACGTTCTATCTGACATCCATATATATATATATATATGGAGAAACATGGCTTATCTTGGAAATTATGTTTTCACATTTGTTGTGATGAAGCCAAATCTTTATTGGGTGCAAAAATTTTAATCAAGGATAAAAACAGTAGCCTAAACAAACAAACAATAAAAACAACATATTTAACATTCTCATTGCTGTCTGCATTGTCATGCTGTCAAAGTGAAATGAATTCTAGAGAAAATGAAAGATATTTTATATGATGTTGTGAAAATCATGAAGTTTATCAAATCTAGGAAGTTAAACTCAAGCTTATTCTCAATACTTTGTGAGGAGCTTTCTGGTTCTCACAAAACATTGTTCCTACACACAGAGGTATGCTGGCTATCCAGAGGAAATATTTTGAATAAGTTTTATGAGCTGAAAGAAGAGATAATATTTTTTTTAAATTTAAACTCAAATGAAACATGATTATTGCTCAAAATTAGGTGAAAACCTATGAATTCAGGTTATGGCATACTTTGCAGATATATTTTAAATGTTAAATGAAGATATTTACTTCATTTAATATTTAATCCCTCCAAGGAACTAAAACTCATATATTTAAAGTAAATAATAAAATAAATGCACTGATTCTGAAATTCGATTTATGGATTTCATACACACAAAAAAATTACGTAACTATTTTTTGGAAAACTAAGTAACTTCTTGATACAAAATGATCTGAATCTTCATAAAATTGTTCATAGAGCATTTGTTGAATCTGTAAAAGACTATTAGATAATATTTTCCACTGCAAACAGAATCATACCACAGGATTAAAAATCCAATCATTAAAATCATTCATTTTAATCCAATCATTGTGAAAGTAAAAATTTATCACTGAAAGAGAGGGAACAATTGAATCTTAAAAGTTAAGTACCAAAAGGAAGAACTTCTTGATTTTTGGTTATAAATTTACAGTGATTTTCCTGAAGTGATCATGAAATAAAGAGAAAGTGGTGTTTACACTCCTCAGCACTAAACGGCGTGAAGAAAGAGCATCACAAGTTCGATTCTAGTCGCCAACTAGAGGAACTTTTTCTAAGCCTTTTTTCGACTGGTTCTTGAGTTAGTCGATCTCTGGCACAGGCAAGCAGGTTTTTTCTCCCAGAATCTCAGGTTTTCATCCCATAAACTCAAGAAAATCGACCGTAGAACATTATCTTCAGTCATTAAAAATACTGTTAGGGTTATGTACCATAAGATGGTACATAGGGTTATGTACCATAAGATGGTACATAACCCTAATCTTGTGGTTATGTACCACAAGATCACTAATTAAGCGGCACTGTGTGCAGCTTAATTAGTGATAGTCTTGGGCCAGCTATCTCTGATTAGTACCAGTGGAGATTGAACTGTCCACTCAGTCTCCAAAAGTTAGATAGGGCTAAAATGGCCTTGCCTACTCCCTATACGGGAATAAAAGGTGTTAGCTGATTTGATTTTGATTTGAAATGGATACAGAACCAAAAATGTGCAAGACTTTTGTGGCAAAAAACAAGACCATCTAAGTCATTACACTGAAATATAATTTTTCGTATAATTTGTTAATCATGTTATAATAAAATTTATTTATATGTACTGTATTCAGTAAATTTATTATTGTTTAGTTACTAAATAATAAATAGGTTCATTAATGCATTTATAAATAGTTTCTGTTTACATTGTATTAAATGTATTATTGCAACATTAATTGTAACATTTT
The DNA here is from genome assembly GCF_054136105.1 of Typopeltis vanoorti. NCBI lineage: Eukaryota > Metazoa > Arthropoda > Arachnida > Uropygi > Thelyphonidae > Typopeltis > Typopeltis vanoorti. Next base: position 42,123,653 of record NC_143572.1, on the reverse strand, counting down.
GTTCAAATAAAATGTATTACATGAAACATATTTATTAATGGGTTCCGCACTGATTTTCACACTGAAAAAGAGTTCCTCGGATGTCTCAAGTTTGAAGACAGCTGAGTTAGAGGAATGGAAAGTACTATCATGCAACACTATGGGTATAATTTGAGGTCCACGAGAAGTCATTCATGTACATAATGAACCCTGAAGAATACCTGCATTGGTATAGAACAAAGTGAGAACACTATCTATCATTACTTCCAGCAAATGGCTGAGAGAAAAACTGGCTGTCCAATTACAAAGGGTTGAAGACAGACCACAAGATGACAATTTGTTGAGACGTCCTCTATGCTAGACTCTATAAAATGCGTTGGAAATGTCAAGTGCAACATCATTCTTTTTTTTTCTTTTTTGGTAATGAGCTAAATATGGGACTGTTTCACTGCTGTTGGGTAGATGCTCTCCTCTGATGAGTATAATAGGAGGTAGAGATGATAAAAGGACAGGCTAGTTTAGGAACACCTCTTAAATATAATTTGGGAGCCTGGGATTGTGAGACAGCATCAGGCTAAGAAGCCATTTTTTTGGGTATCTAAGTTGTTGAAGATTCCTCTAATGTCTTTCTGGCAGACATGTGGTGCACTGTTCCTGGTAATTGGAGGTGATTTGCCTTGGCCATCTATGCAGGAGTTGAAAGAATGATGCCAGGAGGTCAACTTTGTCATTAGGAGTAATTGCAGGAAAGACCTTTTGAAAGACCTACTGACAATTTGTTATGGGAAGGGATAAAATAAACTTTATATCACTGTGCAGGAGAACAGTAATTACAGCCTTGCCATAAATTATTATAATTTCCACACACACACATCCCCTGTGCTGTCCACAGAACTGTGCGAGCCCAATTTTGTTAGGGGCACCGTGAGTAGCCAATTCGCATTTGTTTATCAGTAGAAAGAGGGTTGTCTGGCACATAATGAGTTAATGTGTAGTGGGAGATTATGAGAACTGTATACCTGTAATAGCACTTCACAATGTTGGAAAGCAGCTGCTTGTTATTTTCAACATGCTAAAACACTTGGGATGTTAATTGTCCGATACACAAACATCAGTAGGATGTTTGTGTATCGGACAATTAACTGTTATAATGATACAGATGATATATCTGACTGCCAAAGAACAGGTCAACCATGCTGTGTTAGGAAGCACCTTGTAATGACTATGAAGACATGCTGTAATCCTGTGAGAATGCAGAAAGTGGTGTTGCGAGAGATGGACATTTCACAGAGAATGATGCCATGTGTACTAACTGTTGACCTGGGAGTGAGAACCTATTGTTGTTCTACAGCACTTCCTAACACCATAACTTATGCAGCAGAGGGTGATAAAATCAAAATCATTTCTCTGGTGGTACTTGAACAACAGACTCAGAGAATCCTCTTCATAGATGAGAAAATTTTCACCATTGAAGAGCTGTTTAACTGCCAAAATGATTGGGTATATGCCACAGATGGTGGCACAGCACATGCCATAGCACCCAAGATTCAGAGGTGATCACCTAGCATCAGTGATGATTTGGGTGTGTGTGTGTGGGGGGGGGGGTGACGTATCAGGGGACATCCAAGTTGCATTTCTGTGAGAAAGGGAGTCAAACCTTTGTCAAAGAAATGCAACTTGGATGTCCCCCTTGGTGTTATTCAGTTCCTGAATAATACCTTATTTCATGGTAGGCAGTGAACCCTCCAATGGGATTCAATCCCTGCACACAAGGCAAGGACCATACAACAGTGGTCAGAGGCAAATGTATTCAACTACATATCACCATCTCATTGGCTGTCTGGAAGTCTTAATCTGAATCTGCTGGACTCCAAATTGTGGTCAGAGCTTTAGAGAGAGAGAGAGAGAGAGAGAAAAAGAGAGAGAGAGTAACCTGCAAGAAATAACACCCCCAGCACTGCCAGCCTGAAGGTGGATTTGGAGTGAGGAGTGGCAGCGTTTCCATTGGATGTTGTGCATGCTGCCATTGATATGTAGCCTTGAAGACTTGGGCTGTGCATGAAGGCAAAAAAGGGGGATGTGCACATTACATATGTGGTTTGTATGTTCTGAAAGCTTTAAATGATTTACTGATAGATTAAAGGTTTATGCACTGTTCAAGTTGTAACAGTATTTATGGCTAAACTAAGTAGAGTCAAACTTTCACTACAGTGAATTGGGACCAAAGGAATAATTTGTAATAATGGCATATTTGCTATACTAAGAGTTAATTGTATATACTTTAAAGTTAAGCTGGAAATCTACATTTAAGAACAAGAATTCAAAAAAAGGTGTAAAATTTGGAAAGCATAACTATATATGCAATTCTGAATGAAATCTTCCTTCAGATAACTAGACATAAGCATTTACTAAATTGAATAAAGTAGCTAAACATTAAAGAAAAGTTTATTATTACTGATATACAGTATATAAACTACAAACATGCTGGAAAGAAAAAAAAAAGTGCAAACCAACACTTTTAAAATTTTACATTAGTTTGAGGTACTATAAACCAAATATATAAACAATTATAAAATCACTAAGAAGAATGGCACAAAGTATCTCTAGATCTGTAAAAGACTATCAATGAGAAATGAATGTGAAATTATAAACTAACAAAAGAGGCATAAAAAAGGGGAAAGATCACAATGCTTAAATTTATTTATGCATAAATAAATTTAAGCATTACAATATTTGTAATTTCATACAGTGATTATATTTAGAATCCCTGAATTTGATAACACACACCACCAATTTTCCATCACCTTTAGTTCCAGAGCCATGCCAGGTTAGCTGTTTTGCCAGACCAATGGAGGTCACGTAATAATAATTTATCAGTACAATTCTCACTCACTAATTATATCCATATCAAATCATGACTATAAAGCACCATGGATGACTAGAAACTTGATATTAAATGTAAATTAAGTGATTAAACGCATTGTATAAATGATACAGTGCAAGTGGATATGAACTAATGCTTGACATCATCACTATTGCGAATTGGCTCATGCTTAAAAACCCTAACTAGGATTAAATGTAAGCAAAATAAGCCAAGAATCACTCAAAATCAAGAGATCATCATCAAGAGTATATGTAAATAATATGAGCCTACACATGCAACACCATCTGTGGTGGCCCAGTTAACTAGCTGGGAGGTTATGGAAATTTCAGATGCTGTCTTGTAATTTTGTTTGGACTAAAGGAGGTACCAGACCATCCATTTTCTTCTGTATCTTTCATTTTCTGAATGACCATCCATTAAGAAGAATATATAAGTGTTTGGAAAAGCAAGAGAAAATCTTTATAATCTTCTTATATAAAATAAAAATAAATAAACTGCATTTACTTTTTTTGATTTACCCTCATAGTATCAATTGTAGTAAATTAGTAAGTCAAAGAAGTGTTTGCATCAGCTTCAAAGAAGCCTGATAACTGATGCAACACACCCTGGACTACAACAGGAATTGAACCTAGGTCTTTTTAACTAAAAGGATTATTATTGGTATTGAATAAACTGCAGAAGTGCTTCCATTTAAAGTACTGGTAGGAATTACAACCAGAGCAGTTAAAGCCATAAAGATAGTAAATTATGTCTGTTAACTGCCGGTGTTAATCTGGCTAGTTTGTTTTACAGGAGAGTTTTGTCAATAGCCTACAGTATACATTAGTACCATGGAGTATTAGAATTGAAGTATTTCTAATCTAAGAACACATGTTGTATCATCCTAATGTAACCAAACTGATGTGGTTGTCAAATCTCGAGCTTTTCTTTTGTGGAGATCAAGATAATTATAAAGATGAAAAATAATTATTTTTCATCTGATAATTATAAAGATTTCCTCATAATCAAATATGATTCCATCTTTAGACCAACAGAATTAATTACTGAAACATGCAAACTAAATGATGAAATCGAGAATCTGGGAAGAAACAAAATGATAAACAATTTTTTTTTTTTCCTTTTAAGGTTACACAGTGATCAGCATTCATATTTATGAATTTAGGGACACAAAACACATGTGTTGAAAAGATTATTTTACTGATTATTAATAAAATAATAACTTGGAGTTTCGAACCCTGTATTGAGGTCATCATCAGAAGGATACATGTGTATAGGAGCTGTTGCTCTATAAAGGTAAATTAAATCTATGTTGTTAACTAATCTTTTTCTTAGCCAGACCTCTAGTGATAAAAAAACTACACCGCACCAAAACCTGGTTCGAGCAGAAATTCAAAGAAGCATGTGAAATGCTCAAACATGATCTGAATCTGAATAAAAATAATGGTCTAACCATTCCAAGAATGTGGAGGACCCATCTGCAACCTTCATAGCAACCACAAAGAAAAATCTCAATACAAGAAGACTTGGTGAAGTTATTTCCCCCCCCCCCCCTGAACATTCAATAGCAACCTGTACTGTACAAATCCAGAAGGTAATTGTAATATAACAATATGAACTGTACAATTCCAGAAGAATCTTAGTATGTGAGCACTTTAGCAGAGTTTATTGTAGTTTTTATTTATAATTTTCTTTTTTTCTTTTATTTTTTATCACTAGAAGTTAGGCTAAAAAAAAGTTAGCCTAACTTAGTTAACAACATAGATTTAATTTACCTTTATAGAGTGCAACAGCATGTAGCTTGGTTCCTACACACATGTATCCTTCTGATGATGACCTCAATACAGAGGTCGAAACGTCAATTTATTATTTTATTAATAATCAGTAAAATAATCTTTTCAACAAGTGTGTTTTGTGTTCCTAAATTGATGAATATGGAAGTTTTTTTTTTTTTTTTTAGGTAAAAATAAATAAATAAATTTATTTATTTATTGTACAGATTTATTAAAGCCTTAAAACAAAAGTGAATTTGACCGATTTGAAAATGTTTCTTCTTCTTCCTGAAATTTCCATAAATATTAAAATGTGGTACTTGAGGTACTCATCTTTTTCCTTTCTAAAGGCATGAAACAATCAGAGAACACCAATTGGTTAGTAGGACAATCAAACATCCATGCCCTTGGTGGAGGCTGCAGGTTCAAATCCCACCAAGAGCATGGATGTTTGTGATTATTTTACAAACAAATTAACATATGTACTGCTGTGACCTGGAACAGTATGACCTTTGATGTCTTTGTGCCATAAAATCAAATGACCCACCTGATAATTGGCCAATGGAAGAAATTGTTGGAAGGTTCAAAATCTTTTGAATATTTTGAAAAACAATTCAAGAAAATATTTTCTTCAGTATATTATGTGCAGGATTGGAAAGGAAAGACACAGCCTCTTGTCTATAAAGCAAATGATTACATCTTCAAGAGCTCATTGGGAAAAGTCACCTACTGTACTCCACCATCCATCTTCACTATCCATCTATCAACCACTACATATTAGTTTCATCTGTGATTGGCTTATTTTGTGGGATGAAAATCCTGACACAAAACATTTTTTTTTATAATACTGTAACAATACTATTAATAACAATATTACCATTACTAAATGAGCAATTTCTATATGTAAAACTGTAATAAACAACATATTTCTTTAAACTTGGAAAATCCTACTGATCCCCTCCCCCAAATAAAATTCTCATATAGGTGTCCTTAATTTAACTAGTCTTTCAAAATGGATTTACTGATTTAATGTGTCTTGGGCGATTACAAGTTAAACTGCTACATTTATTAAGTAGTGCAGCAGACAAAATATAGCACTGTAGCATCACTCCAAATATAATTTAATCAGAATATAAAAATCAGTTTTCACATGAAACCAAAGAAACTGTGCATAGATAGCTGTGAGAACAAAATGAAAATGTTCATACAGCACTTTAGAATCTCTTCTCTTGAAATGTAGAATTCAGTCAGAACCTAATGCTATACTATTTTCTTTCTGGATACAAAAAGAAGTGCATCATCTTTTAATTTTCTTTAAACTATGCTCTCTCAAATTGGACTTGAGATAGTTATGAAAATATTTTTCTTACTTGGTTGAATAATAGAGTATATACTTAAGTAACCACATTCTCTTTTTACAATTAGATTCAAATGAAGGTTAAAACACCAACCATTTAGGTCTTACTTTTACTATATCTCAAAGGCATTAATATTTCTTTTCAAAGGTTTTTTTTTTTGGGGGGGGGGGATGATATGTATACTGTGCCAAAATAAGAAATACTGAGCTCATTTCTTCCTTTATGAAGATAATGCTTGTCTTTTAACTAAATCTGTTACACATCTTCAGAGCTCTTCAACTTATTGGGTGTTGAAAATTATCAATAAAACCGATATAAGGCCTATAAGCATGTTTTACTTCCACAAGGACAATTTTTTTGTGAAAATGGAAAAATTAAATATAAAAATATTTGAACAGAATAAGCATGTAGAAAGTTTTTCCATTTGGTTCAAAGTAAATTATAACAGATAAGAAATAATATTCTTGTTTTAATCCTTTACTCAAGTGTAATAAGCAAACAAAGTTTGTGCACAAAGTATCTTCACTGGATGCATGCACACACACATGTGAAGTATTATCTTCACTACTTGCATACAAAGGCTGATAATAGACTAAGCATGGCTAGTATGGTGAGATGCCAAATGAATAAATTTGAAATAAGAGAACCAAATTAGTATTCAAGACAATGTTCAAACCAATTTTAACTCGAAGTCCAGAGATCTGGGTTAAAACTAAAACAGTTTCTTAAACATCGAGGACCACATTAAAAATGATGTTAAAAAGGAAATTTATGTTATTGATATTCAAGACTGTAAGCACAGGCAATATGGTATGGTCACTTGAATGGAATGGGAGAAAGATTAGTAAAAACATGTTTGAAGCAAAAATGATAATGACTCCAAGAGAGAACAGGATATAGGTAAATTGATGCAAATGTCTTAGAAGACAAGACAAGAAAAGAAAAGCAAAAAATTAATCAAATTATGGATCTATCAAATAGCAGCCCAATCAGGAAGAAAACTGGTGGTGATATCCTAATAGAACTTTAATGATACTTTATATACAAACATCACAAATTGAGGATATTAACTGGTCTTCAAATCTTATTAACCAGTTCTCTGCTGGAATGCCCTATTTCATTTCTGAATTATTATATAATAAAGCTATGATACAGTATCCTATTATGATGATTTGTATCAACACAAATCCATCATTTATAAAAATGACTTTACAATATCTACATGGTAAAAACTATTTATGAAAAGCTTTTCTTGTGTAATCTGAAAAATAAAAACAACAATCTTATCAAGATCTATTTCAGATTTTCACTTGTTACTCTGCATTATTAATTTTCATATATTGTCCAATGAGAAATGTTTTTATTCTTTTTTTAATTGTTCAAGTTTAGAGGAAAAAAAATTAAAAATTAAATACTGATAAATAGCAGTAAAAGTGAAATAAAAAGCATAACCTAAAATAAAACCTTGAAAAAAATGCAAAAATTAAACAATTTAGCAGTATGAGAAATATTTTATGGGAAAAAAAAAAGTCTGGACTGTTTCATGTATTTAATGTCACATCAATGTCATGGAACTGTATGAAAGTAACAATTCTAATTTCACATAAATTCATATTCTAAAATTGCAACCTCTGTTTGGCAAAAAAATATCAATGTATCATAAATTAAAACTTTACTGAATCACATAATATTATTTCAGTATTCCATTTCAAATCACTTGGATTATAGAGAATAGCAATCACCATTTATACTTAGTAAATGTTAATGCTAAAGCAGGACTAGAAATATAATGACACTAGATGTTTAGCATTTATTTTTATCTCTCAGACTCCTGACTGAACTATGTAAAAAAATAAAATAAAAAAAATAAAATAAATTCTAGTTTACATACTAATTATGAAATGAAAATAGACTCTTTGGTAAAGAAGAAACAAATGTGGAAGATTTTAAAAAAATCACACACACACACACACACACACACACACACACACACACACACACACACACACACACACACACACACACACACACACACACACACACACACACACACACAAGAGCTTATCTAAATATGTAGACTATCTTAAAGTGATAGCATTATCAATTTTTAATGACTCAAAAAAGATTACTAATATTCATTTGTATTCAAACTGATGCTTTCATCAAGAGCTGATGCATTTTTAAACTTTTTGTATGCTAATAACATCTAGATATGAAAATAACAAAGCAAACAGCTGATTAAAGTAAACTTGCAACGTCTACATTAAAAATTGCTATAAAATTATAAAAACCTACAATCCTCATGTATATTACAATTTATTAAAAATATTCAGTCAATATGAAACTAAATTTTTTTGTTTGAAAGCAGCAATGACAGCAGTACCCCCAAAGAGATATCATAGAAACAAGTAACACTGTTCTCAAATAGAAAACTATTTACAGTTTTTATAATTAAAACACAGTACAGCTTTTCTACAAAACACCAGCCATCAAAAATCACAGAGCCACAGTTCAAACACTTCTTCCATCAAATTTCATGACTGCAAAATAACAAATATACACACTGCTCTAACAATTTTCTCTATGTTCCTTAATTTCACCTGGCTGGCCACTTTCAACTGGACCTTCGGAAACTTTGTTTCTTGGTATTTGGACATCTGTAAATAATTCTTTTTCAGTTTTATTGGAAATATCTGGTAGAGAATTCATATTCCTATAGTTGAGATCTTCATCACTGGAGTTCTTTAAAAAGAAGGCAATTGCAGCCCTAGCAGCAGGGCTGTTTTGAGCCAAACCATTCAAATGCTTACAAATTGGTCTTTTTAACTGTGTTTCATCCAGGATTTCACCACCACCTTCTGCAAGAACATTAAGAGTACTACTTGTGATTGTTTCACTTGTTCCAGGCTCTAATGTTAAAAGACTTGTTTCTACTATTGACTGCTGAAAAGCAAGCTCCAGTTCTGCATTTCCTGAAAAATAAATGCAATAAAAAGGTACTTAAAATAAAATATATAAAGACAAATATTATATTAGAGTAATCAATGATGACATCTGCCTCTGATAAATTCTCAAACAATTCATGTGGTTCTAATATTTTGAAAAAATATTCCTTTCATTAAATTAAAGATACCAAGAAATTATATTCTTGGTTTAATCCTTTATCCAAGTATAACCAAACAAGTTTGCACCTGAACTATTTTCAGGACTGGGGCAACTCGTATAAAGAAGCTAATGACTTCACATCATTTGCCTTAGTATCCCATAATGCAAAGCACATCTCCTGATTGAGATGTATAATTATTATTATTACCACCTCAAGACCTCATGGAATCAAAGACTCATTTGGGAGGTCCTTTTATCACACACACAGCATCATACTGTATTTTAAACACATTCAAACTCTTTGCAGACACCACATTCTCAGGCAAGGCATTCCAATCATTCACAACTCTGCACGAAAAAAACCTCCTCTCACTCCCCTACTCACACCCTCTTTATACAGTTAATGCTATAATGCTATAACCCTTCCCATAATGCTATGCATTATGGGAAGGGTCACTATCCAGACTGGTTTCAACCTTTATTGAGGTCTCATCAGTGGGGGCCAGACCCAGAGGTGAAACTAAGGTTGAAGTAATGCAGAAGTCATATTTTTGTATATGAGTTGTGCAAAGGTATCACACCTTATTATTAAAATACTCTGGATTAGAGATAGTTGTAAGTTTTTCCACTTGGTTATACTATAAATTAAAGATACCAAGAAATTATATTCTTGGTTTAATCCTTTATCCAAGCATAAGCAAACAGGTTTGCACCTGAACTATTTTCAGGACTGACGAAACTCGTATAAAGAAGCTAATGACTTCACATCACTTTCCTCAGTATCCCATCATGAAAAGCATATCTTATGGACATGTATAATGCTATGCATTATGGGAAGTGTCACTACCCAGACTGGTTTCGACCTTTATTGAGGTCTTGTCAGTGGGAGTGGTAAAATTTACAACTATCTCTAATCCAGAGTATTTTAATAATAAGGTGTGACACCTTTTGGCTACTGGTATATGAAAATATGACTTCTGCATTACTTCAACCTTACTTTCACCTCTGGGTCTGACTGCCACTGATGAGACCTCAATAAAGGTCGAAACCAGTCTGGATAGTGACTCTTCCCATAATGCATAGCATTATACATGTCTGTAAGGAGATGTGCTTTGCATTATGGGATACCAAGGTAAGTGATATGAAGTCATTAACTTCTTTATACAAGTTGCCCTAGTCCTGTAAATAGTTCAGGTGCAAACCTATTTGCTTATACTTGGATAAAGGATTCAATTTATAGTATAAATTTAATTTAATTTATAGTATAACCAAGTGGAAAAACTTACAATTTCTTTCATTGTTACACAGGTGATCAGTATTCATTATGTAGAAATTACAGACTTATGACAATTATATGAATTCAAAAACATATGATTTATAGAGACATATTTAAATTAAATATGTCTCTATAAATCAAACAGGGAGCTGAAGTTTAGGAACATATTACAAAAAGTGGACAAAATAGCACATAAAATCACTGGAATATAAGGGGAGATTAGTTGGTTGGTTTACAGTTTACTGGTACAAGAACAGCAAAGGTTACAGCAATACATAAATAAAAAGATAAATTAGTAAATAATATGTATGTACAAAAATTAAGTTAAGCAATGGAGTATCTGCATATAAATAAAATTACAGCAGTACATAAATAGTCAAAAACAAACTACTAAACAATGTGCATGTATAAAAACCAAATCAAGCAATGCAGTATCTATATATAAATAAAAATATAGCAGTACACAAGATCAACTAAAAGGGGAGACAGTAACTACTATGACTAATAGCCATTTTAATACCTTGAGACAATCATCTGTATTTAGTCAATCTTACTTTTTTAGAATACCAATGCATCTATTTTTTCAATATATGAGGATGGTCTGAAAAGTTCTCGGCCTAACAATGAAAAAATGAATTTATAATTTCAAAATTATTTTATTTTTCAACATAATCTCCCTTAAGACTAATACATTTATTCCAGTGATGCTCCAGCACCATTATCCCATCACTGTAGTAGTTCTCAGTAAGATCTGCAAAATACCCCTCAACAGCTGCAATCACTTCTTGATTCAAAGAAAAATGCTGACCAGCGAAGAAGAGTTTTAGTTTTTGGAAAGAGATAGAAGTCAGAGGGAGCCAAATCTGGGGAATAGGGTGGATGTTCCAACAATTCATAGTGCAGATCCCTTAATTTTCCCATTGTCAAATGCACCTGCTCACACCTCTGTGGGCAGGTGCATTGTCCTGATGAAAGATGATTTTTTTCTTCTTCAAACTGGGTCTTTTCTCACGAATTTTTTCGTGTAGTCTGATTAAAAGATCGGAATAATATTCCCCGGTTATTGTTTTATCCTTTTCAAGATAATTAATAACCAAAATGCTTTTAGCATCCCAAAACACCGTTGCCATGATCTTTTCTGCTGATGGAACCGACTTTGTCTTCTTTGGCACTGAACAACCGGCTTCTGTCTACAGTTTTGACTGCTGTTTGGATTCTCTGGTGTATAATGGTGAATCCAAGTCTCATCCATAGTAATAAATCGATGCACAAAATTAATTTTATTCTTGTTAAAATGCTCCAAGCACTGTTCAGAGATTTTCATGTGAGTACGTTTTTGATCTGTTGTGAGCAAGCATCTTGCACAAAGCTTTTTCATATGCAATTCTTCATGCAAAATATATCCTACACGTTCTTTTGAAATGTCTATAGTCTCAGCAATTTCATGCACTTTGACTCACCGGTCATCCAATAGCATATCGTGCACTCAATCAATGCTTTCTGGTGTTGTTATACTTTTTGGACATCCTTCACGTGGATCATCTTCAAGGCTGGTACGGCCACGTTTAAACTTAGCAGTCCATTTCTTAATTGTCAAAAACAAAGAAGAGTGCCCATAAACTTTTTTGAACTTCGAATGAATTTCTTTTAGTGTTAAAACTTCTTTTACAAAGAATTTTATAACCGCATGATACTCAATGTTATCCATTTCAAGAGATACAGACAACACTTTTGCTTCAGACAGCTGTATAAAACAAACTACTTGATAGAATGACTTGCAATTTTACATGGATGCTTATGACAGATGTACCAACTTAGGGGGAAAAAAAAATCTTGCTGATATTGTTGCTATCTATTGTTGAGGCCAAGAACTTTTCAGACCACCCTCATATGGCAGGAGAGGAGAGAACAAGGGATTGTTCTCTCCTCTCCTGATGAAAGATGAATGAACAGAATAGGTTGATGGAGGAGGAGGAGCAGGGAAGAGAGATTTCAGTCTACTGTCAGTAAATGGGTTTAAGAAAAGTATGAGAGATAAATGTGTAGGTGTAGTGAAGGTCTCCAACTATAATGCCTAACACTCTATAAAGATGCTGAAATAATAATAATAGCATCTGCTTGGCTGAAGTACTCATGGAAGTACCAAGAGAAAAAGCATAAGGCAAAATAGGAGTCAATGTGATAGTGATTAGAACGAGCAAGAAATGAGGGAGGGAAAGGAGGGCTATCAATTAGCTGAATTGTTCTGTTCTAGATGGTATGAAAAATTTTTGATGAGTTTCTTTGGTAAACAACTCAAAATGTGAGAACATTCATTAATTCTATGGATTTATGATTTTTACTAAATTAAAAGCTGAACTGAGAGGAAGTAACATCTAAAGCAAAACAAAATTTTCTGAAGGTCAATAAAGCCATAGATGCAATATATTATTTACATGCCATAAAATTTCATTTTGTCTAAAGATTGGTAATATCAACTATAAGGAAAAGTGAAATGAGGGTCTTCTTTTGCAAAAAAAGATGACTATTTTGACTGTACAAGACTGCTCATGCCACCGAAGAATGGCAGAGTGATTAATATTTCAGACACTGATTATAGGTGATCTTTATAGCTTCGAATATTTGAGTGCCTGAAAGGTTTGTTAAATGATAAGAAATTCAGCATGCTGGTATCAATAAACTATAAGTAGGGTCTAAGGTCAGCAGGAAGCTCTAGGGACCAAACATGGTTGGTCTATTTTCAAGCTTTGCTACTCCAATAAGCAGGATGATGGTCTCCACCAGACAATGAGCATTATCTATCACCTGAAGACATTTAGACATATCCATGCATAGCAGGAAATTAATCAGGAAATGAAACTTGCCCAACCAGGTTGGTGACAAGGTTGTTGATATAAGGAAGTTTGATGAAAAAAAAAAGATAACCACAATAACATGCAGTCAGCTAGAAAAAGAAACTAACCACCTAATTATAAAGGATGGACAAAAGATCATATCATGGTACCCTGCTCCAAAAGTCTATATGCCAGCTTTTGGAAATAGTGGAAAGTGCACTGTTTCAATGTCCCCTGATACTTTCTTGGGACACTGAAACAGTTAAATCAGCTATCTATGAATATGAAATACTTTCATATTCATAGATAGCTGATTTAAGCAAGCAGATCACCAGTGCAGTGAGAGCAATGGAATTCATACTGGCAGTCATTAACTGAATTAACTATTATTCTTCAGGAAGTTATAAAGTATAATGAATATTAATTATAATAGCTTTAATTAATACTTCCAATATTTCAACAATGCTACATTGGCATCAACAGGGATCACAGAACAGTGATATGTGCATGCAGGCACTAATACTGGGTAAATGAGGTTGAAGCAAGACAAACCAATCAGGCCTAGAGTCCTAAATGGCACCTCCTACTGGGATAAATTGGGTGGTCTGGGTAGTCCATATATCTGGGACACATTAAAAAATTAACCAAAATCCTAAAGAAATTACAAACCACATAAAAAATTAGCATCTGTTTTCTGCTCCACCAAAGACCAGCCACACTCCCCAGACCTACCAGGCATCTTTCAGGTCCCTTACAGTTGCAAACTGTCCTACAATGGTCAAACAGGCAGGACAGCCAATATCAGAATTTCTGAAGATATGGACTAACATCTGGTTTCATCATTACAGCAACTCTGGACTTGCTATGCTTTGGACACCCACCACAGGATATGCTGGAAGAAGGCAATTCTATTGCACTGCAGCAAATACAAATATGAGAGGCTATTACTGGAATTAAATTGGGTGCATGAAACTGCCCCAAATTTGGGAAGCACTCATCCTCAGATCTTCAGCCCAATGGCCAAGACCACCCAATTCAGCTCACCAGGAGCACCATTTAGGACTGATTAGGCCTGACTATGGCTGTCTTTCTTCAGCCTCATTTACCTAGTGTTAGTGTCTGTGTGCATATTGTTCTGTGATCCTAGATGATGGCGATGTAATGTTGCTGAAATATCAGAAGTATTAATTAAAGCTATTATAATTAATATTCAGTTTATGTTGTAATTTCCTGAAAAATAAAAGTTAATAGTAATTCTAATAGTAATAGAATGGTCATTAGTAGACCTTTTCTTTCTTTTTTAGGAATAAAGACAACTAGATATTTTCTTTCTTTCTTTCTTTTATGTGAATCCTACCTATGAAGGGTTGTCAACCCATTAAAGTGGGCTAAGGGAAAGAGTGACATAATTTTTCAAAACCATCTCCTGCTTATTATTATTATTGTAATAAGAGTCTAATACTGCTTAAATAAAGACTTTCAGAAACACCAATGCTGGGGTAATCATTCATGTTGTAACTTAATGAAAGAGTCAATTTTTTGTCCTTGGTTATGATGACGCATATACATACTGAAAGGAAAGCAAACAACAGATTAAGTATCCTATAGTCATATTGGCATCCATGTTAGAGGCTTAAGTGCTGTGAGGACATCATGTGGAGGCTTAATCGATTGTATACAGCACTCAGAAAGGATTAAAACAGAATTTAATATACTTCCTATATTTCATCTCAGTCACTGAGAAATCTTCAGGGATTACAAAAAAACTAATGTAACATATACACAAATACCACACAATACTAAGCCCAACCACGTGGGTGACTCTAAAGTCCTATCTAGGTGGAGCACCCTCTAAAGGCGGTTGTAGGTGGACTGGAATGTAAGGTGGGATCTCTGATGATAAGTGTTTCCCAAATCTTAGGAAGCTTAATGCAACCATATTTATTAAGATTTGATTGATTTCTGAGAGCTGCTGCTGCTGATTCTAAAAATAGCCTCTCTTTTTTGAATTTGCTGTGGTGGAGCATGGTGGTTTTTTTCCCCCCATGAGATTCTGTGGGTTGTATCCAAGACATGGTCAGCCAGGCCTGACTGACCATAGTCGTGGTTGTAGATGTATGACTTGTGTTCCTTCAGGTGGATGGTTGCTGATCTGTCTGTCTGTCCAAAGTATGCCAACTTGCAGGAACAGGGTACTTTATCAACTCCAGGCACTGAGAGAGGAGGGAGCTGATCTTTTGTAGAATGGATAAGGGTAGCAAGTTAAGTTTGCGGTGAGGTTTAAATGCTGTGTGTAGGTTGTACTTTTTTAAAATCTTGGCTATTTTTTCCGATGTGCCACGGATGTAGGGAATGGTGATGGCATTTCTAAACTTTTTCTGAAGAGAAAACCGGGGAATGGGGGGAGGGAGGGGAGGGGGAGGACTGATTTTTTTTTTATATACTGCGATCGCTGTAGCCATTGGAGAGGAAAGTGTTGTGTATGTGGTCAAGCTCAGTTGTAAGGGCAGTTCCACTGGAATAAAGATCGTGGGCTCTCTTGGTTAGAGTTTTAATAATGCCATATTGTTGAGCAGGGTGGTGGTGGGAGAGTTTGTGAATGTATCTGCCTATGTGCATGGGTTTTCTAGGAAGGGTAAACAATTGGCACTCTCTTGATCATTGTAAGATGAACTTGAAAATTTGGCTGACAATCTCATTCATAATAAGTTTCTTAGATTTTTGGTGGCTTGATTGGTTGGTTGGTTTGTCAGGGGGGAGGGGTGAATTAAGGGCAGAAAACTTGCCTGTTCTTCAAACTGCAGTCAAGCATTCTGATCCCTAATCAAGGCCAGTGAGCATAATTTCTACTCTTCGATAATTCTTTTACTTCTTTTACTACACCAAGAACAGCTCAATGCATTCCTTCAATGACTTTTGCCAAAAGATGACAGTGAACTGTCTAAGTCTTTTGACATTTATTCACTGTGACTAAAATACATCAGTGAAATGTCAAATACTCACTGTGTGCATCACTATCAGCAATTGTTAATGACAAACAACAAATTTCTGCTTTCAAACTCAATGTATAGTCAATCCACAGATCATGTGTACTACTGGTTTTTTACCTTTTGTGGTACTATTAAAAATAAAAAAAGTTGGCAATAAAAATGAAATGCAGCTCCTTTATTAAAATAATTCTTCAGCAACAGTGAAGGATTTATTCTTTTGAAGAAAAAGTTCAAATCTTCAACATTTATGGCCAAATTTAGTCTCACATAAACAACTAAATAATGTGCAGCATAATGCTACACAGTGAAACAAGATAGCAATAATCAATTAGATTACTTAAAATCATTCATAAATTAGAGATGACTATCTTGGAACGAACTATTACATATTACTGATTCAAATATTTCAGGCATGTCTATAAATTTTTCATGCATGAAATATTCATGAGATTATTTCTAAGCACAAAATGATATAACTAAGTTAACAAACAATTGAAAATAATAGGTATTATTTCTGGGAAAGGCATTACCTGACAAATTTTTAATTTCCTGTTTATCAGTAGCAAGAACAGCACTACTTGAGGAGCTGTCTTGATCATCACTTGGAGTGGATGCTCCTAGCAAACTTTCTTGTCTCTCGCTCATTCTAAAAATAAGAACAAAAATCTATACTCAGGGAAATTAACTAGTACTGCAATTATTAAATGTACATATATGGCACTATATATAACAAACTCATAAAAACTGGAAGAGAATACTACTGATGAGTTTTTTCAGAATTAGTATTTCTCTCTCTCTCTCTCTCTCTCTCTCACACACACACAAAATACAGAGAGATACAATCATTAGTATATTATAAATTAGTAGATCATTAGAATATAAAAAACACTATAAACCCAAAAATTAACTTAATTTTCTTGGAGCAAGTTTATGAAATATACAATGTTGACAGTAGGAGATTCAGCTTTTCATATCTCTAATTTACTGTTATTAGTAAATTACCCCCATTTCAAAAAAATTTGGTTAACAGACAACTCTAAAGAACATTTCAAGGAGAGAGTAAATTTCATTAGATTTTTAGTGAAACAAATGGATTATGAGGAGAGGCATAAATTAACATATTAGTGGAATACAAGGACACAAGAAAAGTAATAGAAAATAGTTATATTTCTGTTCTGTAATCTATCAAGTGCTAACTTAAATTCAATTTCCATTAAGCATTAAGAATTAAGTGTTTTTCTTTGTTTTTTTAACAACTGTAAGAACAGTAATGAGTCATAAGTTGGGCCGGTAACCCATCTAAGTGTTTGATAAATCATCGCTAAATGTAATAATTTTAATCTTAGTATGTAATGTAATAGATTTATGCATCTTTATCTTTTCACTGGAAGGAACAGAACCACTACTTTGAATTTTATTTGTCATTATTAACAACAATAAAATAAAATAAAATAAAATAAAATAAAATAATAGTTATAAACAGTTACAGCAAAGCACAAAACACAATGATGTTGTAAATAAACAGAGTTCATGAATACTGTGCACAAGTTGATTCATAGCAGCCTCATGTTGCTAAAACCATCATACGAGCAAATGTAGTGTCATATAAATGGGCAATGCTGATTATTAAAAAGTCACACGATCGGAAGCAGGGTATTACTGTACTCTTCTTTGTCATTTTAATTTCTGTTAGCTAGTTATTTCAGAGTTGTAGTTGAATTTGATTCCATTATACCTAATCTTTTATTATTGAATGTAAAACAGTTGCTTTTACATTCATTTAAATTACATTCTCTTTTTCATTTAAATGAAAGAGAGAACACTGCAAAAATAACAGCACTCAGTTTCTCATTTACTCTTTTAATTAAGAAATCAAATCATAAACCAACTAATATGTTTATGGTTTGATCATTACCTTCCTTATCTGGAACTGTCACTGTTCTTGACTAGAATCCTAATTAAATAAATTTCAATATCATTTACTAATAAATAATGGAAACAATTACTTAAATATAAAGAGCCAACAGGCTTCATTTTGGCGATATAAACATTAATTAAATTAAGGGGATATTAGATCCCACATTGTTTTAAAACCGAATAAGAAACTCAAAGATTGGAATCAGAGAGTTTCATGCCGAATATAGTATAAAAAACTATAAAAGTATCAGTGAATACTAGCGTGAGCTGAATGCAAGTAGCCCTAGGACATAGTACAAACAGGAAACTCGTTGCAAAGGTTGCCTGTGTTTGTACTACGTTCTAGGACTACTTGCATTCAGCTCATGCTAGTATTCGCCGATACTTTTATAGTTTTTTATACTATATTCGGCATGAAACTCTCTGATTCCAATCTTTGAGTTTCTTATTCGGTTTTAAAACAATGTGGGATCTAATATCCCCTTAATTTAATTAATGTTTATATCGCCGAAATGAAGCTTGTTGGCTCTTTATATTTAAGTAACTTAAATGGGTGCACCTTTTTGGACAACTCATACAGCAGAGTATATAAGTTTTTTTCGCTATACCCTTTGGTATTAATAATTTGGTCTAGCTACTCACTGATGAAGCCTCAATAAAGGCTGAAACCGGTCTGGGAAGTGACCTCCCTACCATAATGTAATTACAGCACACATTTCCTAGGAAATGTGTTTTTACATTATGGTAAATACCAAAGAATAGTGATCAGAACTTTCCCCACCTTTGCAACGAGTTGCCCATATTTGTACTACGTTCCAGGACTACTTGCATTCAGCTCACGCTAGTATTCGCCGATACTTTTACAGTTTTTTTATACTATATTTGGCATGAAACTCTCTGATTCCAATCTTTGAGTTTCTTATTCGGTTTTAAAACCATGTGGGATCTAATATCCCCTTAATTTAATTAATGGAAACAATGACTTGTACTTGATTCTCTACAAGCTCCAAATATTCAAATTTGTACAGTACAAAAAGAATATTATATACAAACTCTTTTTCACATGGTTATTCTCATTTAATTATATTTTTATTAAAATTTCTCAATCTTACCCTTGCTCAAATACAGTGTCTTGATTTTCTTGCCGTTTTTTGTCCTCTATCATTTGTAATCTAGACATTTCAAGAGCTATTAGAAGATCCATAGAGTAATCTACTTCGTACATCGGTGGTGAAGAATCTGTTGAATCATAAAAATTTAATTCTGAAACTCCACTAAAATAATAAATAAGTGAGGCAATCATTTATACAAATCACAAATACTAGTTATGCATGAAAGCATTTCACAACCAGTAGAGTTATATATATTTATATATTTTCTAACAAATTGAAGCATAATAAAAAAAAAGTCAATTATGTCCATGAAAGGTTGCAAAAACCCATAACACATTTAGAAATGTAGGTTGAACAAGGTTTTTTTTAGATTATCTGGTTAACCAATCCAGAAACCCTATTCTAGAGACCAAATATTACTTTTTTATGCCATTTCAGGTCTCCAATAAAAAGGGTAATTATCTAATACCGGGCAATGAAAATCATCTACCATGTGAATTCAAGCATAACCAGAACTAGTCTTTTTTATTATTATTATTATTATTAAATCTATTTATGTCTCATTTAATGATTATCTGATTATTATTGTTTTTCTTTTATCCTGTCATTAAAATCCATAAGCAACACATCTTTTTTTCAAAATGCACACTCAGTGACAGTCATATATTCAATTGTTATGATCATATCAAACTCTTTTGATAATTAATTCAAAAAGTATGACCTCCCTATCTCGGAATTCTCCAAAATTTCTATAATACAAAAGTTGTTAAAGCACATGGGCATATGGAAATGGATATGAAGTTGGTAGCATGGGTGGGGAGAATACTGAGACAGATAGCAGAGAGTAGTATATGGTGAAGTGATATCTAGAAGAATGAGGGTGACTAGTAGAGTGCCTCAATGCTCTGTACTGGGGACACTACTATTCAGTTTGTGTATTGATGATATAGGGAATGATTTAAAGGGAGGGGGTTATTCAGTTGCTTGTGATGCAAAACTGGAGAGGCTAATAGTTGGTAATGGCCAACTATTACCCTCTCAAATTTCTTGATGTCATTGGTAATGGCATCAAGCAGGATGATTTAATAAACTGGCAGTGTGGAATAATGGTTGCCAATTTAATGTTGCAAAATATAAGGTTATGCATTTTGGGATGAAAGAATTACATACAGTGGGTTACATTGATAATATTGGATTGCAGGAAATTGACAAGGGAGATCTTGGAGTGATGGTGGACAGAGAGTCAAGGCTCAGAGAGCATATTGCAAAAGAAGTTGGTAAAATAACTCAAAGGATTACTTGGATGTTGAAGAATACACTGACAAGTAGTGACAGGAAGGTATTATCCTCTTTATTTAAAAAACAAAAAAAAAACATAGGTTTTCTGGGGAGGGGATGAGGAAGTAGTGGAGAGAATCCAGTGGATCGACCAAGCTGGTGACAGGTCTGTGGAATGCTCCTTATAAGGATAGACTGAAGGTGTGAGATGCATAGTCTAAGTAACTAAAAGAGTTCTATAAGACTGACATAAAAGAAAATTTTAAATACATGACGAATAGAGAGAGAGAGAGAACTAGGGGTCACCCCTGGAAGCTATGTAAGAGTGGTAAGGGTATGTGAATTATATTTTTTGCTTCTGACTCAATGGAGATACCCGAATAATAATAATAGATATCTGTTGAAATGCGAGGAGGGTCTGAAGAGTTCTGATAAACACTTAGAACAAAAATGATATTAACCTCACTACTGGCTGAGGTGGATGAAATAGTAAGACCAAATTGCACTTCTTATCCACGTTATTCAATAGGTGTTACAGAATCATATCCAGATTTAGCTGGACATCTATAGACGTCATGGTCGGTTGGGGGATTAAAGCAACTGATATAATGACGAGAAAGAACACACTAGCAGCAGTGTCATAACTGACAGTAACTTATGTTCTTTCTTAGAGTTATATCAGTTGCTTTCATATCATTTTTGTTCTAGGTGTTTATCAGAACTTTCCAGACCTCCCTCGTATTTCATCTTTATTAGCTGGATGCTATATCTTATTTCAATTATAATTGCAAAGAACGATAATTTGAGCTACTAGTGTGAAGAGTACAAGAAATAAGGAGTTACTCCATCAGAAAATGAAAACCACAAATTTATGATTCAGATGACTATCATAAATGCACACATCATGCTCTGGTACTTTAAAAAAACAGTAAGAGAAAAAGTTTATAAACATGTTTATTCTTAGGTGCTGGTTTACATTCATAATTATATTTAATAGAATAAATATAGCACAGAGAATAATTAAACAGCAAGTTTAATCATTCAGATATTTCATATCTGTCACAGAGGCATCTTCAGGAATACAATATTAAAATTGTAATAACACATACAAAAAACACAAACAACCATAAGTGAAGAAATTAGACTATTTTAAGCCTAAGGTCCTATGAGGGGGTGTCCTCTATGGGTGTTGTTGGCCAGTCTTAGCTGTTAGGTGGAGAGCCTAAGAATTAAAGTTTCCAACTTTTTTTTCCAACTCTATGTAAATTCTTCATAGACAACAACATAATCATTACTAAAGCTGACAAGTGTAATGCTACTGTTGTCCTCAATACTAGTGATTACAATTGCAAAATGAATTTGCTGCTCAGAGATCGCCCTACTTATAAACCACTAGATTATGATCCCACCAATTCTCAGAAAAAAAATATTAAAAAAGCTTCTAAAAAAGCATCAAATCTTGGCCTCCTGAGGATATTAAACTCTAAACTTTTAGCCCCCCCCCCCCAACTCAATATACAGATTGCCTAAAATTCATAAATCTAATTATCCTCTCTGTCACCAAGTAGATACTACTCACTCCCTCTCTTTTAAATTAGCTAAACAGTTGGCTAAATCATTAATTCTATTTACTGGCTACACCACATTCTAATTCTACATTACTCATTTTAAATCTTTAGTCCTTTCAAATTTAGTTTTAAACAATAATGATATCATGGAAAGCTTCATATTACCTCATTATTTATAAATATCCTCCCTTTTTGACACTTTAAATTTACTGAAAAATGTCTCACCCTACATTGTTGATCTTTTTAATTTTGCTATCCATACTGGATACTTCTCTTGGAAGGACACCTTATATAAATAGACAGAAGAAGGAGGAAATTCTCAAACTTTCTATTTGGCCACATGGCTCGGACACATCAGACTCCTCATCCACCCCAACAGCCAGTAATCCAGAATCCAGTTCACTTTAGAAAAAGAAAATAGCAACAGCCAGTCTTTTCTAGATATTCTAATCACACACACATCTGTCTAATGGCACCCTTTCTTTCTTTCTCAGTTTACAGAAAGTCTGCCTAAAAAGGTAGATGCATACACAAACTTTCCCACTATCTCCCCCTCTCTCAACAATATGGTGTCATCAACTCTTTTTACCAGAGCTTAATATTTAGACTTACGTTACAGTTGAACTCTCTCTTTATTCACCAGACCTTCCTGTCCACTAGTTACAATGCGAAAGAGATCAACAAATTTGCTCATCTCCTCACATCCCTCTCAACATACAGACTACAGTGATGCTATTACTATTCTGTATATCTGGAGCACCTTAAAAGAATAGCCAGAGTATTCGAGAAACATAATCACCAAAGCTTCATTTGAAGTAGGCATTCCTTTTCTGCTGTCCTAAGGATTCACTTTTTCCCCCCTCTCTGTTCCAGGTGTTTAAAGGATTTCATTTTCTCACAACTTATAATATTATGCCACACTGGGATATCTGCCAACATCTGCCTTTGTGAACACAAGAAATGCATCTACTGCAACAACCATGTCAATCTGGTCTAGATGAGTATGCCTCAGATACCTTACACAAGATTAGATGGAAAAACAACTACTATTTTCATATTGTAATCCTGAAGATGTTTCTGTGACAAAGAAAGAATATCGGAATGATTAAACTTGCTGTTTAATTATTTCTCTGTGCTGTATTTATTCCATTCAATTTAATTGTTGATGTTTGGAGTGTGTTTGAAGGAAAAAGGCAGTTGTATGCTAGAGATGGACTGCATCTTAACATGGAAGGACATAAGAGATTGAAGAAGTTATTGTTTTCTGAACAGGTTGAAGTTATTGGGCAGGGAAACTAATATTGAAAAGGTTGAGTGTAAGAGAGAGAAACTTTAGCACTGATTGTGTATTTATTGATCCTTATAGGCAGAATAAATTCCAGAAGAGAGGGGAAAAAATCAGCATAGGACTACGGTAGTTAGTGACTTATATATCAGTTCTAAAGCCGGTACAAGATCTAGAGGGAATCTGCAATTTTTGTATACCAATGCTAGAAGCATTAGAAATAAGAGAGAAGAATTTTTGGCATTAGTCAATGAAATCTCACCAAAAGTTGTAGGCATTAGTGAAACTTGGCTGTCAGCAGAAGATGTGGTCACTGGAATTGAATGTGATGGGTACAGTATTTTCAGGGAGGATAGAGAAGATAGAACAGGAGGAGGAGGAGTACTGTTGATGATAGCTGATGTGTTGCAGCCAAAGAAAGTAGTATATCATGATGATAGACATGTGAATGAGAGTTCATTTGAGGCAGTCTGGTGCGAAATAGTGACCAACGCAACCAAATATACAGTTGGATGCTGCTATAGGCCAGGGAGTACAGGGGGAGATATTGAATTCATGCATCAGCAACTTAGTGCAATGAGTGAAGGCGTAGTGATTATTATGGGGGATTTTAATTATGGTGATATCAATTGGAAGGAGGAAATATCACGTAGCAAAAAGGAAATGGAGTTCATACATCTGCTACGAGATAATTACTTGAAACAGCACGTAACTGAAGGGACACGTGGTGTGAGAGTGTTGGACCTGGTTATTGGTTCAGAGGTTATATGCATAAGTAAGGTGACCTCGTTACCTCCAGTTGGTGAAAGCGATCATGTGGTATTGACTTGGGAGGTTGCAAAATCTGTGGATTTTTCTATTAAGAAGGGGTATGTACGAAACTACAGGTTAGGCAATTATAACAAGCTTCGGAGTGAGCTTGCAGCCATCCCATGGCAGAACATATTGCAAGGGAAAGATGTTAGCAGTGCTTGGGATAAAATCAGTGGGTATCTGAGGAAAGCAATATCAGATTGTGTCCCCATGGTCAGGAGGTCAAACAAGGCAGGCATTAGATGGATGAGCAGTAGTATCAAGCTTGAACTACAAAAAAAGAAAATGTTATGGAGAATTTACAAGGAGAAGGGCGATCAGGACACCCATGAGCAGTACAAGGCTCAAGCTAGGAAGGTTACCAGCATAGTAAGAAAAGCTAAATCAGATTATGAGAAGACCTTAGCCAAAGAGATCAAGGGTAATCCCAAAGAGTTCTTCCGCTATGTGGCAAGTAAGAGGAAGAATGACTTCGGAAGGATAACCTTAGTGGGTGCTGATGGTATTGAGGTGACAAAATCAGATGTAATAGTCAAGTTCCTGAGTGATCACTTCTCAAAAGTCTATCACCCAAGTGAGGATATCTCTATACCTATAGCAATACCTAATGTGAGAATTGAAGCTAAAGAATCAGAGGTATTAAATATATTGCGAAACTTAAATGCAAACACTGCGGTAGGCTTAGATGGAATATCAGCTCGGGTGTTGCGTGAATGTGCAAATGAATTGTCAACCCCTCTTACCTGGATATTTAATTTAAGTTTGAACTCTGGTATGGTCCCTAGGGAGTGGAAGTTAGGCAAAGTGGTTCCTTTGCATAAGGGTGGCTCTAAAACTGCAGTATTGAATTACAGACCAATCACCATCTCAGGAGTAGTGGTAAAAGTATTGGAAAAGTTGGTTAAAGACAAAATTCAAGAATGGGTGGATCAGGATATGATACTCTATAGAGGCCAACATGGTTTTGTTAAAGGTAGATCCTGCCTTAGCAATCTATTAACTATCCATAATAGAATAACATCAGAGTTGGACAAAGGAACTGGCTACAAAGTGGTACTTCTGGATTTTGCTAAGGCTTTTGACAGGATACCCCATAGAACACTGTTACGCAAATTGGAGCAGATGGGAATGGATATTAAATTGGTGATATGGATAGGAGAATGGCTCAGGGAGAGATACCATAAGGTGGTGTATGGAGGAGCCGAGTCCAGAATGAGGCAGGTGACCAGTGGTGTGCCTCAGGGCTCTGTGCTTGGGCCAATGTTGTTTAATTTGTATATAAATGATATAGGAAACGGCTTAAAGGGAGATATTCAGTTGTTTGCTGATGATGCAAAGTTGTGTAGTGCAATAAAAAATCAAGCTGATGTTGAAAGTTTGCAGGAGGATTTAAATAAGCTGGTAAAATGGGCAAAAGAAAATGGATGTCAGTTCAATGTGGAAAAGTGTAAAGTCTTGCATTTTGGGATTAAAAGATTACCAGCTGTGTACTACATAGATGGAAAGGTACTCCAAGAGATTGATGAGGCTAGGGACTTAGGGGTATTGGTAGATAAGGAGATGAAGTTCAGAGGACACATTGCTAAGGTGTCCAAGATTGCACATAGGATTACTTGGTTGTTGAGGAACACACTGACATCCAGAGATAAAGAGGTTATTATTCCCCTTTATAAAGCATTGATACTTCCACATTTGGATTACTGTGCTCAGGTCTGGTCACCTGGATTCCTTGGAGATGAGGAGGCTGTGGAGAGGGTTCAGAGAAGAGTGACCAAGTTGGTGAGTGATATAAAAAATGCTCCCTACATTGATAGATTGAGAGCTTGTGGATTGCAGAGATTGGCTGATAGGCGAAGAAGAGGGGATATGATAGAAACATTCAAATTACTAAAAGGTTTTTATAGGATTGATGCAGGGGAAATGTTTCAGCTGTGTGATAGTGATGGAAGAACAAGAGGTCATCTCTGGAAATTAAAGAAGAGTGTGGTTAATGAGTGGAATTCATTGCCTGACTTTGTTGTGAGCTCTTCATCTGTAAATGAATTCAAGAAGAGATATGACAGATATTGTTTTGCTAGTTTGGGTCTCCCGCGATGAGTCTACTGACTCCATGGAGATACCCGTAATAATAATAATAATAATTATGAAGAAAAAGTTGATGTATAAATATTATTATTAAAACATAAAATTCTTAATGCCATAATCCAGCTATTTTAATATTGTCATTATCAGACCTCCATGGAGTCAAGAGACTCTATGCAGGGGGGGGGGAGCATGCACGTGCACACAGTGACTTAAAAGAATTCACTGTCTCTGCATTCTACCACACTTTTGGGCAATGCCATGCAAAAATTCCTCCCCCTTGCTTACACACTTTTCTTATATAGCTTCCAGGGATGGCTTCCTGTTCTCCCCACTCTAGCCATTCTATGAAAAATCTCATCCACATTAATCTGGTAATTACTCCCTTACCAACTTACTAATCTATGTCTTGATTATGTCCTCTCCTCCTCCTCCTACCCACTATGTATGCAATTTGCATTCCCTCAATCTGTATTCATATTCAACTTCTAGAGGCCTGAAAGTACTAGTCAATTGTCTCTAAGCCCTCTACAACACCTCTTCATCCTTTTGAAAAGCAGGTGACCAAATCTGTGCACAGTAATCCATGTGGTCTGATCAAAGCCGTATACAATGGAATCATAACATCCTTATTCCTAAATGTCAGTGTTCACTGCATTGTTCACATAATGCGCAGTGCTGTCCTCACAATTTTAGCAAAATGTCACCAAAATTTCAGATTCCTATTCACCATCACCCCCAGATCTTTCATCTCTTCTACCTGCTCTAAGATATCCACACCAATCAAAGATTGATACAAGGGAAATGTTTCAGAACTTGGCTAAAGGATGCAGAACAAGAGGTCATCCCTGGAAGTTGATAAATGCATGGTTAGTAGAGGTGTGAGGACTGCATTTTTTGCTTGGAGAGTGGTTATAATGAATGGAATGGGTTGCCAGAGTCAGTATTGAGCACTTGTCTGTTAATGGGTTCAAGGAGAGGCATGATGGACTGTGTAGATAGTTTGGATCTCCTGCAACAATAATAATAATAAAACCCATGTTATCCTTGAAAGATAATTCTGCTGCTGTAAACTCAGTTCAAAATCCTGGTCCTCAGTAGCTCTCTAACACCTTGACCACAACTCAAGACAAGCAGACTGGTCTATAGTTTGAAGCCTCAGCCTTATTACTCTTTTTATAAAGCAGAACAATTTTGCCCTTTTTCACTCCACTGGAACTTGGACCAGTCTAAGACTCATGTTAAAGAGTTAGGTTAAAGCTGTTGTTAACTACAGCCTTATTGACATTAAGTTTACTCAATTGCTCATACTACCTGCTTACTCACCATCAGCAGCTCTCTACCCCCCCCCCTCCTCATCAGAGGATGTTATTCTAATAACATCCTCTGATGAGGAGGGGGGGGGGGGTAATCAAATCCAAGACCCTTGCTCCTCATGTATCCTTTGTTACATGCTGCCTAAGATCGTTGTCCCTCAAAAACTCGAGAAATCCATTCTCTTTGCCTCCAGATTCTGTCGCTTCATTCCAATCTATATTACCATAATTGAAATCACCCATAATGATCACCTTTTCTTATTGGCCAAACCAATTTACCAATACATTTCCTTTGCCATGCTGCTTTTTTTTTTTGCAACATATCAAAAGACATGTACCATTATCGCGTATAATGCAATCCACGTATAATGCGAACTAGAAATTTTGTTTGAAAACTAGCCCTAAAATGCCATGTCCACGTATAATGCAATCTGTTAATCTTGTTCCATGACATTATAAATAATACAATACAAATTAACGAAAGAAATATTTATTTTAAAACAAAATGTCAAAATCCTTTAAATTCTTCATCTTTTGAGTCGTCAAACATTTCATTTATAAATTCATCTGTAGGGATTGCGTCATCAGTGTAGCAGTTGTCGTCATCGTCTTCATGCTCTCCAATTTGTTGTGCGTCATCCTCGCTTTCGTATATGACGTGATCTTTTTTGATCCATCCATTGAATTACTTATTCCACATTTAAGAAATGAGCGTTGTACATGGGCATCTCATCCATATTGCCAATTTGGGAAAGTTCATATTCGTGACACTTCCGTAATTTTATGATAAATTTATGGAAGGACTGCACTTTTTCTTCAAGCTGCTGCTTTGGTAACTTCTGCGCAATTTTTGTTCGGTGTCATAATGTTAATGCTTTGCATTCCATAAATCTGTTGCACAACCCAGGCGAAGCAAGAAAAGATGAAATACCTGGTGTGTCCTTGAATTTACCATTCTTGAGTTGTAGAGCTCGAAAAAGAATTGCATTTCTTGTTACTATGATGCCATCTTGTCGTTGTGTCAAAATCCATTCATTTAGCTCTTCTTCGAGTTCTGGAAAGGATGCTACATCTCCACGATGGGCATGTTTCATTTTGGGGATTTTTTCAAGACTGTCTTTTTGCTTACACCAAAGTCTAATATTACTCTCTGCTACACCAAATTCTCTCATAGCAACACTGTTACTATGTTCTTCTGCAAATTGCACAACACGCAATTTAAATCCTGCTTCAAAAGATGAACGTTTACGTTTCTGTTGGCTAGGTTTGTTTAATGAATAATATTTAAAATGAACTGTGGTTAAACCGATATACCTAACTGTGCTCTATCTATCTCACTGTGCTCTACCATTCGGCGACGGAGAGTGCATGCGCAGATACGTTGTGCACTCGGTCGCTGAATGTGAGTGGGTCAAGTAGATTTGGTTGCATAGGCATGAGGTAGTATATATTGTGTGTGCAAGTCTAATAAGATGTTATATTTTTTTAGGATCCGCATATAATGCGAACCTCTAACTTTCAGTAGTAGTTTTTACCATAAATTTTTCGCATTATATGCGATAATATACGGTAATATAAGAGATAAGGGAACTGTATATGCAAATACAACAAACACATCGTCAAAACCAATCAAGAATATAACAAGCACTGCTACTGTTGTAGTTATTTATGATTACAGTCAAAGCAACTAAGACATGACTTTATTGTATATCATCGTAGTTTTATTGTGCATGTTCTCCTGGCCAATTTGCCTGTTTTGGAAGGTTAAAAAAAAAAAAACTTAGTTTCTGGGAGGAACAAGCACTGCAAATAGTTTGGGTAAGTAATGGCAAGAGTGATTGACTACTTCTATTACAATTATCATTCAAGACCAAAGTTTGACACCTACTGAACTCCAGTTTCTAAAATAATATTATTGATTTACCACTTTTATTTGACAGTGGTAATCACCAGGATCACCCTGTCAAATTTGAAGCATTAAATTAAATTAATAATAATAAAGCTTTGCAAATACTAAAAAGTTCCTTTAAAAGCATCCTCCCTTCTGCATCTTCTATAGGTTGTGTCATGCAATCAGTTTTGAGCATTCTGAAATACAATTGTCTCTGGAACTGCTGATAATTCCTGAGAAAGTTGTTCTAATTGGGATTGGGGAGGGAGAATCCTTGGCAGATACCTGCCTCTAAAGGTCATACTGTTTAACTGATCATATAACTGTTTCTTACTTTGCTAAAGGTCTTCTGAAAAATTCAGCCTAATCAGACTAAAATTATGGGAAGGATTGTGGGAAATACCTATTTCTAGGTTGAATTCCTTGGTTATTTTCAACAATTTGGAATATATTTGTTTCTAACATTGCTTATGATCACTTGAAAAATTCAACCCAATCACATTAAAATGAAGATAGTTGTGGAGGGAAGGGATATCTTACCTCTCAGACACATATTCAACCATGTGATAAAATTTAAAATACAATTATTTCTTATGCTGTTCAAGGAATCCTGACAATTTCTGTGGAAATGGATCAAAACTGACAGCAATTGTAAAGAAGGGATAAGGAAAAAAAACACTACACTTCACTATAAATTATATCATTCAATCTATTCTGATGAATTATTTCTTGATGGTTTTATCTACATCTAAAAAATATGCAACTTCTTGGCTGACAATGTTTTTCCCTTCAACTAGAAAACCTGAGTTCAATTCTCATATGATGAGAGGAAACTTTATATGGGCATTTTCAATTGAAGGTCAGTTAGTCAATCTCATACAGAGACAGCAAGTTTTTTTCTGAATGTGAGATGAAAAACCCAGAAACTTGGGTTTTTTATCCCATATACAGGCAAACTAACCAAGAGAATACATGCAATTTATTCTCTGGGAGGCATTAGATGAAGTGTCGTTGAGTGAAGTTAGTGGATTAAGAAGTGAAGACAGTGTGTGTTGTGGAATAGAGTGCCCTCCCGCAATAGTCCTCATACTCCTTGGAGGTATCACATAATAATAATTATTGAGAAAGTAAATGCTTACCATGAATCATCAGAAATAATGCTGGTAAGGTAGTCACTATTAAATTATAGCTAATCTCCTGTTTCCTTATTACTTAGCTCATTTTTTACAAGTGAGATTTTTTTTAATGATATATACAAAGGAAGATTATGAAAAGAGTGTAGTCCAAGATTCCAAGATGACAGAAAAATGAGTCATTACTGGAAACTGTCATGAACAGTGGAATGACTTGGTGGAGCATCAGATTTGATACAATAAATTGTTAGTGATGACATCCTCTGATGGGACTGTTGATCCCATGGATGTTTGTTACTAATAACAATAATTATACTACTACTACTTCTTTCAATGGCTCTACAGTTCATATCAAGTCTTGGCCTCCTGAATTTGTTACCTCCAACCCTGTCTGTCTAGAATCTTACTTCTCCAGTTGGACATTACAATATGATGTTGCTATCTTGACTAATGGTATCTATCTATCTTGTTCTTCATTTTCGTCTTTCCTCAAGAGACCACTATCATTCACTAGACCAAACATTTTTCTAAGGATTTTCCTTTCAAATGCTGAAATCAAATTCTCTACCCTTGCTGTAAATATCCATAAGTAACAAAAAATTATTGATTTATAATATTTATTTATATTTATACTTAGAGCCTGCGTAGTTAAGTGGAAGTGGTATTTTCATCAACATCGCTAAGTCACCCCAAAAAGATCTAAGTTCAACTCTAGTTGCCGACTACAGGAACTTTTCCTGAGCCTTTCTTCAACAAGTTCTCAAGTTAGTCACTCTCTCGCACAGGCAAGAAATTTTTTCCTCCTGGCAACTAGGATTTTTTGTCCCATAAACCCAACAAAATAGACTGCAGAACCCACATTATTTCAGACAATAACATATTTTCAGGGATCATGAGATGGCAGGACTTGTCTGCCATCTCTTCACTGTATACTACCTAAAATTAGTGACAGTCGTGAGCCAGCTATCTCTGATTGGCTACTGGTGGAGATTGAACTATCCACTCTATCTCCAAAAGTTACGTAGAGCTACGGCCTCGCCTACTCCCTATAAGAAAATAAAAGGCATTAGTGGATATTTGTGCTGTACTTCGACTGGTTATCTTTTGATCTGAATATTATTATTATTATTATTCAGGCCTTCAAGGAGTTAAAAGACTCATCGAGGGAGGTCCTTCCTAAGACATAAAGTCTGTCAAGACTCATCGAGGGGAGGTCCCCCCCCCTGAGAAACACAAAGTTTATCATACCACTCTTTAAACTCACTGACCGTTCTCGCTCCCACCACTCCATCAGGCAATGCATTCCACGGCTCAACCACCCTCCACACAAAGAAACCACTCCTTACCCTCTTGCTCACAGTTTCCTTTCGTAACTTCCAGGGATGGCCTCTTGTCATCACTCCTTCCCACTGATCAACCAAGCGAAAGAACTCCCCAGTGTCAACCCTGTAACCACCTCTCAACAGTTTAAAAGTCTCAATCATATCACCTCTCCTTCTTCTATCCACCAAACTCTGCAGTCCACATTCTCTCAGCCGATCCTCATAACTATCCTTGTACAGTCCTGAAACCATCTTTGTCATCCGTCTTTGTATCCTTTCCACAGTTAATTTATCCCCTTCAAATCCTGGGGACCAATTCTGAGAACAATAGTCCAAGTGTGGTCTGATCAGAGACTTATACAACGGAATGATAACCCTCTTATCTCTGCAGGTCAGTGTCCTTCTCATAAGTGCAGCAATCCTCTGTGTTACCTTTACCACCTTTGCAATATGTCCCCTAAACTTCAGGTTTCTATCAATCATCAACCCCAGATCTCTTGTCTCCCCTACTTCCTCCAGTATAACTCCTCCCATAGAGTATGCAGCATCCCATCGATGTTTCCCAAACCTCAAGACCTTACATTTTGCTGCATTAAACTGATACTCCCATTCGTTTGCCCATCTATCTAGCTTATTTAAATCCTCTTGCAGGGCTACCACATCTGCACTATTACTAATAATCCTTCCCAGCTTCGCATCATCCGCAAACAACTGAATATCCCCTTGCAATCCACTGGCAATGTCATTGATATAAAGGTTAAACAATACAGGTCCTAGTACTGAGCCCTGTGGGACCCCACTTGTAACCCTCTGCCTCCTTGAAACTGCTCCACCATACACAACTCTCTGATACCTATCAGACAGCCAATCCTGAATCCAGTTGACCAATCTGACATCCAGACCCGTGTGCTTTAACTTAAATATCAGCTTATCATGTGGCACCCTGTCAAATGCCTTCGCTAAGTCTAAGAAAATTGCAGTATATGCCTTTCCCTCATCTAATGTTCTTGTAACTTTATTATAAAAGGCTAGCATATTGCTAAAACAAGAGCGTCCTTTCACAAATCCATGTTGATTCTCACAGATAACATTACCCTCATCTGCCCAATGCTGTACACGGTCCCTCACTACTTTCTCCAAGATCTTAACAACTACTGATGACACACAGACTGGCCTATAATTAGACACTTCTAGTCTGTTACCACCCTTATGCAATGGCACTATCTTACCTTCCTTCCATTCCCTGGGCACCTTTGCCAAAGCCAGACTTTCATTGAAAAGCCACGTTAAAGGTACTGTCAATTCCCTAGCACATTCTCTCAAAACTCGTGGCGAAATACTATCCAGTCCCACAGCTTTACTGACATCTAGAGTACTCAGTATCTGAAACACACTCTCCTCCTGTACCTCCAGACCTCGTACCAGTCCTATCCCTCTAGCATTAAAACTGACTCCTCTAGGATGAAATACTCCAATAAAGTGTTCATTGAACAATTCCACTATGTCCTCTGCATCAGTCACTCTATTCCCATTTTTATCCCACAATATCATTCTTCCACAGTCATTTCTCCTCCTACTGGCCACATAGCTAAAAAATTCCCTAGGATTTTCTTTGGATCTTAGGGCCAATCTCCTCTCATATTCTAATTTCGCTTTCCTTACTACACTAGTCACTTTTCTGGCCTGTGTCTTATATTCCTCATGCATCTCTTCATCTGTCTCCTTATATCTCTTCCATAGCCTCTTTTTCGCATGCAATTCCTGTTTAATATTGTTTGTCATCCACTTCACTCCAAATTGCGTCCTCTTCTTCACTCGTGGTATACAACTTACCATTGCTGATAACAAATATTCTTTCACAATTTCCCACGCACTGATGATATCCCGGCCTTCCAATTCCTCCCTCCATGAAAGTTGACGTCTAAGACTATTATAATCACCTGCCTTATAATTCCACATAAGTTCCCGTCTCTTTGATACTCCTGCATGTCTATTCATTTTCCAAGTCAACACCATATGGTCACTCTCTCCAACTGGTGGGAGAGACGTCAACTCAGTTATTATCAGCTCTTCTGATGCTATAACCAAATCCAAAATTTTTGAACCTCTTGTTCCCTCTGTTACATGTTGCCTAAGACATTTGTCCCTCAAGAATTCTAGAAATTCCATTCCCCTATTGTTACATGCATCTTCCTCTCTCCAATTTATACTACTGAAGTTAAAATCTCCCATAACAATCATTCTTCTTGCACTTGCCAAACTTAGCTGTCTAAACATCTCCTGGTCCCCATCCTCTGTGTTCCTGGGTCTGTAGCAACACCCTACTAAATATCCTGTCTTGCCTACCTCTACCTCACACCATACGCTCTCAAAATCATTTGTCTCACTTCCTTCCAAATTCTCCACTCTTAGAGGACAGAGGTCATCACTTATCATAAGCAGCACCCCACCACCATGTTTTCCCCTCCTATCCTGACGAAAAATGCTATACCCAGCGACTTCTATTCCTGTTTTTATATCCCCTTCTGTCAACCACGTCTCAGTGATCGCAATAATTTTTGGCCAGGCTGATGCTATCTGCGCCACCAATTCCTCTCCCTTATTCCGGATACTCCTGGCATTAGTATACAGCATATAAATGCCATTGTTTCTATACCCAGCATTATCCCTTCTAGACTCCACTGGGCTCAGTGTTGCCTGACATTGTCTCCCTTCTCCCAAGTATCCATTCCCACAAGAGGCCACCCATGCTATCATCCTCCCTGGGACACACTGACTTGTTCAGAACAGCAATCTCTCCAGATGCCTACGTCCTTCCTCATTCAAATGTAAACGGTCTCTCACATACAACTCCTCTCTTTCCTCAAACGCACTCCAAGCATCCACATATACCAGTCCTCTCTTGTCACACATTCTCGCTATTATGCCATTCAACATCACCGCTCTTCTGCTCAGCTCATCATTATCATACCTAGGCAACACGCACACTATTTTTCCTCTCTCTGTCTTCTTCCGTACAGTCTCAAGCAAAAATCTCATATCTCTCGCTGCCCGACTTACATTACCACTCAAGTCATTCGTTCCTACCATCACAATCATCTCATCCACCCATTCACCTCTCTTAATTGCCATAGCCACCCTTTCTATTGTTCCTCCTGGCAAACACTCCTCACGCATCCTATCTTGAACACCACGGATCATTGAGTCGCCATACATTATACCTCTTACCATTCCCTCGCTCCTATTGTTTCCATTCTCTCCTCTTCTTTCATTCCCATACCTCTCTCTTCTTTCATTCCCATACCTCTCTCTTCTTTCATTCCCATACCTCTCTCTTCTACTGTTTCCATTCTCTCCTCTTCTGGCACTCCCATACATCTCTCTCATTCCCTCTCTCCTACTGTTTCCATTTTCTCCACTTCTAGCACTTCCATATCCCTCTCTCATTCTGTCTCTCCTACTACTGTTTCCATCCGCTCGTCTTCTAGCATTCCCATACCTCTCTCTCATTCCATCTCTCCTACCGTTTCCATTCTCTCCTCTTCTAGCACTTCCATATCTCTCTCTCATTCCGTCTCTCCTACTGTTTCCATCCTCTCGTCTGCTAGCATTCCCATACCTCTCTCTCATTCCCTCTCTTCTACTGTTTCCATTCTCTCCTCTTCTAGCACCCCCATACCTCTCACTCATACTCCCTAAATTCTCTCTCTCTCTCCTACTCTGATTCGCCTTGCATTTATCTCTTCCATTCTCCTAATCTTATCTTTCATACTTCTGCTCTCATTCACTAGACATTCCACCTCCTCTTTCAACTCATCTATCTCCCTCTGCAGGTCAGTCACTCTTAATCTAAATTCACTCTCCCAAACAAAACCATCTCCTAAACTTCTACAGTCACTCACACCTTCCACACTATCAACTATTATTTTCTCATTCTCTCCTATCATACTACTTGTCTTCCTACATTCATTCCCCGTTCCTGGAGCAACAAAGTCGGATATCAATATATCTAATGTACTTATTTCCTCCAACTGCCTGCATTTTGCGCACATACGCTCTCCACTCTCTTTAACAAGCCACATATGTAATTCCCGAGACGCATACATGCCGCAAGTACTGCATGCCACAAAGTCCCTTATGATATTGCTAATAATTGAGTTCTTAAATGGCGGAGGACTTGGTGTTACGCCACTTGCGACTGCTGCTGAATCCACCATCATTCCTTACTGCCGAGTAGCGTAATCTTTAATAATTATTCAATTAATAAATAAGAGGGAAAAAAAGTACAAACATCAGAACATTTAAGTACTAAATATAATTAAATAAAATGAAATATAACTAAATACAGTAACTTAGCTTCGTTTTGTCTTCCACCGTTACGCGTTCGATTCCGACGGTACCAAAAAAAGAGAATAAAAAGCCTGATTACCCCCTCTTTATTCAATTTTGCACTTATACCATCTCATTTGTTTGGTTTGTGATCATTACTCCTAAATATTTCAACTGCTCCACTTTTTCTATTCCTAGGTTAACAAATTTCACCCTTGTATCAGTTAACTTTATCCCTATCTCATACGCAAATTTTTCTAATTCCAAATACGGTTTTTCTGTTTTCTGTTAGGTTCTTGATGTGGCACTGTCACCTACATATGCCACGTATGCATTCATTTCTTTATTAGAGTGTGCCTTTAGTATATACTGGCAATGATTGGATAATGCATTCTAGACCTAATTTAAAAAGTATTCCAGTTATCTTGTTTTAATCCTAATGGTCATGAAAAGGGGCCTGTTAAGTCATCTAGTATTTTAACCCATGCTTCAGAGTTTTCCATTGTTAAGTCTTACTAGCTTATCTGGTATTCCAAAGTGTATCATAACCTCATACAATTTTTCTTTATTAATGCTGTCAATCAACAAAAATCTGATGAATATTTACAACAAATTCCCAAAATTTCTCTAATAATTTTTTTAACTATATGTATCTGATCAACTGTAAATTTGCCTTTCCTGAAACATGCTTGGTAGACACCAATTATCTTCATAAGTGGGTTTAATCTGTTCTTCAAAATAGAAGTAAATACTTTGTAAATTGTACATAACAGAGAAATACCTCTGCAATTTCCACAAACTGTTTTGTCATTCTTTTCATATATATTGGGCAGATCAGATTCTTTCTCCATTCTTTTCACATTTGCTCTTTGTTTCATGTGGTTAAAATAAATTATTATTATTATTACGGGTATCTCCATGGAGTCAGTAGACTCATCGCGGGAGACCCAAACTAGCAAAACAATATCTGTCATATCTCTTCTTGAATTCATTTACAGACGAAGAGCTCACAACTAAGTCAGGCAATGAATTCCACTCATTCACCACCCTCCAGGCAAAAAACCTTGTTCTGACACCTTTGTTAACCACACTCTTCTTTAATTTCCAGAGATGACCTCTTGTTCTTCCATCACTATCACACAGCTGAAACATTTCCCCTGCATCAATCCTATAAAAACCTTTTAGTAATTTGAATGTTTCTATCATATCCCCTCTTCTTCGCCTATCAGCCAATCTCTGCAATCCACAAGCTCTCAATCTATCAATGTAGGGAGTATTTTTTATATCACTCACCAACTTGGTCACTCTTCTCTGAACCCTCTCCACAGCCTCCTGATCTCCAAGGAATCCAGGTGACCAGACCTGAGCACAGTAATCCAAATGTGGAAGTATCAATGCTTTATAAAGGGGAATAATAACCTCTTTATCTCTAGATGTCAGTGTGTTCCTCAACAACCAAGTAATCCTATGTGCAATCTTGGACACCTTAGCAATGTGTCCTCTGAACTTCATCTCTCTATCTACCAATACCCCTAAGTCCCTAGCCTCATCAATCTCTTGGAGTACCTTTCCATCAATGTAGTACACAGCTGGTAATCTTTTAATCCCAAAATGCATGACTTTACACTTTTCCACATTGAACTGACATCCATTTTCTTTTGCCCATTTTACCAGCTTATTTAAATCCTCCTGCAAACTTTCAACATCAGCTTGATTTTTTATTGCACTACACAACTTTGCATCATCAGCAAACAACTGAATATCTCCCTTTAAGCCGTTTCCTATATCATTTATATACAAATTAAACAACATTGGCCCAAGCACAGAGCCCTGAGGTACACCACTGGTCACCTGCCTCATTCTGGACTTGGCTCCTCCATACACCACCTTATGGTATCTCTCCCTGAGCCATTCTCCTATCCATATCACCAATTTAATATCCATTCCCATCTGCTCCAATTTGCGTAACAGTGTTCTATGGGGTATCCTGTCAAAAGCCTTAGCAAAATCCAGAAGTACCACTGTGTAGCCAGTTCCTTTGTCCAACTCGGATGTTATTCTATTATCAATAGTTAATAGATTGCTAAGGCAGGATCTACCTTTAACAAAACCATGTTGGCCTCTATAGAGTATCATATCCTGATCCACCCATTCTTGAATTTTGTCTTTAACCAATTTTTCCAATACTTTTACCACTACTCCTGAGATGGTGATTGGTCTGTAATTCAATACCGCAGTTTTAGAGCCACCCTTATGCAAAGGAACCACTTTGCCTAACTTCCACTCCCTAGGGACCATACCAGAGTTCAAACTTAAATTAAATATTCAGGTAAGAGGGGTTGACAATTCATTTGCACATTCACGCAACACCCGAGCTGATATTCCATCTAAGCCTACCGCAGTGTTTGCATTTAAGTTTTGCAATATATTTAATACCTCTGATTCTTTAGCTTCAATTCTCACATTAGGTATTGCTATAGGTATAGAGATATCCTCACTTGGGTGATAGACTTTTGAGAAGTGATCACACAGTAACTCAACTATTACATCTGATTTTGTCACCTCAATACCATCAGCACCCACTAAGGTTATCCTTCCGAAGTCATTCTTCCTCTTACTTGCCACATAGCGGAAGAACTCTTTGGGATTACCCTTGATCTCTTTGGCTAAGGTCTTCTCATAATCTGATTTAGCTTTTCTTACTATGCTGGTAACCTTCCTAGCTTGAGCCTTGTACTGCTCATGGGTGTCCTGATCGCCCTTCTCCTTGTAAATTCTCCATAACATTTTCTTTTTTTGCAGTTCAAGCTTGATACTACTGCTCATCCATCTAATGCCTGCCTTGTTTGACCTCCTGACCATAGGGACACAATCTGATATTGCTTTCCTCAGATACCCGCTGATTTTATCCCAAGCACTGCTAACATCTTTCCCTTGCAATATGTTTTGCCATGGGATGGCTGCAAGCTCACTCCGAAGCTTGTTATAATTGCCTAACCTGTAGTTCCGTACATACCCCTTCTTAATAGAAAAATCCACAGATTTTGCAACCTCCCAAGTCAATACCACATGATTGCTTTCACCAACTGGAGGTAACGAGGACACCTTACTTATGCATATAACCTCTGAACCAATAACCAGGTCCAACACTCTCACACCACGTGTCCCTTCAGTTACGTGCTGTTTCAAGTAATTATCTCGTAGAAGATGTATGAACTCCATTTCCTTTTTGCTATGTGATATTTCCTCCTTCCAATTGATATCACCATAATTAAAATCCCCCATAATAATCACTAAGCCTTCACTCATTGCACTAAGTTGCTGATGCATGAATTCAATATCTTCCCCCGTACTCCCTGGCCTATAGCAGCATCCAACTGTATATTTGGTTGCGTTGGTCACTATTTCGCACCAGACTGCCTCAAATGAACTCTCATTCACATGTCTATCATCATGATATACTACTTTCTTTGGCTGCAACACATCAGCTATCATCAACAGTACTCCTCCTCCTGTTCTATCTTCTCTATCCTCCCTGAAAATACTGTACCCTTCACATTCAATTCCAGTGACATCTTCTGCTGACAGCCAAGTTTCACTAATGCCTACAACTTTTGGTGAGATTTCACTGACTAATGCCAAAAATTCTTCTCTCTTATTTCGAATGCTTCTAGCATTGGTATACAAAAATTGCAGATTCCCTCTAGATCTTGTACCGGCTTTAGAACTGATATATAAGTCACTAACTACCGTAGTCCTATGCCGATTTTTATCCCCTCTCTTCTGCAATTTATTCTGCCTATAAGGATCAATAAATACACAATCAGTGCTAAAGTTTCTCTCTCTTACACTCAACCTTTACAATATTAGTTTCCCTGCCCAATAACTTCAACCTGTTCAGAAAACAATAACTCCTTCAATCGCTTATGTCCTTCCATGTTAAATTAGTATATTTTGTCTTCTGGTTTCTTTCCTCTTGTGTTCAGCAACTCTGCAGAAATTGTTTATCTGTTCCTGGGAATCTAGTGTTCCTCAATGAATGTACTATATCACTAAGTTTTTGCACTGATGGTAGCTCTACAGATTCATCTTCAATTATATTAGCTGGCGTATAATTCTGAGTTTGCAGAAATAATGTTCCTATTCAGCAATTTGCAGAAGTATTTTCTCCATCTTGAAAAGAATTATAAAACTGGAAAAATTCATGTTAATAACTTTATTAGCATAAAATTTTCATTTAATTTTCAATGTATTAGATCATGATACTTGGTGAAAATTCTATGTAATAAAGTTATTTATATGAGTTTTATTCTGGTTTTATAATTCTTTTCAATATGCTAACTCATGGTATTCACTACTGAAACAAATATTCACTCCATCTGTTTTTTTATTTTATTAACATGTTTCCTTGTCCATTTCTGCATATATATCGGGCTTATATCCTCCTTTAATTTGCTTAATTATACAACACAGTGTGTGTGTGTGTGTGTGTGTGTGTGTGTGTGTGTGTGTGTGTGTGTGTGTGTGTGTGTGTGTGTGTGAAGTATTTTCTCCATCTTGAAAAGAATTATAAAACTGGAGGAAAATTCATGTTGATAACTTTATTAGCATATATATCAGGCTTATATCCTCCTTTAATTTGCTTAATTATATGCCTATCTAAGATCACTCTTATAATTATACTACTACCATTTATTAAGCTTTATTATACAACACAGCGTGTGTGTGTGTGTGTGTGTGTTATTACACACACACACTATGTTAACAAAAGTATTTGGACACCTTATGTGTCATGCAAATTGCAGATCTGCCACATGCAAATATTCAGGGAGTATCTGCATAAGTCAGATAATAAAAGGTGTGATGTGCTGCATGTTTTGCACTGCACTTGATATCAAAATGCCACATTCAACTGTACTGGCAGACTTCCAACATGGGATGGGATGGTAGTTAGGTGTCACATAAGTGGTCTTTCTGTCCGTGACATTGTTACCCGTTTCAGTATACCAAAATCCACCATTGCTTATGCCACCATAGATGGATAGCTGATGGTGCTACCAAAGTAGAAAAATAACCTGGGAGGCCACTGACACTCACTTACTGAAATTGATGAGCTCTGTCTTGGAATGTTTGAGCATCCTATATGTCATCAATGGTGGACCTCATAGTCAACCTGGAAAATGCTGCAGGGATATCTGTCAGCAATAGAACTGTCTGCAGAGAGTTCTAGTGCTGATAGAGTGTGCCTGAGGTTACCATGGCAGAGCTGTGGTGAACAAGCCACACCTCACTCCCTTGGATTCGTGTCATTCACACCATCTGACCCATAGATGATTGGAAAAGGGGTCTCTGGAGTGATGAAGCATGCTTCCAAATGTTTCACTCTGATGGCATTTTTTGGATATGGAGATTACCTGGGGAACAATTCTGGCAGGACTGCATCACAACTATCAAGTTTGCTGGAGGCTCAATAATGGTATGAGGTGTTTCAGTTGGAGGTGCCCAAAACCATGATACCTGATGGCTACCTGGACAACTTCAACTTCCAACTGTGGAAGTACTTTGGTAGTTACTCTTGCATATTTCAGCACGACAATGCTCTATGCCGTATTGCACTGCAATGTGGCTGACTGGTTTCCACAAAACAATGCTGAAATGTTGGACTGGCTGGCTCAGAGTCCAGACCTCAACCTTATCAAACATATTTGGGATGAATTAGAAAGGCTGAATTCACTCAATGCAGCCACTGTCAGCAATGTAGTGGCTTTGTGCAAGGAATCGAAGAATATTCCTGTTGCACTGTATCAGAAATTGGTCAAAAGCATGCCCCAAAGGGTAGTTGCTGTCATTCAGGCCAAAAGTGGTCCCACTCGGTAACAGAAATGTAATTAAAACACATTTTTTGACTATATGACTATAACTAGGTGTCCAAATGTTTTTGTCAACATAGTGTATACACACACACACACATATATGTATGTGTTGCATATGACAGTCCACAAAAGGCTGTAAATTTACAGTTAGTATTGTAACATCCATGATACTATGCAATATGAATACATAGATTGTTGGTTAGTGAATTAGTATACTATCCACCAAACTATATGTACACCACACACACACACAACTCTTAAGTCAAAAAATTTTATATTCAATAATCTATTCATTTTATATATAATGACACTATGCAAATTAACTATGGAGAGAGAGAGAGAGTGTTTAAGCCTTTAATTAATAGAGATAATTTCAAAATTTAAGAAAGCTATAATCAAGATAAAATTATCAAGGTAAATTAATTCCTAAATTAATAATTCAGGAATTAACTTAAAGAGAGTATCAATATATGCATTTGATCACTGCAGAGGTCCACCTTCATTGCAATAACTGGATAAGAAATTACTTCCTATAGTGCATGCATTACTATTTTAATTAGGCACACAGGAAAATTTGAAATATTAATACTGTAACAAACAAGAGGATAAAATATTTATGAAACAAAAGAAAAAGTCTGAAAATGAATTTAAAGTTAGTCAAAGTTCATTCGCTCACTATTAATTATCTTTTGTTGTCGAGTCCATACAGAATCATCATAACCAGTGTTAGTTAAATGCCTGATCTCTTTTGAATGGAAAATATTATAGATAATGGCTTTGTACATAAAATGCACATATTACCTTAAAATATATAAAATGGGCATTATTAAAGAAAGAACCATATGGCTTCATTTTGGTGATGTAAATTATATAGAAATAGGGGATATTAAAGATCTAACCTTATTTCAAAGCTAAATATATGTAGAAACTTTGAAAGTTTTGGTATTTTGACCAGAGCTTATGAGAATACAATCCTTGACATCAGAGTTACCTTAGCTTGCACTGCTTAAAAGATATGATCGCTGCTCAGGTATCCACATATTCACCTTTTAATTAGAACATCTGATAAATGTTTTACTGTCTTGACAGCTGTTTTGAAC
The DNA here is from genome assembly GCF_054136105.1 of Typopeltis vanoorti. Taxonomy (NCBI): domain Eukaryota; kingdom Metazoa; phylum Arthropoda; class Arachnida; order Uropygi; family Thelyphonidae; genus Typopeltis; species Typopeltis vanoorti. The sequence goes on along the minus strand of NC_143572.1, from coordinate 42,080,439 downwards.
TGGTTAGTTCTCTTCAGAGACCACGCCTTCAATACCAAAGCAATCCTAGGTCAGAGAGTTGCATTTTTCATAAGTGAACTCTCAGTCAGTACATAATAGTAATTATCAAAGAAAGACTATGTGGTTCCTTTCGGTGACATACATTATATAGAAGTAAGGAATATTAAAGATGTAACCTCATTTCAAAGCTGAATATATGTAGAAACTTCAAAGTTTTAAAATTTTGACCAGAGAGCTAATGAGAATATGATCCTTGCATCGGAGTTGCCATAGCTTGTACTATTTAAAAGACATGAACACTGTTCAGGCATTTGTATATTCATCTTTTATTAGTGTATTTGAAAATAGTTTCACTGGCCTAACAGCTATTTTGAAATGGTTGGTTCTCTTTGAAATAAGATTAAATCTTTAATATCTCCTATTTCTATGTAATTTACATTACTGAAATAAAGCTGTATGACTCTTTCTTTGATAATTATCGTTATGCACTGATCAAGAATTCACTCATGAAAAATATAACTCTCTGACATAGGATTGCTTTGGTATTAAATTAGAGTTGTTGTTGCAAGTTTCTGCCTGGTCTCCAAAGAGAACTAACCATTCAAAACAGCTGTCAGGCCAGTGAAACAGTCATTAAATTAACTAATAAAAGGGCAAATATATGGAGGCCTCGGCAGCACTCATGTCTTTTAAGTAATGCAAGCTAAGGAAACGCCAATGCTGGAGATTGCTGAGAGGGCGCACGTGTGTAACAAGAGTTCCAGATTGAGATAAGTATTCTTGGAATAATTAAGTATATATGAGTGTTTGTTTGAGTAAGAGCTGCTGTAAAAGTTGTTAGCTACCATTATTATTAGTGTGGGGGATTTTGTTTTGCTTAAACTTAATTACGAATTCGTTGTTATTATTAGACTTTAGAGTGTTAACTGGCAGATTAAACATGGCAGTGACTTTATCATTCCATGACTTTAACTTAGATTTCAGTCGTTTTGTTAAGTGTGAGGTGTGTTATATGTATTCTTTCAATTACATATTACATAGATTTGGAAGTTAAATTGGATTGGATGAGGAAAGAGATGAAATGGATGCGGAATGAAATTAAGAAAATTCGGGTAAAAACTATTAAAACTAATCATGATGGCATGAAAGAGTTAACAAAAGATGAGCAAGTGACGTTATATAGCGTTATATGGCATTATTAAAGGTGTGCTGGATGATAGGATGCACAAGGTATGTTTTCTAGGTGGTAAAATGAGTAGAGTGATTGAGGCATTGGATATGAGGAGGGAGCGAGCAAAGGAGTTGATGGTTTTAATCGGCACGATTAAAACCATCAACTCCTTTGCTCGCTCCCTCCTTAATGTGTGGAATGAGTTTGAAGGAAGAAGTGAACTGTATGAGAGCGATGAAATGCATTTGAGTGGTTATGATGTAAGTCGCTTGGAGAGACTGCTGTTGGAAGGTAGAGAAGTGAGTAGAGTGAAAGAGAATGAATCAGATTAAGCAGGAAGTGATGTGGAAGAGGAGGAGAGTAAGACAGGAGAGATTGAAGAAGTGGTTATGAATGAGGAAGTGAGTATAGAAAAATGAGAGAATGGGTGTGCAAGAGCAGGGAAACGGGGAGGCTCAGGGTGGACAGGGGTACACAGCGTGAGAAAGGTGAATGCTCCGGGATCAAGAGGAAACAATTGGAATTGAAAAGGATTTTAAAATGAATAAGCAGAAAGGGAAATTACCCCAGTCGAACATGGAGAAATAACATCGAGTGAGCGGTATCAGTGGAACTAGCTGTAGATCCAGAAATGAGCTGTTGTGTTTGTATACAAATGCTAGAAGTATAAGAAACAAGGCAGATGAAATGGTTGCATTAATTGTGTCAGTTCACCCAAAGATTGTCAGAATAAGTGAGACATGGTTGGAAGAGGATGACATCCTGAGAGGAATAGAGATGGAAGGGTATGATGTGTTTCGTGAGGATATAAGGGATAAAAAGGGAGGGGGAGTGCTGTTGATGATAGAGAAAGAGCTATGTCCATACAAAGTAGAGATGCCAAGAGGGAAATAGTGCCAGTGGTTTTGAGGCAGTATGGTGTGAGATAGAGGTGAATGGAATCAAATACTTGGTTGGATGTTGTTATAGACCAGGTAATGTGGATGGTGGCGATAATGAACTGTATAATCAAATTAGTCAAGCAAATAAGAAAAGGGTGATCATAATGGGCGATTTTAATTATAGCAATATAGACTGAATGATGAGATAGCAACTGGAAGTAAAGAAAATGAGTTTTTGAGGGATAACTAACTCAGACAGTATGTAACACAGGGCATGCAAGGATTGAGGGTCTTGGATTTGGTCATCTCATCAGAGGATGTAATTATAAATGGTGTCAAATCATTCACCAATTGGTGAGAGTGACCATGAGATGATTACCTGGGTGATTGCCAGCAGTGTGAGGACCTCTGTGAGAAAAGGGTATATGTGGAACTACAAGGGGGGGGGGGTGATTATGAAGAGCTCAGGAGACAGCTTGTGGGTGTAGCATGGAATGAGGAGTTAGCTGGAAAAGAGATCAATGCATCTTGGGGGATTTTCAAAAACTACCTATAAATGCAATGTCTAAGTGTATTTCAAGGGTGATAAGGTTAAATAAGGTAGGTGTGAGATGGATGAATAAAGAGATTAAGCATGCGATACAGAGAAAAAGGGCATTGTGGAGGCAGCATAAGAGAAGTGGAAATATCCTATTCCATGAGGTCTATAAAGACCAGGCAAGGAGGGTGACTTGGTTGGTGAGGGTAGCTAAAGAGAGGTATGAACAGCAGTTAGCTAATGAAGCCAAAAATAATCCTAAGGAGTTCTTTCGATATGTAGCCAGCAAAAGAAAGAATGATTATGGAAGGATGACATTGATAGGAGAAAATGGTATAAAGACAGCTGTTGCAGAATGTGTGGTGGAGATACTTAATGAGCAATTCATAAAGGTGTTTCAATCTTGTGAATGTGAATTCATGGAGAGATTGAGAGTAGTAGATGATGGGGAGGAGAGACTGACTGTAAGTGAGCAAGAGGTATTTGGGGAGTTGAGTAAACTAGATGTTAATAAGGCTGTGGGACTTGATAATATATCACCACATATTCTGAAGGAATGTGTCAGGAAGTTGACACCTGTCTTGACATATTTTTTTAATATGAGTCTTGCACTCGGTCAAGTCCCTAATGTGTGGAAGGAGTGGAAGGAGGACAAGATTGTGCCACTTCATAAAGGAGGTGAGCGAACTCAAGCATCAAACTATAGGCCTATCTGTGTGTCAGGTGTTTTGGTTAAGTTGTTGGAGAAGTTTGTGAGAACTAGGATCCAGAGTTGGGTTGACAACAATGGTATTATCTTTGATGGCCAGCATGGCTTACTAAAACATGTTTTAGTAAGCAGTAGCTTACTAAAACATGTCCTCCCTTTAGGGAGGTCATGTTTTAGTAAGCTACTTACTTATTACAATAAAGTGACTGCTTCCTTGGATGGAGGAGAAGGATACACAGTAGTATACTTGGATTTTGCAAAGGCTGTTGATAGAGTACCTCATGATAAACTGATGATCAAACTAGAGCAGATGGGATTGGATATTAGATTAGTGCATTGAATTAGAGACTGGCTATCTGATAGGTATCAACAAGTTGTGTATGGGGGAGCGATATCCAGGAAAAGGAAAGTCACTAGTGGAGTGCCTCAAGGGTTTGTTTGGGGCCATTACTGTTTAACTTGTATATTAACGATATAGGTGAAGTTCTGGATGGAGATATTCAGTTGTTTTTCAGATGATGCAAAGTTGGGACAAACCATGACGAGTAGTGAAGATGTTGTGGCCTTACAAGAAGACTTGAATAAATTGAGTGATTGGGCATGGAAATGTGAGTTCAATGTTGCAAAATGTAAGGTTTTAAAATTTGGAAAACAAAGATGGGATGCAGAATTTATGCTTGGTGAGAATATATTGTTGGAGGTAGAGAAATAAGAGATCTGGGGGTGATAGTGAATAAAAATCTAAAATTTAGGAGACACATTGCCAAAATTGTGAAGACAACACAAAGGCTTCTGGGAATGATGCAGAGAACACTGATGTGTAGAAGTAAGGATATTCTTGTTCCGTTGCATAAGACTTTGATTAGGCCACACATGGACTATTGTGCCCAGATTTGGTCACCGGGTTTTCAAAAGGATGAAGAGATGTTGGAAAGGATCCAAAGGCGACTGACTAAGGTAGTTTCTGACCTCTGTAATGTCGAGTATAAGGAAAGATTGAGAAGATGCAACTTGCAGAGTCTGGTGGACAGGAGGAAGAGGGGGAGATATGATAGAGACCTACCAGTTATTAGGGGTTGTTATAGGATCAATGCTGAGAGGTTCTACAGAAAATAGTGGGAGATCGGGGGAGAACCAGAGGTCATCCCTGGAAACTGTATAAAGAGGATGTGAGTAGGGGAGTGAGAGGCAGGTTTTTTTCGTGCAGAGTTGTGAATGATTGGAATGCCTTGCCTGAGAGTGTGGTGTCTGCAAGAAGTTTGAATGTGTTCGAGGCATGGTATGATGAGCTGTGTGTGTGATAAAAGGATCTCCCAGATGAGTCTTTGACTCCATGAGTTCTTGGGGTAATAATAATAATAATAAATTGTATTTTCGTAAGCTCTTTAGTCAAAATTCTGAAACCATCAAAGTTCCTATGTATAATTGGTTTCAAAATAAGGTTAGATCTTTAATATCCCATATTTCTATAAAAAAAATGGTCATCAAGAAAGCATTATTTGAGACAAGGTTTTTTAAGTAATGGCAGAAATAATGTTAATGGTACAGATTAAATTAAATGTCTGACCTTTTTTTGAATGGAAAATATTTTAGATAGTGGTTTTGTACTACATAAAATGCATAAATTACACTCAAATATGTAAAATGGTCATTAAGAGAGCATTATTTATGACAAGGTTTTATAAATAATGGCAGAATGTGAAAATTTGCAAGTCTGATTTGCAAACGAAGAAAATATTATGCTCATTATGCTCATATTTAAAAATTTCACCGTTTTCTTAAACTTTTCACTTTCTTCGTTTCTTACTTAATAAAAAAGTGGTCAAAATATTAATTTTGATTTTAATTCAAATCTAGTTCATTTTTTGGTATTATTTTATCTGACTGTTTTTTTAATATGTAGAAATACATTCTGTTTCGTGATACAGCTTTTGCTTTCTTACACAATCCTTAAATGCCATAAAGAAAAATTTTAGACATATATTATATTCGAAGATTAAGTTACAAAATATAAAGGGATTAAAATGTAAATATGTGATATGTCCTATGTTATCAGAATAACAAGAACAAAGTAAGAAATACATTTCGCAAGAAATAAGCGGGTTGAATTTTATGAATATCTGTAGAAATATCATAGAAATATAAAGACAAGACATTGTGGTAAACTGTACTAGACTGTTGGTTCAAAATTATAGTTATAATCAATAACAATAACATAACAATTTAGTGCCAATATTTACCATGACTAACGAACCAGATATGCCTGACTTAGTTGTGGTTTAATTTATTCTTATATCCAATTCCTTTCTTTAATCACATCGAAATCAATATGGATGAAATATATCACTCTTCATGAGCTTTGTAACCCTGATATTTCAATGTAATATCAATGATATTATAATTTTCATATGTACATCGCATCCATGGCATGTGGATACATAAAGACTGACCAGGTGATTAATATATTTTGTCATTATTATTATCTATTTATGCAATTCACTTCTTCACAGAGCAGGGCCTAAACATTGTATGTAACTATATTTTTAAAATGGTTTGTGATAAAAGGAAACTGGATTTGTGGAAAGCATGGAAAACTGGAGTTCTAGTTAAAAATTCATATTTTCAGAAGAAGACCACCTAATTTGATAATAAATAACAAATGACAGACAAGACTAAAACAGATGTGGAATTCAAACATAATTGAAACATTTCAAAGATCATTTACTGCCTAAAGTTAAGATATACTGTACTTGATAATTGATCAACACCGCTTTAAATATTAACACAGAATAAAAATGGAGAGTAGATTTTTTTTTATCACGTGCTGTCTTAGTTTTTAATAGGTGTAGTATTTTATTAAATTGATTTCAAATAAAACAGCACTTGTTTCATATGTCACCATAATTTAAATGACCAACCTGTTAAAACTGTATACATTCATTATTATATATGCAACAAGCAAATGATTCACTCTTTCATTATGGATTTATTCTGCACTTTTTCAAATAAAGCAGAAAATCTCAACATTTTTTTCAACCAAAATGAATCCTTAGCCATCAACGAAACTTTTCCAACCATTCAAATGGCAGAAAAATTCAAAATTAATGCTGGAATGTGATCCCAAAGGGAAAAAAACATACCTGGCTCTCCTAGCCTGTCCACATGAAAACAGCGTAAAGAACAGTATTCATGAATGCTCCCTGTGCGAGGATTACAAGCCCGTGGTTTTGAGCAGCCATTTCTAGAGCACACACCTATAGAAGGCACATACTTTATGTGCACATATTTTTTGTCAGTAAATAAAAAATCAGTCATTATAATTTTATAACAATTTAATAGAAATTTTATAATTTTGATTATGTATAATGATAACAGTACGAAAATGCTATCCAAACAATCAGATAATTCTTTCTAGAAGTCTCTAAAAATGAATTTGTTCTAAATGAAATAATTTATTTATGCTTATTTCAAAACTCATATTTTGTCATTTGCTTTTCCATAAGAAATATTGTTTATATAATTTCAACAGATTTATCATATTTATGATATATAAGGAAATAAAATATGCTTAAAAAGTTTTAGTTTTATCTTTAATATATGATATCTCACAGTAATTTGCTATTATTTCACACACACACACACACACACACACACACACACACACACACACACACACACACACACACACACACACACACACACAGAGTTAACCATCTATGAATCAAATTTCTGAGGAAAAAAATGATCCAGATTCAAAATTAATGACTTTACAGTTTACACTCATTTAAATCTAATTTTAAAAAAAAAGAGAGAAAGAGAATGTAATAATTTCTATCCATTCTACTCACCGAATGGGTAGAAAAAATTAAATTAACAGAGAAAATATTGTTTCAGTAGTGGAAACAATTCTTTTACAATAATTTTTTACAATAGTACTATTAGGGAAGTACTAATTACCAATAGATGTGTTTGGATTTAGGGTACAGGTTCTATTGGGAAGAGAATGTACAGACTGTCACTGTAGATTTGATAATCAAGCAATATATACATGTGCAAACAGCTAAATCATATTTTTACAACTAAAATGATTATTATTTTTTTTTATGTGGCTCTCACCCACGAAAGGCTTTTGTAAACCTACAGTACATCCGTACCATGTGCTAATGATTTTTTCTTAAATATTAATTAATGTATTGCTGAGTACGTCAATTTTTTCGACCAAAAAGCTAATGTAATATAAAATAATAAACATTGGGTTTATAGGTCATAATAATCATTTAATCCTACTAGTTTCACCACTTAAGCTAATGGCTTTATCTGGGTTAGGATGAACACACAAATATACAACAAGCATTAAATATGAATCATTACATAACTAAAAACACAGAATATGTAGGAACCATTATGCAAAAATACAAGTAAAACAATTAATTATTTAATATTATTTAACACGTTCACTGCCAACTACAAGTTTATTCGTATTTGGTATATGAGCCGCACAAGCCAGCTACAAGTATATTTGTATGACGCTTATCACTGGCAACGAGATTACCCGTACTGACCTTGAAGAAGTGAAATTGCTTGGTGTACAGGAACAAACTATGATGAAGTAGCATGGCAGTGAACGTGTTAATTTAATATTAAAAAAAGGGCAATCTCTATTAAAAGAGATGAAGCAACACTAATAGAAGAATTACATTCTATTCGCCAACTATTGATCAGCAATAGATATTCTAAAAAATGGCAGTATTCTCTAATACCTCTCCACAACAGATCCATGACATTCATTACAGAGCCTTTATTTCTATCCCTTTTATTGGCAAACTTTTGATAAAAATCGCAAATATCCTGAAATCTCATGATATTAGAGTGGCCTACAAACCCGTTATGACGGGACAAAATCTGTCACACGTGCCCAAGAACCACAACCCTTTCAACAAACATCCTGGAGTTTACAATATTCCATGCTTTTGTGGCCTTAATTACATAGGGCAAACATTGAGAAGTTTAGAAATAAGACAAAAGGAGCATATTGGAGATGTCAATAACAACAGAGAAGACAGCTCAGGTCTGGCATTCTATTTCTCCCACACTCACCACAACATTGAATGAGACAAGAGCTCCATGCATACAAAGAAGACAACTTCAGCATCCACAACATCAAAGAGGCTATGGTGGTAATCCACTCACAAGGCACTCTCAACAGAAACTAAGGAATGATTTTGTGTGACATTTGGAAGTCACTTATCAGATCTTTAAATGCATCAGACTTTATAATTTTTCTGCAAATTATTGGGCATACTTGAGGAACAATGACTACCGATGTGCTAGTTGCCACTCTCCATATGTTTCTGTTTTACTTGTATTTTTGTGTAATGGTTCTTACACATTTGGTGTTTTTAGTTATGTAATGATTCATTTAAAGTTTGTTGTATATTTGTGTGTTCATCCTAACCCAGATGAAGCTACTAGCTTAAGTGGCAAAACTAGTAGGCTTTATTAAATAATTATGACTTATAAACTCAGTGTTAGTTATTTTTTATTTATTAATTTCTTTCTTTTTTTTTTTTTTTTTTTTGCATTTTTATTTATTTTCTGCACATTCCAGAAATTCTTCTCTAGAGACCAAATGGAATTTTTTCAAGCTACTTCAGGTCTCCAATAAGCAAGTTAGTGGTTTCACATGCTAGGCAATGATATTCATCTGCCACCTAAAATTTACCAGGATTAATTTTTGAACTTTGGTGAAACACTCATCTCCCCAAGCATGGTGTATGGTGTAATGAGGATTTTGGTAAAAACATGAACATCTGTATTAGTACACTGTTGCTTGCAAAACAAAATAACTTTTAGAACCAATTAATCCATTCACCAAACAGCCATTTATGTGCCAAAATTAAATTTTTTCCCCCAGTATATATATATATATATATATATATATAAACTGATAGAAAAGCTTAATTTAAATTAAGCTGTCAATTCCACTTGCCATATAACTTTGTAACAACTTTATAATTGCATGCAATTGTCCTGCTTGTTCAAACATAAAAAAATGTTTTGTTTTGTTAGGTGAACATATTATTTGACTATTAAACAAAAATTCAAACACAGAAAAAAAAATCAAATATATTGCCACATTGTAGTTGATATGGTATCAAAAACCTTTAATGAAGAGTGAAGTAAAATTTAGAATCTTAAATGAATTTTTTCAATTTTATCTATTTCATTTTTATTAAAATAATGTTAAAATTCAGATATCCAACATATATCAATAAATTTTAGAAGTAAATGTACATGAAAATAAAGTATCAAACTAGGATTAATTATTGTATCGCCGAACATTATTGTACTTCTCCATTTGTTTACTATAAGTTAGCTTTAAGGTATTTTTTTCTTATGATGCATCTTTTTCTTATAGTTAATTATACATTTTCTTACCTAGAAGGCTAGCAGTCAAGGCACTGTTAGTATTGGCTTCTTCATCACTATCATACTCTGGCCAATCATATATGGCAGTCAGATTAGTATGTCTGCCAGAAGCATCTTTAACCCAAGGATTGTTAGGATCAAGTTCCTGAAGAGAAGCTATAATTGCTTGGGTTAATTGTTCCTGCAGAAACCAAAGAAATTTTTAGTAAACACTTTCTCTTCGATACAGATATAAATAGTAGAAAGAAACAAAAATACACAGTCAACTCAGGGAGATTTCAGAGATTCCAGGGAGATCTGACAATGATAAAACAAACAAAATACAAAGAAATAAAAGCAGAACAAAAATCAACATCCATTATACATATACACCCTCTGTCCAAAAAGAAACCAAACTTTTCGAAAATAGAAGACACTAATGGCACCACCTGTTGTATCTTTTTTGTTGTTGAAAGCAGCAACCTTCATTAGTGTTGTGTCAACTGCTTATGACATTTGTTTCATTAGAAGCTGAGTTATAGTGCCAAGAGTAACAGCATGTTTTGACGAATGGTCGGAAAATGAGTTTCAAACAGAGAGATGAGATTGACTTTTTGTGTTAAACTTGGTAAAGGTTTTACCGAAATGCATCAAATGTTTTAAAAAGCATACGGTGATGAATGCTTATCCTGTACTCAGGTTTACGAGTGGTTTAAATGATTTTGAAGTGGTCGTGAGACGCTTGACAATGACGAAAAGCCAGGCCGTTCAAAAACTGGACTGAGTGAAGTTAACATCCAAAAAGTACATGATTTCAACAAAGAAAACCTGAAATCGTTCGTGAGATTGATTGAAGATAAATTGGGGATTCCAAAATCAACTGTGCACAACATTTTGACCGAGAGTTTGGGCCTTCATAAATTGAATTTGCGATTTGCTCCACACAAGTTGACCGACCACCAAAAAAGTATCAAATTGAATACTTCAAGGACCTCATTAAAACACCTCGTAAGGACTCAAACTTCCTTGAAACGATCATTACTGGTGACAAAACGTGGTGTTTTGAGTATGAGCCCAAAACACAGCACCAGAGTGCTGAGTGGAGACCACCAGAAGAGGGGCATTCAAAAGAAAGTTGCTTGGAGAAGTCAAAAGTCAAGACAATGCTGATTTGTTTCTACAATTCCAAGGGCATTATCCATAAAGAATTTTTTCCACCTGGCCAAACAGTCAATGGTGAGTTTTATCTCAAAGTTTCGAAGCAATTGATAGCGAGAATTCATCAAGTACGACATGAATATCGTGATGCAGGCAGTTGGTCACTTTTGCATGATAATGCACCATCTCATCGTTCGAACATTGTGAGACAGTTTTTGAGCAAAAACCAAGTTTGTGTGTTGGATCACTTGCTGTATTCACCTGGACTTCTTTCTCTTCCCCTGACTTCATTTGCCAATGAAAGGAAAGTGATACGACACCATTGAAAACGTTCAAGCGGCAGTAACCACGACCCTTAACAGTATCCCAAAAAATGATATAAAAAACTCATTTAACGAATTAATTGACTATGCCAAATGCTGTATCGAAGCTGAGGGAGAGTATACTGATTGAAATAAATGATTTGCATAATTATAATTGGCCTGTGTTTTATGTTCTATCAAAAGTTTGGTTTCTTTTTGGACAGAGGATGTATGTATTGGATGTATTTTGAGTGGGAATTATGCTTTTATGTAATTCATGCTAAAAATCAGATGCTGTTATTAACTTAAAAAAAGGAATAGTAAATAACTGTTTACCTAAAATCAGTATCACAAAATAATTCAATCACTTTTAGAAAATCATTAATGAGAAATGTATATAATAAGGAAGCAAGTGATTAGGCTCTTAATATTTCTCAATACAGTCAACTCTCACTATATAAATCTTCAAGGAACCCAAATCAGAATCTGCAATAGCAGGTAATAATACTTTGTTAATATTATTAGTACTGCTATCTTTAGAATATGTTATAGAACTAGGTGTCTCTGTGGTGTTCACAAAAGATGCTTGAAGTGTATACTATATTCCTGACTACAAGCATTCACTTGTGAACCACAGAAACAAGTAATTGACAGTTCTTTGATTTAGAAAACCTGCCTGTGACCAGGTTTATTAAGTGTCAGCTTTGGAAAGGGAGTGGAAAGAGAAAAGAATAGTTCCAATACAAAAATGAGGCTCTAACGACAGAGGCAGCAAATTATAGACTAATTAGTAGTTCAGGAGTGATGGTTAAGGCACTGGAGAAATTGTTCAAAGGTAGAATTTAAGAATGGCTAGATGGTGATATGATATTCTATGGAGAGGAGGAAACAATCTTATGAAGTCTTGCCTTAGTAATATAATCAAGTAATTTTTTTTTATAAGGAAAAAGGCAGCATGATAATACTGCTAGACTATGCAGAGGATATGACAAGATACTGCAAGAACTCCATGCGGTACACTGCAATTACTTATGTAATTGCAGTGTACCGCATGGAGTTCTTGCAGTATCTTGTCTCTTGTCAGTAAGGGTAAGGTGGTGCAACACCAGGGTGACTCCTTGCAAAGGTGGAGCAAGCTACCAACACTCCTATCTCAGTATCTCCCATAATGCAAAACACATCTCCTTGTGGATATGTCTAAAGTTATGCATTAAGGGAAGGGCCACTAACCTGACTAGTTTTGACTTTTATTGAGGTCTCTTCAGTGGGAGCCAGGCCCAAGTGGAGATACCAGCCAGAAGCATTAGCAAGGTCATCTCTAACTATAAGAGTTGCCAAATGGTGTGCCACCTTTTTAATAAATTACTCTGGATTTAGAGAAAGATGTTGAAAGTTTATTTTTCACTTGGTTAGAATATAATAAATTTAGTTTAATCCTTTATCCAAGTGTGAGCAAACAAAGTTTGCACCTGAAAGTATCTTCAGGACTGGGGTAAGGTGGTGCAACACCAGGGTGACTCCTTGCAAAGGTGGAGCAAGCTACCAACACTACTACCTCAGTATCTCCCATAATGCAAAACACATCTCCTTGTGGATATGTCTAATGTTATGCATTAAGGGAAGGGCCACTTGGATAAAGGATTAAACTAAATTTATTATATTCTAACCAAGTGAAAAATAAACTTTCAATAGTTCAGGGTAAATATCTGTACTCCAAATTATGCAAAACTAGGTAGAGCAATAGTTTAATAAAGGTGATGTTGAAATCCTGCAGGATAATTTAAGAGTCCTGTTATTATGTCTGTTAAATGCATGTATTCTACTGACCAGTTTGTTTTGTGAGAAAACAACACATTTCCAAGGGGAGAGAATACCTTACCACCTGTCTGTTAAATGCATGTATTCTACTGACCAGTTTGTTTTGTGAGAAAACAACACATTTCCATGGGGAGAGAATACCCTACCACCTCCATATGAGACTGGCTGACTCACCTTTGACTGAAAATATCTTATAAAGGTTCTTTGCAAAGTTCAGAGGAAATACTGCAAATATCACCTGATTACATAAGCAAACAGAGATAAAGAGGTTATTATCTCTCTTTTTATATAAGGCTTTGATATGTTGTCTAGACTACTGTGCATTACCAAGAGGATCCAGAAGTGAGGAACCAAGATGGTGACAGGTCTGTGTAAAGTTCCTTATGAGGATAAATTAAATGTTTCTGGGTTATAAAACTAGTTCTTCTTCCTCTTTATAGTGCTTTTATTCTGCTTGGTGCAGGGTCTGCTATGATTAGGCAACTGTGGGAAACCTCAACCAGCTTGTCACGGAGTCTGGCATTGGGGGTCAATTTTTATGACCGCTGGTTTTTGGGGTACAAAAAACCTGAGTTTCCAGGTGGGAAAAAACCCTACCTCTGTATGAGACTGGCTAACTCACCTTTAGTCAAAGAGACCAGATAAAGGTTCCTCGCATCTTGGAAGGGAATTGAAACCAGGTCTTTCCAACCAAAGGGCTTTATCTATATTGACTGAGCTATGGAAGCTCTGGTTACAAAAACTGGTTGACAGGCTGAAAACAAGGGATATGAGAGAGGCATATACTTTACAAGAGTTTTTATAGGACTGATGTAGAAGAAATATTTCAATACACAACAAGAAGGTGAAGAACAAGGGGGTCATATCTGAAAATTGTGTACGAGGGTGACTAGCAAGGGCATGAGAACAACTAGATTTTTGCTTTGAAAGTGGTGAATGAGCAAAATGTATTGCCAGAGTTGGTCATGAGTGCTTATCACTGAAGAAGTATGATGGGTATCATTTGAATAACAGTTAGTGTGAGGCTCCCACAATGAGTCTTGGAATTCATGGAGAAGGCACAGGTGATGCAGTTGGTGAGGTAAAAGAGACTAATGTGAGAATTGAGGTAGACAAACTGGAGTTGATCAGCATAATGAGAAATATCAATATCAGTACAGCTGGATAGCATGTAAACTGATGTGTTATGAGAATATGCAAGAGAGCAGTGCCTATGACCAAACTGTTTAAGTCTCAGCCTCTGGCAAGGTTCCAAAGGAATGAGAAAGGGGACAAGATAGTTCCATTCCTCTCAATGATGTCTAACAAAGTGAAATAAAACTGCATTTAAATGTCTCGATAATGTTCTGTTGTGCAAACGTGTACAACAACTGAGCATTATCGATTGCATTTTAAAATGAACTCTCTGTACAATATTTATGCCAACAATAGTTAACACTTGAAATGACTTTTCAATGTTTTTGAATATGCTGAAAACAGCTGACTTCACTAAATTGCCTAAAGCAGATACAATACTCTATTTATTCTACTTTTGAGGAAAAAAATAGGATTTTTTTGAGGAAAATAATAGGAAAAACAAGAAATCTAAATCTTTATTTTTAAAATTTTTGGTTTGTCATTACAACTGAAAATTTTTTTTCCCTGCATGAGGTATACCTTTAATATTTAATTTATTCTAGAAAACAAAGCAAAAAAAATTTCTATTATAACTGATATTTTTGAGCAATGTTTAAATTATAATACTTGGAATATAAATGTATAATGCTGAAGAAGAAACTTTCCCATTAAAAAAAAAAAAAATAGGGCTATCAAAATAGTAGGATGCTGTTCAAATTGCATAGTTTAATATTCACAGGTAATTTAATGGTGAAAATATTTATGCAAAAATTATGAGACTTATTTCATATCTATGTTGCATAGAAGAAGGTTCTACTAAGGAAGAAATGCAGAAATTTGTTTCAGTCAATATTAGAGAAGGCAGAAAAAAAAGAAAGGAAACAGATGGTCCTTGTGGGTGAACTAACAGCTGAGAAAGAAACAAATACCAGACATACAGAAATACTTTGGAAAAATTTTGAGAATATATTAAAGCTAATAATAATGGGAGAAGAGAGTGGCTGATGGACAGACATCAGAGGTATATGTTGGAGTAAAATCCAACAGAAGGCAAGTGACTAGCAGTGTGGCACAGGCATTTGTACTTGGGCACTTCTTAATCTAACAATAACACTAACGATATAGTTTAGAGTAAATATCCAGTTCTCCCCAAAATGGGTAGTGGGCTACTGTACACGTGTTGCTCAGATAAATCATTATTTTTTAGTAGATATTGGCAAGATTGGTTCAGAGTAATAATGTGGATGATGAAATTCCAGCAAGGAAAGAAACTGCATGCTTACACGAACTCCTTCACAGAACAAAATGTGAGCTCGAGCGACTGGAGAAATGATTGGCATGTGGTACAGAAGGAATGGAGAATGAAAGGGAAAAGCATAAAAGTGCAAGAAACTAAGGGGAAAAGAGATAGTATTATAGGGGATTTTGATGATAAGCGGTATACTTAATGAGAAAGTGAGGAAAACATGTTTTCCAGGTGAAAAGATAAATGATGTCAGTGAAGCTTTAAATCGGTAGAAGAAGCAAACGAGTTAATTGCTTTGACAAGCATAAATGATTTGAAAGGTGAGAAATATGTAATGGGAGATGATATGAAAGAATTGTTAGAAGAAGCAAAAATGAAGAGTAAAAAAGTAGTAAAGATTGTTAGTCTGCTGCCTTGGTATGATAGGACAGAATTGAGAAGGGCCATGATTGATAATGAAATTTTGTGTGTGTGTGGGGGGGGGGGGATGATGTGTAGTTTATAGATGTGTGGAGTGAATTTGATGGATGTAAGACCCTGTACATGCCTGATGGACTGCAATTAAATGGTTTTGGAGTTAGGTGGAGAAAATGTTGTTCCGTGAGAGTTTGGAAGTGCAAAACCAGGGAAACTAGAGATATTAGAAGGGGGGGGGGGAAGGAGGAAGCAATCAAGCATGCGACTTAAGACAAATGACTGAGAGTGCAGAAATGACTGCGTGGAATAGCCATCCCTGGGATAGATAAATATGAGTGCAGAATGATTCTGAAGAGCTGGGTGAAGTTTCCTAGGTTTTGAATCTGAATAGGCAGATAACAGCATTATGTAAGGATAACTGTGGGCTCAAGGGGATGTTGAAAATGTACATGAATGCCCAAAGTATCAGAAATAAAAGAAAAGAGTTTATGGCAATGGACAACTCAACTTAGCCAAAAATAACTGGCATCAGAAAGACCTAGTTGTAAGAGAATGATGTAGTTATAGGGATGGAATGCACTGGATACTGTATTTTTCGGAGGAGATAGAGGGAAAAGGGCAGAAGGAGAGTATTATTAATGATAGCTGAAGAACTTCAACCAACAAAAATAGAAGTTCAGGAAGATCGTAAATCTGATGGAAATAGTTCAAAGGAAGCAGTTGTGTGAGATAGAGGTCAAGAGGACAAAATATATTGTTGGTTGATGCTATAGATCTGAGAGTCCAGAAGAAGATATGAAAAACTTGCATCACCAAATTAGCACAATGACTGCAAGCCGAGTAATTCTCATGGGAGACTTCAACTATGGTGATATAGATTGAAAGGAAGAAAGAAGAAAAGGCAAAATGGAATGTAGCAAAGGTGGACCAAGCTAACATCACTCCTATGGTCCACCTTTGCTACGAGTTGTCCGGTGTTGTACTACCTTATCCCAGTCCTAAAGATATTTTCAGGCGCAAACTTTGTTTGCTCACACTTGGATAAAGGATTAAACTAAATTTATTATAGTCTAACCAAGTGAAAAATAAACTTTCAACGTCTTTCTCTAAATCCAGAGTAATTTAATAAAAAAGTGGCATACCTTTTGGCAACTCCTATAGGTAAAGATGACCTCACCATTGCTTCTGCCTGGTATCTCCACTTCTGGGCCTGGCTCCCACTGAAGAGACCTCAATAAAGGTCGAGACTAGTCTGGGTAGTAGACCTTCCCTTAATGCATAACATTATACATATCTGCAAGGAGATGTGTTTTGCATTATGGGAGATACTGAGATAGGAGTGATGTTAGCTTGGTCCACCTTTGCCACGAGTTTCCCGGTGTTGTACTACCTTACCCCAGTCCTGAAGATATTTTCAGGCGCAAACCTTGTTTGCTCACACTTAGATAAAGGATTAAACTAAATTTATTATAGTCTAACCAAGTGAAAAATAAACTTTCAATATGGTACGGAAGACTAATTCAGAATACAAGAGAAAATTAGCTAAGCAGGCCAAAGTAAATCCAAAACAGCTCTTTTTTTGCTATGCAGCAAGTAAGAGAAAGAATGATTATGGAAAGTAACTTTACCCAGTGCTGATGGCAGGAGAGAGACAGAAGCAGAAGAAATACTTCAGTTACTAAGTGATCACTTTGCAAGGGTATATCATCCTGGTGGTGACATTGCGGTTACTGCGGTGACAGAGAGTGGCGTGAGCATTGAGGTCGATGAACAGGAGGTACTCAGTATATTGAAAAATATCAATGTGAATACAGTAATAGGCATGGAAGGTATGTCAGCTGGCATGCTACGAGAATGTGCAGGTGAACTGGCAGTGACTCTGACGAAGTTGTTTATTCTAAGTCTCAGCTCTGGCAAGGGTCCAAAGGAATGAAAAGAGAGTAAGATAGTTGCATTACCCAAAAGTGGCTCTAAGACAGAAGTAACAAATTATATACCAATTAGTATCTCTATAGTAGTGGTTCAAGTATTGGAAAAGTTGGTTAAAAGTAAAATTCAGGAATGGGTAGATAGAAATATGATACTTTATAGGGGGCAGTAAAGCTTTGTAAAAGGTAGGTCCTACCAGATTAATTTATTCACATTTTATAATAAGGTTAGCCTAGTGGATTTGCGCTTCGCAACCATATGCCTGGAGAAGGAGTGTCCTAGGTTCGATTCCTGTCCACGACGTGAGGAGCTTAAGGATCTTCCTCAGCCACAGCCAAGTTAGCTGGTCTTGGGCGTGGGCAGCAGGGTTTTTTCCGCCAGTTTATCTGGGGTTTTTCATCCCGCAAGCAGGCAAACCGGCCCCGTGAACACACAAGTTACAGTCATAAATACTTACGGCAAGGAAGGCAATGGGAAACCACCTTGCTCATAATCATCTCTCCCTAGAATGGTAGCAGATAGCTACCCTCCCGCGGCCGTATGGCAGATGGGAACCAGAAGATAATAAGGTGTCAGCAGAATTAGATAAAGAAAACGGCTCCACCATGATACTGTTGGATACATATGATTACTTGCATTTGATAGAATACTATGGAAAACTATTACATAAGTTGGAGCAAATGGAAATGGGAAATGGCTGATGGCATGGATGGGGATGGCTGATAGACAGACATAAGTGAGTGGTGTATGGTGGAGAGAAGTCAAGGTGAATGAGGATGACTAGTGGAGTGCCTAAGGACCCTGTACCAGGACCACGACTCTTTAATTTGTACCTTAATGATATAGCAGAAGATTTGAAGTGGGGAGATATTCAGTTGTTTTCCAATCATGCAAAACTAGAAATGGCATTAGTTGATCAAGGTGTGTAGATATCTCACAGGATGGTTTAAATAAATTGGTGGTGTGGGCAAAGGACAATGTTTGTTAATTCAATGTTGTAAAATGTAAGGTAATAATGCACTTCAGCATTACCGAAGTTACTAGTACATTCAGTACTAGTTTACAGGAAACTGATGAGCCTAGAGAGATTTGAAATTCAGAGGACATTGCAAGAAGTTAGCCAAATAGTTCAGAGGATTACCTGGATACTGAAGAACATACTGACAAGTAAAGATAGAGAGGTTATTATCTGTCTTTATTAGGTTATCATTCAGCCACGTGGAATACTGTGCACAAATTTGGTCACCTGTGTTTCTTTATGATTGGGAAGTGGTGGAGAGGATTAAGAGATGAGTGACCAAGCTGGTGACAGGTCTGAGGAATGTTCCCTATACGGATAGACTGAAGATGTGTGGGTTGCAGAGTTTAGCTAACAGGTGGAGGAAAGGGGAAACTTATAAGTTCAACATCAACAACATCAATTTTCCTGATATGTATCCCCAAGGGGTGTTCAGGTTACTATGACAGCACTACATGATTAATTTTACATTATTATTAACCTCCTATCAACAATTTTCCTCCAAATCAATCATCACTTATGAGCACTCCAATATCTCATATCTAACATTTCATACTTCTAAGGCACTTCTGACCAAATCAATCCACCTAAACCTTGGTCTTCCTCTGAGTTTCTCTTCTGCCATCTTGGCACCTGTTCTGCTAACCTTTTCTCACCCATTCTATTTAAGTGGCCATATCGCCTTAGATTAGTTCTGCTGACACATTCTTGAATGCTAATAATGTCACGTTCCTTTCTAATATCTTCATTTTTATTATGATTCTACCATTAATGCTATCAGTTCAATCTCCTAATTCTTCTCAGAACCCTAATATCTGTGGTCTCTAGTCTTTGATCAAGTGATTTATTTCTAATCCAACTCTCAGACCATAACTTAAAACTAGTTTAAACACTGTTTTGTATACTGCTAGCATGGTGTTTTGACTAATTTCCCTCTAACACATATAAATTTATTCAGCTGGCTACTTACCATTTCCAGATTAAACCTGACATCTTCACTAAAAACTGTGCCTAAATAGCTGCAATATTTTACTTGTTCTATAGGATCTCCATTCAGAATGCAGCTGAAGTTTTCTATGCCACTATCTATTTTCATAGTTTTGGTCTTTTTATTGCTGATTTTTACACAAAATTTGTCACAGCTGTTATTCAATTTAGTGAATCCTGGAGACTTGCACTACATGTGTTTAGGAATACAACATCATCTGCATGAAGCAAAGAGCTAATCTTGACATCCACAATTCTAATATCAGGCTTGATGCCACACTCTTTCATAATGTGATCCATATAGATGATGAATAAGAGTGGAGATAATGTGCATCCTTGTCTTACCTCTGATTTTACATCAAGCCATCTTCTTTTATTTCCTTCAATTCTAATTATTGACTGACAACTTAAATAAATATAGACTATGTATTGCTCTGTATAATGTTCTATTCACCCTATATAACTGTATTGTTTTGAAAAGCTTTTCTCTGGGCACCTTGTCATAGGCCTTTTCTGGATCTACTAAACTTAAGTACAAATCAAATGAGAAAAGACCCAGTTTGAAGAAGAAAAAAAAACATCTTTCATCAGGACAATGCACCTGCCCACAAAGGTGTTTTGGCAATGGGAAAATTAAGGGATCTGCACTATGAATTGTTGGAACATCCATTCTATTCCCCAGATTTGGCTCCCTCTGACTTCTATCTCTTCCCAAAACTAAAAGTCTTCCTTGCTGGTCAGCGTTTTCGAATCAAGAGGTGATTGCAGCTGTATATATTAAGGATTAATGTGATGTAACTTTTCATGTGTGAGCGATACATTAAATAAATAAATAATTGCAGATCTTACAAAACCACTACAGGGACAGGATAATGGCACTGGAGCATTGCTGGAATAAATGTATTATTATGTTGAAAAATAAAAATAATTTTGAAATTATAAACTCTTTTTCATTGTTATGCCGAGAACTTTTCAGACCACCCTCTTATTTACTAGGAAATTTTGGTATGCTTTCTTCTTTTCCCTGGACTGCTTCTTTAACTTCTTGTGTCTACCATGGTGTTCTTATTTTTCTATCCTTGCAGACAACATCAACACATACCTTCCTAGCTGAATCAATCAATGTCTTCTTCAGAATTTGTCACTGAGACTCCAAGGTTTGGTTCTTGTTTTCAATTTGTTTCATTTTTTCTTCAATAATGTTTGTATAGTCAAGTCTACAATTTCCTTGTAAAAGTTGCTCAACTTTAATTCTTTTTAAAACTTTCTTACAAACTGTTCTTTTTAATGTTTTATCCATTTTTACTAAGTAATGGTCACTTCCAATTTCAAATCCTCTGTACACTCTTTATCCTGAACGAGCTTGAAAATATCACTATCGACAATGATGTAGTCAATAAGACTTTTCTTATTTCTTGTGTCTTCTCTCCATGCACATCTTCTCTCTTGAGCACATCTTTATGTTGAAACATGATGTTAGTAATGACTAGTCCTTGTCCTAAGCAGAAGTCCAGTAAATACTTATAAATACAATGAATACTCAACTTATAAGGTAATAAAGGGATTCCATAAGATTGATACAGAAGAAATTGTTTCAGTACATGGGGAGTCACACTTGGGTCAACAAAGATCACATTTGGGAGTTGTCTAAGGGTGTGTATACTAAGGGTATGCATACCAGGTTCTTTTTACTTGGAGAGTGTAAATAAGTGGAATGAATTGTCAGAGGCAGTTGTGAGCATCCCAGCAGTGAACAGGTTTAAGGAGATGTGACAGGTATTGTGTTACTGCAGTTTTTCCAAACCTGTGGTCTGTGACGATGGGACAGGTGGTTTTGCAGGCAGACTTAAATTAATTAAATAAATATATATATTTTAATTATCCAAACAAAAAAAAATTAAAATTGAATAAGTAAAAATTATTGAAATCAAATGGAGACTTAAAAAAAAAATAGTATCAGAATGTTCAAAGGCAGAAGCAATAAAACTATATTGTTGTTCACTTCATCTCTCTTTTATTATTCGTCATTCTGCCGCTACTCTGCTGCTACAAATTTAGCAGCAGAATGAAGAATAATAAAAGAGGGGTGAAGTGAACAACAACATAATTTTATGCTTCCGTCTCTCTTGCTGTTTTGTCAGATTTAAAGTGAACATGTGTTATCCACATTTCAATGAATTGCGTGTTGTTTATTGATTTTTATTATTGAAAGTTTCCCTCCTTCAACCAAGGCTCAGTATATCTTGAGAAGTGCTAAGTGATTCTTGGACAAAGTGTGTCCTGAGTTAACCTCAGTATTATATATTTATATATTTTTGGAAACGTTTTTTAATAATGGAAAAGTGGACTACAACTAGGACTGAAAAGAAGGGCAAATGAAACAGGTGATGCTAACCCTAACTGTAATACAAGTGTTGTTAACAGCGAGTAAATCTGGTACTATTAAAGAAGAAGAAACAAGCAGTTCAAAGAAAAAATACAGTAGGAAATATAACAGTTCATATTTGGAATTTGGGTTTACTTGGTATGGAGATGAAAGCGAACAGAAATCTCAATGTGTTTTGTGTTATGAAGTGTTGTCGAACGAGTGCATGAAATCTGCGAAACTCCAACGACATTTAGAAACTAAACATTGTGATGTGAAAATAAGCTAATTGAATTTTTTCAGCAACACTTAGTGACATTAAATCATGGGAAAGATATAGTTTCGCCCATGGGTTCCATTAATAGCAAGGCACTGGAAGCATCCTATCTCTTAAGTTGGCGCATAGCGAAAACAGGGAAACCTCATTCTATCGGGGAAAATTTGCTACTTTCAACTATAAAAGATGTGGTAAAAATGATGTTTGGCAACAAGTTACTAAAAGATGTTGATTTGATTCCTCTTTCAAATGACACTGTCGGTCACAGAATTAATGATATGGCAGATGACATAGAATCTCAGTTAATCAAAAGAGTTAAGAAGAGTCCTTATTATGCGTTACAAATAGACGAGACTACTGATGTCACAAGTGATGCACAGCTAATATGCTATGAAAGATATGTGGATGATAACAACATTCATGATGATATTCTGTTCTGTAGAACTTTGCCATCCCGAACAACTGGAGAAGAAATATTTCACACTCTCAATAATTACATAATACACAGAGGGATCCAGTGGGGAAAATATACTTTTGTTCGGATGGAACTCGCATCTTTACAGGCAGGCATAGTGGGATTGTTTCTATGGTCAAGGAAGCAGCTCCGGATATGAATTGGGTACATTTTAGAATGTTGGAATTAAAGTTTTACTTCAAAAATAAACATGTTTTTAATTTATTTCGCTATATGTCATTTTGACTTTTCGTAATTTTTTAAAAACTTAAGTGGGAATTACCAACATTTCGTAAAAATTAATAAGGGAAGCGTTAGCCTCCAAAGGAATGCCACCAGAATTTAAAACTGTGCTATATAATGCTGTAAAGCTAGTTAATTTTATTAAAGCTCGACCGTTAAATAACAGGTTATTTTCAGTACTCTGAGATGAAATGGGCAGTGAATATATATACAACTTTTGCTTCATTCTGAAATTCGCTGGCTTTCCAGGGACAAAATACTAACAAGGTTATTTCAATTAAGGCACGAAGTTTTATTATTTGTAAATGAATGTAATTCTGATTTTGCATCACTCCTTGTTGACGAGGCATGGTTATCAACACTATCCTATCTTTCAGACATTTTTTCGAAATTAAACGAACTAAATCTCTCCCTTCAGCGAAATTTTTTAACTGTTCTTGATGCCTAAGACAAAATAAAGGCATTTGAGAAAAAACTGATTTTATGGATTAATTATGTAAAAGACAAGACAATTTGCACCTTTTCCAACATTGGAATCCTTTTTAGTAGAAAATGATATTTTTGTTGATTCTGAGTTTCTGGAAAGGGTTTGTGACCACCTCAAAAATCTGAAATGGAATTTTGAAACATTTTCCGAATAGCTTTTATCAGAAATTTTGAGAACGACCTTTGGTTATCGAAAAAAGAACAGTTAATTGAGCTTTCAAGTGA
The DNA here is from genome assembly GCF_054136105.1 of Typopeltis vanoorti. Classification (NCBI taxonomy): domain Eukaryota; kingdom Metazoa; phylum Arthropoda; class Arachnida; order Uropygi; family Thelyphonidae; genus Typopeltis; species Typopeltis vanoorti. The sequence continues at coordinate 42,056,691 of NC_143572.1, read as the reverse complement.
CAGTTGACTTAAAATGCAATTCCTTGATCTTGGTTTGGCTCGATTTTGGATCTTGCCTTCAGCGAGAAGTGAATTTCCTGAATTATCTGAAGAAGCATTGAAAATCGTCATGTAGTTCTCTACAACCTATCTTTGTGAGAAAGGATTTTCATCGCTCCTTCAAATAAAAACAAAATACAGAAACCGTCTTCGTGTGTGTGCTGATCTTCGACTGAATTTGACTAATATGGAGCCATATATCCAGCAACTCTGCAATGGCTGAGAAGCTCAACCATCTCATTAAAAGTAAGTAGTAACATAATTAGATCTGCCTCAAGGGCTCACTTTAGTGAGTACGGGCATGGCAAACCCGAGGTACCAGATGCTGGACCATGCCTTACTTCATTAATATACATCTGTTATAGTATTCTGTAGACTGGTCCCTCCCCTTCTCTCTTTGCTTCTTTCTCCTCTCCTTGCTCCTTCCCCCTGATGCTATTAGAGTATTCGAGGGCCAGGGGTGAAGCTTTCCTATCTTGCTAAGTCATTTCGTCTTATGCAGCCACCGAAGGAGGCAAGCTAGTCTCAATAGGTGCCAGTCCCAAGCACGAATAAATGGCGAGGGTTGATGTCAGGAAGGGCATCTGATCGTAAAACTTCACTGCCAGCTCTAGCTATGATATGAGCCAAAGAGAAAATGATATAAGGGCTAGGGCATACCCCTTAAGCGATGCACAGCCACATCGCCCTATAGCTGCGAGAAGTGGACGAGGGCTAGCGCATCAAGGGTGAGTTCGGTTAAAGAAGCGAGTCCAGCAGGTGGAGAGGATGTTGTGAGTGGGAACACTGAATATTGGAAGTATGACTGGAAGGGGAAGAGAGGTGGCAGACATGATGAGGAAGAGGAAGTTGGACATTTTATGTGTGCAGGAGAGAAGGTGGAAGGGGGGAAAGGCAAAGGAACTGGGAGATGGATATAAATTGTTCTACTCTGGAGCGAATAACGAGGGAAGAAATGGTGTAGAAATTGTGGTGTGTGGCAAATTAAGGGCGAAGTACTGAAAGTGGGTAGAAGGAACGACAGGATGATGCGCATGAAATTGGGTCTTGGAGAAGAGCGGGTGGTCATATTATGTGTATATGCCCTGCAAGTTGGCTGTACAGCAGAGGAGAAAGATAAGTTCTGGAACGTGTTAGATGAAGAAATGAGGGAACTGGAAGAAAACAAGATGGTGATTGTTGGAGGAGACTTGAACGGACACATAGGAAGACAGAATAGACTCTGTGAAAGGGTGCATGGTGGCCACGGAGTGGGAATGATGAACCAGGAAGGAGAGAGGGTTATGGACTTTGCAGTAGCGTTTGATCTGGCGAATTTTGTGAACTCGTTTTTCTACAAGAGGGAAGAACATTTGATAACATTTAGGAGTGGTAACAACAGTTCACAAATTGACTACATTTTGACCAGAAGAAAACATCTTAAGGTTGTGACAAATTGTAAAGTAATTCCAACAGATCAAGTGGCACAGCAACACTGACCTGACTGCTGTTGTGCAGACTTTAAAATAAGATCGAAGATAAGAACCTCTGGAAGCCATGGGATGAAAACAATTTAAGTGGTTTCGCTTAAAAGAAGAGAGTGTGGGTAATCGTTTTAGGGAGAGGATGTTAGAGAGGATTTCGGATGGACTGGAAAATGTACAAGATTGGTGGAAACATAATTCAAAAGTAATCCTGAGCTGTGCAATCAAGGTGCTTGGTGAAACATCTGGAAAGATTAGACAGCAGAAGGAGGATTGGTGGAAGAATAATAATGTACAAGTGACAGTGACAGCTAAGAGGAAGGAAAAGCAGAAGTGGGATGAGTCAAGAGTGGAAGAGGACAGAGAGGTGTGCAGAGAGAGAGAAAGCAAGAAGCCAAGAGAGTTGTGGCATAGGCGAGGCGAAGGCCATGGCATATCAAGATCTGTATGATCAATTAGAAACAAAGGAAGGACAGAGAAAAATTTACCAACTAGTGAAATGTAGAAATAAAGCAGCAAAGGACATCTTACATGTGAGGCAGATCAAAGATGCTGAAGGAAGAGTATTATGGAGGGATGTGGACATAAGAAACAGATGGAGAATATACTTTGAGGGACTTTTGAATGAGGAAAATGCAAGGACTCACAGAGAAGATGGGCAGCCTTCTGAGGAAGGCTGCCCATCTAGAGTGGAAGTGACGAAGGCCATGAAGAGGATGAGGAATGGAAAATCAGTGGGCCCTGACAGCGTTCCAGTGGAGGCATGGAAGGCACTGGGGGGGGGGGGGGAATTGACCTGCTGTGGGACCTGTTCATGAAAGTTTGCCAACAGGAAAATATACCCGAGGAATGGAGGGAGAGTACTCTTGTTCCTATCTGCAAGGGTAAAGGGGATGCACAAGACTGTAAAAATTACAGAGGAATAAAGTTTATGTCCCACACAATGAAAATCCTAGAAAGGGTTCTTGATGGAAGATTGAGGAAGGAGGTGGAGATTGCAAAGGAACAATTTGGCTTCATGCCTGGTAGATCAACAACAGATGCATCTTTGGGTTACGGCAGATGATGGAAAAGAGGAATAAAGTTGATATCCCACACAATGAAAATCCTAGAAAGGGTTCTTGATGGAAGATTGAGGAAGGAGGTGGAGATTGCAAAGGAACAATTTGGCTTCATGCCTGGTAGATCAACAACAGATGCTATCTTTGGGTTACGGCAGATGATGGAAAAGTTTCGAGAGAAACACTGGCAGCTACATCTGGCATTTATTGATCTGGAGAAAGCATACGATAGAGTGCCAAGGCAAGAAGTCTGGAGGTGTCTGAGGGAGAAGAAGAAGGTTCCAGAGAAATGTCAGGTTGGTGCAGATGTACAGAAATGTGAAGACAAGTGTTTGCACCTGTCTTCACACAACTGTTACTTGAAAACAGATTTCAAGTAACAGTTGGCTTGCATCAAGGGTCCATTTCTACTTAACATTGTGATGGAGGATGATGTTTAAGATTGTGGTGACGGAGGAGGTGAGAGAAGATGCACCTTGGACAATGTTGTATGCAGATGACATCTTGCTGTGTGCAGATTCAAGAGAAGAAGCGGGAACTAAACTGGAAAGATGGAGAAAAGTACTGGAAGAGAGAGGTATGAGACTGAGCAGAAGTAAGACAGAGTATATGTGTTGCACAGTGGGCGGCGGCTAGGAGACAGACCTGGAGCTGGAAGGAAATGTCATCAGGAAGGTGAGGGACTTTAGATACTTAGGTTCAACAGTGGAAGAAGATGGAGGAACTGAGAAGGAAGTGGGATGCAGGATACAAGCGGGTTGGAGGAACTGGAGGGAGATGGCTGGAGTGTTATGCAATAAGAGGGTGCCGATCAATCTGAAAAGCAAAATCTATAGGACAGTAGTGAGGCCAGCTATGACATATGTATAGAAACTGCGGCCCTGAGGAAAAATAACATCAGCAGGATGGAAGTAGCAGAGATGAGAATGCTTAGGTGGATGTGCGGTGTGACCAGAAAGGATTGTCTGAGAAATGACTATGTGAGGGGAACAGTGAAAGTTATGAACTTAGGAGCGAAGATACAGGAGGCAAGGTTGAGATGGTTTGGTCATGTGATGAGGAGGGAGAACGAATATGTGGGAAGAAGGGTCATGCAGATGGATGTGCAAGGAAGGAGGAAGTGTAGGCAGCCAAAGAAGAGATGGAGGGAACTGGTAAAAGAGGACTTGAGGATGAAGAACTTGGATGTGGTGACAGCCCAAGACAGGAGGATGTGGAGGAGACTCATCATCAACAGTGACCCAACTTAAGTGGGAGAAGCTGCAGAAGAAGAAGTAACATAATTAGATATTATTTATTTGTTTAATAAAAATTAAAACTTTATTCAATGATGATACACTTTTAATCGTTTACTTCCAATTTAATTATTATTTTTAGAGAGACCTGTGGCATAGTATAATTATTAAAAACAACACGTAAGTCCACAGTAATAACTTTAATTAATAAATAAGGTAGATATTTCGTACTAAAAATAACAGTACATCTTCAGTGTTACAAACAGATAGGAATAGAATACAAGTAACGAATATTTGGTGGATTACCTATTAAAATACAATGTTGTTGCAAGCTAGGAAATGAAAGAAATTAATAAATAATTAATATTTAAGATAATTAGTTTTTTTATGATTACATAAAATAAAAGTCTCCCAGATCTTCAAGAAAGAGAAGCAATAATTTCAATTTAAATTCAGTCGGTGTAAAAAAGCTTCACAACTTTCTTTAAAGAGGCGTTCATATTTGAACACACACTGGATATTATGGGTAGTGGTAATACCGTGTTGTGCTAGACCAGACTTCTGAGGTTTGTTGTAATCAATATAATATTGATGTTCTTCAATTCTTTTTTGCACAGAATGGCCAGTTTGTCCAAAATAAGAAACATCGCATTCACAAGGAATTTTGTAAACGCCAGCCAAAGACAGAGATGACAGTTTATCTTTTGTAGAAGGCAATAAGGAAGAAATTTTGTTGATAGGAATATAAGTGGGAATCAATTGGTACTTTTTTTTTTAACCATCATTTTGGTATCGTTATGTCGATGATGTTTTTGCCATTTGGTCACATACTGAAGATGAGCTTTCCACCTTTCTACAACAGATAAATAGCCTTCATCCTCGTATCCATCACCATTGATCGTATTCACCATGGTGATGGATACAAAATTCTGGTACTTTATCATTTTGGACATCCTGCTTACTCGAACTTCTTCTGGTACCTTATCTACAAGAGTCTTTTGAAAGCCCACATTTACTGGCAGATACATTCATAAAATGTCTGCTCACCATACATCTCAAAGATTTGGCATTCTTAAATCTCTAATTAATAGGGCACATAAAGTTTGCTCTTCTCCAGAAATCTTACAACAAGAACTTTCCATCATTAAAAAGTTAATGGTATCTAATAATTACCACCCTAATCAAATCCAACAGATATTGAATCCTGTGTTCCAATACCTAAGGTTTCTTCAACAGTTCGCAGAGTTCCAATCCTCTACATTCAGGAATCTCAGAACCTATAGGTAGAATTTTAAAAAAGTACCAATTGATTCCCACTTATATTCCTATCAACAAAATTTCTTCCTTATTGCCTTCTACAAAAGATAAACTGTCATCTCTGTCTTTGGCTGGCGTTTACAAAATTCCTTGTGAATGCGATGTTTCTTATTTTGGACAAACTGGCCATTCTGTGGAAAAAAGAATTAAAGAGCATCAATATTATATTGATTACAACAAACCTCAGAAGTCTGGTCTAGCACAACACAGTATTACCACTACGCATAATATCCAGTGGGATAAAGCTATTCTACTTCATAGATGCAGGTTCAAATATGAACGCCTCTTTAAAGAAAGTTGTGAAGCTTTTTTACACCGACCGAATTTAAATCGAAATGATTGCCTCTCTCTCTCTCTCGGAGACTTTTATTTTATGTAATCATTAAAAAACTAATTGTCTTAAATATTAATTATTTATTAATTTCTTTCATTTCCTAGCTCACGACAACATTGCATTTTAATAGGTGATCCACCGAATATTCGTTACTTGTATTCTATTCCTATCTGTTTGTAACACTGAAGATGTACCATTATTTTTAGTAAAAAATATCTATCTTATTTATTAATTAAAGTTATTACTGTGGACCTATGTGTTGTTTTTAATAATAATTCCAATTTAATTAATTATGTTTCCACATGTATTCAAAACATGCTTTTAGATTTATTATGTTATAAATGGCACAGTTTTTCCGAAATGTTGATAAATCCTACTTAAGTTTTTAAAAAAATTACGAAAAGTCAAAATGACATATAGGGAAGTAAATTAAAAATACTATGTTTATTTTTGAAGTAGAACTTTAATTCCAACATTCTAAAATGCTATTTTTCTTGCTTTTCTGTTCGCAAAATCATCAATGACATTCTTCTTCTGGTTCCCATCTGCCATACGGCTGGGGGAGGGTAGCTATATGCTACCATTCTAGGGAGAGATGATTATGAGCAAGGTGGTTTCCCGCTGCCTTCCTTGCCGTAAGTATTTATGACTGTAACCTGTGTGTTCACGGGGCCGGTTTGCCTGCTTGCAGGATGAAAAACCCCAGATAAACTGGCGGAAAAAACCCTGCTGCCCAAGACCGGCTAACTTGGCTATGGCTGAGGAAGATCCTTAAGCTCCTCACTTCGTGGACGGGAATCGAACCTAGGACACTCCTTCCCCAGGCATATGGTTGCGAAGCGCAAAGCCACTAGGCTAACTGCGCGGATGTCAATGACATTGTTGAAGTCTATTTCATCACTCAGTCGCTGTTTTATAGACAATAAGGCAAGATTTCTTAAACGTCAAAAAAGTGCTGCCCAGGGCAGATTCCCCCCCCCCCCCCCTCGTCCAACTATGCCTCTATAACTTAGTGGTCCATAGAATTGTTTTCAGCATTTTACTGGTCCTCGGCCTTAGAAAGGTTGAGAAACGCTGTGTTAATGGATAGAGTGGATCTCCTTTGATGAGTCTTTTTGACTCCATGGACTAACCATATAAATGACGATAATAATAATAATAATAATAAGAAGAAGAATGCCAAGTATTATTATCTGAGACTTCTAGGGAGTCGAGGACTCATTGATAGAGGCTATAAATCGCCAAATTCAGCTGTCATAGTTTCTCTTAAATTCACACTATATGCATTCACTATTCCTAAAAGCAAACTATTCCATTCACTCACTCACTTCTTTATGAGAGAAAAACCTAGCTGTTACCCCTTTCTTGACTGTGAACAAACTTAACATCCATGAATGTCCCCTGTTCTTTCCCCACCTTCTACATAACGAAAAATTTCAGACGATATCCTATAACACCCACTGAGAAGTTTATAGACCTCTATAATATTACCCCTCTATCTCCTGTTAACCAGAGTCTGTAATCCACATACTCACAATCTGTCTTCATAATCTAAATCACATAATCTGGATATAATCTTTATAACTCTTCTTTGCACCCTTTTCACAGCTTCTTTATCCTCTTGGAACCTGGGAGACCAAATTTGTGCACAATAATTCAGGTGTGGTCTTATCAAGGCCTTATAAAGAGGTAAAATGATTTCCTTATCCTTAAATGTCAAGGTATGCTTCAACATCACAATTATCCTCTGAGTTGTATTTGCAGTGTTTGCTATGTGACCTTTGAACTTCAAATTCCTATTCACCATTATGTCAAGATCTCTAGCCTTCACTAGCAGAAATATATACACACAAACATATACAGTATGCACACATGCATGTGTGTTTTACAAACGGAGCATTATTTTCTGAAAGTGAAATATTTAGCTCAGACCCAGAACAATTTCCTGGAGGAAAAAAAAAAAAAAAAAAAAAAAAAGAAAGAAAGAAATTTGCTCCTCCAGATTAAATACTCAAAGACAGATATCCTAGAACCTAAATATCAATTGTTTCAGTAGGACAGAAATATACTTACCAACAATATACTTGACCATTATTCTTGAGTAGAACAAAAATTTTGTTCTACTCAAGAATAATGGTCAAAAAGGATTCATTCTTCAGATATTTATTTCAACCATCAGAAGTGCATAGAAAAATTTTAATTTTAAATTTGGTGCTCTTACTCCCTAACCACCGTACCACACTTTTGTAAAATATTAATATCCCATCTACAGAGTCTGTAGTATTTAAGTAAGATGAAAAAAAGATTAACATTTTAAGAAATAAACAAAAATTAGGGAATTCACTGATCAGTAAAATACAAAATATTAATTTTGATTTATAACAGAATAAAAATATTATAAAAATGAAATATCTCTCAGGGGCTCACAACAGTGAGTATGGGCGTGGCAAACCCAAGAGATACCAGAGCTAGACTTGATCTCTTCCTACAATATAGACTTGATATATCATATCTGTAGACTGGCCTTCTACTCTTCTTTCCTCTATTCTATTACTCCCCCCCCCCCCCAGTGCTATTAGAGCAATTTGACGGTAAGGGGGTGAATCTTTCCTCTCAAACTGTAGTTTCCACTATCTACTAGAAAAAGGCCTAGTTGCCTTAAGGTGGCAGCCCTCCACTGCTAAGATACCTATCATCATGCTAATAACTTGACATAAGGAAACACATGTTCCTTTCAAGTCTCAATGAAATTCAAATATGAGAGAAAATATGGCAGGAAATATGGGAAAAGACCACAAACTGGAAATGTTGAGAAACTTTGAAAAAAGAAAAATGCTGTGAAACAAATACAGAAACAAAAAAGAAACTTAAAGGAACAAAAGAAACAACTAATTATCATATCATATATATAGTGGAGTGGACAAACAAATACATGCAAAAGCTAGTGTAATGATTTGGATCCATAAATCAATTAAAGCAAAAATAACTCATTATACATGCTGGAATGAAAGAATATTAGAAGTACGATTAAAATTAAATACAGAAAATTTAACAGTTGAGTGCATGCTCCCGAAAAAGGAAAAGAAGAAAATGATGACTTCTACAAAGTTACAAGGAATATACAAAAAATTAAATATAACAGATAATATAATTATAGTCGGAGATCTTAATGCAGAATGAAAAAAATTAATAATAATATAGAAAAATTTAGAGAACTAACAGTAAGCAAAAATGGAAAGTGACTCACTGATTGTATAACATATAATAATTTAAAAATATGAATACATTCAACAAACATAAAAATATAAATAAGTATACATGGTGTGCAAAAGGACAAAAATCAATAATATACTACTTTCTAGCAAATGAAAAAGCAGCAAACCTCTTCCTAGATGTTAAAGTCAGAAGAGGGCTAGAAATTGACATACATCACCATTTTGTGCAGGGAAAATTAAGGTTTCCACCAAATTGGTTACAAAAAATACAAAATATAAACAAATTAGAGAAACAAAATCTAATTACAAAGTAAGGCTACTAAATGATTCAAGTATAAGAAATTTATACCAACAGAGGATTAATAACTACTTGGAAAAATACAAGAAAATGAAGACATCGTGAAAGAATGGAATAATATACAGGAAATTATTACATTACAATGAAATAAAAACAATAATGGAAAATAAAAAAGCTGGTCATTAAAACATGACTAAGTAGCAAATAACAAGACGAAATTGAGTATAAAAAAAAAGATGAGCAATAGCCAAAAGAGAAACCAGAAGGAGACAGAGAATGCTGGGAAAAATTTGTATCATAACTAGAAAATGACATAAGATGCAATGCATATAAAATATTAAAACAGAAGAATCCAGATATAAAAGAAGCTGTGAACATAAATTGTGAAATAGATTTAAAAGAAAAGAATTCTCGGATTACTTTACAGATCTTTGGGCAGAAAATACTAACATAAAAAAAAAAATAACACCAAAAACTTACAAAATTATTTAAATGATATAATAACAATGAAAGAATTAAAGGACAACCTAAATAAAATAAAAAATGGTAAATCAGCAGAAGATGGGATAAACTCCAAATTGTATAAATTTGCTGGAAAAAAATTTCTTCAGAGATTATTAAAATTTTTAAATAATGGACAAATACCAACAGAATGGAATAGAAGTATAATAATACTTATAATTAAAAAGGGAATAAAACAAAACCTGCTAATTACAGAGGTATTATTTTACTGAATACAGGGTACAAAATCATCATCATCATCAAATTCCTGCCATGTACCCTCAAGGGGTGTACAGGATATGACAATACTACATGAAAAAATTACATCATAACTAACTTCCTATCTACAATTTTTCTCCAAATCAGTATGTTACTTGTCAAGACTCCAACATTATCAGATCTTATATTTCTATCATCTAAGGCACTATGTACTGTATCAATCCACCTATATCTTGGTCTTCCTCTGGGTCGTTTTCCTGCCAACCTGGCAGAGAACACTTGTTTTGCTAATCTTTCCTCTCCCATTCTATTTAAGTGACCATACCACCTTAGATTAGCTCTGATAATGCATTCCTGGATGCTGACAATGTCAAGCTCTTTCCTAATATCCTCATTTTTAATATGATATTGCCATTGATGCCATCTGTTCACGCCTATAATCTTTCTCAGGACTCTCATATCTGCGGTCTCTAGTCTTTGGTCAAGTGTTTTACTTCTGACCCAGCTCTCAGATCCATAAGTTAAAACTGGTTTGAACACTGTCTTGTATACTAATTTAGTGTTCTGACTAATTTCTCTCTTATTCCATATGAATTTATTCAATTGACTTCCCACCATACCAGCTTTGCTGATTCTGTTGTCTATTTCTATATTTAATTTACCATCTTCAGTAAAAATTGTGCCTAAGTAGCTGAAATGTTTTACTTGTTCCACAGGTTCTCCATTCACAACACAGTTGACATTTTCAATGATTCTGCTTATTTTCATTGTCTTTGTCTTTTTATTGCTGACCTTCATACCATATCTATTACAACAGCTATTCAATTTAGTCAGAGAATCTTGCAGACTTGTAGCGGATTTATTTAGAAGTATAACATCATCCGCATAAAGCAAAGAGCTGACATTAACATCCCAAATTTTGATATCAGGTTTAATACCACTTTCCTTCATAATGTGATCCATATAGATAATGAATAACAGAGGGGATAATGTACATCCTTGTCTCACACCAGATTTAACATTAAACCATCTTCCTGTACTTCCTTCAATTCTAACTGCTGACTTACAACTCAAATAAAGACTAAGTATTGCTTGATATAATGCCCCATTGACACCATATAACTGCAGCATATTGAATAGCTTCTCTCTTGGCACCTTGTCATATGCCTTTTCCAAATCGACAAAACTTAAATACAGATCTTTGTTATATTCCCATGCCTTCTCGACTATTTGTCGTAAAGTGAAGATCTCATCCTGACAGCCTCTAGTTGGCCTGAATCCAGCTTGTTCTTCACCAAGCTTTTCTTCCACAATTCTTCTCAACCGTTTCTCAAGTATACTTGCATAGATTTTGCCAGGAACACTCAGTAGGGAAATACCTCTGTAATTCTCGCATTCAGTTTTATTTCCCTTTTTATATATGGGTACTATTACAGCTCTACTCCAATCATTGGGAATTCGTCCCTCTGTCCAGGCTTTCTGAACTATGCAGTGCAGCCAATGTAAGACTTTTATACTGCCATACTTCAGCATTTCTGGTCGAATATCATCTACTCCTGCTGCCTTTCCACATTTCAAGCTTTTGATGGCCTTTTCTACTTCAAGTATGGATATGTATTCCTGACTGCATGCCTGATCAGTGTTTTTTACCACTGTGCTGTCATCACTGCTTGTTTCATTTAGCAGTTTTTCAAAGTAATTACTCCATACTTCAAGGATATCTTTTTCTCCTGTTTTCATGTCACCTTTATCATCTCTAACTCCTTTTACAGCACTCTTTCCTCCATTCCTAAGCTTCTTCAACAACCTCCAGAATATTTTGCCACCTTCTTGATATTTATTTTCTATATTCTTGCCAAAGTCCTCCCATGACTTTTGTTTAGCTAATTTTACACACTGTTTAGCTTTCTTACATTTGTCTCTGTATTCTGTAAGAGTAAAAGCTGACTTATTTGCCAGGAACTTTTGATATGCTTTCTTCTTTTCCTTCACTGCCTCTTTAACTTCCTGTGTCCACCAGGGAGTTCTGATTTTTTTATCCTTACAGACAACCTCACCACATGCCTCTCTGGCAGAATCAATCAATGTTTTCTTCAGCGCTTGCCACTGAATCTCCAAGGTTTGATTCCTGTTCTCAAACTCTTTCATTTTTCCTTCAATAATCTTTGTGTATTTTAGTCTACAGTTCACATCTGAGAGCTGCTCAACTTTTATTCACTTTAAAACTTTCTTACATATCATTCTTTTCAATATGAAATTCAATTTTATCCTGCTCAAGACTAAATAGTGATCACTTCCAATTTCAAATCCTCTGTACACTCTGGTGTCCTGCACCAGGGAGAAAACATCACTATCAACAATAACATAGTCAATGAGACTTTTCTTATTCCTAGCCTCTTCTCTCCATGTGAATTTGTGCACATTTTTATGTTGGAACATGGTGTTAGTAATAACCAGTCCATGTCCTGAGCAGAAATCCAACAGATATTTGCCATTATTATTAGCTTTGCTCTTTTCTCCAAATTTTCCCAAAATATTTTTGTATGTCTCACAATCATTTCCTACTCTGCTATTTAGATCCCCAACAAGGACCAACTTTTCCTTTTTCATTGTGTCAGTTGCTTTTTCTAGAACGTCAAAAAATTCCTCCACTTCTACCTTAGTAGAACCTTCTGTGGGACCATAGGCACAAATAAGTCTCATTGTCCAGTTCCCCATTCTCATATTTGCCCACATTACTCTACTTGAGACTGACTGCCATTCAAGAAGATTAGCCTCGTATTTTGTGTTGAATACTATGGCTACTCCTTCTTTTCCTTGATTGTCATTGCCTGAATATAACATTTTGTATTTATTGCTCAGAAAGATCTCACCAGTTTTGGTCTTTTTTGTTTCAGTCACCCCTATTATGTCGATCTGGTACTTATCTAATTCCTCAGCTAGCTCCATTTCTTTGCTATTCAGGCTTCTTACGTTGATAGTACCGATCTTTAACTCTGGTGATGTTGAGTTGGGGTTTGTACAAAGGGTACAAAAGATATAGTAAAAAATATTATTAGATGTCAAAATGGATTTAGAAAAGGATGCTCTGCAATAGATGCAGTATAGAAAAAATAAAATAATTTAATTTAGAAACTCAGTTTTTGTTTATAGATTATGAAAAAGCATTTGACAAAGTATAAAGATATATACTGATATATTATAAAGAATAAATATACCTAATATTTTACTACATGCAATATTGAATATGTACAAAGACAATGAAATAAAAATGAAAATAAATGAAAAAATGTCTGAAAAGCATCTATAAACCAAGGAGTAAGACAAGGAGTAATAAATATTGAAAAGTGTCTCCAACACTTTTCAATATTTATATTAATAAATTATTAATACAATGGGACAATTTAAATAATCGAGGTATAGAAATTTCCTGGAATAACAAAATAAATATGCTATTATTTGCAGATAATCAAGTAATAATATCAGATAAGGAAGACAATTTACAAAGAGCAATATATAATTTAAACATTATAGTAGAACAGTTTGGAATGAAAATATCCATAAATAAAACTAAAACAATGGCATTTTGTGGACAAATTCCAGTTAGAAGTAAAATAGTTATTAATAAAATAATAAAACAGATAGTTATTTTCAGTTATCTTGGATGTGAAATATAATATGAAGGAGAAAAAGACAAAGTTAAAAACTTTAAAATTTTTACAGATTATAAGCCTGATCAGTAATAACAGAGGACTTCAACTCAATCCTAGCAAGACAAAGATTATGGTTCTCAAAGGAAATACAAACAGAGAAGCTTTTGAGAAACAAGTGTACCTTAATGGAGAAAGAATTGAGGAAGTCAGCAAGTTTGAGTACCTGGGATCCATTATTAATGTGAAGAATTGCTGTTCAGAAGACATCAGAAAAAGGTTAGGAATAGCTAAAACAACAGTCAGAGACCTGTCTAAAATCTGGAAGGATGAATCTATCTCCATGGAAACAAAGTTGAGAATTTTGGATGCAGTTGTTTTTCCAACAGCAACTTATGGATGTGAGACTTGGAACCTAAAGAAGTCAGATAAGAAACAGATATCTGCTTTTTGAGATGTGGTGTTACAGAAGGCTGTTGAGGATATCATATACTGAAAGGCATACAAATGAATGGGTGTTAGAAAAGATCAGCAGAACTTTAAGTGTTCTTAAGGATATTGACAGAAGTAAAGTTAAAAAATTTTGGACACATAGAAAGGATGAAAGGGGACTTCTCAGAACAGTAATAGAAGGTAAAGTTCCTGGAAAAAGAGGTAGGGGTAGACTATCAATGAGATGGATGGATGGCATGTGTGTGTGGGGTGACTGATCTTCAGAGAGTTGAGGTCACCAGAAAAGCAAACAACAGGACTACATGACGAGGCCTGGTGTGGCACATCACCGAGCATCAGAGTGACCATATGGCACCTGTAGATGCCCAGCGAAGATAGTAGTAGTATAAGCCTGATAAATATTTATCAGGCTTATAGTAGTAGTATAAGCCTGATAAATATTTCACTGCCATATAATAATGTGGGCAGTGCCCACATTATTATATGGCAGTGAAATTTGGGCAATAAACAAACAAGATAAACAAAGAATAAAAACAAGTAAATGAGATTTAATGCAAAATATACATCATTAGACCAAAAAAGGAACAAAGATATTTTAAAAGAACTAAAAACAAAATCAATAGAAGAAAAACTAAACAATTATAAACAAAATTGGATAGAACATGTAAACCGAATGGCCAACACGTAATTAGCATTATAACCATGAAAATGAAATAAAATCTAATTAAATAAATAATACAGAAATACAGAAACTACATTTTCTAAAACACGATTAGTTTTGAATTAGTTTTTCATATATGTGTATCATTAGAATATTATTTCAATTTTCTTGCAATGAATTTTCCCTGAAAAGAATAATCTCTGCAATGAATTTTCCCATTGTGAATTTTCCTTGTGAATAATAATAATAATTATTATTATTATTAGAATACATCTTATCATAGCAGCACTACAATGTGCAACCTTTGCAACACTAGCAATATGCTCTCTAAACTTCAGTCTACTGCCAACCATCACTCCCAAATCTCTAGTTTCATCCACTTCCTGCAGTATGGCACATCCTTATATTTCTGCACTCCAAGTAAAAAGTCAATTCAAACCTTCCTGAAGAGATTCAGTATCAGCAGTGCCACTTGTAATTCTTGCCAACTTTGCATCATCAGCAAATAACTGAAAATCCCCAGTCAGTCAACATAATATATTGTTTACAAACAAGTTAAACAGCAGGGGCTCAAGAACAGAACCCTAGGGCACGCCACTGGTTACCCTTCTTTTTTGAGACTCCTACATACACAACCTGCTGGTATCATTCAGAAAGCCAATCACTGATCCATCTAACCAATATTATTATTATTACGTGACACCTCCAGGGAGTCCAAAGACTCGTCGAGGGAGGGCATCTACACTACAATTCTCTGTCTCTCCCGTTCACTTAATCCACAACTAACCCCAACTACACCAATGGCATCTACTGCCCACCACCACCATTTCCACAGACAATCACAAACATCCATGCGCACGGCAGGATTCTAACCCGTAGCCTTTTGGCTGGAGACTGCTCTACGCTAACCACTCAGCCAACCAGGAGGCACTTTCTATTCCCATCTATTCCATCATGTACAGATATGTTACAGAGTAGATACACTAACCACTCAGCCAACTAGGCTGGCACTTTCTATTCCCATCATCTGCAACTTGTACACCAACTTATCCTTATTATGTGATAATCTATCAAACGCTTTTGCAAAGTCTAAGAATATCACCGTATATGATTCTCCTCATCTAACATACTTATCACCTTATCATAAAATGCAAGTAAATTACTAAAACAGAACCTACCCTTTACAAATCCATGCTGGCCATCATAAAGAATGCTATGTCCATCAACCCTATTCTGTATTCTATTCTTTACCAATCTCTCCAACACTTTGACCACAACTG
The DNA here is from genome assembly GCF_054136105.1 of Typopeltis vanoorti. NCBI lineage: Eukaryota > Metazoa > Arthropoda > Arachnida > Uropygi > Thelyphonidae > Typopeltis > Typopeltis vanoorti. The sequence continues at coordinate 42,040,965 of NC_143572.1, read as the reverse complement.
CAGTTATACAGACTGTGGTACAATTCGGCCTTCTTTCCACTCCTTAGGAACCCTACACACTTCAAGACTTTCATTAAATAACTAGGTCAAGGGCATAGTCAAGCGGTGCACATTCCTTAAGAATACATGGTGTTATGTCATCTCCATTCTGACAGCCTTATTCACATCTAACCCAACCAACATCTGATACAGCTGTTTCTTTCACTTCCAATTCTCCTAATACTCCCCTCTTCTATATATTGCACCACATTATTTACAACAGTATGATATACACTGATAAAGTGGTGCTCATTCAATAATTCCACTAAATCCTTTGCAACTGTTAGTCTGCTGCCATGACTATCCCTCAATGTTAATTTGCCATAATTATTCTTCCTCTTGCTTGCCATGTAGCACAAAAAAATTCCCTTGAGTTAACCTTGGCCTGACCAGCCAATCTCTTCTCATATTGCACCTTTTTCTTCCTTTACCATGCTTGTTCACCTTTCTAGCCTGCACTTTATGCTCTTCATGGATCTGATCAGCACCAACTATTTTATACCTGTTCTATAACATTTTCTTTTCCATCAAGCTTGTTTGATTTCACTGTTCATCCATTTCACTCTAACTCTATTTACTCACTTAACACTTGGTATGCAGTCATACATTGCTTGTGTCAGATACTGCCTTGTGAGTTTCCATGCATTGTCAACATCTTTCCTGCTCAGCTCATCTACCCAACGTACTGATGCTCACTGACTACAGAACTTCCTATAAACACCCACTTTATACTTCCAGATGTATCCATTTTTGGCAGTGACCTTTTGTTGTGTCATCACTTCCCAAACTAATACAACATGATCACTTTCACCAATCGGCAGCAGTGTCAACACTTCATTAACAACTACATCTTGTGAAGTTATCACCAAATCCAAAACATTAAAGCCTCTAGTTGCTTCAATCACATGTTGCTTAAGATACTTATCTCTCAGAAACTTAACAAACTCACCCTCCTTGTTCCCATACAGCATCTCCTCCTTCCATTCTATTTTCCTATAATTAAAGTCTCCCATCAGGATCACCTTCTTTTTATATGTCCAACCAATTTGCCTAAACATTTCAGAATCAGTATTCTCTGCATTCCCTGGCTTACATCTCCAATGAATAGTCAGTGATGAATTTTCCTTGAACCCTAATAATTAGTGAGACCTCATTTCATATCAGAATATATCTATGTCAAAGTCTAAAATATGCAAGAATGAAAAGGCAATGTTCTCTATATTGTAACAAATGCACCTACTGCTCTGCATATTTATAGCAAATTTCAATGAAGTCAGCTGCATACGACATACATAAACATGAACCACCTTACAAGTAATCTATTGTACACTTAATAATGCAAATAAAAACAAGAATATAATTTCTTGTTAAGTATCAATTATTGTAATACGCTCACTCCTTTTTCAAGTTATGTAAGGCAGTGACCTTTTGTTGTGTTAATACATTTTGAATTAGTATGACTGAGTAATATGTATCTAGTGTTTTCATATTTGCAGCAAGCTGCATATGACATACAGCACCTGGTATATGAACTTTTTAGAAACTTTTTAATTCTGACTGGTGAATAATTTTACAATTTTTTAATATTTGCATACTTATCATGATAATTTCCTATTAAAATTATTAGAAATCAAATAAAAAGTAAGTTTCATCAGTGATTTACAAATGATGAAAATGACATTTACAGTAAATGCCCATTATAACTAATATGAAAAAAAATAAAAAAATAAAAACAGTTAATCTGTTATTAGGCACAATGATGAAATAAATCATTGTATTTCACGATGCAATTGTAATTCCCTTACCATTTAAGATTTTAATAAGTAGTATGGGTAGTTTCATCTATTGCCAAGCGCAACATGTACATGACAGTACACTCTCTGTTGAGGGTAGTTCATTCTGTTCTCTGTATATTTTGAAGAGTATTCAGTAAACACCCAATTTAGGGCTATGGCTTTTGACATTACCTGCAAGTGTAGTTTTGCTGTAGTTTTTTTTTTTTTTTTTTTTTTTAACACTTTAGTCATTTGCAAGTGTAGCTCAGATGACATCTGGTTGGGAAGAACTTGGTTCAAATTCTATCCAGGATGCAACCCCCCCCCCCCAAAAAAAAAACTTTTCAGGAAGGAAAAAAGATTCTGGAAAGAAAACCCAGCTTTCTCACTATGAAGTCAGTTATCTCAACTCCATTTGAAAACATACAACTGGCTACAAAATACATACTGTTGACAGACACAGCATACTCTGTGGATAAGATGAACCATCCTATCATGGCATTAAGGTTTATATGATGATAACTGGTTGTACAAGTCATCAGGTCGAGCACATTCAGGGGAAAATGAGATGGAATTATAGTTCACAATTTTTATTAATAAATAAACAGAAAATATTACAAAGCATTCAACTAAAATAATGAAAACTAGTGATGATTAAGTGAATGCTTAGGGAAAAAAAAAGCCTACTTTAAATATGGGCTAATATTACTATTACTAATAGGAAACTAACATCTTCAACTGGATCAATACCCATCAAGCTCGGATAATAGCGACGTTTTGTGCGTCTCATACTGGGTGGAGTTTCTGGAGGAATAAGCCCCTTGGATACAGCTGCAATAAATTCTTGCCTTTTCCTCTTTACCTGAACAGTAGTTTGAATAATTTTGGCACGTGGTGTTCTAAGATAGTGGCGCGCGACCATTTCAGATAGCTTTTCTGTGACCTCTTCTAAATCATTCTATGAAATAAAATTCAAAAGAAAAAAAAATTAACTTATACTTACTACAAAAGTAATATATGAATCATCATCATCATCTTCAAAATCATAGAGATGAAACTAAAATTAAGAAAGAATGATAAAATTTGTGATTAAAATAACACATTTAAACAAATTTATGTAAGCGGTACAGGAACACTAACTGAATAACTTGAGAACAGCATCTTTAGATAGTGCTACTTTCATAATAGACATTTAGAATGATACTTTCTCATGATGCACAAGCATGTGCTAAAATGTATGGCACGTGTGCATGTGGTGTCATGCAAAGGAAACTGAAGTGCAAAAAAAATATTGTTTTCATCTTCTTGCATTTTGTGAAATAACAGCAATTCTGTTACCACAATGTCAGAGCATGATTTTAGAGGCATCAGGATGATACCAAAAGCTAAATCATACAAATTTTATAAAAAACTATTAATTTCTAATGAATACAGACAAATTAAATTATTGACAAAATAAAAAAAAGTGCCTGAATTGTGCTACTGTTTGGAATATTATTATTATTAACATCTGATCACCATAGAGTCAGACTAATCATGGGAGGTACACACTATTGCATACCATGCTCATTGAACCATGAGCTGATACAATGTGTCTACATTCACAATGTACCCAGACAATGCATTCCACTCACCAACCATGCAAAGAACCTGCTCCTTGCTTCTCTGCTCACACCCCCGTCATACAGTTTCCAGGGATGGCCTCTTGTTCTACTCCTCCCTCTCCCATTCTATGAAAAATCTCTTCCATCTCAACCTGATAACAATCCCTGACTAGCTTATATATCTCAATCATACCCCTCCTCTTATTCACAAGACTATGCGATTTACATTCTCTCAATCTATTCCTGTACTCCACATTCTAGAGACAATTGATCGCCTTTGTGAATCTTCTCTGGACCCTTTCTAACATATCTGTGACATTTCATAGTGACATAATGCCTATTCCTGTATTCCACATTCCAAAGACCACTGATTACCTTTGTGAATTTTCTCTGGACCCTTTCTAACATATCTGTGACATAACATGAAAACGAAGTGACCTGTGCCCAATAATCCATTTGAGATCTGATCAAGGATACAATGACATCATAACCTTTTTATTTCTGCATGTCAGGATCCTCTGCATCATTGTCATTACTCAATGTAACATCTTCATAACCACCACAACCAGTCTCTCATCTCCTCCACCTCTTTTAAAGTTTCCCCACCAAGTGTAAACTTTGCATCCCATCATTGCTTACCAAATTTCAAAATTCTTGCATTTTGCAACATCGAACTGACAGTTCCACTAAGCTGTCAGTTCGATGTTGCAAAATTCATACAATCTATTCAAGTCCTCTTGTAAGGCCATAATATCTGTTTGACTCTGCATTGATCTCCCCAATTTTGCATAATTTACAAACAGGTGTATATCACCAGTTAGACTCATCCCAATATCATTAATATACAATCTGAACAGCAATGGTCCCAAAACTGACCCCTGTGGCACACCACTAGTGACCTTCCTCTTTCAGGATACTACACCTCCTATATACAACCTTCTGGTATCTACCTGACAGCCAGTCATTGATCCAACTCAGAGGACTGTTATCCAATCCCATCCGTTTCAATTTATTTAACATCTTTGGCAGACTATCAAATGCTTTTGCAAAATCTAAGTATACCACTGTATATGCATCTCCCTTGTCCAAAACATTTGTCATGTTGTTATAGTACATAAGCAAGTTAGTAAAACATGACCTCCCTTTAACAAACCCATGCTGATAACCAGAGAATACTGCTGTTGTACCAACATACAAAATTTACAGCCATAACAGATCCAATAAAAAACCCTATTATAAGCAGTATAAGGTTTCTAAGAAGCTAAATTACTTGGCTGTGACAGACCAGTGAGCCTAATACAAAAGGGAAATGAAATGCATCTTCTCTTTCATGGTATTATATATATATAATTACTAAAGGAAGATTCATAAGACTTCATTTAGATGATGTAAAATTGCATAGGCAAAGTGGATACTAGATCCAACATTGTTTCAAAGCCAAATGTTTGTAGAAACTATGAAAGTTTTGTAAGTTATCTAAGCGCTTATGGGAATACAATCCTCAGCATCCTTGAGTTGCCTTCGCTTGCACTACTTAAAAGAATGATTGCTGCCCAAATGTCCATATATATTCATCTTTTATTAGTGAATTTCATAAAAGTTTCACTGGCCTGACAGCTGTTTCGAACTAGTTGGTTCTCTTCAGAGACCAGGCCTGTTTATGTACAGGAGTTTTCTTCAAAAACTAGTGCAATCCCTTAGATTGCTCAACAATGAGTGACCTGACGTATAATTTAACTCAGTGGTGGCTCTGCTCAGTGATAAGCTCAACTTACCACTGAGCAGAACCTCTCATATTCCAGGGAAAAGCATCAGCCGAGGCAGCCTTAATACAGGCCATCACAACAAACCCAAATCTCCAGATGCTCAACAGCTCCCTCAAGGCATAAACCTTAAGAGAGCAAAAACTCTCATTCACTAAGAAAATCGAAATGCGAGAGAAATGTATTTTTTGTAAGTGAACTCTCGGTCAGTGCATAAAAGTAATTACTAAAGTAATTAAAAAAGAGCCTTAAGGCTTCATTTCGGCAATGTAAAATTACGAAGGCAAAGTGGATACTAGATCCAACATTATTTGATTATTTCAAAGCCGAATGTTTCAGATTTGAAATAATGTCAACTTATGAGAATACAATCCTCAGTATCCCCGAGTTGCCTTAGCTTGCACTACTTAAAAGACCTGAATGCTGCCCAAGGTCCATATATTCGCCTTTTAATTAGTAGATTTGATAAAAGTTTCACTGGCTTGACAGCTGTTTCAAATTGGTTGGTTCTCTTCAGAGACCAGGCAGAAACCTTAAGAGAGAAAACACTCTCATTCAGTACTAAGGAAATCAAAATGTCAGAGAAATGCATTTTTTGTAAGCAGCTGTCAGACCAGTGAAACCTTTATTAAATGCACTCATAAAAGGTGAATATATGAACTCTTAGTCGGTGCTCATGTCCTTTAAGGACATGAGCACCGACTAAGTTAAGGTAACTTGGGGATGCTGAGGATTGTATTCTCATAAGCTCTCAGATCAACTTGCAAAACTTTCATAGTTTCTACAAACATTTGGCTTTGAAATAATGTTAGATCTAGTATCCACTTTGCCTGTGTAATATATATATATATATATATATATATATATATATATATATATATATTTTTTTTTTTTTTTTAAAAAAGCAGTTTTTGTTCGATGATGTTAATAATCTAGTCTCAGGTTGCTACTAGTTTCATAATTTTTTGAAGAGATACTTTGATTATAAGGCTGAGCAAAATCATGAAATCTTTTAATTCTCATTTCAAATACTGATATGTGAACAAGTAAATAAGCAAATTAACATTAGAAATATTCATTATAACATAAAACTAAATTATAACCTTCTATTCTTCAGAATAAGTCATAAAATAAATCTCTTCTTCTTCTTCTTTGGTGCATCAATCCGAAAATTGGTAAATATACCAGCACATCACAACATCCTGTCTTGTGACTTCCTTTTTATCTCTTCATAACTCTTAGTGCCAGTTAGCATCATTATGTTATTTCTATATGAAATTCTAGGTCTGCCTCGTGGCCTCTTTCCTTCTACAGTCCCCTCCATTATTTCTGTAATCAGTCCCCCATGCCTCAAATGGTGTCCAATTAGGCTTTTTCTTCTCTTATTGATGTGTTTCATTAATGACCGCTCTTCATGAACTATATTCAGAACTTCTTCATTACTTTTCTTTTCTGTCCAACTAATTTTCATCATCTTTCTCCAGCACCAAAGTTCATATGCCTCCAACTTTTTCATGTCTTGTTTTGTTAGAGTCCAGGCCTCACAACCATATAATGCAATGCTCCATATGTATGTTTTCACTAGCCTTTTTTTGAGTTGGATGCCAAGTCCTTCACTGGTAAAAAATGTTTCTTCTGTTATAGAATGCTTTTTTGGCTAGGATTATCCGTGCTTTAACATCTGATTGGTTTCTTCCATCTTCTATGATAAGACCTCTAAGATATTTAAAAGAGGATACCTGTTGTAGTAGGTTATTATTTATTCCTAGGTTTATTTTCATTGGATTTGCTTTACTTGTAATTAATAATTTTGTTTTCTTATAATTAATTTTTAGGCTGTACTGTGTGAAGATTTCTTCCATCTTTGTTAGGGTGGCTTTCAGTCTATTTTCATTATCAGCTAAAACTGCTATATCATCCGCAAACCGTAGCCAGTTAATATCAATTCCATTTATCTTAATTTCAGTTTCTATTAGTTCTTTCAGTTTCTGGGTGATCCATGGTTTTTTTATTTGCTTCTTGCTTAATCCTATGCAGCCATTGGTGGCCTTGATGATTGTATCCTTCAAATGAGTCAATTTTTCCTCTATGTTTTTCTTTTCCCTCTCTCCCGTTTTAATGCTTTCATCAGTTTGCTGTTTATAGTTTCTATGGTTTTCCTCTGTTTTCAGGTTACTTATGTTCCATTTGGGCCTTTTCCTTGGTTGTGACAACTTTTTAAATTTCAGATCACATTTTAATAAAAAACCAAATTGTGGTCACTATCAATATCAGCTCCCGGGTAACTTTTGCATGATTTTACTTGATTTTTAAATCTATTTCTTGTCATAATATAATCCATTTGGTACCTTCCTATATCCCCTGGCATTTTCCAAGTATACCTTCTTCTTTTTGGTACCTCATACCAGGTATTAGTAATGATCAGATTGAATTAGTGGCAGAACTCCAAAAGTCTATCTCCTTTTTCATTTCGGCATCCAAGTCCATACTTTCCCACCCCTCTACCATCTTTGCCTTCACCAATGACTGCATTCCAATCCCCCATCACAATAAGATTATCTTCTTTCTTGGTCAGTCTGATTAGATTCTCAATATCTACATATACTCTCTCAACTTCATCACCACTGTGGTCGCTAGTAGACATGTAAGCGTGTATTATTATAATATTTGTTGGTTTTGCTTCTAGTTTTACCATTATCAATCTGCTACTACATTTTACTGAGATGATTACTCTTCTTCCCCATTCCTTATTGAGAACCACCGCGACTCCATTTTTTGCTGTCTCATCACCTGAATAAATGATTTTGTAATCACCACTCCAAAAGTCTCCGGATCCAGTCCATCGCATTTCACTAATTCCCAATATGGCTATTTTTAATCTATCCATTTCTCTCTTCAAATTTTCCAATTTTCCAATTTGTAGGAGGATTCTCACATTCCACGTCCCAATGAATGTACAAGGATTTCGCTGGTTTATGACCTGGGAAGCCTTGCTTCTTCCCCTCCCGTGTACAAGTATTAAACCATTGTGCACTTCACTATCTTTTAGAATGTCCATCGATACTGCTATCTTACTAGGGAAAAATAGAACAAGGTGGTATCCCCTTGCCTTCCTTGTCCAGCAATAGCCTTCTAGAGAGGCTCAGTGTACTAGCCGTTTCTCATTCCTCACGATTATCCACCTACCACAGTATCCTTTACACTGTTGTCACTTATGGTGATCTTCCGCTGATCAGGAAGAAAGTTGTTGCTGCCCCAACTTCCAGTGGGCTGTAACTTATTTAATGGCGGTTACATCTCGCCATGTCGCATCCCCATCAGTGGAAATGTGTGGCTTTTTATAGAGATAACCATGCCACTGTCTATCTCACCACTTCCTGTTGGTAGATGCCGTCCCATTGTCCACGACTGCTTATTCACAGGTTTGCCTGTTTATTCGCAGCTAACCTCTGTATCCAGAGGCCATTCCCCTATCTGCAACCTGGGGATGTGCTTGGTAGCATGGGACCCATGCCCCCAAGCATAATATTTATTTATTAAATAAATATTAAATGTTTAATATTTATTTTATGCCCCAAGCATAAAATAAATATTAAACATTAAATATGGTGGCATTAGAATCACGAATGAATGCAGCAGTAGATTTGGGCTTTGCTAAAAAAAAAGAAAGAAAAAAAAAGTGTTTTCAATTAGTGTTTAGTATGGCTATCACAAATTGTGCTGCATTTTTTTTTCAGTTTGGATACAAATGTCCTTCAGTAGTGTTGTAGTTGGAATGGAACCAAAATTTTTTGTTGTTTATATCATGTTTTGCTACTTGTTTATTCTTACTGCTTCAGCTTCTGAAAATGGCATCCATAAAGAAATGCATGTCAGCAGCATGGAAAGCTTCAGTACAAAGATTGAGCTCTGCCTTGGATTTTCGCAGAGCATGCATTGCGAAAATTGCTATATGTATGCACCGTAAAATGTGAAAGATTTGTGGCTGTTTGGGTAAATGAAAAGGAAAGCATTAACATATGTGAAAAGTGTCTTGAGAGATTAGAAATGAGAGCAAGAGTCAGAAACATAGTAGAAGAGCATAGGCAAGAGTTGGTTAAAATGAAAAGTGAAATGAAACATCTGGAAGAGGATATTAAACATCTAAAGAAGCGACTGGCTGATGAGAACAAGAAGGAGGAAGGTAATATTACAAAGAAATCGTTAAAGGATAGTCGTATATCACTGTATGGGGGACACGATCATTAGAGGTGTGATGGCAAATAAAGTACACAAAACATACTTTCCTGATGGAGGAATGAAACAACTAAATGATGCATTGCCAAAAATTAAACACCAGACATCAAAATTAGTAGTAGTCATGGGCACAAATGACTTAATCGAGGAAAAAAAAAGTTAAATGTTGATAGGGACTTGAGGAAGTTGTTGTGGCAGGTAAAGAATAAGTGTTGCTGGAAAAGTCGTTAGTGTGTTGCCCAGATATGACAATAGTCAACTGAGAAGGAGATCAGAGATAATGAATAGTAAGATGGCAGAGTTGGGTAAGACAAAGGGGGCTAATTTATAAATCTATGGAATCAATTTCAAGGAAAGTTGAAATGGTTTAATGTTGATTTATAGCATTATTATTGGGTTTGGTGTTGGGCATTTAGAAAGGCTGTAGTGCTTAAAATGCTACCTCTATCCAGTTGATCTCTTACACAGATTCAACCGACCCCCCCCCCCAAGATCGGTTGATAATTTTCTGATAAGGCACAGAGTCCATAAGTTAATGTATTATCGGGGTCTACTTGTGAAGGAGGATAACACAACTGTTGTGTCGAGAAAATGTGATGAGTCATCCCCTTTTCCGACCCAACATAAGATTACCTCAGAAGGAGTGGATAAGGACATATGCCTCCAAACAGAAAATGTGCTCATTAATGACCCAAGAACATATATATATATATTCAGATTTGTAAATTCTAAGCAGTGTTAAAGTATCCCATAAACTAAATAGAGGAGGTTTGTTAAGTTAATTAACGTAGAAAGTCATGTATAAATTCTAAAAAGATGTGTACAAGCTAATAATAGTTTTAGGCCATGTCAAAGATAGTTCGTGGCCATGGTATCCAATCGGCAGCCACCATACGTATGATGGCACCACCGAGTGAGAGCGCTGTTTTATAGTATATAGGATTCGGCGGGGATTTGAATCGTCCTCTCTTTTCTTCTCGTTTCGTCGTTACCTGGTTTCCTGTGCGGAAGGCTGCATAGTTGTGAATAGCTTGCCGCGTTGCGTAGCGAGAGTCTTCCCTTGCTATGTGTGCCACGTGGATCAAAGCTTCAGCTATGATGCGTCCAGATTCCTAAGAAGAAAGGGCCACTGATGAGTTAACGTCAGTGTATAAATCAGTGTAAAAGTGTTTCATTTCGTGTGGAACAAAAGAATGGTGAAGCTGCCATTAAAGAAAGTACAGTAAGGAGATCCGAATATCCAGATAAAGCAAGAACGGTAAGCAGAAATCTTTTCATATTAATATCGGAGCAACCGTGCAGTTAGGAGAACTGATCTTTAAGGAACACTTCACAGCCCATTTCCGTGAAGTGTTACAAGAACTGTCTGCATTTTGGACATTCTGTCTATATCTAAGGAAAAAGCATCTTAGGCTTGAGCCGAGTAGGAGACCGAGGCTACAAACTGTTTGTGTCTAAAGGACATTAATGTTATACTGTTAAAACCTAATTAAATGCTAACCAAAATTTTGGGGGAGGATTAAGTCTAAAATAAAAGAAAGAGCATTGCCTCAAGAAGTCTATGTCAGAATTGACTTGTATATATATGTAATTAGCATGTGTGATAGTAAGTTGGTAATTTAGTATATGTTGTCAGAGTCAGAGGATAGTTATATATATAATAGTGAAGGATTTTGCGTCAGTATAAAGGATTATAGTGTAGAAATTTTGGATGTGTAAAATTTAGAAGAGGGAGGGAACCCAGATTCTATTTTAGTTAAAGGTTTAACTAACATGTATCTTTAGGTTTTGTGCTAAAATAAACGTATTTCTTTGTGAGTAATCAAATGAGTTTGTCATGCTTTCTGTGGATTGAATTACCGCTTGGAAAATTACGAGCCGTGCATAAAAGGGGAACCCACTAGTAACATAAGAAACGGGACCACGACTGCATACTTCATGATCCCTGTATTTTATTTCTATGTAATCTTAGGTAGTATATCAGAATTTAGTTGCCGGCTGGCGCAGTCATTAAATAATACAAATTTGTCGGCAAACGAATTAACTGATATTTAGTAAAACTAAATTAATAACAAAAGATAAAGTTTAAGATAAGGAATAAGAGATAAGACCTAAAACGCCAAAGATGAAGATATAACACAACAAAACGGATTGTACGACAGGAGGAAGATGGGATATAACTGAATTTGTTGCATCTCATGCTGGTGAAGATGTGATTGCAGCAGCAGCAGCACAATATGATGCTTTTATGCTTTCAAAGGTGATGGAAAGCATAAAGGTGGAGATAAGACAGGCAGGAATGGAAATCAGAGTCATGCTGAGGAAATTGGGAGATAAGATAGGCAGGAATAGAAATCAGAGTCATGCTGAGGAAATTGGGAATGCTCAGACCAAAGAGGGAAGTATGGTATAGCAGCTAGAACAGAGAATGTTGGTAGAGTGGCCTCAAAGACACAAGGATTGTTATGTTTGTACACAAATGTAAGGAATATTGGAAACAAGGGAGCTGAGTTTGTTCCATTTAGTGAGTCAGTATGTCTAAAGATAATTGGAATAAGTGAAACTTGGTTATCTGAGGAGAATGTGATATCAGGAATAAAAATGGAAGAATATATAATTTTCTGGAAGGATAGAAATGTGAAAAGAGGAGGGGGGGGGAGTGCTGTTAATGATTGCAGAGGGATTGTGCCCATAAAGTGTGGAAGTTGCTAGTGAATGCATAATTTTTGAATCAGTGTGGTGTGAAGATGAATCTAACAGGCTAATATATCTGTTAGGATGCTGTTATAGGCCAGGGAATGTAGAGAATACTGATTGTGGAATGTTTAGGCAAATTGGTTGGGCATATAAAAAGAAGGTGATCCAGATGGGAGACGTTAATTACAAGAAAATAGAATGGAAGGAGGAGATAGTGTGTGGGAACAAGGAGAGTGGGTTTGTTGAGTTTCAGAGAGATTAATATCTTAAACAGCATGTAATTGGTTTTCATTAACAACAAGATGTAGTTGTTAAGGAGGTGTTGACACTGCTGCCAGTTGATGAAAGTGATCATGAGGTACTTGTTTGGGAAGTGGTGAAACAAAAAAAAGTTACTGCCAAAAATGGATATCTGTGGAAGTATAAAACAGGTGACTATAGGAAGTTCTGTACTCAGCATCAGTACATTGGGTAGATCAGCTGAGCAGAAAAGATGCTGACAGTGCATGGAAATTTAAAAGGCAGTATCTGACACAAGCAATGTATAACTGCATACCAAGGGTTAAGCGAGTGTATAGAGTAGAAATGAAGTGGATGAATAGTGAAATCAAGAAATCTGTGTTGGAAAAGAAAATGCTATGGAGGAGGAGAAAATTTTTACACTATATGCAAGCAAGAGAAAGAATAATTATGGCAGGTTGACACTAGATGATAGTCATGCAGCAGAATAACAGTTGCAAAGGATATAGTGAAATTATTGAAAGAGCACTTTATTAGTGTATATCATACACTAATCTGGAAGTGAAAGAATCCAAGGTATACACCTTGGATTCTTTCACTCAGGTGTTGATTAGGTTAGATGTTAATAAGGCTGTGGGAACAGAACACTAACCCAGTGGCATTCCCTAGGGTTCTGTTCTGTTCTTGGGCATCTGCTGTTTAACTTTTTTGTAAATAATATATCATATAGACTGAGTGGGAATTTTAGTTGTTTGCTAATGATGCAAAGTTGGGGAGAATTACAAGTAGTACTGTTGATGTTAATTCCCTTCAGGAAGATTTGAATAGACTTTTAACTTAGACAAAGGAGTGGGGTTGTAGTTTTAATATTAATAAATGCAAGGTGTTGCATTTTAGAGTGCAGAAATATAAAGCTGTGTACCATATTGACGGTGCCATGCTGCGGGAAGTGGATGAAATTCGAGATTTGGGAGTAATGGTTGACAGTAAACTGAAGTTTAGAGGGCACGTTGCATCTGTTGCACATTGTAGTACTGCTATGATAAGAAGTATTCTAACATGTAGGGATAAGGAAGTGGTTGTGTGCCACTGTATGAAGCACCTGGTCAGACCACACTTAGACTATCGTGCTCAAATTTGGTCACCTGGTTTTCACTGGGCAGTGAAATGCTAGCTATGGAGAGAGGTTGAAGAAATGTGGACTGCAGAGTTTGGTGGATAGGAGGAAAAGAAGTGATTTAATAAGAGACATTTAAGTTAGTGAGAGGAAAAAGAGTAGAAGGCAAGAGGATAAAAACCAGAGGCCATCCCTGGAAGTTATGTAAGAATGTGGTGAAGAGGGGGTGTGAAGAGTAGATTTTTTACATGGAGAAATGTCAGTGAATGGAATGAATTAGAAGAATGTGTTGTTAATGCAAGGAATGTTAAAGATTTTAAATTCAGTATGATAAATAAGTTGTCGGGTTGAATGAACATCCCACAGTGAGTCTGCTGACTCCATTCAGAGTGCAATAATAATAATAAATAAAATAAAATTAAGAGGCAGCAAAATTCTACCTGGGAGCACACCACACGCTATCAAATCCCAGTCATATCTTATTTCTTAAAAGAAAGATGCCATTTCATTTTTCCTTAAACCTTTGATAATATACAGATTATCAAGCACACTGCTTCTCACCTGCGCAACTATACCCATCTCAAATGCATGAGGATGCATTTGAGATGGTGTACCAAAAACTTCCTTATAAATGTAAACTGCTATCCAGACTATCCAGGATCTCTCTCCCTCTCTCTCTCTCATTTAATCCAACTGTTCTCTCTCTCTCTCTCAGACATTCTGTGTCTGTCATATGACTCATGCATTAGTTATTTTCATGGGAAATGTTCTGCTGAACATTTCCCATGAAAAATTAAACTTATTACCATTGTTCTTTCACTTTCTTCTAAGATAGCAAGAACATAAGCCGCTATTGTTCACATCAATTTACTGCACAGCTTTAAGTACACTAAACTTTTCTTCCTCTTTTCATTATATTTTCTTCTCTTCTTTGTAATGCCCTCCCTCATACTGTTTTCTCCAACTATAACCTCAAGTTTTTAGTCAGCCTGGTTGGCTGAGTGATTAGCGTATCCGTTCTCCAGCCAAAGGCTGAGGGTTCAAATCCCACCATGGGCATGGATGTTTGTGATTGTCTGTGGAAAAACTAGTGGTGGTGGTAGATGGCAGTGGTGTAGTTGCGGTCAGTTGGTGGAGACAGAGCCGCAGAGCAGGTGCCCTCACTCGATGAGTCTTTGGACTCCCTGGAGGTGTCTACTACTACAACTACTTTTCAAGAAAATGTAATTCCTACTTGTTCACATGCAGCACTGATTTGTTAGAGATTTTGCACCTTTTGTTTATTGAACTGATACATTTAAATACATATATGAGGGTGGCCTGAAAAGTTCCCGGCCTCGACCATAGATGGCAAAACTATCGGCAAATTTTTTTTTTTCTAAGTTGGTACATTTGTCATAAGCATCCATGTGAAACTGCAAGTCATTCTATCAAGTAGTTTGTTTTATATAGTTGTCTGAAGCAAAAGTGTTGTCTGCATCCCTTGAAATGGATAAAATTGAGTATTGTGCGGTTATAAAATTCTTCGTAAAAAAAGGTTTAACGTGAAAAGAAATTCATTCGAAGTTCATAAAAGTTTATGGGCACTCTTCTCCTTCATTTTCGACAATTAAGAAATGGGCTGCCAAGTTTAAATGTGGCCGTACCAGCCTTTAAGATGATTCAAGTGAAGGACGTCCAAAAAGTGTAACAACACCAGAAATCATTGATCAAGTGCACGATATGGTATTGGATGCGTGTTGAACTATGGTATTGAAATTGTAAGTTCTGCATTACTTCAACCTTGGTATCACCACTTCAGGGTCTGGCTCACACTGACGAGATCTCAATAAAGGTCGAAACTGGTCTGGGTAGTGGCCCTTCCCTTAATGCATAGCATTATACATGTCTGCAAGGAAATGTGTTTTGCATTATTGGAGATACTAAGGCAAGTGATCAGAGCTTATGCCACCTTTACCAGGAGTTGCCTCAGACCTGAAAATACTTCAGGCACAAACTTGGCTTACTTGGGAAAAAAGGATTAAAACCAAGTTTATAAAATTTCTTGGTATCGTTAACATATAGTATACCCAAGGTAAAAAACTTTCTACATATATATATAACAATTTGTAGTATTAACTCGGAATTGGGATATATTCATATTTATATATACTGACTAGAACCGAGACTAGAATAACAATTAAATTTATTCAAAATGCAACATGTTTCATCGGACTGTCCGACTTATTCAGGCATGGGAAAATAGAAAGCAAATAAACACTATAAGAAACATTGTATCACTATAAAAACGACTATTATAAAATTCAGTTAGCTTTGAACTGTAGCTACAGTCCGTGTTGAAGTTCTATTGTTAGGCAGCTGCGTGCGTCTGATTTCACGACTGTGCCAATATCGGATAGAAGAGCTGAAAGAGTCCGGTAGATTATAACTAAGGTTATTATTTATGTGATGAGGATCCATAACAATTTCCTTAGACTTGACTATGCGGTGCTCCACCTTGTCACACATATATGAAGGTTTGAAGTTGTTGTCCAGTTTATCTCATGTTGACGGCCTTCTTCATTTGCGTTTACTGAAAACAGTACATGGCTTGACAGGGCATCTACAAATCTCAGCCATGTTTCTTATCTGTGAACATGGCACCAATAACCTTCAGTCCTTTTTAAATCATTTAAACAACTTCCACCAAGATATCAAATTAACAATGGAGGTTGAAGAAAATGGATCTCTTCCCTTCCTGGAGCTAAGACTTACTAAGACATCTGATTCTATTAAAATCTCAATCTTTAGAAAATCTACACACACAGATATATACCTGCATGTGTCCTCACATCACTATCCTGCACAGAAAGTGGGTATCATCTCAACTCTAGCACATCATGCCAGATCTATACTGTCAGATGATAAAGAGCTAAAAAATGAACTACAACATCTACAAAGAACCTTCACAAGTAATGGCCACTCGTCGAAAACTATTAATAAGCATCCATACCGCCGCCATCAAAACAACTTAGAAACACAAGATAACCCCCAAAGGTTATATCTCCTTACCATACATGATCTCGCTCTCCATGAAACTAAGAAGAATTTTACGAAAGTTCAACATAAAAACCTGTTTCGCTACTCTTCCTAAACTAAGATTGATTTTAAGCAAATACAAACAAGCTCACAACCATCTACAATTCCCAGGAGTGTACAAAATCACGTGTGACCGGGAAGCAAAATACTATGGCCAAACTGAAAAATCCATCCTCCTATGTCTAGAAGAACACCAGAGGGATATTGCCTACAAAAGAACTAGAGCAAGTGCCCTGTCAAGTCATGTACTGTTTTCAGTAAACCCAAATGATGAAGGCCGTAACATGAGATAAACTGGACAACAACTTCAAACCTTCATATATGCCGTGACAAGGTGAAGCACCGCATAGTCGAGTCTAAGGAAATTGTTATGGACCCTCATCACATAAATAATAACCTTAGTTATAATCTACCGGACTCTTTCAGCACTGCTATCCAATATTGGTACATTCGTGAAATCAGACACACGCAGCAGCCTAACAGTAGAACTTCAACATGGCTGTAGCTACAGTTCAAAGCTAACTGAATTTTATAATAGTCACTTTTATAGTGATACGATGTTTCTTATAGTGCTTATTTGCTTTCTATGTTCCCACACCTGAAGAAGTGGGACAATCCGATGAAACATGTTGCATTTTGAATAAATTTAATTGTTATTCTAGTCTCTGTTCTAGTCAGTGTATATAAATATGAATATATATATACATATTAGGATAACCAAGTAATTTTATAAACTTGGTTATTTTAACCAAGTTTATAAAATTACTTGGTTATCCTAATATGCAATATCCACAAGTTAAAAAAATTTATTACACGAATATATATATATATATATATATACATGGCATATGAGACACTGACATCACTTACATGTCAAAGTGACAAAAGAAAGAATAAACCATTGCATTAACACCATGCTACTCACTGGAACATATCATTTCTCAACAACACAGATCCTGCTGTTTTAAGGAAGAAATATTTTTGATGTTGGAATAAATGCCTTTGGCTGCAGAGCTAGAAGCTCCATAGATTTGTAATTGGGATTATCTGCAGCATAATTAGTATTTCAGCATGAAATGTCAGAATTCTTCTTCTTCACTCCCATTTTGCAAATTCACAGTGTTAATGACAATTAAAACCGACAGCACTACATGCTACCAAAACAAAGTTGCATCTTATTTTTTTACAAAAAAAAAAAAAAAAAAAAAAATCTTATTTCATTTCTCCAAAACCTTTGATGATACTCAGATCACCAGAAATACCTGTACAACTGTTAACAATATATAAATCCTAAATAAGTTTTATGCATTTCAGGTGATGTACCAAAAAAGTTCCCTAGAAATGCTTAAAATGCTATTCATTATAGAATTGATCTCTTACACAGATTCAATTGAAATGCTCCCCCACCCCATTCATTATCTGATAAGTAGCATAATTGCTAATCGACAGATCTATTGTTCGTTAGCTTTTTCTGCATCTAAATCATGATGCCCTTTTGCTTGGACTGCTAGTGAGCTGGACAGTCTGTGATAAATATGCATACTGATGTGACTTATGTCTCCTACATAAGTCCCGGTATGACTCATAAGACTATGACTTAATCCAGCCTGACTAATTTCTCTTATTTAAATCTGCCATTTTGCAGTTAACTGGTGTGTGTGTGTGAGAGAGAGCGTATCATTGCCAATGTCAGTACTGCATATCTCTGACATATGATTACTTTTTTTTTTCCATGCACTTAAGAACTGTACCAATTATATTAATCTGCTGGGTAAGAGAAAGAGAGACAGAGAGATAACCAGTTAAATTAGATTATAGATCCATAATTAACTGTACCACCTCAAAAATGGCTGAAAATTTATTGTATAATTAGTACTGTGAGAACATTAGAGATTAGATTAACTGGTAACCCTGCTCTAGATGATCTTTTTCATGATATTTCAAATTTCCAACAGACAAGGTGGTCGAATTACCGTGTTTTGCCGTGTATAAGATAAACCCTACTTTTTCGAACTCAAAATTATGAAATCGATATTTTAAACATCTCCACTGTCTAATCATACACTCAGTAGGAGGAGGTCCAAACTATTTCTCTCTGAAGCTTTATTTCCATGTTCTTTTGCATAATTGATGACTTTTAACTTGAATTTTGAAGAACATGACAATCGTTTTTTATTTTCAGACATTTTTATGGGCTAGTGCTCAAAATATTGTTAATGCATTAACTTACCCTGCCAACGAGTTGCAGATGTATGAATGCTTTCAGAGTTCTGATTGGTTTATTCAGAATCAGCCATTAATGACGTCAATCAACAGAGTTAACAAAGGCTAGTGATTGGTGGAAGCCTGTTCGCGGGGATAAGGTACTGGCAGCTTCACCACAGCAACCACGGGTCTCTCAACCAGTTATCCCCCCCACACACACACGTATAAGACAACCCCCGATTTTTGGTCTAAAAATTTAAAAAGGTATCTTCTTATACACGGAAAAATACAGTAATCTGTTTCTGCTACACCTGTGATTAAAATCATTTACCAGTTAAAAACTGAAAAATCATCATCATTATTATTATTATTATTATTATCATTATTATTATTATGTGACACCTCCAAGAAGTCCAAAGACTCATCAAGGGAGGTACCTACTCTACAACTATCTGTCTTCACTACTCAATCCACCAACTACAACAAACCGCAACTACACCAATGCTGTCACCAGCCACAACGACCACTAGTATTTTCAAATCTCTTTCACTCTCTTCATTATTATTATTTTTAATTATGCCATCATTAAGTGTAGGGTTTAAAGGATCGCATGTTATTTGTTCCACCCCATAACTTATAGGACACACCTACTGTATGTCATGAATCTGAATTATTAATAATTCGTTTCCAGTAATGAAAGTATTTTTATTCACACTTCTTTCTCTTCCTTATATTTTCCATTCTCCCATGGCTCATTAATGCTGGTTCACATATTTACACGTTGCAGTAAGTCAAATATACCAACCAAATGTAACATTCTCCTTAATTATTGTTTTTAATATATCTTAAAACAAACACATTAGTTTTCTCCCCCCCCCCCCCCCCCCCCAACACTCATATGCAGATTTGGTTACAATCGAAGAACTGTCACAATATGTGGTGTAGTAATTCAAATTCATTCATACATTCATTTATCAGTGACTCTAACAAGAACCTAAGAGCCCACAACTTTCCTAACCATAATACGAGGACACCCCCCCCCACTATGCCCATAAGTATTCTTGTCTGTAAATTGCATGTGTTCTATTGGCCGGCTTGCCTGTTCTGAGGGACGAAAAACCTGAGTTTCGGGGAGATAAAGAGTTTGAGAACAGCAACCAAACCTTGGAGATTCAGTGGCAAGCCCTGAAGAAAACACTGATTGATTCAGCCAGAGAGGCATGTGATGAGATTGTGTGCAAGGATAGAAAAATCAGAACTCCGTGGACACAGGAAGTTAAAGAGGCAGTGAAGGAAAAGAAGAAAACATATCAAAAGTACCTGGCAAATAAGACAGCTTGTGCTCTTAGAGAATACAGAGATAAATGTAAGAAAGCTAAACACTGTGTAAAACTGGCTAAACAAAAGTCATGGGAGGACTTTGGCAAGAACATAGAAAATAAATATCAAGAAGGTGGCAAGATATTCTGGAAGTTCTTGAAGAAGCTCAGAAAAGGAGGAAAAAGTGCTGTAAAAGGAATTAGAGATGACAAAGGTGACATGAAAACAGGAGAAAAAGATATCCTTGAAGTATGGAGTAATCACTTTGAAAAACTGCTAAATGAAACAAGCAGTGATGACAGCACAGTGGTAAAAAACACTAATCAGGCATGCAGTCAGGAATACATATCCATACTTGAAGTAGAAAAGGCCATCAAAAGCTTGAAATGTGGAAAGGCAGCAGGAGTAGATGATATTCGGCCAGAAATGCTTAAATATGGAGGTTTAAGTCATACAGTGGTTACATTGCATAGTTCAGAAGGCCGGGACAGAGGGACGAATTCCAGATGATTGGAGTAGAGCTCTCATAGTACCCATGTTGATAGTTTATTTTTCACTTGGTTAGACTATAATAAATTTAGTTTAATCCTTTATCCAAGTGTGAGCAAACAAAGTTTGTGCTTGAAAGTATCTTCAGGACTGGGGTAATGTATTACAACACCGGGCAACTCGTTGCAAAGGTGGTTATGGGTTGTTATCGTTGCATTATGGGAGATACTGAGATAGGAGTGATGTTATCTTGTTCCACCTTTGCAACGAGTTGCCTGGTGTTGTACTACCTTATCCCAGTCCTGAAGATACTTTCAGGTGCAAACTTTGTTTGCTCACACTTGGATAAAGGATTAAACTAAATTTATCATAGTACCCATATATAAAAAGGGAAATAAAACTGAATGTGAGAATTATAGAGGCATTGCATTACTGAGTGTTCCTGGTAAGATATATATGCAAGTATACTTGAAAAAGGTTGAGAAGGATTGTGGAAGAGAAGCTTGGTGAAGAACAAATTGGATTCAGGTAAAACAGAGGCTGTCAGAATCAGATTTTCACTTTACGACAAAGTTGAGAAATCATGAGAATATAACAAAGATCTGTATTTAAGTTTTGTAGATCTGGAAAAGGCGTATGACAAGGTGCCAAGAAAGAAGCTATTCAAAACGCTAGAGTTATATGGTCTCAATGGGGCATTATATCAAGCAGTACTTAGTCTTTATTTGAGTTGTAAGTCAGAAGTTAGAATTGAAGGAAGTACAGGAAGATGGTTTAATGTTGAATCTGGTGTCAGACAAGGATGTACATTATCCCCTCTCATTCATTATCTATATGAATCACATTATGAAGGAAAGTGGTATTAAACCTGATATCAAAATTTTAGGTGTTAATCGCAGCTATTTGCTTTATGCGGATGATGTTATACTTCTAAATAAATCCGCTACAAGTCTGCAAGATTCTCTGACTAAATTGAATAACTGTTGTAATAGATATGGTATGAAGGTCAGCATTAAAAAGACAAAGACAATGAAAATAGGCAGAAACATTGAAAATATCAACTGCATTGTGAATGGAGAACTTATAGAACAAGTAAAACATTTCAACTACTTAGGCACGATTTTTAGTGAAGATGGTAAGATAAATATGGAAATAGACAACATAATCAACAAAGCTGGTATGGTAAGAGGTCATATGAATAAATTTATATGGAATAAGAGAGAAATTAGTCAAAACATTAAATTAACTGTATACAAGACAGTGTTGAAACCAATTTTAACTTATGGATCTGAGAGCTAGGTTAGAAGTAAAACACTTGACCAATGACTAGAGACTGCAGATATGGGAGTCCTAAGAAAGAATAGGGTCATGAACAGATGGCATCAATGGCAATATCATATTAAAAACGAAGATATTAAGAAAGAGCTTGATATTGTCAGCATCCAGGAATGCATTAGCAGAGCTAATCTCAGGTGGTATGGTCACTTAACAGAATGGGAGAGCAAAACAAGTGTTCTCTGCCAGGTTGGCAGAAAAAAGATCCAGAGGAAGACCAAGATATAGGTGGATTGATACAGTAAAAAGTGCCTCAGAAATATAAGACCTGATAACATTGGAGTCTTGACAATTAACAGACTGATCTGGAGGAAAATTGTAGATAGGAAGTTAGTAAGATGTAAATTTTTCATGTAGTACTATCATATCCTGTACACCCCTTGGGGGTATATATATCAGGAATTTGATGATGATGATACGACGAAATAATATGATGCTAGAAGTTACGTCCATCAAACTTTGAAAATTCTGCAGTTCAAAACAACAACTGCACTGTAGTCATTAAAATTAACTTAAAGTTTTAAAATTTAGGCAGCATTTAGGTCATGCATCTCATAATAATACACAGGTATATTATTATGAGTATGTTTATATTATGAGTATGTTTATGAGTATATTATTAGCCTGTGTATTATTATGAGATGAGCAAGGGAATTGCTAGCTCCTCTGACCTGACTGTTTATTTTAAGCCTCAGTTCTGAGAAGGTGCCTAGGAGTGGAAAGAGGGCAAAATTCCACTGCATAAAGGAAGCTCCAAGACAGGTAGCAAATCAATGGCTAATCAATATCTCAGGAGTGACGGTTAACATATTGGACAAGTCGGTAAAATACAGAATTCAAATCTGGGTGGACTGGATCGTACTTTATAGGGGCCACATGGTTTTTTGTGAGATGGATAAAGAAAATAGTTACATTTCCTTTTATCATTAAATTGTAAAATGGTGATTGTTTATTGCAAAGTCCAGCAGTGATACTGCTGGACTTTGCAAAGGCATTTGACAGGATACCACATGAAACTCTGTTGCATAAAGTGAAGTGAATGGGTGATGGATATGAAGCTGGTGATTGGGTAAGAGGGTGGCTGTGGGTGATTAGTGGTGTATGCAGGGATCAGTATTTCATCTGCTGCTGATGATGAAATACTGATTTATTATTTAATAATGTCAGGAATGATTTAACGGAAATATTCAGTGTTTGCAGATGATGCAAGGCTAGTAAGAGCCATAGTCGATAAAGATTATGATATAGAGATCCAGCAGGATGACTTAAATAGACTGGTAGCACAGGCAAAGAAAGGATAATGGCTGCCAGTTGAATATGGCCAAGTGAAGGGTCATGCTTTTTAGGATGAAGAGATTACAAGCTGTGTACTACACTGATTGAACTGAAATACAGGAAATTGATGAGGCCAAGGTTTGGCCTGAAGGATGCGGGATAGGGAATTGAAGTTTACAGGGCATGCTGCAAAGGTGGCTAAAACAGCATATTATATTACATTATGTGGTTGTTGAAGAATACATAGACAAGAAGAGATAAGGAGGTTATTATTCTCATTTGAAGTAATGATTTAATAAATAATTCAAAGGTGGTGAATGAGTGGAATGAGTTGACTGAGGTGGCTGTCAGTTCTTCATTGGTGAATCAGTTCAAGGAGAGGTATGATAGGCACTATGTTAATAATGGTTAGTTTCTTACTCTGATGGTGTGTGGAGGTATGATAGGCATAATGTGAATGATGTTTCTGGGCATCCCGTAATCAGTCTTTGGACTCCATGGAGATACCCATTAAAAATATTAATGCCATCTGTAATGAGGTGAAAAAGAATGGACATTATAGAAATATTTAACTTATTAAAGGGATTGACATAGGATGTTACAAGATTGATAAATAAAACCTTTTCAATACATGGCAGGGAGGGAAAGAACAACAATAGTGAGTGATCACTTCATTTCTTTGTACACATTTCTATGAACAAGTCAAAAAGTCAGTGTAATTGTAGTCACACTAATGATGCGCTTATGTGATGAGCTCAAGTTGTCTATTCAATGTTAACTGCACAAACTGAAAATCAGATAATTAATCTTATCTCTTTGAAGATCAGAGACATGTGAGGAGATAATTCTAATATGGAAAGTAGCTAGACAAGCAGATAACTTTCTGTTTCCTTTCAAAAATTTTTAAATTTCTATCTAAAAATCATTAAAGATATATTTTTAATGTCTGAATTCATTATTTTGCAATAATTTTCATTTGTGTGCGTGTGTATGAGAGAGAAATGGGACTGAACAAACTCACCTGCATAAATTCAAATATAGTTTTGTTATAACCATTATCTTCTAAATAGTATCCATATACATAAGAACCACAAAGTACTCTTCGAGCTCGCAACAACTCTAATACTGCCTCTTCCAAGAAATGCATTTCTAGTTCTGCTGCAACTGGATCTTCAACAGTTGAAACCAATGTTTCCATTTTATCTTGGGCTGCTTTAAGTAGAGGTTCTTCAAACTAAAAGACAAGAACAAAATGATTGCTAGATAATAATGAAAGATGCCAATGATGATAGATTTTTAGAATAGGTGATTTCAATTTAACTTAAATTTCACCATCAGTATAAAAGAAAGCAATCAGTTTGATGAATAAAAACTGTTCTCCATAGAATTCAATAAAAAAAAAAATTAAAATCAAACAGTTGAAATCACAATTTATTAAAATGACGTCAACTAACATTTCATTTGCATCATTATTAATGAGAAACTGGTAAAAATATAAGCTAGAGTTATTTAGCAATGATTTCTACTAGTTATCACATTAAAATGTTTGAAGACTAACAATGCTTTAGAGAGTAAATATACGAGGGCTGTTCAATAAGTAATAAGACTAATTTTACTGTCGCGAAACCACTCATCACAATATTAATTTCTGTGGAATAAAGAAATGTTGCTGTCTGTATTAACAAAAGAGGTTGATAGATGGTGTACGTGGGCTGATGTGCCAGAGTGTCACGTGACTAAACGCAAGCTTGTTTCGTCCCGCCTACGATCCGCGACCAGTCGTCAAAATGGAAGCGTCCTTGGAACAGCGTCATGCAATTAAATTTTGTGTGCATTTTCAAAAATCGGTATCGGACACTTTTAACATGATACGTGAAGCTTTCCACGATGAAGCAATGTCGAGGGAAAGTGTTTTTCGCTGGCATAAAACTTTTAAGGAAGAAAGGCAAAATGTGGAAGATCTTGAACGTGAGAGAAGACCTTCAACTTCCATCACAGAGACAATGATCAACACAGCAGTGATTATCATCAAGGAGGATCGTAGAATTACAGTACGCCAGCTGCATGTTGTCCTGAATATTTCTGTGGGAAGTGTTCACTCAATCATGGCTGAACATTTGGGACTGAAACGTGTCTGCATCCGATGGATTACCAAACTCTTGACACCGGAGCAAATGCAGCATCGAGTGGATATGTGCACAAAATGGAAAGAAAGACTGGAACAAGAAGGCAACAACTTCTTAAAATGCATCATTACAGTAGATGAAGCTTGGTTGTATCACTATGACCCTACAATGAAACAACAAAGCAGTGAATGGAAGCATCAGTCTTCGCCTACCCCCAAGAAAGCAAAAACTGTAAAATCGGCTGGTAAAGTTATGACCATAATGTTTTTTTTGACTACAAAGGCATTGTTTACCAACATGCTATAGAACCCGGCAATACTGTAAACGGCTCATACTATGCGGATGTTTTACGGACAATGGTACAGCACGTCAAAAGGAAGCGTCCATTGCTGAAGAATGGCTTCTTATTTGCACCACGATAATGCAAGGCCACATATTGCTGGTTGTGTAGTGGACGTTTTGCAGAAGAACAACATAAATATCCTACCACACCCTCCATACAGTCCTGATCTCGCACCGTGCGATTTCTGACTGTTTCCTCAGCTCAAGAAACCACTAAGAGGTCGCCATTTCGAAAGCAACAAAGCATGCGTAAAAGCTGCGGAGGCAGTTTTGAAAGAACTCTCAAAAAAAGGACTTTCATATGTGTTTAAGAAGTGGACGCAACGTTGGGACAAATGCATCGTGTCTCATGGTAGTTACTTCGAAAAAGACCATGTAAATGATGACGATTAAAGGTAATCTGTTTTCTGTATAAATATAGTCTTAGAACTTATTGAACAGCCTACGTATATTAAATATATTTAACCCAATTCTCTGAATTGGTGACATCAATAGGATATAAACAAAAATACTTTAACTCATAACTAGTAAGTAAAAAAATAAAATGCAATAATAACTACTATCTTGAAGTATATTATATATCTTATATAATGGAAGTATCGCACTATAATGTAAGATACTTCCATTACAGCAAGGTCTGTTGGGCAAATAATAGTAACATATCAACATTATATTTTAATTTGATCAAAGTAGATTAAGCACTCATGGCATATTATATGTAGTTCCAAGTTATGCTGCCAATTGTTTGCATTTGACTAAGTTGTTTAAATCTCAGCACCAGCAGAGTTCAACGTGAATGGGAAAAGGGTAAGATACTTCCATTACATAAGATGATCCAAGACAGATAGAGAGAGTGAATTTATAGAAATCAGTATCTCTGGAAGGTCTAAGATCCAGATCTTGAAAAAGTTGGTAAGGATCTGGATTCAGGATTAAGTGACTAGGATTATTATTCTCTATTAATTTTAATTATTTAATGCATTGACTCACATCATTACAAACTAAATGTAACTTATTATGGATATTATTTCTGAGAAAACTCCCATGTTACTCCTCATAACAAACTATTATATTTACGGCTATTTTGCCTGCTTCTGTTTAGGAGCCCCTGTTTAAATGTCATTGGCTTTTTTACTCACGGATTCTTAGGGCACTGTAGATGTATAATTACCAATAAATATATGTAGCATAAAGGAAGAGAAATTTACACATACCTTTTTCTGGGTGTTGTGGCCTTTTCTTCTTTCTGCAATGTCCAAAATACTGTGTGTGTGTGGGGGGGGGGGTTAGGCAATGTGGGAGAATTAAATAGAAATGGAAAAAATCTGGGTTTTTTGAATAATATATATACAGGGTGTTCGGGATAAATTTGACATATTTATAATTAATTATATTTTTCCGTAAGTTACATGTATTAACACACACTTCTCTTCATTTAAAAGTTTGGACCCTTCTTCATTCATATACAAGATGTCAGAAAGGATGGATAGCTGGAACCCACCTGAATCATGGAAGAGAATAACTTGTATCATGATGATTCGTGCCCGCCATCAAAATAAGGATATTATGACTGCTGCCCAATGCTCCCTGAATACAGTAAAAACAATCAGGCATGAACTAGAGACTTGAAATGGTGACTACGAGGATGTAGCAAGAAGAAAGATCCCTAGCAGACGATCTGATTGCGTTCGTACAGCAGAATTCCTCGCAAATCTGCAGGAACAGGTGTTGAAGAACCCTGGCATTGGAATTCGGGCTTTGTTCGTGGAGTTGCTAACTGTAGTCAAGCCCTGGATAACAAGGGTAGCCAATGGTAGGCCGTATGTATGGCAGCAGGATTCGGCCCCTTGCCACACCTCTGGGAAAAGTCAAAAATGGTTGTCTGAAAATTTCTACGACTTCACCAGTCCAAATGTTTGGCCTCCAAACTCCCCAGACCTTAACCCCATGGATTATTTTGTATGGGGCGCAGTTGAAAAAGACACCAATCGCACTTCCAGTAATACAAAAGCCCAGTTAATGGATAAAATTAAAACAGTTTTTGCGGCCCTTCCCAGGGAGACTGTATCATCAGCTTGTTCGAGGTTCCGAAGCAGAATTGAAGCTGTGATCGATGCTAATGGTGGTTATTTTGAGTAAATCTTGTTGATAGTATTGTAATTAACTCTGCCTGTAATGTTTTTTTGTCAATTCATTAAATTTAATAGATACAAAGAAGATTTTCTTTTTCCTTACGAAACTGTCAAATTTATCCCGAACACCCTGTATATATATTATATTATATTATTAGGGATGGGTGGAGCATTTTTTTATATTTATATAGCGTGGGAAAGGGTGAAGGGGTTGAAAACAGCAACTGTTTTTAGAGGGGGGGGTTGATGGGGTGCGGTCCGTTTCGACTATGCTTGGTAGTCGTCTGAACACATGGAGGAAGTGGATGCTATGTCAGGTCGGGTAGGTGCTTCTGCTTTTGAAGTGTTTGTGTTACCGCCTATTGGTCGGGGTTGCGACCTCAATTTATGTTGTGAAGCTTCCAAACCTCGGAGATTATGTAGGGCCTGTGGATGTTCGACAAGGAGATCGACAAGGCCATCATAATAGACAGACAAGACAATGAAACAATGCTTAGAATATTGGAAACAATAGCCATAAAATGTGGCACGAACTCTATCAACATCCACAGGCCCAACATAATCTCCAGGAACATGCTAAAAGTGGCATGCAAGAAAAGAACATAAAGGCCGCATATAATTAGATTTTAAAAGAGAAAACTTTTTTTTTTTAACGGTAAGTCCTACACATAAGATGATGCTCATTCTATAGTACATGATGTGCTGATGATGGGCAGAAAGCAAAATGTTGAGTATAAAAATAGTCCGTTAACATTATATTTGAATAATTGTAGATTAGTAGACTATTCTTCTTAGTAGACGATGTCAGCTGCTGATCTCAGGGTCAGGATGTTGGGCTCTGGTCCTCATTTACACTCAATTCTCACTTATGGCTCCAAGAAGTTGGTAGTGCACACCAGCGGTCACACCCCAGTAAACTGCCTCGGCTGGTGGACTAAACTAAGTGAGGGTATCAGCAATATAGAATGTTGTAAATAGGGAATGTCAACCTTTATGCGCACGAAGTCTGGAATGGCCAAGATGGTAGAAGAATCAACACATATTTATCTATTGTCAACCATGAAACACACCATGTCACAATATGAAGTTAGAGATGTAGTTGAGACCCCTGCAGCCATCAGTTCTTATAGCTACAGGGAAGAAGAGCTTGAAACCAGGAAGTGTAAGACAAGAACTACTAAGGTAGTGTATGAAGATAATATCCCAAACCCTCCAGGAAACCAGGAGCAATCTCTTGAAAATAGTAACATGGAACGTCAGAACACTCTATGAGGCGGACAAATTAGGCAACTTACTCTAGGAATTAGAAGTGATGAAGGCTGGCTGATATTGCAGGTATAGGTGAAGTGAGGTGGACAGATACAGGCATAATAAGAAGAAAATATCACACTATAATCTACTCTGGCAGTGACTTACACCTTAATGGAGTAGCGCTTGTCCTAAGTAATAGAATTGCAAAATCTCTACATGGATATTGGCCCATAAATGACAGAATCATAACAGCCAAAATAACTGCACAACCATTCAACTGTATATTATCAGGCATATGTGCCAACCCAAGACCACCCAGATAGAGTTGGAACAATTTTATGAAGACATCCAAACTGCAATCTCTAGTGCTAAGTCAGATGACATTATTATAATGATGGACGACCTAAATGCAAAAGTGGAGAAATGGTGGAAGCCAGTTCAGCAGAAAAGTGTCCATGAAAATACATGTAAAAGAGGCATAAGGTAGAAATAAAACATCTGTGAGAGAACAATCCCCAATTAACTGAACAGCATCAAGCATTTTTATTATAATATGCAAGATGAAAGATTAGGAAGTGGTAGTGTTGCACAAACTTTAGAAGTCAGATTGTTAAAATTGTGAGACATCAAAACAGATTATGGCAATTGGAAGTTTGCTGGAAGTTTATTTTGCACTTGGTTAGACTATAATAAATTTATTTTAATCCTTTATCCAAAGTGTGAGCAAACAAAGTTTGCACCTGAAAATATCTTCAGGCTGAGGCAAGGTGGTGCCTCTGTTGGCAACTCGTAGCAAAGGTGGACCAAGCTCTCATCACTCCTTGTCTCATGTGCTTTGCATGATGGGAGATACTGAGACAAGGGGTGATGAGAGCTCGGTCCACCTTTGCTACGAGTTGCCAACAGAGGCACCACCTTGCCTCAGTCCTGAAGATATTTTCAGGCGCAAACTTTGTTTGCTCACACTTGGATAAAGGATTAAACTAAATTTATTATAGTCTAACCAAGTGCAAAATAAACTTCCAACATCTTACTCTAAATCCAGAGTAATTTAATAATAAGGTGGTAAACGTTGGCAACTCATATAGGTAAATATGACCTCTCCATTGCTTCTGTATTAGTGTCACCACTTCTGCTTCTGCCTCCCATTGACGAGACCTCAATAAAGGTCGAAACTGGTCTGGGTAGTGGCCCTTCCCTTAATGCACAGCATTATACATTTCTGCAAGGAGTGATGAAAGCTTGGTCCACCTTGCCTCAGTCCTGAAGATATTTTCAGATGCAAACTTTGTTTGCTCACACTTGGATAAAGGATTAAACTAAATTTATTATAGATTATGGCAATAATGAGGAGTACCTTGACATGCTGAAGAAAAGAGTTTATGTTTCCCTTTTATAAGGCCTTGTTCAAAATGCATGTGGTCAATTGGGCACAGATCTGGTTGTCTGGATTTCAAGAGAATGAATAATGTCTTGAGAAGATTCACTAAGTCAGTGTCTAGTCTCTGGATTGTGGAATATGGACAAATTGAGGAAATGCCAATTGCAGAACCATTTGAATAGATTTAAATAGAAGAAGCGAGGATATGACTGAAACTTAAATGGCATGTTAGCAAGGGAGTGAGGAACAAGTTCTTTGCATGGTCGGTAAGTGGAATATGTTGCTCAAGAGTGTCGTGAGTGCAAAAACTGAATGAGTTAAGACACGATTTGATGATCTTTTTTGCATGAAAGAGGAAAGTTACTACTGGTGTGCTCAGAGATCTGGTTTAGGGCCATTACTATTTATTCTGTATGTTAATAATATGGGGGAAGATTTGGATGGGAATATTCAGTTGTTTGCAGATAATGCAAAGTTGGGACGAATATGAGGGTAGAGCAGATGTTCTTCTTCTAAGATGGCCTTACAAGAAGACTTGAATAGATTGAGTGAATGGGCATGGAAGTGGGGATATCAGTTCAATGTTGCAAAATGTAAAGTTTTAAAATTTGAGAAACAAAAATGGGATGCAGAATTTACACTTGGTGGTAATATACTTTTGGAGGTGGGGGAAGAAAGAGATCTTGGGGTGATTGTGGAAAAGGATCTGAAATTTAGAGGACACATTGCCAAAATTGCAAGGACAACACACAACGAATTCTGGGAATGATATGTAAGATACTGACTTGTAAAAGTAAGGAGATTTTGATTCCATTGTATAAGGCCTTGATTAGGCCACAAATGGACTACTGTGCACAGATTTGGTGATGTAGTTTTTAAAAGGACAAAGAGATGTTGAAAAGGTTACAGAGGCAATTGACTCTGGAATGTTGATTATGAAGAAAGGTTAAGAAGATGCAATTTACAGAGTCTAGTGGATAGGAGGAAGAGGGGTGATATGCAAGTTGGTAAGGGTTGCTATAGGATTAATGTTGAAGAGGTTTTTCATAAAATACACAAGTAGTAGATCAATATTACTGGATAGGTTTAGTTACAGATATAAAGAGTGATGTCCAAACTTGTCATAGCTGTAAGATAAGAAATGTTTGTCCTTTCAGCATCTAGCTGCTGATGTTATAGGTCCTTTGCAAACTTTGGACAGAGGAAATAAATTCATTTTTGTAGTAGTGTTATGCTTACAAGATATCCTGAAGCTTTTCCAGTAAAAGATCAAAAGGCAGAGACCCTTGCTAGAGATCCTAGCAAGGGTCTCTGCCTTGTTTTACTTCAGATTTGTTATTACAAGTGTGTAAGCTGTTAAACTTAAAAGAAAATTTTCAAAATGGCCTATCGGCCTCAGTGCAATGGTCTTTGTGAAAGACTGAATAAATCTATAAAACAGATCTTCTCAAGCTTATTACATGAAAGAATAAAAGATTAGGATCTGTATCTTCCAGATTCAGTCTGGGGTCTTTCTCCCCAGAGGCAAAGCTACATGCCACCAGACAGGTCCCCAGGTTGCGAATCGGGGCCACCAGAGATGGTAGCTAACTGCGAATAGCCAATAAGCAGTCCCAGACAAGAAGCGGCAATACTAACAGGACGTGGTGAGTTAGTGAACAACTCCAGTAACTCTATAAAATGCCACGGAAGTCCAATGATGGTACTGCGTCAAGGCGAGCTTAGGCTGCCCTAAGCCTAAATCTATATGCTCCTTCCGATTCTCTCCCAAACTCTTCAAGGAAGACTAAGGGTTTGTCAGATAAGTGTCGATGTGCTGATAGTAAAAAGAAAACACGATTGAAATCTGATGCCAAAGTACAAGAAAAAAGACTCATGCTGGCTCGGATGTCGCCCAGTCAAACAAGGTCCACGTCCCCAATCGAGTAATCAGGGTTGGATCAAAAAATCAGTTACTGAAAACCAAGACAAAAAAATCAAACTCAGGCCTGTAAAGGATGGAATATCAATTGACACATGGAATGTCCGTACACTCTGGGCAACTGGAAAATTGCAGTTGCTTCAAGAAGAAATACAGATGTGATATATTGGGTATTTCAGAAATGAGATGGACATTGTCAGGAGAATCAAATGGTGGAAGAGTTCTCTGGTCAGGAAACGAAAGTAAGCATGAAGCAGGCATAGGTTTCCTGCTAAGTAACAAGGCCTGTCAGGCAATGATAGGATACAAACCAGTTAGTGAAAGAATAATGGTTGCAAGATTCAGTACCCAACCATTTAATAGCACAACCATTCAAATATATGCGACCACTGCAGAGAGTGCAGATGAAAACATTGAGAGATTTTACATTGATCTACAACTAGTAATTGATGAGGTGCCAAAGCAGGATATACTCATCATTGAAGGAGACTGGAATGCAAAGATTGGCAAAAATAACACATGGTGGGAAAAGGTTATGAAAAATTTGGATATGGAGAAAGAAATGAACGTGGAGAGATGTTTCTGGAATTTGCCACGGATGGAATTTGCAATACCAAATTCCAAAAAAAAAGATTGTCGCAAATGGACATGGCGCTCCTTCGATGGCAAACACAGGAATATGATTGACCTGATATTAATAGACCAGAAATGGAGAACCTCAGTTCAACAGTGCAGATCATTCCAAGGAGCTCATATTGATTCGGACCACAGCTTGGTGATTGCGAATATAAGACTAAAACTGAAACAGAAGTACAAAGGAAAGTTCCAGAAAGCTAGAGACATCTCAAACCTAAATGAAGACAGGCTGCATATCAGAACATATTGGAAACTAAGCTTAAGACCCCAAGTGAAAAACAAAATATAAATACAAGAGCAGAACGACTGACTACAGTGCTAAAAAAAGCAGTAGAGGA
The DNA here is from genome assembly GCF_054136105.1 of Typopeltis vanoorti. Lineage (NCBI taxonomy): Eukaryota > Metazoa > Arthropoda > Arachnida > Uropygi > Thelyphonidae > Typopeltis > Typopeltis vanoorti. The sequence continues at coordinate 42,007,665 of NC_143572.1, read as the reverse complement.
AGTAATTCCTGAAAGAGAAAAGATCAACAAGAAATGGATAACTCAGGAAACCCTAAAATTGGTACGAGAACTGAAACTTAAAAGAGATAATTCAGAGGCAGCAGATGAGATACCGTCAAAAATGCAATGAAGTATGGAAAGCAGCAAGATCTGATAAAGCCAAGTGGTTGGAGAACCAGTGCAAAGACACTGAACAGTACTAAATGAACAGTTTGTAGACCTCTCTGGTTTTGTGTTCTCACAAAACTAGAGAGGTCTACAGACTTATAGGAAATGTCAATAGGAAGTGGCAAACAAGGTCAGTAGCAATCAAAGATGAAAATGGTAAAGTATTGATGAACAAGACAGAAATCATACACAGATGGACAAGATATTGCAGCAAACTATATAAAAATTAACTAAATGATACTACAACAGAAGTAATCAAAGAACTAAAAGCAATCTCTCCACCAGTAGAGAGATCTTTTGAAAATGACATCTTGGAAGAGGAGGTGAATAAGGCTATAAGACATCTCAAGAATAACAACATAATAGGCGAGATGCTAAAATATGGGGTAGAATCGGTTGCAAAAGAAATACATAAGCTACGTAATGAAATATGGAGATCAGGGTATGCCCTTGAAGAGTGGAAAAAATTGGTCTTGGTTGTTCTTCATAAGAAAGGCAGTGCTTTAGAATGCACCAGTTACAGAACTATTGCATTAATGAGTCATCTTGGAAAACTGCTGATGCTAACAGAACGCCTGAAGGAGCATATGGGGGCACATCTTCCAGATGAGCAAGCCGGATTTCGACAAGATCGAAATACAGTGCAACAAATACTCGCACTAAGACAAATAGCAGAGAAAGCTCGAAGAAAGAACAAAAAGATATATTGCTGTTTCGTGGACTTCCAAAAAGCATTTGATAATATTGACCAAAATATAACATGGGCTGTCTTGGAATCCTATGGTGTGGACAACAATAAATTAATCTGCCTGCTGAAAGATATAAACAGCCAAGCACAAGCAAAAATCAGAATAGCAGGTGAGACTGGAGATTGGTTTGCTACTAGTCAAGGCACAAGACAAGGGGGACCCAATATCATCAATCATCTTCATCACACATCTGGGAAGAACACTAGATAAGATTAAAGAAGAAGGTGGAGGCATTTCAATAAATGGCATGAGAATAAACTAACTCTGTTTTGCAGATGACATCATCCTGATTGAAGAAGACGCAGCAAGGCTGGAACAGACATTGCAAACACTATACACAGAAGGAAAAAGATATGGACTAAATGTCAACTTTGAAAAAATTAAAACAATGATATTCGGACAACAGGAGTTACTGAACAGAGTTACAATAGACAGATTTCAACTGGAAAATGTGGAACACTTCACATATCTTGGATGCCACATGATGCATGACTTGAACCCTAAAAATGAGAGAAAAATGAGAATAGTCAGAGAACAACTATTTTAAAAGCCATGGACAAAATATGGAAGAGCCGAACTATAAAGATGCAAACTAAACTGTGATTGTAGAAACCTGTATCTTCAGCAGCATGCTCTATGGATGCAAGGCCTAGGTACTCCTGAGAGAATCTGAAAAGAGGATATTAGCTTTTAAGAGGAAGTGCTATAGAATGATCTTGAGAATAAGCTGGACCCAGAAAGTGAACAATGAGGAAATCTACAGACAAATACAACCAAAAGAAAACCTGATCCAGAAAATAATCAAAAAGAAACTATGTCTATTTGGCCATATGTGTAGAATGAGTGATGAGAGAAAATTAAAAATGTTGCTGTTTGGAATGATTGAAGGAAAGAAAAAAAGAAGAAGTCCAAACAGAGAATGGGGCGATGACATCATCAAATGGTGTGGAAACAAACTCTATACACAAATTGAGTCATCTTACACAAAACAGAATGCAATGGAAGAATCATATCAAGATGGCAGCAGACACCTTATGGGCATTGGACCCATGGTCCATTTGTTGAAGATGATGATGATCTTCTACAGACCTCATTTGTTTACCACACAGCTATTCATTCTAGTATCAAAGAAAAATCCTTCTTTGCACTTTTTTGGATTTGATTCTCTTTTTCCTACTGATTTTCATTATCAGTTGCCAGTTTGAGATTTGAGGATATAGATGCATATCTGACTGATACAGTGGAAAGGTTCACTATTTCATGGAAATTAGTGAATACAGTAGAGAGAGAGAGACCTCAGATAAAAGTAGATTGGCTATAAATAAAGCCAGAAAGGAAAGAAACTTAGAACCTGGTCAGCTTGTTGTATTACAAGATGACTGCTGTTAGAAAAAAAAAAAGGAAAGTTGGGAGTGATTGCAACAGGCCCATACAGAGTACTGAAGACACTCTTTCCAGTAGTTTATAAGACTATAGATATTAAGCACCTTGATAAGATTATAGTGGCTCATTTAGACAGACTGAAGAGATATTATCTTAGAAATGGGCTACAATTATTATTGGGAAAATTTAAAACAGTTGTTTATAGAGGAAGTCTTTTATCTAAATCTAGAAGATCCAAGTTTATTCCTGTTAAAAAAAAAACAAAAAGGGTAGTAACGTTAATTGGAGTCAAAAGCATAATAATGAGCATCATGATAAAAGAAATCATAGTTGTAATTTACAAAACTTTGAAGAGTGATTACAATAAAGATTATGATTTAGATACTTTTTATGAAAGGGTTCACAATACAACTGATGAATTGAGAAGCATTAGTAAGGAGCAGATGATTCAAATCCCTTCTACTGATGATGTTACCCAGGAAAGTTTTGAGGAGGGTATACAATTACACGGTAGCAGTCCTGATGGGAAGTAGATTGTAAATCAGGATTTAGAGGACAACATTTCCCTATCTAGTAGTATGCTATCATCAGACTCAGTTGAGTCTAATTGTTGTTATGAAACATTTGGAAAGAAATATTTTCTCAAGTCTAAAACAGATAAAAAAAAAAATTCTTGTAGGTTTTGTCCTCCATAATAGTTTTATTATTATTGTAGTCCTTGTCATTTTTCTAAGGATGGGTTTTTGAGGGATATCTGCTATTTAGCGATATCAGATTATCTTACATTATTTTTTAGTGGCGGTGGCCAATTTTGATTAAATACATAAATAAAAGGGAAAAACTTTTGTTTTATTATTTATCATGTAAGTAAACATTTCTTGAATATATAGCAAAAAAATGTATTATTTCTTTTAATTAGAAATGTTTATATTTATATAAGAAATCATTGTATACTTATGGCCTGATGGAAACTGTTTGATTGAGATATTTATTTATAAAATGGACTCATCTCTAATTTAGTTTTTTTATTTCTATAACATAACCTAGAGAGAAGAAAATATTGATTTTCTGATGATGTTACTGTGCTACCTCCGTATGAGATCAGCTAACTCACCTTCAATTGAAAAAGTCCATATATAAAGATTCCTTCCATCACGACGGGAATCTAACTCAGGCCTTTTCCAATCAAAGGGCACAACATACAGTCGTTCTTCCAATTGTGCTAATGGAAGCGTTTAATTGTGCAGAAGATGTGAGAGAAGAAATATGTTCTCTCTTAAGAAAAGTTATGCACAAATTTTCTTGTTTTAGAAGAAAGGTATGAGCTAAATAATTATGTTTTAATGGCCATCATTGAGAACATAAGAAACTTTACTTCAGAAGTTTGAAGTTAACTGTTTAAACATGTGCATTCTCATCAAATCTTGTTATCTTGAAGAGATGAGGAATTTTGCATGATGTTTATGTTCTTTAACTCTGCTGTTGAATTTGTGGGCCTTTATCTCTTTAGGAGATTAAGTTTATTTGTAATGCAAATGTGCATATAGTGCTTGTGAAAAAATTTTACACACACACTATAAGCTATATAACTGAGAGGAGACCTCCACATAGCCTTTAAAGGAATGCGGAGAACCGACCAGGGCTTCTGACCTAATGTCCAATCCTCACCTTCTCGTGGTGCACCGTGTTGGGTATCTACTTTGATACTGAACGAACGAGGATGGGCTGGCAATTTGGGATTTAGCCGACCAAATTGTATTCTTATTGGTTAAACCAAAATAAAAAATGATGGTACAACATGACAAAATTTCATGCCGGCTGGGGTGTCGCCCGGTTAAACAAGGCCCCCGTTGTTTTCGCCAGGGAACCAGGGTGAACAGCGAAAAGTCAGCTACTGGAACAAATCTGAAAACAAACCCCAACTCAACATCACCAGAGTTAAAGATCGGTACTATCAACATAAGAAGCCTGAATGGCAAAGAAATGGAGCTAGCTGAGGAATTAGATAAGTACCAGATCGACATAATAGGGGTGACTGAAACAAAAAAGACCAAAACTGGTAAGATCTTTCTGAGCAATAAATACAAAATGTTATATTCAGGCAATAACAATCAAGGAAAAGAAGGAGTAGCCATAGTATTCAACACAAAATACGAGGCTAATCTTCTTGAATGGCAGTCAGTCTCAAGTAGAGTAATGTGGGCAAATATGAGAATGGGGAACTGGACAATGAGACTTATTTGTGCCTATGGTCCCACAGAAGGTACTACTAAGATAGAATTGGAGGAATTTTTTGAGGCTTTAGAAAAAGCAACTGACACAATGAAAAAGGAAAAGTTGGTCCTTGTTGGGGATATGAATAGTAGAGTAGGAAATGATTGTGAGACATACAAAAATATTTTGGGAAAATTTGGAGAAAAGAGCAAAGCTAATAATAATGGCAAATATCTGTTGGATTTCTGCTCAGGACATGGACTGGTTATTACTAACACCATGTTCCAACATAAAAATGTGCACAAATTCACATGGAGAGAAGAGGCTAGGAATAAGAAAAGTCTCATTGACTATGTTATTGTTGATAGTGATGTTTTCTCCCTGGTGCAGGACACCAGAGTGTACAGAGGATTTGAAATTGGAAGTGATCACTATTTAGTCTTGAGCAAGATAAAATTGAATTTCATATTGAAAAGAATGATATGTAAGAAAGTTTTAAAGCGAATAAAAGTTGAGCAGCTCTCAGATGTGAACTGTAGACTAAAATACACAAAGATTATTGAAGGAAAAATGAAAGAGTTTGAGAACAGGAATCAAACCTTGGAGATTCAGTGGCAAGCGCTGAAGAAAACATTGATTGATTCTGCCAGAGAGGCATGTGGTGAGGTTGTCTGTAAGGATAAAAAAATCAGAACTCCCTGGTGGACACAGGAAGTTAAAGAGGCAGTGATGGAAAAGAAGAAAACATATCAAAAGTTCCTGGCATATAAGTCAGCTTTTACTCTTACAGAATACAGAGACAAATGTAAGAAAGCTAAACAGTGTGTAAAACTAGCTGAACAAAAGTCATGGGAGGACTTTGGCAAGAATATAGAAAATAAATATCAAGAAGGTGGCAAAATATTCTGGAGGTTGTTGAAGAAGCTTAGGAATGGAGGAAAGAGTGCTGTAAAAGGAATTAGAGATGATAAAGGTGAAATGAAAACAGGAGAAAAAGATATCCTTGAAGTATGGAGTAATTACTTTGAAAAACTGCTAAATGAAACAAGCAGTGATGACAGCACAGTGATAAAAAACACTGACCAGGCATGCAGTCAGGAATACATATCCATACTTGAAGTAGAAAAAGCCATCAAAGGCTTGAAATGTGGAAAGGCAGCAGGAGTAGATGATATTCAACAAGAAATGCTGAAGTATGGTGGTATAAGAGTCTTACAGTGGCTGCAATGCATAGTTCAGAAAGCTTGGACAGCGGGACGAATTCCGGATGATTGGAGTAGAGCTTCATAGTACCGATATATAAAAAGGGAAATAAAACTGAATGTGAGAATTACAGAGGTATTTCCCTACTGAGTGTTCCTGGCAAGATCTATGCAAGTATACTTGAGAAACGGTTGAGAAGAATTGTGGAAGAAAAGCTTGGTGAAGAACAAGCTGGATTCAGGCCAAATAGAGGCTGTCAGGATCAGATCTTCACTTTACGACAAATAGTCGAGAAAGCATGGGAATATAACAAAGATCTGTATTTAAGTTTTGTCGATTTGGAAAAGGCATATGACAAGGTGCCAAGAGAGAAGCTATTCAATACGCTGCAGTTATATGGTGTCAATGTGGCATTATATCAAGCAATACTTAGTCTTTATTTGAGTTGTGAGTCAGCAGTTAGAATTGAAGGAAGTACAGGAAGATGGTTTAATGTTAAATCTGGTGTGAGACAAGGATGTACATTATCCCCTCTGTTATTCATTATCTATATGGATCACATTATGAAGGAATGTGGTATTAAACCTGATATCAAAATTGGAGATGTTAATGTCAGCTCTTTGCTTTATGCGGATGATGTTATACTTCTAAATAAATCCGCTATAAGTCTGCAAGATTCTCTGACTAAATTGAATAGCTGTTGTAATAGATATGGTATGAAGGTCAGCAATAAAAAGACAAAGACAATGAAAATAGGCAGAATCATTGAAAATGTCAACTGTGTTGTGAATGGAGAACCTGTGGAACAAGTAAAACATTTCAGCTACTTAGGCACAATTTTTACTGAAGATGGTAAACTAAATATAGAAATAGACAACAGAATCAGCAAAGCTGGTATCGTGGGAAGTCAATTGAATAAATTCATATGGAATAAGAAAGAAATTAGTCGGAACACTAAATTAGCTGTATACAAGACTGTGTTCAAACCAATTTTAACTTATGGATCTGAGAGCTGGGTCAGAAGTAAAACACTTGACCAAAGACTAGAGACCGCAGATATGAGAGTCCTGAGAAAGATTAGAGGCGTGAACAGATGGCATCAATGGCAATATCATATTAAAAACGAGGATATTAGGAAAGAACTTGACATTGTCAGCATCCAGGAATGCGTTAGCAGAGCTAATCTCAGATGGTATGGTCACTTAAATAGAATGGGAGAGGAAAGATTAGCAAAACAAGTGTTCTCTGCCAGGTTGGCAGGAAAATGACCCAGAGGAAGACCAAGATATAGGTGGATTGATACGGTACAAAGTGCCTTAGACGATAGAAATATATGATCTGATAATGTTGGAGTCTTGACAAGTAACAGACTGATTTGGAGGAAAATTGTAGATAGGAAGTTAGTAATGATGTAATTTTTTCATGTAGTACTGTCATATCCTGTACACCCCTTGAGGGTACATGGCAGGAATTTGATGATGATGACTATTATCAATACCATAAATCTACACTAACATTAATTCTTTGTAAATAAAGACATTATTTTTGAATTTTCTTTGTCTCTCACTCAATCTCATAACTTATTATAACAATACTATTCCTGATCCAAATCTATGATATTAACCACTCAGACAGGTCAGTTCTGGCATATAATGATAACCAGGGAAAAGACAGACACTCAAAATCATCCAGGGTTAGATTATGGTGTTAGATGATATATCATTTTGTGTATTACAAGAATATGGTAGGGGAACTGGCAGTGCCTTATCCAGATTGTAGAATTTCAGTGCCAGCTCTAAGTGGATCCCAAGACAGTGGAAAGGGCAAAACCATTCAATCGTATAAAGGAGGCACCAAGACTGAGGTGTGGTCAAAGTATTAGAGTTTTTTTTTTTTTTGTGGCCCTCACTCATGAAAGGGTTTTTGTTGTAAACCTGTAGTACATTAGTACTGTGGGTAGGCTAAGTTTTTTTTTCTATTTTTCTTTATTTTTTTCCCTAATTGGGAAACACCGTTCTAAAGACTACACTTGGAACTTTTTTAAGCTGCTTCAGGCCTCCAATAAGTGGGGAAGCGGTCTCACATCAAGCAATGAAATTATCTCCCACCTAAAGATAATCACAAACATCCATGCTTGTGGTGGGATTCGAACTGGCAGTTGGCTGGATAGTGGATATACTAACCACTTTGCCAACCAAGCTAGTTAAGGGTAAAATCCAGGGATGGGTAGATAAGAATTGGATACTATATGGAGAGTAGCATGCTGTTGTAAAGGATAGATCATGTCTCAGTAACGTACTCACTTTTTTTTCAGAAAACGACAGCTGAGTTGGATAAAGGTAATGGCTACATGGCAATAACTGGTGGGCTTTGCAAAGGCTTTTGACAAGATACCACATGGGATTGTTACATAAATTGCAGCAAATGGGAATGAATATGAAGTTGGTGAAGTGGATAAGAAGGTGCTGATAGAGAAATATCAGATAAGAGTTTAATGAGGAGTCTCCAAATAATACAGCAGCATGCAGCAGAGCACTGTATTCAGGCCACTGCTATTTAATTTGTACACTAATGATACAGGAAATGACCATAGGGAAAATATTCAGTCGTTTGCTCATGATGCAAAACTGGTAGAGAAATAGTCAATAAAGACACTTATGAAAACTTGCAGGAAGATTTAAACAAACTGGCAGCAGATCATCAGTTTAATGTGGCAAAGTGTAAGGTTATGCATCTGGTGGTGAAATAATTACCAGTCACATACTATACTGATGGAACTGTACTCCAGCAAATCAACAAAGCCAGGAATTTGGAAGTGTTTGTGGATAGTGACTAAGTTCAGAAGGCATACTGCAAAAATGGCTAATATAATTCACAGAATTACCTGGTTATTGAAGAACAGCACAACAAGCAGGGATAAGGAGTTATATTTTATTATAAGGCCTTTATAAGACCCCCCCCCACACACACACCTAATCAGAACTACTTTGCACAGATATAGGCCTGGGTTTCTTTGGGATGAGGAAGAAGCCACTGACAACAATGGAGGAGTCTAAATGCTTCTTATGATGACAGGTTGAAGATTTGTGGGTTACAGAAATTGGACAAAATGAGAGAGATGTATAAGTTTAAGGTTTTTATAGGTTTAATACAGAGGAATTTTTTTAGTGGGACTGGTTGTTCGTGTGTGGAGAGAAACTGGGGAGGGGGGTATCCCTGGAAATTGAGCAACAGTGTGATTAGAAAGGATATGAGGACTAAATATTTTGCTTGGAGAGTGGTGAACAAGTAGAATTAGTTGCAACATTGGTGAATGCATTCAAAGCAAAGTATGACATATATTGAATAAATGTTGGTTAGTGTTTGGCATAGTTTATAGCCTTCTTTGATGAATCTACATTGAGTTGCCTAAGCAATAATAAGAATAAATACTTCCCTATATTCAATGATTTCTGATAAATTTTAGTAACAAAGTTTCGATGCATATAAGAACAAATTAAGGACTGAATAATCTGATTCAAATTATATATAATGCTATCAGATTAAAATCATCATTTTATTAAACTGAAATTCAAATTGTGATGAATTTTAACAGAATTGATCATAAACAGCCATGTCAGATCAGAGGCAGGATCTCCCTAGCATGACAGTGGCTTTACCCAACTGAACCCTTACAGTCAGTCCAAAAAACAGTATAGAAATTTTAAACATAAAACTTCATGTACTGCAGACAGCTTCTGGTATTAAGACCACATGTTGTTAGATATAATAACAAGTTTAAGAAAATAAACAAATATAACCCTAAAAGTTTCATAAGTCATCAGGCTTACTCGTACATCTTTAGGGGTGCAAGCCAAAGTTATACACAAAGAAAAAAGACTAGAAACAATTAATTAATTAATGTTATCAAAACTTGAATTAAAAATACATTAATTGCTGTATACGTGTTGGAACAATGCTAGTTGTTGCTGTTATTTTGTAGCATCTCATGTGTTCTGATTAGATTTTTTAATGAAAGCAGACTATCGTATTAAGCCTTGGTTTTTATTACATTGTGTGAGGACCCTTAGCATTTCAGAGGCTTCCTTGAGCTTTCTTGTAAAACAGTTATGATCAATATAAGGCATTTTTGTTTGTTGCAAAACCTGATTTATGCTATCTTCTTTGTTCGATGGTTAAAAAAAAAAGCTACTTGAATGTTGTACTCATGGAGCAACTTTGCCACTTTGTCCATAACATTCTTGATGTAGAATAGCATGATTGCATTCTTAAAATCTTGTTTAAGTAAAGGAGATGTATTAAGAATTTTATCGATCAAATTGGGTTCTTAACCATTGAGGATGAGGTTATGCTTCAGGTAGCACAGTTCTTCATTCCTGTTAAATGACATATTGTATGCTCTATCTCTTAAATGTTTTAATCATGCCAATCTATTATAACAGATGATGATGTGAAGTGGCATGTAAAAATATTCCAGTTGCAGTAGGTTTTCTGTACACTAAAAAGGTCAAAATCACTTTTCTTTTTCATTTATTTTGAAGAGGATATTGAGGAACAGTAATTTTTTGTGATCTTCCAGTTCAAGAGTAAATTTTGTTGGGATGTGAGCTGTTTAGATAATCTTTAAAATGAATTAAGTCACCCATTGTTCCTGATCAAACAAAGAAAATATCGTCAATGTAACGTAAACATGTTTTTGGTTTCTTGTGATAGTTTGATAATGTAAGTCTGATGACTTACAAAACTTGTAAGGTATGTTCATTTGTTTTATTAAACTTGTTATTTATCTAACAACAAGTGGCCTCAACACTGTCTAAAGAACTGCCAAACCACAGAAATTTTATATTCAAAACTTCGTGTATTTAACACAATATATATATTTTAAAATTGTGACACGTGTGGAGACAGGAATCAAGACATAAGTCTTGAATAAAATGCATTTTTATTCAAGGATGGTTCCTAATTTATTAATTACAAATCACTCTGAAAGAAAAAAAAAAGTACTACCTAAATATAGCATTTTGCACTCAACTGATGTTGCAGTATGGCACTGCTACAAAGTTACAGTACTTCTAATTTTTTAGGAAATGACAATGTAAACTATATTATTAATTATAAAAACTTTAATTAATAACGACTTATATTTTGGCAATGTTACAATGCCATCTTCAGGGATCACAAAACAATGATATGTGCATGCAGGCACTAACACTAAGCAAATTGCTACAACCACCCCAAAAAATATTAAAAACAGTTAACTACTCATGCAACCAATTTGGGTGCATGAGACTACCCCAAATTTGGGAAGCTTACATATTAAGATACAAATACCAAATAATATCCTAAAAGCTATCATAAGTATATATGAAAATAATCAAATACAAATAAGATTAAATCGTGAGCTATCATATAAGAGAGAGATAAACCAAGGGGTTCCGACAGGGATGCCCCTCTCAGCAACTCTCTTTAATATTTACCTAAATGAAATAACAATAAAATGGAATAAAAATTTCCATCAAGGCATTAAACTTTCTTCTACTGTGAACTTAAACACTCTCCTTTTTGCCGACGACCAAATAATAATTACAAATTCTGAAGATAATTTACAGAAAGCTATTTTAGATCTAAACGAGATTGCCAAAGATTATGGTATGATAATATCAACAGAAAAACCCAAAACTATGGCCTTTAAAGGACAAGATCCAAGAACAGGTAAATTCATTTAACTACCTAGAATGTATGATCACATATGAAAATGAAAAAAAATATAAACCTAAAAATTGCAAAGTATTTAAAAATAACAGGTGCCATTCTATATTTAAACCAAACCTAGTTCAAAAACAAACCAGACTAAAATTATACAATACATTAACCCTACCAGTCTTATTGTATGGAAGTGAAATCTGGACAATAAAACAAAAAGACAAATGAAGATTAATAACAGTAGAAATGAAGTTTATGAGAAAACTGCAAAGTCTCTATTTGATCACAAAAGAAACAAAGAAATTATGAAAAAATTAAACCAAGAATCAGTAATAGAAAAAAATTAAAAAATATAAACATAAATGGATGGAACACGTTCAAAGAATGAAAACAGAAAGATTACCAAAACAAGCCATTAGGAAAAAGAAAACCAGGACGTCCTCTTAAAAGATTCAATGATGACTTCTAAGGCCAAAATAGGCCACGTTAGGTCTAAATCCTTGATGATGACATTTTAAGATTATCAGCCCAAAGACAAAGACAACCCAAATTAGCCTGCTAAGGGGCACATTTAGGAATCTAGGACCAACTTCAGTCTTATTTATTTAGTGTTAGTGCCTAAGTACACATATCATTGTTTTGTGATCCCTGAAGATGGCAATGCAATATTGCCAAAATATAAGTTACTAATTAAACTTTTTGTAATTAATAATATAGTTAATGGTGTCATTTCCTTAAAAATCAGAAGCATGTCTAATCAATGTATAAGCCTATCTACAAAGTTGCAGTAATCTAATAGACAAGCTTAGGTGATGAACATTATTCATTACTTATGTTAATGATAATACAACACCAAACAAACTATAAAAAAATATGTTTTATTAACTGGATTATATTTCACTGGATTTCAAACAAGCATCTGAAGATGCTGTTTTGACAGACTGTAACAGACTGTAACATGTCACATGTTAACTGTAACTATATGTTACAGTTAACATGTGACAATGAGTAAGGAAAACATTTAAATTGAAATGGACAAAAGATCTCAAGTCCTAATTTGGCAGTCTCTAATGTTGTAAAAAATATTACAGCTATGTAGGAGTTGCTCTTCTAAAAAGTTATTTTTAGAGTAAGCCATGAATATGAAGCATTCCCCTAAACTGGAAATGAGTATGGATGGATTAATTTGCCAAAAATTTGTAGGAAGTCATCTTAAGATAACAGTCTTACAAATTTTTGGAAAATTAATCCGTCCACACTCATTTTCAGTTTAGGAGAATGCTTCATAGGTATGGATTACTTTAAAAATAATCTTTCTGATCTGTAACAACTTCCACATTGCACAATGGTTTTTTTCCATCTAATCCTGTGTAAAGGGATACCCAAAGCATGGTCTGCCAGTTCATGCTTTGGACACCACTCTATCCACAGTAGGCCAAGTCACAGTCACGTGGAACTTCATACACTCCAGGATGTGCTACGGGATAGAATTTATCACATGGTTTGAATGTGATGTGAAGGTTATATTTTATTAGTACTTTTTCATATGCACCTTAGACGTAAGATATGACATAAGATATAGGAATAAGGTACAACGTAAGGAATAGGAATAATAATAATTATTATTATTAACATTTGACCTTCATGGAGAGAGACATTGTGGGAGGTACACACAATGCTAATCCAACCATGCTTTAAACTGACTGAATGTGTCTACACCCACAACACACTCAGGCAATGCATTCCACTCATTAACCACTCTCCATGCAAAGAACCTACTCCTAACTCCTCTGCTCATGCCCTCTTTATACAGTTTCCAGTGATGGCCTCTAGTTCTACCCCTTCTCCCATTCTATGAAAAATCTCTTCCATGTCAACCTGATAACAACCCCTGACTAGCTTATATGTCTCAATTATCCCCCCCCCCCAATCTCCTCCTATTCACAAGACTCTAAAACTCATATTCTTTTCAATCTGTCCTTGTACAACATTCCAAGAAAACTGACCACCTTTGTGAATCTTCTCTGGACCCTTTCTAACATATCCTCATCACCATGAAAACCTGGCAACTAAATCTGTGCACAATCATTCATATGAGATCTGATCAAGACCTTATACAATGGCATCATAACCTTTCTATTTCTGCACGTCAGGGTACTCTGCATCATTGCCATTATCTGACGGCCACAACTTGTGCAATGTGGCCCACTAATTTCAGTTCGTTGTCCACCATCACTCCTAGATCGCTCATCTCCTCTACTGCCCTTAAAGATTCCCCACCAAGGGCATGCTTTGCACCCCATTATTGCTTACCAAATTTCAAAATTCTTACATTTTGCAACATTGAACTGACAGTTCCAATTACCTGCCCATTCATGCAATCTATTCAAGTCCTCTTGTAAGGCCATAACATTTGCTTGACTCTGCATTGCTCTTCCCCAGTTTTGCATCATCTGCAAACAACTGTATATCACTAGTTAAACCCATCCCAATATCATTAACATACAAATTGAACAAAATTGGCCCCAAAACTTACCCCTGCAGCCCACCACTAGTGAAGTTTCTCTTTCAAGATAGCAGCCCCATAAACAACTTTCTGATACCTATCTGACAGCCAGTCACTGATCCGACTCAGAAGTCTGTTATCCAATCCCATCTGTTTCAATTTATTTAAGACCTTGTCATGTGGTAGTCTATCACAAGTTTATCAAATCCAAGTACACCACTGCATATGCATCTTCCCTGTCCAAGATATTTGTCACTTTGTTATAGTACATAAGTAAGTTAGTGAAACACAATGTTCCCTTAACAAACTCATGCTAATAACCAAAGAGAATACTGCTGTTATCAACCCATTTCTGTATCCTGCTTCTCACCAATCTCTCTAGTACCTTCACCACAACTCCAGATATAAAGTGTGGGTGTTATGATCATCGAGTTTCCAACTCCTGGCGACTCCAAGAACATACACTCTCCATTCCGATCTGTCCCTGACCCTGTCTTTCAGAATCTCCAAGTGCACTCCAGTTGCTTCTTTAACTCCATTCACACATCTAATTCTTGGTCTTCCTCTTCTCCTGCTTTCATCAACTTTAGCAAGCATCATCATCTTCTCTAGACTGTCATTTGCTCACATAATATGTCCGAACAATTTTTGCTTGATGATCATAGCTTCAAGGGAGCAATCTGGCTTTATTCTGTCTATCACTGATTTATTGGTTTGCTTTGCAGTCCATGGTATTCTTAGTAAGCGTCTCCAAACCCATAATTCAAATGCATCTATCTTCTTTCTTTCACTCTTTCTCAGGGTCCAACTTTCACATCCATACAGCACCACAGGAAATACCATTGCTTTCACGATTCTGATTTTTGTTGTGAGGCTAATATCTTTATCTTTAAAGATCTTGGTTAAATTTGTCATTGATTTTTTTCTGAGTAATAATCTTCTTCTAACTTCTTCAGTACAATAACCATCTTTATCAATTCGGGATCCTAGGAACACAAAATTGTTAACTACTTACATTTTCTCCCCATCTACTTCAAAATCATTAAGTTCACATGTTGCCATAATTTTTGTCTTTTTGAGGTTAAGTTTAAGACCACATTTAGCACTTTCTTCTTTAACTTTCATAATAAGTTCCTTCAAATCTTCTTTGCATTCTGCTAGCAAGGTGGTATCATCTGCATACCTCAAATTATTAATATTTTTTTCCACCAATTTTAATTCCAACTGAAGATTCCTCCAGCCCTGCCATTCTTAAAATGTATTCGCTGTCCAAGTTAAACAGGTATGGAAATAAAATACATCCTTGTCACACCCCTTTACCTATTGTGAAATACTCAGTTTCTCCAAGATCTTTTCGGACAGTAGCTTCTTGTTCATAATAAAGATTCCTCAGAAGGATAATGAAATGCTCTGTGACTCCCACTGTTCTTTCCACAGTTTAACATGATCTACAGAGTCAAAAGCCTTGCTATAGTCAATGAAACAAGGTAGACATTCTTGTGCTCTTTCTATTATCCATCTCACATTGGCAATTTGATCTCTTGTTCCTCTGCATTTTCGAAATCCTGCCATGAGAAATCAATGCTATAGTTCTGTCATTTTTGCACTCTCTTGCATCGCCTTTCTTCAATAAAGGTATATAAACTGATTTTTTCCATTCCCCATTACAGTGTTATCACCAACCTTTATGCAGTGGAACAATTTTACCCTCCTTCCACTCCTTTGGAACCTGTGCTGATGTAAGACTTCAGCCAATTCCCAGGAACATTCCCTTAAGATATGTGGTGATATGTCATCAAATCCTATTGCCTTATTGACATCAAGGTTATTTATGAAATACCTCCTGCTCATTCACAATTAAGCCATCCCCTCCTATGTCCTCTACACTTAATTTCCTCATGATTCCACCCTGATCAGGATGAAACACCTTTACAAACTGATCACTGAATATCTCAACAATGTCTTGTGCAGCAGTTACCATTTTACTACATTCATCCATTAACTTCATCTTACCATGATCATTCTTCCTTCTACTTGCCACATACCTAAAAAACTCTCTAGGGTTTTTCTTTGCCTAATTTGTCAATTTCTGCTCATACTCTACTTTTGCTTTCCTTACTAACTGAGTCACTCTCCTGGCTTGTTCTTTCTACTCTTCATGTGATGATTATTATCATTATTCATCTTGTACTTTTTCCAAATTACAGGCAGCCCTTGGTTTACGACAGTTCAATTTATGCCGATTCACAATAACGCCTGCACGTGCTTTCTTATTGGTGTGGTCTGACTGAGAAACGACGCTAGCAGGGCAGGCACTCTAGTGTTTGAGTGTTTACCAAGCTACTACGACATATATGTATCAAACCTAATTTTACTGTTGAATCTATCTAATTGTTCTATTTAATTTTTTTTTTTTTTTACATACATACGTATTTATCTCAAGGGCTGCCTGTACTTTTTCCAAAGTACAGGCAGCCTTCGGTTTACGACAGTTCAATTTATGCGATTCACAATAACGCCTGCGCATGCTTTCTTACTGTAGTGTGGTCTGACTGAGAAATGATGCTAGCAGAGCAGGAACTCTAGTGTTTGAGTGTTTACCAAGCTACTACGATATATATGTATCAAACCTAGTTTTACTGTTGAATCTATCTAATTGTTCTATTTAATTTTTTTTTTTTTTTTTTACATACATATGTATTTAAATTGATAAAGTGATAAAGTACGTAATTACATACCATGTCCGATAAAAGAAGAAGTGCAGAAAAGTTAGCAGAACTTGGTGTTAAGAAGGCGTGGAATTCAATCACTCTTCTTTTCAAGTTTGAAAAGAAGAGTGATTGAATTTATACTCATTGAAGGCGATTTGAAGAATGGAAGATGGGCAGACACATGCTAATGTCTGTAGAAGTATGAACTTACCTCCATCAACTATTACAACAATTATGAAAAATCCAGATAGAATAAAATAGTCTGCGCAACAATCTATGGCAGTACTAAATGCAAAACATGTAAGTTATAGCAGGGATAAACTTCATGAAAAAATGGAAAAATTATTATCATTATGGGTGAATGACTTGAATCAGAAAAACATTCCTCTGATGCAGGTTGTAACTGAGAAAGCAAAAACAATTTTTGAGGATCTTAAAAAGACAGATGGAGGTGAAAAAACAGTTTTAGGAAGCAAAGGTTGGTTCATGAGATTTAAATCTCGAAGTAAGTGCCATAGTGTCAAATTATGTGGTGAGGCGGTAAGTGTAGATGTTGCTTTTCCTAAAGAATTTCAAAACTGTGTAGAACAAGGAAGTTATCCTCCTGATCTCATTGTTAATGTTGATGAGACTGGGCTCTACTGGAAAAAATTGCCATCACACACCTTCATTTTCTGTGAAGAACATTCTGCTCCAGGTTTTAAAGCTGCGAAAGATAGACTTACGCTTTTGTTGGGTGCAAATGTCTCTGGAACTTTGAAGCTTAAACCAATGTTGGTGTATCATTCACAGACACCATGCACCTTCAAGGGGTCTAAAAGCCATGTTGCCAGTCTATTGGAAACGGAACAAGAAAGCTTGCCTTACACAAGACGTTTTTATAGATTGGTACACAAATTATTTTTGTCCTACCGTGCTTCGCTTCTGTAAAGAAAATGATTTGCCAGCCAAGGCATTGCAACTCTTGGATAATGCCCCTGGACATCCTCAAAAACTTTGCTGAAGTAAGAACAACATTGGATGTCAAGGTTGTTTACATGTCCCCAAACACAACATCACTTTTGCAATCGATGGATCAGGGGATTATATCAATCTTCAAAGCCTATTACCTCCATATAACATTTATGGAAATGGTAAGAGTCTTGGACACCTCAAGAAAAACTATTACTACAATTATGGCGGTCATTCAATATTATACAATTATGGCGGTCATTCAATATTTTGAAGGGCATTAACACCATCAAGGCAGCTTGGAATGAAGTGTCAGCAAAGTGTTTAAAAGGAGCATGGCGAAAACTTCTTTCAGCATTTATGCATGACTTCGAGGAATTAGAGCAAGAGGAGAATGTTATTGAAGATGTTACCAAGCTTGTGCGAGAGGTTTGATTGGATGATATTACAGCTGAAGATGTGACAGAAGTCTTAGAGAGCCATGATAAACTGCTTTCCAATGAAGACTTGAAAGAATTAGCCAAACAATTAAGTCAACATCCAAAGGAGGAGGAGAAAGAAAATGAAGACGGTCCTCTGAGAGACATAAAAACAGCCGATTTACAGAGTATCCTTGCAAGCATAGAGACATTCACTGATGAACTCTGCAAAATGGACCACAATTGGGAACGGAGTACGAATGTAAAAAGGAGTGTGATCGCATCTATTCAACCTTACACTGAATTCCTTAAAGAGAGAAAAAGAAAATCTAGGCAATTAACACTGGATACTTTTTCAAAAAAAATGCAGGTGATCTGAAACCAGGAACTTCAACATAGAAATATGCAACATCTTTTCGAAGTTTCATATTTTTTGCAGCATTTATTTTCTTACTGCTCAACTCCTTGTTCCATGTTATAGCTCCAAGCTATCTCCTAAGCTTGTCATAATCACCAGCCTTATAATTCCACATATATCCTTTCTTCACAAATGTCTGCATATGACTAGCCACAATACAGGTGATTACTTCATGATCACTTTCACCAACTGGAGGAAAGTGTGAAACCCCTTTCACAATTATATCTGCTGATGAAATGATCAGATATAGAACTCTTGATCCTTGTATCCCTCCTTTACGTGCTGCATGAGATAGTTATTTCTCAAGAACTCAAGAAATTCATTTTCCTTATTCCCAAATGCTATCTCTCTCAATTCATTCCAGTCTACACCGCCATAATTAAAATCACCCATAATAACTACCCTTCCTTTATTCACTAATCACTAAATGTATAAGTTGTTTATACATTTCTTCATCACCACCCTCCACATTCCCAGGCCTATAACACGTTCAATTAAACACGTCTTTCTCTCAACCTGCATGTTACGCTGCCTCATAACCATTGCCACTCTTTCCCCCTTTCATGTCTACCTTATGTGGACTTAATTCCCCTGTTATCATCAGCAGCAGCACACTCTCCCTGCCTTCTTACCCTTTCTATCCTCGTGAAAAATACTGTATCCTTCCATTTCTATTCCTGTTAGAACATCATCTTCATTCAACCATGTTTCACTTATTCCAATGATTATGGGGATGAATAAACTCAATTACTGAAACCTTTTCATCCCCCTTATTTCTGATACTTCTGGCATTTGTAAACAAACACAGCAGTTCATTTTTAGGTCTATAGCCATTCCTATCTAAGTCATGTGTTGGTTGTGATTTCCCCACCACACCTGCCCAATCACCTTTATCACCATCACTTACCACATATATCTGCTCAGTTTCAACTTCCCCACCCACATCATAATATACTCCATCTTCATACACACATTCACTGTCACTTTCAACATCCACTCTCCCTATGCCATGGAACTCTCACTTGAGCTCCCCCCCCCATTTCCCTGTTCTTGCATTCCCATTCTCTTTTCATCTCTCAGACTACTACTACTACTGTTCCCACTGCTGAGCACGTCTGTCTCTTCAGTACCACTCTCATGATTTTTTGCTTCATCTCTTTCCTCTGATCTCTTGAATGCATCATACACATTGTATTTCCATCCAGCAACACTTTCTCCAGTACACTCACTTGAAAGCCATTTAAATGCAACTCATCATGCCTGTATAATTTATTCTTCTCTCAAACACATGCCATATATCCACAAACTTCACTCCCTTCTCCTCACACAGCTCTGCTAGTATACATTCATGATTTTGCCTCTCTGTCACAACTCATCATCGTCATACCTACACACTGACAACCTTTCCTACTACACTGTTATCTTTCACTCTTCTCAATAGTCTCCTGATATTCGTCCTCATATTGTTCTTATGTCTACTTAGATCATTTGTTCCTACAATCAAGACTAATTCTCTTGCTGGTTTCTTCCTCATGTCCAACATCTTAATTATCCTACTCATTCTCTCACCTGGATAATGATGTTTTGTTCTTGTGTGTTTGAGGAGGAGGGGGGGGGGAAATAGGAGACCATGTAGTATTTTATCTATTTTGTAAGAGCTGCAGTGATTGGTCAGGAAAGTATGTGAAGATAATTAAGTTTGGTGGAAAGAGCTGCATCAGTAGAACAAATAGCCCTAGCTCTGTGAGTAAGTGTTTTTAGAATATCATACTGTTGGGCTGGATGATGATGTAAGTGTTTATGTAGATATCTTTTTTGTGCATTGGCAAAAATAAACTTCCCTGTTATACCTAAACAAGTTCCATAACTAGAAATTATAATGAACACAAAATGGAGCATCTACAGTCTTCCACCTTGAATAGCCAATAATGTGCATATAGACACAGCTAGCATCCTAAAAACAAATCTAAACCATCTAAAATTAATATACCACAGAATGAATTGGCTGCCTTAAAAAAAGTTATATAAGAATAAAAATATAATGATTATTAAAGCTGATAAGGATAATTCCATAGTGTTTGTGAATCAAGAGGATACCAATAATAAAAAAAAAAAAAGCAGGATCTCCTAGCTAACAGTTTTACTTACAAAATTATTGATTGAGACCTCAGTATGTCTCAAAAGTCTCAGTATGTCTCAGCCCTCCCCCCCATATCATTACACTTTGTTGATGATATGTTTATCATTGGGCCCCATGAACAAGACACTTTGGATTCTTTTATTAATGACCTAAACAGCCAACACTCCAAAATCCACTTCACAGTAGAAAAAGAATCTAATAATTTGTTTTCCTTTTCTTGATAAATTAGTTGTTTGGCTTTCAGATGATTCACTATCCTTTACCATTTATAGAAAGCCAACACACCAACAACAAGATATCTACATAAACAATCATCCAGTGCAAACAGTATGGTATTCTAAAAACACACACAGAACTAGGGCTATTTGCTCAAATAATGTAGCTCTTTCCACTGAACTTAGATATCTTCGTCATACTTTCCTGGCCAATGACTACAGCTCCTACAAAACAGATAAAATATTACATGGCATACTACTACTACTTCCTCCTCAAACATACAAAAACTAAACACCATCATTCCTATACCCAATGTCTGAGGTACATCTGAAAAGATAGACAAAGTACTAATAAAATATAACCTTTATAGGCCACATTATGTTAGCAACTCTGATCTGCTCCCCTAAGGATAAATTCCATCCTGTAGCACATCCTGGAGTGTATAAAGTTACATGTGACTGTGACTTGGCCCACTAAGGACAGGAAGATCTGTTAACATCCACCTTGGAGAACATAAAAAATACATTTGCTATCGTGGTTTGGACCTTAACACATGATTTGATGGAAAAAACCCAATGTGCTATACAGAAGTTGCTAGAAGTCAAAAAGATTATTTTTAGAGTCAGAATGGCTATGAAGCATTCTCCTAAACTGAATAATGGTTGCATTAATATGCCAAAAATCTGGGCGACTTATCTTAACCCCCCGCAATGCTCCCCGGGGTGACACGTTACCCCAGGTGACTCCATTTTCTTCTACACATTAGTTGCGGATGTGCACAGCGCTTCCCCCACCCAGCTATACTCTAGCCAACGATCGTTCTCCACATCAGTCAATGAGTGAGTGTAATTAATGAAGTATATGTCATTCTGTAAGACTGTTGGGGTGATAGCATACCCTGGTGAGCATTAGTGTGTGTTAAATTTGTGTTAGGCACCACAGCTATTTCTATCAATGCACAGTGACAAAAAAGTTGATGAAATCTCTAAGCAACCAGAAGTTAAACTTTTTTATAACAACACAAAAGGTGGTGTTGACAGTTTCGACCAGATAGCTCACAACTACCTGGTCGAAACGAAATCCAAAGAGCCGCAAAACCAGAAGATGGCCTCTGCGCTATTTTTATGGCATGCTGGATCAAGCAGGAATCAATTCACAGATAATTCTTCCAGTCAGCAACTAAGAAGCAGATGATTAGGTGCCAACACTTGAAGAATTTGGGCTTGAATCTTGCGACACCACACATGAAAAGGAGAGTGGCTCAGCCACTGTCTAGAGAACTTATGAATATCATAAAGAAAGTTCTGAATAGCCAAAGCGATGAAGACACCGATGCTGGTCCTGCTGAGGCTGAGTGACCTCCAGAACCAAAAGTGAAGAAGCAAGCTAGATGTCAGATCTGTCCACGAGCCAAGGACCGGAAAACCAAAGTCCATTGTTCAGTATGTGACATTTTTGTGCATATGCAGATCACAGGAAAGACATTTGTGATGAATCTGCTAGAAAGAATTAACCTTCTACATGATTTATATACTGATTTTGATGCATTTTAAACTTTTATTAGATTTACTAACTACAAATCATTCACATGGTAGAAAAATGTTTTATTTTTGTGTAATATATTACTAAAGCAAACATCAATTTTTGATACTCATTGTTTGTTTTGTGTAAATAAGTTTGTCATTTGTATTGTAAGGTATTTTTTTCTTCATGTACATTTTAACTGAAACCAACAACACATTTGCACAAGAAAAATTAGGATATATTCTTTTTTTTTTTATGTTTTCGTTAGAAAGTATGACACTTGGTAAATATCAGTAAAAATTTAAAATTACATAATATTGTATTTTATTTTCCCTTCGTTTTTCTCTTTTCAAAATATCATAGTAGGTAAAATCTGTTAATAGCTTGGGCTATCTAAACACAATAACAATTTCAATTACCTATAGTGGAGGGGAGGGAGGGGGGAAAGAAATGTCGTGGGGTGACAGCATACCCCAGATGAGCAGCGATGATGTCTAAAAAAGGGTGAGCAGTCAAGGGTTAAGATCAACTCCTACATAACTGTAATACTTCTTTTTTTTTTACAACATCAGAGGGTGCCAAATTAGGACTTTAGATCTTTTGTCCATTACAACTTCAATGTTTCACTTACTCATTGTCACATTGTTAAATGTTACTTGTAGTGTGCTCTGAAGATGCTGATTTGAAATCTAGGGAAATATAAGTCAGTTAATAAAACATCTTTTTTATAATTTAGTTCATTTGGTGTTGTAATATCATTAAAATAGTTATGAAAAAGTTGTAGAATAAGCATCAGATTTCACAAGATCTCATATTTATGAGATCTTGTGAAATCTCATAAGGAAGATTTTAGATTCCAACAAACATTGCTTATTCTATAAAAGTATATTCAATGAAATATCTAATTATAAAAATATAAGACTGCATGATAGAGCTTACCTTGTGACTGTTTTCATGATTCTTAAAGCGGGTGTAATAATGTACAAATCGTTTTAATTCTTGCATCTGTCTATTTCTGGCTTCTGCCTACAAACATAAATATGTATAATCTTTTGAAATGGAAGAAATATCTCAGCATTATATATGAAATAAAATCTAATATTATATTCTGAATTCGTTATATTCAGAATAAAATGGTCCCATGAAAATTCAGTGAAATAGTTAACCAAAAGACAATTTGCAAAAAAAGCAATTTCTATATTAAAAAAAAAATTCCTTGGAAAATCTATTAATTCAAGAAAAAAAAAAAAAAAACTAATAATTATCTGTGAATTGCAGTTTGAGGTGGTAACTGCAATTCAATTGAAACTGTTACTACCAAAATGCATTCTAGTATTAAAAGTTATTTTCAACACACAAGATGTGCATTTCAGGAAGTAACTGAAATTTAACTGAAATTTTTACTACCAAAATATATTCTAGTATTAAAAGTCACTTTAAACACAACATAAGATATGCCACTCACAGTAGTAACCATAATGAAATAATAATAAAAAGGAATAAAAAATTTCAATCAAGGTATTAAAAACATTCCCCTACTGTAAATTTCAACACTATCCTTTTTGCTGATGACCAAATAATAATTCTGAAGATAACTTACAGAAAGATATTTTAAATTTAAATGAAATTGCCAAAGATTATGGAATAATAATGTCAACAGAAAAATAAAAAACGATGGCATTTAAAGAACAAGATCCAATAAGAACTAAAACAGTAATAGATAACAAGATTTTAGAACAGGTGAATTCGTTTAACTACCTAGGATGTATGAAGATATAAATCTAAAAATTGCAAAATATTTAAAAATAGCAGGTGTAATTAATTCTATATTTAAACCTAACCTAATTCAAAAACAAACCAGACTAAAAGTATACAATACATTAGCCCTACCAGCCCTATTGTATGGAAGTGAAATCGGGACAATAAAACAAAAAGACAAACAAAGATTAATAACAGCTGAAATGAAGTTTATGAGAAAAACTGCAAAATATACTCTATTTGATCACAAAAGAAATGAAGAAATTACGAAAGAAGTAAACCAGGAATCAGTAATAGAAAAAATTTAAAAATATAAACATAAATGGATGGAACATGTTAAAAGAATGAAAGCAAGTATATGTACGCTGATGACCTAGCAATCCTACATCAATCTACTTCCTTTGCCAACCTGGAATCAACCTTGAACATCCTGGAAGAGTACTTCAAGCAGTGGTACTTGAAGCCAAATCCAACAAAAACTGTGTCCACAGTATTTCACCTGAACAATGCAGCGGCAAACCGACACTTCAACCTTTCTTTCTGTGGAAAAATGGTAGAATTCAAGCCTCACCCGAAATACCTTGGATTGAGCCCGGACAGAAGCCTAACCTATAAAAGGCACATCACCAACCTGTCCAACAAAATTAAAATGAGAAACAATATCATTTCAAGGCTTGCTGGAACAACCCGGGGTTGTGGTGCAGAAGTCCTAAGATCATCTGCACTAGCCCTCGTATTCTCTGCAGCAGAATATTGTGCCCATGTCTGGGAAAGAAGTGCACACACACTAACATTATAGACACCAAACTAAACTCTACCATGTGCACAATTAGTAGGACAGTGAGAAGCACCTCTCTCTCCTGGCTGCCTGTCCTATCTAACATTGCTCCGCTAAACATACGGAGAAGACAAGCCTCGATTAAAGAATTTAATAAAGAATTCAACCTTTCTTTCTGTGGAAAAATGGTAGAATTCAAGCCTCACCCGAAATACCTTGGATTGAGCCCGGACAGAAGCCTAACCTATAAAAGGCACATCACCAACCTGTCCAACAAAATTAAAATGAGAAACAATATCATTTCAAGGCTTGCTGGAACAACCCGGGGTTGTGGTGCAGAAGTCCTAAGATCATCTGCACTAGCCCTCGTATTCTCTGCAGCAGAATATTGTGCCCATGTCTGGGAAAGAAGTGCACACACACTAACATTATAGACACCAAACTAAACTCTACCATGTGCACAATTAGTAGGACAGTGAGAAGCACCTCTCTCTCTCCTGGCTGCCTGTCCTATCTAACATTGCTCCGCTAAACATACGGAGAAGACAAGCCTCGATTAAAGAATTTAATAAAGCAATGAGCAACCCACTCCTGCCTCTGCACCAGACTCTCATAAATCTACCTAGTCTTCACCTAAAATCTAGAAGTCTTTCTGGTCCATGGACTAACTCTCTTCAGCTTCCTTGCCATCAACATCTGACATGTGGAGAAAATACTGGTCCAACAATCTTCCAACAAACAGCTTCCTGGTAGAAGATCCCTGTGCTCCGCAGCCTGGTTTTGCTCTTCTTAGGAAGATTTGGTCATCAATCAACAGGATCAGAACAAACCAGGGTGGCTACCTATTATATGAATGAAGACTGTTAGACCACCCTTATTGTGTTGTTCTCCTGCAGCTCAGATGATTACTCATATTGTAAATGACTGCCCAAGGTGCCAATTTCAAGGTGACAGATGAGGCTTGGATTGGCTTTCCAGACTGGACTTTGACCTGTAGCTGTTTTGTATTCCTTTTGTCATAAGAATAAATAAATAAATTTTGTGTTCCATTGTTAACATACTGAAGATGCCCTTGATACTTAGGACAAAATTTTTCATCATTCAAATTTACTTCCACGTAAGTTGTAGTTTGCATCTTTAATTTCTACAAACGTAACAGTTTACATACCTATTTTGAAGCAATTAACTTTTTTTTTTCTCCTTTGCTTCTTGTGCACATACATTGTACTGATGTGTGTGTGTGTGTGTGTGTGTGTGTGTGTATGTGTGTAAGAAGGCTTTTCAGAAGTTTCTATTATTAGAATTATTAATAATGTAACTGTTTGATTGGCATGGAGGACCATGTTCTCTAGGCATCTAGTTCTCTCAAATTAAAAGTCTATTGTGTCTGATTCATATGAAAGTATTAATGCAAGCCCACAAGGCTAATATTAGAGATGCAATGCATTTCCATAGAGATAAAAATGCAAGCATTATTATGATGCATAGCAATATAATAAATTAAAAATTTATTGAATAATGACACCTGTGGAGTATCCACAACTATAAAATAACACTTATACCACAGTAAAAATAAATGTAAATATTTTATCTATCATATTGTAAGACATCATCAGTATAAACAGCGAACAACAATAAGGAACTGAATAAATAAACAGTAAAGCACGTGTTAAATCAGAATCCCTCTACGTAAATAGTTACATGTTCATAGATTAAAACTACTGGGCTGAAAATAATTAAAGTTACTTAAAAATAAAATATACACTGAGTTAGCTTTGCATTAAGAACATCCCCAATTTACATATTTGGCACAATAATGAAGTACCAAGTGATATAATTGTCATGTGCAGCTACTATAAATGGGAACACTAAACCTTTGTACATAATTAGTAACTGTTTGCCAGTGATGGGAAAAAGTGGTAAAATTTGACCATAGGTAGATAGTTGGGACCTGGAGGGCAGGTGCCAGTATTTTGGAAACAGCCAAACTTGTTGGTTGCTCCTGAACCTGTATCAAGGGTGTACCAGGAGTGGATTAACAATGAACAGAAATCCAGCAGAAGGGCTCACATTGGTCAGCCAAGCATGGTTGATCCTATAGGTGAATGTTGGGCGTCACAACTGGTATCTCAGCAACAACCACAGTCACACAGCTCACCCACCAGTTCGAAGTTCAACACACTTCCACATGCACCATGCAGCATACCTTGCTTCTCCTGGGGTTCCAGTACCGAAGGCCAACTAGGTTATCCATGATAATGATGGACAGGCATCACAAACAATGCCTCGTGTGGGCCAAGGAATGTCAGCAATGGATCCTCAACAGATGGAAGTAGATCATCTGAAGTGATGAATCCCATTTCCTGCTGCACCATGCTGATGGCTGGGTTAGCATTTGGCATAAACAGCATGAAGCCCTATCCCCTGATTGACAGTTGGGGTTCAACAGGCCGATGAATGTGGTGCTACGGTCTGAGGAGCTTTTTCATGGCACACCCTAGGGCCATTGGTTATCATAACACAAATACTGAATGGTGAATGCTACAGGGACCTGTTAGCTGACTATCTCCATCCATATGCAAAACTGGGGAGAGCAATGCAGAGTCAAGAAGATGTTATGGCCTTACAAGAGGACTTGAATAGACTGCATGAATGAGCAGATAAGTCTAAGTATTAGTTCAATGTTGCAAAATGTAAGAATTTTGAAATTTGGTAAGCAACGATGGGGTCAAAGCATACATTTGGTGGGGAAACTTTAAAGGCAGTAGAGGAGATGAGAGATCTAGGAGTGATGGTGGACAACAACCTGAAATTCGGGGGCCACATTGCACAAGTTGTGAAGACGTCACATCAGATAATGGCAATGATGCAGAGGACCCTGACATGCAGAAATAGAAAGGTTATGATGCCATTGTATAAGGCCTTGATCAGATCTCATATGGATTATTGTGCACAGATTTAGTCACCAAGTTTTCATGGTGATGAGGATATGTTAGAAAGGATCCAGAGAAGATTCACAAAGGTGGTCAGTTTTCTGGGAATGTGGAGTACGAGGACAGATTGAAATAATGTAAGTTTCAGAGTCTTGTGAATAGGAGGAGGCGGAGGGGGGAGGGGGGAATGATTGAGACATATAAGCTAGTCAGGGGTTGTTATCAGGTTGACATGGAAGAGATTTTTCATAGAATGAGGGGGGGGGGGGTAGAGCAAGAGGCCATCACTGGAAACTGTATGAAGAGGGCATGAGCAGAGGAGTAGGTTCTTTGACAAGGTGCATGGAGAGTGGTTAATGAGTATAATGCAATGCCTGAATGTCTTGTGGGTGTAGACACACTGAATCAGTTTAAAGCATGGTTGGATGAGCATTGTGTGCAATAGTGTGTACCTCCCACAATGAGTCTCTGACTCCATGGAGCTCAGATAATAATAATAATAATATCTGCAAGAGGCCTACCCCGACCACAGTGCTATCTTTTAACAAAATAATGCACCTTGTCATTGGGCTCGTACAACTACTGAGTGGTTGGAGAAATATGACAATGAATTATTTGCCTTTGCTGCCAAACTCCCCTGACTGTAACCCAACTGAACATGTGTGGGATATGCTAGAATGGGACATGAGAACTGCTGATCCTCCTCCTCCGTGGAATGAGTGTGAAATGACAGAGTTGCTGCTGCAGTGGACATGGGTTGAGTTACACATTGAGGATGTTCAATACCTTGTGGAATCTGTTACTAGGCATCTGTGGGCCATGACTGCACAGAGAGGTGAGCCAATGCATTATTAGGTGGGTGTGCCTATACAAAGCTAACTCAGTGTATATAAGAGATTACAAATTTATTTAATACAATTGAGGATAACAATTTCCCACACATTTGAGGCAGTTATGATTGAGGTTAGGTTGGTGAAGTATGGCTTCAGCACTTTCTTTGTATAAACGTTCATGTTTATATATGGATCTATGCAGCAGCTTTGTGTTTTCCCATTTGATCTTTTGGTTAGTGTTTTCAATTTTATGTCAGGCCAGATTTTTGAGGTTTGATAAACCAGATGTGGGCTTGATGTTCAAAGACACATCTATTTACAGATCTTCTGTTTGCCAATAGTTAAATAAGTTGCATGAACATGTACTTGGCATATGCCAAGTAGCAGGTTATGAATTTGGTTGATGGGTTTACTGGTAGGGATGAGTTAATATATTTTTATAATTTTTCCTACACATTCAGAGCTGCCTTTAATACATGGTATAGAAATCTGGTGGCCTTCTTGTCTGGGTTGATGTACAAGAGAGTGGTTAATTATTTTTTGAGTTATTCTTGGATTGTATCAATTTAGTAAGTCTGTTTCTTTGAAAATTTCCAGTTCTTGTTTTAGAGATTCTTCAGAAGAACAAATCCTGTGTGCTCTTGATACCAAGGATTATATGATGCTTTATTTGTTAGATGGGATGATGTATTGTGGATATAACGAAAACCTGAAAAGTTGGTTTCGGTAAACAGAAATAAGATTTATGCAAGCACATTTGAAAAAAGGCTGAGAAAAATTGCAGAATAGAAACTTGAAGGTAAACAAGTCAGGTTCAGACCAAATAGAGGTAGTCAAGATTAGATCTTCACTTTAAGACAAATAGTTGAGAAATCTTGGGAACATACCAGGGATCTGTACTAAATTTTTGTGGATCTGGAAAAAGCATATGACAAGGTGCCCAGTAAAAAGCTTTTCAAAACACTACAATTATATGGAGTAATACACAGTCTATATTTAAGTTGTAAGTCAGCAACCCCTTAGTCCTGAAGATATTTTCAGGCATGAACTTTGTTTGCTCACACTTGGATAAAGGATTAAACTAAATTTATTATAGTCTAACCAAGTGAAAAATAAACTTTCAACTATATGATTCAGTTTACATTATTATTAATCTCCTATCCACAATGTTCCTCCAAGTTAGCTTGTTGCTTATGAGCACTCCAATATTATCATATCTAACATTTCATGCTTCTAAGGCACTTCTGATCAAATCAATCCACCTAGACCTTGGTTTCCCTCTGAGTCTCTTTTCTGGGATGGAAGTTCATCTTCCATTCTATTTAAGTGCTTACTTACACATTAGCTCTACTTACACATTCTTGAATGCTAACAATGTAAAGTTCCATTCTAATATCTTCATTTTACTATGACATTCTGCCATTGATGCCATCTGTTCAGTTCCCTAATTTTTCTCAGAACCCTCATATCTGTAGTCTCCAGTCTACATCAATTCTATTTGCTCGCTTGTTTCCCCACCCACCCCTCTTGTCCTTTTCTTCTTTGCAAATCACAATGTTTGGATTCCTAATCTTGCTTTATTCTAAAGATGGCAATTTAACAATATTATTAGTTTTCTTGTTAAACAGATGTTAGGAAACATGTCCCAGTTCTATACTTATTTTAACAATTATTTTACTTCATTTTTTTTTAATTCATTTATTTCATTTAGTCCTTTATTTCCAATAAAGGAAATCCTTTCTCACAATCTTGATAAGACCAGCCCCATTGTCAATCCTATTATACTATGTATTCCTATGCTCACATTTCCATGGGTTTTCCTCATTCTTTAATCAGGGTGGTCTGAAAAGTTCTCAGCCTCGACTATAGATATCAACATCATCGGCAAGATTTTTTTTTTTTTTACTAAGTTGATACATCTGACACAAGCATCCGTGTGAAATTGCAAGTCATTCTATCAAGTAGTTTATTTTATACAGCTGTCTGAAGCAAAAGTGTTGTCTCTATCCCTTGAAATGAATAAAATTGAGTATCGTGCAGTTATAAAATTCTTTGTAAAAGAAGATTTAATACCAAAAGAAATTCATTCAAAGTTCATAAAAGTTTATGGGCATTCTTCTTTGTTTTCGACAATTGAGAAATGGGCTGCTGAGTTTAAACGTGGCCGTACCAGCCTTGAAGATGATCCACATCTAAAAAGTGTAACAACACCAGAAATCATTGATTGGGTGCACGACATGGTATTGGATGACTGGCGAGTCAAAGCGCATGAAATTGCTGAGACTATAGGCATTTCAAAAGAAAGTGTAGGATATATTTTGCACGAAGAATTGCAAAAGAAAAAGCTTTCAGCAAGACACATGCTGCGCTTGCTCACAGCAGATCAAAAATGTACTCGCATGAAAATCTCTGAACAGTGCTTGGAGCATTTTAACAAGAATAAAACTGATTTTGTGTGTCGATTTATTACTATGGATGAGACTTGGATTCACCATTACATACCAGAGAATCCAAACAGAAGTCAAAACAGTGGATCGAAGCTAGTTGTTCAGTGGCAAAGAAGACAAAGTCGGTTCCATCATCAGGAAAGGTCATGGCATCGGTGTTTTTGGATGCTAAAGGCATTTTGGTTATTAATTAACTTGAAAAGGGTAAAACAATAACCGGGGAATATTATTTCGATCTTTTAACCAGACTAGACAAATAAATTTGTGAGAAAAGATCCAGTTTGCAGAAGAAAAAAATCATCTTGATCAGGGCAATGCACCTGTCCACAAAGGTGTTTTGCCAATGGGAAAATTAAGGGATCTGCAATATAAATTGTTGGAACATCCACCCTATTCCACAGATTTGGCTCCTTCTGACTTCTATCTCTTCCCCAAACTAAATCTTCCTTGCTGGTCAGTGTTTTTCTTTGAATCAAGAGGTGATTGCAGCTGTAGAGGGGTATTTTGCAGATCTTACTGAGAACCACTACAGGGACGGGATAATGGTGCTGAAGCATTGCTGAATAAATGTATTAGTCTTAAGGGAGATTATGCTGAAAAATAAAAACAATTTTGAAATTATAAACTTTTTTTTTATTGTTAGGCCGAGAACTTTTCAGACCACCCTCATATGTGGTAAGGTAATATAAACTTGTATGCGCGCGCGTGCACACACACACACACACACACACACACACACACACACACACACACACACACACACACACACACACACACACACACACACACACACACACAGGCCTTGGGTAGGGCTCGAATTAGTGAAATATAACCAGCCTTTTACTTAAGGTTGACGAATCAAATCAAGCTTGGATGAATATTATATATATATATGAATACTCCCGATTGCATTTTGCTGGAATGTTTTCTATCACTGCTTAAGTCACGGAATAATTTTTCAAAGTAATTGCTCAAGACATCAAGAATCTCCTATATCCTTATTTTCAATTTAAAAACTGAACACCTAATTCCACTTACAGCATTTACAGTACTCCTACATTTCTCTTTTGAAATAGTTTCCAGAATATTTTTCCATTTTTGTGATACTGATCTTCTATATTCCCTATTCTCCATAACTTTTGTCTAGCTACTTTTGAATAAATTAATTTTCTTACATTTTTATCTGGGTCACTTAAGGTTCAAAGCCAAATAACTGGGAAGAGATCTCCACATCGCTTTTCAGGAGTGCAGGGAGCCGACTGGGACTTCTAACCTAATGTCCAATCCTCACCTTCACGTGGTACACCCTGTTAGTAGGTATCCACTGAAAAAGAATGAACAAGGATGGGCTGGCAATTTGTACTCTTAGCTGACCAAATTGTATGCTCCACAAATGCATATGATGGTACAACATGATGAAATTTCATGCCAGGTGGGGTGCCACCCAGTTAAGGCTCTCCCCACTGTTTTCATCAGGGAACCGGGCAAACACTGAAAGTCATCGTTTGGAACAAGCTCCAACTCAACATCTAGAAGAAAAAGAAGAATAAATCCAGCATCAGAAGAAATGAAGATAGGAACCATCGATATAAGCAGTATTAACAGAAATGAAATCGAACTTGCAGAAGAATTGGAAAAATACCACATGGACATAACTGGCTTTACTGAGACAAAGAAGACAAAAACAGGTGAGATATTACTAAATAATAAGTACGAGATGTTATTTTCAGGCAATAATGATCAAGGAAAAAGTAGTGATACATTCAACACCAAACATGAAGATACATGATGATTGGAAGGCAATTTCAAGTAGAGTTATGTGAGCAAACTTCAAAATGGGCACATGGACAATGAAACTTATTTGTGCTATGGTCCCACAGAAGGGCCTGCCTTCAAAGAAAGAAGTAGAGGACTTTTTTTGAGTCATTAGAAAACAGGCAGCTGTTCTAATGACTAGTTGTTTTAATTAGAACATTTTGGGAAAATTTGGAGAATAGGACAAAGCTAATAATAATGATAAGTATTCACTTCTGCTCAGGACACAGAAGTCATTACTAACAACATGTTTCAACATAAAGATGTGCAAAAGTTCACATGGAGAGAAGACACGAGAAATAAGAAAAGTCTCACTGACCATGTCATCATTGATAATAATATCTTCATGCTTGTTCAGGATACAAGAGTGTACAGAGGACATGAAATTGGAAGTGACCATTACTTAGCACTAAGCAGGATAAAAATGGATATCACATTTAAAAGAAGAATGTGTAAGAAAATTTTAAAAATAATTAAAGTTGAGCAACTTTTGTAAGCAAATTGTAGATTAAACTATACAAACATTATTGAAGAAGAATGAAACAAATTGAAAACAAGAACCTAGCCTTGATGTCTCAGCGGCAAACTCTGAAGAAGACATTGACTGATTGATTCAGCTAGGGAGGTATGTGGTCAAGTTGTCAGCAAGGACAGGAAAAAATAAGGCCACCATGGACACAGGAAGTGAAGGAAGCAGTCCTCGAAAAGAAGAAAGCATAAAAAGAAAAAAGTTTCTAACAAATACGTTGGCGGATCCTAAAATAATACAGAGAAAAATGTAAGAGAGGCAAGCTGTGTGTAAAAGTAACTAAACAAAAGTCTTGGGAAAACTGGTAAGAATATAGAAAATAAATTTCAGGAAGTTGGCAAAATATTCTGGAGGCTATTGAAGAAGCTTAGAAATGGAGGAAAGAGTACTATAAAAGGAATCAAAGATGATAAAGGTGACATGGAAACTGCAGATAAGAATATCCTAAATGTCTGGAGTAATTACGTTGAAAGACTGTTAAATAAACCAAGCAGTGTCAGAAACATACTAAAAAATTTTCAAGAGGAATGCAAATAGGAGTACATATCAATACTTCACATAGAAAAAAAAAAGCATCAAAAACTTGAAATGTGGAAAGGCAGCCTGGAATAGATGATCTTTGACCAGAATTGCTTAAGTATGGAGGTATAAAAGTTTTGCAGTGGCTACAATATATATAATTCTGAGGGCCTGGTCAGAATGTCAAATTTCCAATGATTGGCGTAGAGTTCTCTTATGTACCTACCTATAAAAAAGGGAATAAAGCTGAATGAATGAAAGAAATTCCTCTATGAGAATTACAGAGGAATTTCTTACTAAGTGTTCCAGGTAAGATTTATGCAAGCATACTTGAAAAGAGGTTAAGAAAGATTGTGGAAAAGAAACACTGGAGAAGAACAAGCTGAGTTCAGGCCAAATAGAGGTTTTTCAGGATCAGATTTTTACTTTAAGACAAATAGTTGAGAAATGGCGAAGCATTTGTACTTAAGTTTAATAGATCTGGAAAAGGCCTACGACAGGGTGCCCAGTGAAAAGCTTTCCAAAACAATAATATGGGGTGAATGGAACATTATACAGAGCAATACATAGTCTACAGAGGCTGTTCAATAAGTTATGACTATATTTATACAGAAAACAGATTACCTTTAATCGTCATCATTTACATGGTCTTTTTCGAAGTAACTACCGTGAGACGTGATGCATTTGACCCAACGTGGCGTCCACTTCTTAAACACATGTGAAAGTCCTTTTTTTGAGAGTTCTTTCAAAACTGCCTCTGCAGCTTTTACATATGCTTTGTTGCTTTCAAAATGGCGGCCTCTTAGTGGTTTCTTGAGCTGAGGAAACAGCCAGAAATTGCACGGTGCGAGATCAGGACTGTATGGAGGGTGTGGTAGGATATTTATGTTGTTCTTCTGCAAAACGTCCACTACACCACCAGCAATATGTGGCCTTGCATTATCGTGGTGCAATAAGAAACCATTCTTCAGCAATGGACGTTTCCTTTTGACGAGCTGTACCATTGTCTGTAAAACATCCGCATAGTATGAGCCATTTACAGTATTCCCGGGTTCTACAGCGTTTTGGTAAATAATGCCTTTGTAGTCAAAAAACATTATGGTCATAACTTTGCCAGCCGATTTTGCAGTTTTTGCTTTCTTGGGGGTAGGTGAAGACGGATGCGTCCATTCACTGCTTTGTTGTTTCATTGTAGGGTTATAGTGATACAACCAAGCTTCATCTGCTGTAATGATGCATTTTAAGAAGTTGTCACCTTCTTGTTCCAGTCTTTCTTTCCATTCTATGCACACATCCACTCGATGCTGCATTTGCTCCGGTATCAAGAGTTTGGGAATCCATCGGGCGCAAACACGTTTCAGCTCCAAATGTTCAGCCATGATTGAGTGAACACTTCCCACAGAAATATTTAGGACAACATGCAGCTGGCATACTACTGTAATTCTGTGAATGATAATCGCTGCTGCGTTAATCATTGTCTCTGTGATTGACGTTGAAGGTCTTCCCTCATGTTCAAGATCTTCCACATTTTGCCTTCCTTCCTTAAAAGTCTTATGCCAGCGAAAAACACTTGCCATCGACACTGCTTCATCGTGGAAAGCTTCGCGTATCATGTTAAAAGTGTCCGATGCAGATTTTTGCAAATGCACACAAAATTTAATTGCATGACGCTGTTCCAAGGACGCTTCCATTTCGGCGACTGGTCGCAGCTCGTAGGCGCACTGAAACAAGCTTGCGTTTAGTCACATGACACTCTGGCACATCAGCCCGTATACGCCATCTATCAACCTCTTTTGTTAATACAGACAGCAACATTTCTTTATTCCACAGAAATTAATATTGTGATGAGTGGTTTCACGACAGAAAAAATTAGTCTTATTACTTATTGAACAGCCCTCATATATTTAAGTTGTCAGTCAGTAGTTAGAATTGAAGGAAATAAAGGAAGATGGTTTGATGTAAAATCAGGGGTAAGACAAGGATGCACATTATCTCCACTCTTACTCATCATCTATATGGATCACATTATGAAAGAAAGTGGCATCAAGCCTGATATTAGAATATTAGAGATGTCAAACTTAGCTCTTTGCTTTATGCAGATGATGTATTCCTAAACACATGTAGCACGAGTCTCCATGAGTCATTAAATTGAATAACAGATGTGACAAATTTTGCATAAAAATCAGCAATAAAAAGACCAAAATTATGAAAATGGGTAGTAGCATAGAAAACTTCAGCTGCATTCTGAATGGTGATCAACAAGTAAAATATTTCAGCTATTTAAGCACAGTTTTTAGTGGCAGGTTAATAGAGAAATTAGCCAAAACACCAAACTAGTAGTACACAAGACATTGTTTAAACCAGTTTTAAGTTATGGATCTGAGAGTTGGGTTAAAGAAATAAAACAATAGAAATCAAGCACTTGATGAAGGTGAGATTAAGGATTTTTTCAGAACCATCACATTTGTGACGGTTCTGATAAAAATTAGGAGAGTGAACTGATGGCATCAATAGCAGAATCATATTAAAAATGAAGATATTAAAAAGAAACTTGACATTATTAGCATTCAAGTATGTGTCAGCAGAGCCAATCAAAGGTGGTATAGCCACTTAAATAGAATGGGTAAAGAAAGGTTAGCAAAACAGGTGTTTGATGGAAACAGGCGTTAACAGGAAAGAGACCCAGCACAAGGTCTAGGTGGATCTAGGTCAAAATTGCCTTAGAAGCACGAAATGTTAGATATGACAATATTGAGTGCTCACAAGTAATAGATTGATTTGGAGGAAATTGTTGATAAGGGATTAATAATAATGTAAACTTAATCATGTAGTGCTATAACCTGAATACCTCTTCAAAGTACATATCAGGAAATTGATGATGATGCCAATTTTATCCATACGAACAAAGTGCATGTGCTGATTTAGTTGCTAGAACTTTTGTTATGATTTTGTCTTTTGTAGGACAGTCCCATTCTCTGAGTTTCCAATCCAGATAAATTTAGTGGATAATTCCTGACTGAATGAATGTTTCCCTTCAGATTTTGTCAGTGGGTTTCTAAGGTTTGAACAGTTCAGTTATTTTCAAACTGTTTCATTTTTTATCTAAGAATATTTGTACATTTGAGTCTACAGCTGACCTAAGCAGTGTGCTTGACTTTGATTACAGAAATATTTTTCTTTTCATGATCATCATCAACAACAACCATGGGTCCAGTGCCCATAGGTGTCCGATGAGTCCGTGCATAGAGCCTCCACACCATTTGACAATGTCATCGCCCCAGTCTCTGTTTGGTCTTCTTCTTTTTTGTTCTTTCCTTCAATTATCCCAAACAGCAGCATTTTTATTTTCTCTCATCATTCATTCTACATATATGGCCAACAGACGTAGTTTCCTTTTGATTATTTTCTGGATCAGGTTTTCTTTTGGTTGTATTCGTCTGTAGATTTCCTCATTGTTCATCTGGATCCAGCTTATTCTCAAGATCTTTCTATAGCACTTCCTCTCAAATGCTAATATCCTCCTTTCAGATTCTCTCAGGAGTACCCAGGACTCGCATCCATAGAGCATGCTGCTGAAGATACAGGTTTCTACAATGCACAGTTTAGTTTGCATCTTTATAGCTCGGCTCTTCCATATTTTGTCCATGGCTTTTAAAATAGCTGTTGCTCTGGCTATTCTAATTTTTATCTCCTTTTTGGGATCCAAGTCATGCGTCATGCGGCATCCAAGATATGTGAAGTGTTCCACATTTTCCAGTTGAAATCTGTCTATTGTAACTCTGTTCAGTAACTCCTGTTGTCCGAATATGATTGTTTTAATTTTTTCAAAGTTGACATTTAGCCCATATCTTTTTCCTTCTGTGTATAGTGTTTGCAATGTCTGTTCCAGCTTTGCTGCGTCTTCTTCAATCAGGATGATGTCATCTGCAAAGCAGAGGTAGTTTATTCTCATGCCCTTTTCATGATACTCATTTTTATTCTGCAAAAAACTAAATGATGATTGTTTCATATTTCAAGTTCCCTGTGTAATATAAGTTCACATGGTTAAAATACAAGAAATAAGTTGTATTGACTATTTTATTAAAAAGTCAACAGGACTTATTTCTTGTGTGTTCTCTCCATGTGAATTTATGCACAACTTTATGTTTGTAACATAGCATCAGTAATGATTTGACACTGTCTTATGACAGGATTCCAGCAAGCAAGTACTTACGGTTACCGGCAAATTCATCGAAAAACAGTTAATCGAAAGACAATTCATCGAACAGCAATTCATCAAAAAAGAAATTTGCCGAATAAACAATTTAACGAATGGCAATTCGTCGAAAAGGCAATTCATCGAATGACATTTCATCGAACGACAATTCGTCGAAAATGCAATTCATCGAAAAAACAATTCACCGAAAATTTTTCGATGAATTCTTTCATAATTCATCGAAAAGTCATTTTTCTTGCAAACTATTGTTTAGAAAATGTTCAGTAACAATGCGGAACGTTACTCATGATACAGACAACATATGGAAGCGGTAATTGAAACGTAATAGTTATTGTCTTGCATTTTAGAGCATTTAATGTAAGTGTACATTCTGCTTCATTGTACAGTTAGTGATTTATCTGTAGGGAAGACAGGAGTACCACATGCACTTATCTCCCGAATAACCTCGAAAACATGTAATTGCAGTTAATAAGGGGAGGAATAGGCTAAGAAATTCGTTCTACCAAATTTTGTCACAATAAGTCTAGTCGATTGAAATTAAAAATTTCATTAATTTCATCTAGCCAGAGCGAAATTGCTAATATCATTTAGGAACTTCTTTACGGAAATGTCATGATAAAAGTGATCCATTATGAACTAAAACTGAACCGTGCATTCAGCTTATTGTACTGAAAACTTCTGCTAAGTCAGCGAGATATTGTCATACATAATTTCGACACTATTCTTTGTAGCCCCGAATATAGCTGAACTGAAAACTGGAAGGGTCCGACATTTTTTTGTAAAAGTTTCAAATACGGAATCCAAATAAAATTTTTTCATTAATAAATGTAATAAATAAATAAATTTACTGAATGTAAGTTAGTAGGCCTAATACTGAGATGACTAGGCTTTTCCTTCTGGAAATAGGCAAATCGGACAAGAAAGACAATAAGAATCCATATTGTTCTGTAATTATTCCTTAGTAAAGCAGCATTGCTATACCAACAATCATTATATTGAGGAGGATGAGGGAAAATAGTATTAATCATTAATACTACTACTACTAATAATAATAAATTGATTCTTTGATGTAAATATTTTTCACAATATAATAATAAAATATACAGGAATTCAGAGTAAAAATATTGGAAAACTTGAAAAAATTCATTCCTGAAGATTTTTCAATCATGTTTCACTTATTTACTCCTGTTTCTGTTATTCCTCAACGACAGGAGTGCCACATGCACTTATCTCCCGAATAACCTCGAAAGCAAGTATAGTTCGCCCACCGATTTGAGGTCCCTCGACACTTCTGCGCATCTCAGAAAAAGAAGAATCCATTCCGATAATAGGGTAATCAGTCCGTATAGTGGGATGAGTTGTTTATTATTACCAGTCGGAAAATTAACTTCTCTTTTATGATTATTGTAGTTAACTATGTTGCTTGTATAACAGTTGGAAAATTTTGCCTATAAAGCACGTGATTTCGTGTGTTGGCGACCAATTCAGACGTCCTTCATTTTTTTCTCCCCTTCAGCATGAATCGACTATTCTTGGAAAGACGCGAAGCAGGGACCTGGAAACGGTGGGCGAACTATAATTGCAGTTAATAAGGGAAGGAATAGGCTAAGAATACTAATGAGTATATGTGTGGATATATTTCTGCGTTTTGAGGAGGTGATCAGTGCAGTTTGTTAAAAAAAATAAAATAAAAGGTTAAAATATTCTCTAGGAAAGGAAAATAATAAAATAAGGAATGATGAATAAAGAGTCTTAAAAAACAAACCTGTAAACCTTTTAGAAGCATACTCATCTGGTGTTATATTTAGATGAGCAGCGGTTGGAAGTCTTATTCGACTTTTGAAGAATGCCAGTGGTCGGCAGATCACAGTTAGAAAACAAAGTGCTAAAGGAAATTGGAATTGGGTTGAGCTGTTTTGAATTAAGGAAGAAGCAACTGGCCTTAAATCCCTGCGTGTTGTTCCAATTTGGTTCGCTTGTTTTTTGGCAAGAAAAAAAAGTCAAGTTTCAGAGAGGAAAAACCTTCCATCCTCGTATGAGACAGGCTAACTCACCTTCAGGTTAAACGCCCTGATAAAGGCTCTTGGCATTCTTGATAAGCGTAGGATGCTGAAGTCCTTTTCAGCAGTTTCATTAAATGAGCTGTAGAATTTTTCTCTTCTCGGTTTCTGCAGTTTTGTAGAAAATAAGTTTAGGATGGAGGACTTTTTTTTATACATTCACGTCAAGTTTTTTTGTAGTCTTCCATTTTCCAGAGATGAGATGTTTCTTAAAGTTGATTTTTCTGTTTTGGAATTTTCGAGATTGTTCGAAAATATGGCTCGACAATGCAATCATGCATGATCGCATTGTTGAGCCATTTTTTCCATGAGGAAACGATTACGAGAGTGGCATACCTAAATATGCTAGAGAAATTTGTGTTTCCCCAGATTGAGAATGTGTAGGGCCTCATTTTCCGACATGATGGAACAACTTCACATTATGGCGACTGCGCGTATTCCACTACTTGTGGCCACCACGCAGTCCCGATTTGATTTCTCTGGATTTCTTCTTTTGCGTATATTTATATTTGTGTATAAATAATTAAGTAAAAAGAGTTATTTTCCCAAATGATTACTTTTTCCAATTTTTACATATGGCTATGTTAGTGTCCGAACAATTCATCGCGAGGAAAAATCAGAAAAATTCATCTCGCGAACTATTGATTGCAGAAAAAATTTGCTGAAAATGTTATTCGCTAGAAAATCGAAATGATATTGCATTGATACCGATCTATGAAAAGTAAATGCAGTGCAAGATAAATTTCGTAAAGGCGTAAACTTTTACTAACGCATAAAGTGAACAAACTTATTTGCCATCGCAATACATAAATGTCTTTTTACTGTATTCAGTGTTAAACAAAGCCACCTGTTTTCTGGCGCTTGTGCATTATAGCATCTGTTGAAGTGAAAGTTTCTTTAATGGCACATGGACATTTTCATTGCAGTCTTCGGACAAAACCAGAAGCAGTTAAAAATGTATCAATTCCTGAGTAAAAATGAATACTTCTGTGTGTTATAAGAAGTTGATTTACAACAAAATATTAGCATTTTTGAGATATCTTCTATTATTGATAAGACATAAGAGCTGCTGACAGTAAAAAAAAAACCTAATGTATTGAGATTAACAAATTGTTCAATGCTAGCAATGTTGAGTTCTTTCCTCATATCATTGTTTTTAATATGATATTGCCATTGATGACCTCTATTCAAGCTTCTAATATTTCTCTCTAATATCTGCGGTCCCTAGACTTTGATAGTGTTTTTTTTTTTTTTTTTCTAAACCAGCTTTCAGATCCATAATTTTTTAAAACGGTTCGAACACTGTCTTGTATACAGCTAGTTTTAGTGTTTTGAACAATTTCTCTAATTCCATGAAACTGTTCTTTTTCCTTCCTACCATACCAGTTTTGCAAATTCTGTTGTCTATTTCCATGTTTAAAATTTTAAATTTGCCAACTTTACTAAAAATTGTGCCTAAATAGCTGAAATATTATGCTTCTTCTGTAAGTTCTCCATTCAGGATGCAGTTCACATTTCATCTTTTTATTGTTGATTTTCATACCAAATTTAATACAGCATTTATTCAGTTTATTTAGGGAAGCAGACTTATACTGGATTTATATGAGAGTATATATATATATATTTCTTGTAGGATGCACATTACGATAATATCCAGTGTGTAACCACCGTAGATATGTTGAAAATATAATATGGAGGATATTATATACAGAATGATTCAAAATGCATGCTTATTTTGAAGAATTTCTAATGCTTACGCCCTTCTCCCCTCCTTATTCTCTCCTGCAATTCAATTACATAACCACTCTAAATTTCTACAGGTTTGAAAAAGTTTCCAGATAGTATTCAAAATCTATTACTTCATTTTACCATTTTGACAAAAGGAATAAGAGAATAATATTGTTGTACCGTGAAGATTCTAATTCTGTAATCTTTCTTTGCCATCTAAAATCAGCTGTTCTACTGTCTGCTGAAATTATTTGAAATTTTAGAAACACTATGCTATATTTTCAATGTGTAAAACTGCTTATATGCATACCACACAAAAGAAAGTTCAGTAGAAAGTTCAGATTTTTGTTTCTTTTTCTTAAAATAATCTAAATATTTTTACTTCTACTTCTGATGCTGGTTGCTATTTCTGAAGTAATCTACATCTTAGAAATACTATGTCTTAGAAATATTTGATAGTAATCCTCTTAGCTGGAGGAAAAGGGTAAAGGCTTAGATTACTCTGGGTGCTATTGAGAAAGAAAAGAGAGGACACTTAGCCAGAAGGGACACTAAAGTGCCTCACGCTGTAGTGTGAATTAGATCAGGAATGTCGTGTTTTGTTTTCAATTGTTGATTAGTAGACATCCTAACATAGAAATAAATATAGACATTTCTTTCACAGGCTGATACAGTATTTATGCTAAAATAAGTTCTTAATTTATAATGATCAGTTTCATTTTTATTATTGAAAAATTATAAATTATTGCTTTCAATTATCTTGAAAAATAAGATTTGAATTGTTTTTGAAAGAAAAGGAACATATGCATAATCTTATTTTTTGGTGGGGCGGGGGGGTTATAGACTTATTCAATCTGCAGATATTTCAGAGAATTTATTTTATAAATCGTTCGCAAGACAACTATTACAAACGTAAATCACTTGGGGAAACATGTCTATTCATTTTAGAGTAAATAGTAGCAAATGTTTAGCTACTTCAACAATGCCATGTATCTAAACTGAAAGAAAAAAATATTTATACAAGAGTAATAACGTCTAATAAATCTGCTGATGCTAGAACTCTTACATAAATAATTTTTTCCTGACATATCTCTATTAGTTATAATGTAATCAATCTACAGATTTTTGCCCTCTTGTATTCTACCATCTTATGGGCAGCGATTTCTTCTTTGTACTACAAGAAAAAAAAATCAGATAAC
Organism: Typopeltis vanoorti; assembly: GCF_054136105.1. Taxonomy (NCBI): domain Eukaryota; kingdom Metazoa; phylum Arthropoda; class Arachnida; order Uropygi; family Thelyphonidae; genus Typopeltis; species Typopeltis vanoorti. The sequence continues at coordinate 41,964,545 of NC_143572.1, read as the reverse complement.
ACAAGAAAAATATGTAATATTTTCTTTTTCATTGGGTGAATTTACAATGTCCTTTCTTTGTGTTTTGGAAGGAAAGTGTAAATGATTATTTTCTTACTATTTTTGCCATTATAACATCTGACACAATTAGTATATCTGAACTAGCAGAATATATATACATATCAATTTAAATCATAACCGTTAATTTCATTTTGTAATGACCAATTATACAGGGAAACCAAGATTACAATATAAAGAAAATAAAGAAAAAAAATTAGTGATATGATTAAAGAATTTCATTTTATTCTTAATAAAATGGAGTCGCTAAAGCAGGTCCTTCAGGAAATCTGTGAAGTATTCTTCGAAACATGATTTTGAACAAAAATATAACATAATCTTGAACCTCCGCAGTCTGTTTTTTTTCAAAAATAATTCAAATATTTCAAATAATTATCGTGAACTAATTTTTTTCGAGAACAAAGAAAATGTTTTGTGGAGTAAGCGATTAGAAAAAATTAGCAAAAAAATAAAAATAAATAAAAATTAAATTAGTGTTCCAAGGTAAGGCGATATTTAAATGAAGAAACTATGCAAGAACCTTTATTTTGTCCAAGCATTAAAATTGCTTTGTACAATAAAAAGAGAAAATAAAAATAATTTCTATATTTTTAGTTTATCCAATATAACTAGGATTCAGTTATTACCCAGCATAGAACGAGGAACTGCATTCCTTGTTATAGACAACTGAAATGCAGCTATGAGCATGAGATAATCCGATTAACTGTTCTCTTCAGCGGGAGGGTTTATCACACCTTCTAATGGACATGCTGGCTGAATTGCACTTCTTATAACTTCAACAGATAGCATTCATCGTATCCAGATTTATCTTGACGTCTATAGACATCCTGCCCGGTTGAGGGGGGGGGGTTAAACGAGGAGGAACTGGTACAATTAATAGATGACGTCGCACCAAATGGCGGCGGAAGTTCTGCCAAAGATTATGATTGTGATGAGTCCGTTAAAGAATTCAGTTTAAAGAAATTAGCAACAGGATTAGACTTTGCAAGAAAGTTATTTTATGGATAATGATCTCTCAATGGAGCTTTCCAGAAAATTTACGAGACAATTGGATATTTGTTTAGTTCCGTATTATGAACTTAATAAAAAATTGTAGCATAGTGGTAAGCAAGGTCTTATTACTGACTTCTTGAATTCATAACTAAACCAACCAAAGTATGCAATAAGAACTATTACATATATAAATAAAGAACATCAATGAAGTATACATACAATTTATAATTTTTATAATTTTTTACTATGTATTTGTTGCATAGTTTATGTTTTCTTAACTTACATGAATTACCTGAATATGTCATTGTTTATATAATCTTAAAAAAAAGAAAAAAACGATTTGGGAACCTAAACCTACTTTTTCTATGTGATTTGAGTCTCGCATAACGCGATTTATATAATGCGGTATTTTTGTGGAACCTAACATCCGCGTTATACGAGGGTTACCTGTACTTCAATTTGCATCTTACCTTCCAAGTCAGCAGACTTCATTCCTGCCCAATGTGGAAGTGTTTAAACTATTTTAGAATATGCAAAAAAAAAAATTGACCTCTACTGTAAGCCGAAATTGTTCTATTTTTTTTTTTTTTTCATTTTTATGCAATTTACATAACTGTTTACTATTAATTTACAAGTATACATACACATATCATTTGCAGAGAATTAGCCAAGAACTAAAATTAGACAAGATTTTTGCATGTGCATGTTAAATATTTTTTATGTTATTTAAATATTTTAGTTATCATCTTTATGCTAAGACCAATATTGTAGATAAAAATTCCTATTACCAACAAATTTATTTACCAAATATTGAAACTAATTGATTTTCAGTAATAATAATAATCGTATGATGATACACGGCCGTGAGCCCCCTTTATGGGGAGGTATGGTACCATCTCATTCCCCCTAAAATTTTTTCTGGGCTCCGGAACAGCTGACGAATCAGACCTATGGCTGGGTCAGTATTCCTGACTGTAATCCGTGTATGTTCACTGGACCGGTTTGCCTGCTTGTGGGATGAAAAACTCCAGATAAACTGGTGGAAAAACCCTGCTGTTCACGCCCAAGACCGGCTAACTTGGCTATGGCAGATCCTTAAGCTCCTCACGTCATTGATGGGAATTGAACCTAGGACACTCCTTCCCCAGGAGTACAGTTGCGAAGTGCATAGCCACTAGGATAACCGCGCGGACTGATTTTCAGTGATATGATATTACACTGTAAATGGATCATATAGTTTATATGTATGTTATCTGATTTTGCTGAACTTTTTTTTTCCAAATAACTTTTCCATTTTCATTCAGTTTACGTGACTTATTTACACTTAGGCTGGTAGTGATGCATTTTCTCTTGCTTTTATAATATGTATAATGTAATAAACTTGCCCTACTTTTATATTCCTGTTATTTTCCATATGTAATTGCAATTACCAGCAACTTTCGTATACTGATAATAAATTAATCATATGAGAATTAGTAAGGAAATACAATTATTCAGTGACATATATTATATATATTATTATATGTATTATATTATACATTATGTTACATTTCAATTTTTGCAATAATGTGCATTTATTTTAGAATACTATTCAAAACATAACACTGCAAGTTTCTTAAGCATTACTCTACATTGTAAACTGAAGACAGTCGTTTTTGTTGTTTTCTATACTTCTTTTTATTACCTATTTTTCTAAAATTTAGTCTTCTAGTTTCCGATTATCTTTGTTAGTGCATCCTTATTTATTTATTCATTTTAATTTACTCATTTTAAACACTGCATTTGTATACCAATTCTCTTTCCTGTTTTGGATTATTGCATGTGGTCATTAGAAGATTATTATCATTAGGGGAGATACTAAGGGAAAGTGATCAGAGCTTACTTCACCTTTACGACGAACTGCCTCATACCTGAAAATACCTCAGGCGCAAACTTCACTTATCTGTTTGTATGCTTACTTGCGAAAAAGGATTAAAACCCAGTTTAGAAAATTGCTTGGTATCTTTAACATAGTATATACCCAAGTTAAAAAACCTTTCATGTATATATTATTATATTATATTACATATAATTATACTATATTATATATATGATATTATAAGCTGTTGATTATCCGCCATGACAACTGGAAAGTGTAGTTCACAAGTTGAAAGTGTAGTTTTAATAATTTTACAAATTATTAAAAATCAAATCAAGCTATAAGATAGAAACGGGCGTGAAATCCGTCGCATTAAATTAAACATGCAAGATTTCTGTTTGTGTTAATTATTTTGAGTTTTTGTCTGCAGCTTCGTGATGTGACTTTTTTTGGTTTCTTGTTTTGTTTGTGGTTGATTGCTCTCAAACTGCTATCTTAGGGTATATTCCTAAACAACTAAATGTTTTCGAGGATGCCATATGTGTAGTTTCTTCATTTGAATTTTATGGGTTTCACACTAATGTGTTTCCATATGCAAACATCTGTGGCATAAATATGCTTCGGCCGAATGGACTAAGCCTTCGATGACTGTGTAATGTCTAAGTGAATATTAAATATGTTCTTCTGGCCTGCTTGCTTTTGATAGAATAAATAAATAAATATATGGGCCACACTATGGAATCTGTGATGCTTGTAGCTTTCTAGTGAAAGTTAAGTGTATCCTACAAAAATTCTGAATTCTGAAGGAACTTCGACAATGGAAATAACTTCAACCCTGATACCCCATTAGGAGATGGAAATGAAATTAAATGTTAAATATATTAAATATTAAATATCTTTGTGATAACTTCATCATTCTCCTTACGATTTCTTTTAACTGCAGAGAATAGGATATGTAGTTATATCTCATTAAAATCTCAATCTGGGCTAATTTCATAATTTTTGATTACATTTCTTTCTTAATTGTGGAAAGGCGGCATGCTCTAGGTTTCCCATTACTATTGACACTATGGAAAACTGTGATGCTTGTAGCTATCTAGTAAAAGTTCTAAGTGCGTTCTACAAAAATTCTTTAAATTCTTCGTTTATGATGCAACTTTATATTCAATGATGAAACTGTTGATTTCAGCCATTGATTTCAAAAATGTGATAATATAAGAACTTTTAAAAGATAAACCAGAAAGAAACACAAATAACAGTTTATGAATAATATATTATCTATTATCTACCTTTTCCACAACATGAATAATTATTCACTTTTAAGTGAATAATTATTCATATATAAACAATTATTCATAAATAAACAATTAAGCTGACCTTCAATTATAATTGACGGTCAGCTTAACAGCACAATGCAACTTATATCTGAGACTTCTCAACAAAACTAATGGCTCCGGGGGCCGTGCCCACAGTTTGGGAAGCGCTAGACTAAAATACTCCACATCTGTCTCAAATAATCAAAACAACCCATAACAGTCTTTCCAAAGGTCGAAGTTCTCGAGGTAGCCAGTCAGCTAAAATACCTAGGAGTAACAAAAGATGGAAAATTGAAATTGAGGGATTAGGCCGATGAGCCCTGAAAACAATATATACAGGAGCTATACTACCATTGATAATTGACGGTCAGCTTAACAGCACCATGCGACTTATATCTGGAACCGTTAAAACAACTCCTATTTATTGGCTTACAATGCTAAGCAACATAATACCACCAAATCTAAGAAGTGATGATCTGTCATGAGAATATGACAAGGTACTCAGAAATACTGTATTGCCTATACATAATGACATATCAGAACTATAGCTTAACAGATTGAAATCAAGAAAGCCCCCCCCCCCTCTTCGTGAAGATAAACATCTGAGAATGATTAATTAAAATACTAAAAATTAATGGAAATGAGTGTGGAGCATAAATACTAATGCCCAACTCAAAATTTAGTTTGATAGTTGCTGCCCCAACATCCCGGCAGGGGTGCGCCAGTAGTGTCTGGTGCCTGTGTGCAAAACTTTAGTTGGCGCCCCTATCCTCCCCTCCAATAAAAAAATCACTTTAAAAAAACGTTTTTTTTTTAAAGTATTTCCTCCTCTTTGGCGCCTTTACTATCCTGGCACCTGTGTGCGTCGCACACATTGCACATATGGCCAGCATGCCCCTGTATCCCGGGTGTGGAATTGGGAAGGATAATACTGAACACGATTCGTACGCAATAGAAGATGTGCAAGCTTTCTGTACAAGTAGAGGAAAATTCCCTCACCGGAGTGTGACTGTGGACACCCGAACCAATCAATCCATCATATTTGCATTGAGTGCAGTCTTCGTGCATATACGGATCAAAGGAGCGACTTCCTAGAGGCGACACAGCCTTCTATAGACTGGATCAGAGAATGATCTTAACTTATAAGTGCTTTGTCCGTCAAACGTGTAACTGCCTGTTTTACTGTAATTATTTATCATTTACACTTTTTTTTTATTTTACTTTTTACATATCTGTACCCATTTTTGTAAATGTACTTTTATAACTTTATGTAGATTGCCATACGATAAACAATAAATAACCTCCTGGTAGGGTTACTGTTGGGAAGAAAACAAAAACACCACACACACACACACTTAGTAATCTACAGTTTATTCGACATCTGAAACAACTATCGTTCAAAGATTTGAACGGTAGGTCAGATGTCCACAGAAACTGCACTTTCTCGCGATAGTTTAGGGCTCCTGTGCAGTCAGTCGAAATTATCAATTTATTGTTTTTTCCCTTAACGCTAGATATCACTCTTTCTAGACATGTAGAATGATGCTAAGCTGCAAACATAACTTTAACTAGGCAAAATAGCTGAAAATATCACAACATTTTCTGCAAAAATGGTATGGCGCCGTAAATGAATTCATTTTTTATATTTAGAAAGACATCCCAACTAATGTAATTCTGATTTATACATGTGATCTCTTTGAGTTTACTTAGGTAGGGCGATATCGATGTTTATTCTTCTTTCCGTCAATTTACTATTTCATAGCGAACACTCTCTCTCGTTTCGTTTTGGTTGCCTAAGAAATATCGATGTTTATTTTAATTTTTTAAATTTAGTAAAAAAAAAAAAAGAAAAGATTACAAGCATTTATACGTCCAGTCTATTTTTGACATCCGTGCATCATGGTACGTGAAGAAATTTCATAGTGAATGCTTTGCTTTCTCTATGGAAAAAAATGTGGCTAATATTCCTTTCATAATTAAGTTCATGTATTTCAGTAATGTAAACTTGCGTACTACAGAACTATATATATATATATATATATCGTTTTTTAACTTGGGTATATTATGTATTCAAGATACCAAATAATTTTATATAAACTTGGTTTTAATCCTATTTCCCAAGTAAGCAAACGGACAAGAAAGTCAAGTTTGCGCCTGCAAGTAGTGCAAGTCCAAGACAACTCTTGGTAAAGGTGGATAAAGTTCTGATCACTTTTCTTAGTGCGTATAATACTAGTATACTAATAACTAACTAACTAATATATAATATATATAATAATATATAACTCAATAATAACTAATAAAAAATAATATACTAATAAAGCATACTAAGAAAAGTGATCAGAGCTTTATCCACCTTTACCACGAGTCGCCTTGACTGACACTACCAAGAGTTGCCTTGGACTTGCACTACTTACAGGTGCAAACTTGACTTTCTTGTATGTTTGCTTACTTGAGAAATAGGATTAAAACCAAGTTAATATAAAATTACTTGGTATCTTGAATATATATATATATATATATATATATTATCTTCTTTCTTAGCATAAACTTTCATTTCCTGATAACATGATCAGGAAATGAAACTGTCTACCGGCAATTTATTCTTACAATTCATTTGTAAATATATAGGCTGTGTATTTTTTTAATGCCTGGAAAAGAAACTTTTTTTTTCCTGGAATCATTCATTCATTATTTGGTGCCACAAGTAAACATGTGGAGAGCAATTAACTTTTCTTAATAATTAACTAGAATCTACACAACTCTTAGTGACTGATCTTCAGGGCCGTTCCGTGGGTTTGCGCCGCCTGAGGGCAAAATTTTTGTGCTCCCCCTTTAAAAATTAAAAGATCCCGAAGTACAATAACACGTTTCGAATCATTTTATTATACTGCACATTAAGAGGAAATCTCTCTCTCTCTCTCTCTCTCTCTGTGTAAAAAATATAGTTTATGATCCTTTTTCATTAACATATGAATTTTTATTAGCTAATGCTGCTATTTAGAATTTATCTTAAATTAATATATTAAAAAATCGCTTTCCGAACGAAGTAGGATAAATAGTAGTTATAAATAGTAGGATAATAAAAAGATATATACCTCTCAAAATAATCCAAAACAAACAAAAAAAAAAAAAAAAAAAAAAAAAAAAAAAAAAAAAAAATGCGCACACATCTTCGCCCCCACACGCCTTATAATTCATTTTTCGGTGAACTGTATTTTCGATGAATTGTGATTTTTCGATGAACTGTATTTTCGATGAATTGTGATTTTTCGATGAATTGTCTTTTCGATTGACTGCTCATCGGTGAATTGCTTTTTCGGGGAATTGTCTTTCGATGAATTGCTTTTTCGATGAATCGTTGTTCGATGAATTGTCTTTCGGTAAACTGTTTTTCGATGAACTCTCCGGATACCAGTACTTACAATTATTATTTTTGTTCTCTTTTCGATATTTCCCAAAAAATACTTCTGTGTTTATTAAAATAAAGAGCCAAAAGGCTTCAATTTGGCGATACAAAAATTATAAAAATCAAGTGGATATTAGATCCAGAAAGCTGAATGTAGAAACTATGAAAGTTTCGTAAAATACGTTGACCAGAGAGCTTATTGGAATACGCCTGCCAGCATTTACGAGTCACCCTAGTGCAGACCACTTTAGAAAACATGTACACTGTTCAGGTGTCAATATATTCGCTTTCTAATTTGGTCCATGTTTTAAAGGTTTCACTGGCTTCTTCTGCTAGTTTCTGCAAATTTTTCACTGGTGCTTATTATATTGATTTATTATTATTATTATTTTTTTTTCTCATCATCATCAAATTCCTGACATGTACCCTCAAGGGGTGTACAGAATATTATGATAGTACTACCCGGAAAATTTACATAATTACTAACTTCTTATCAACAATTTTCCTTCAAATTAATCTGCGATCTGTCAAGAATAATATTATCAGTTCTTATATTTCTTGCTTCTAAGGCACTTTTTACTGTATCAGTCCACCTAGATCTTGGTCTTTCTCTGAGTCTTTACCTGCCATCCTGGCAAAGAACATTTGTTTTGCTAACCTTTCCTCTCCCATTCTGCTTAAGTGGCACATACTGCCACAGATTAGGTCTGCTGATACATTCTTGCATGTATCAGCAGACCTAATGATTTTAAGATTCTAATATTCTCACTTTTAATATATTTATTGCTAATGATGCCATACATGTATTCATTCCCATAATCTTTCTCAGAACTCTTATCTGTGGTCTACGGTCTTTGATCAAATGTTTAATTTCTAACCCAGCACTCCAAATTTTTGTTCATTTATGTATATTCTTCTTTTTCTTGCTTTAAGCTTCAGCTCGTTGCATCTTCAATATTTCAGCAGTCTGTTCATCACTTTTTCAGTCTACCAACTGGTCTTTTAGTATTTGGTTGTCAGTTCTCTGGCTAATTTACCTATTCTTTTTTGGGTCCATCCAATTAACATGTTGATTCCATTTCAATCTTCTCTTTTTTATCCATGTGTTTATGGATTGCTATTGACATTCTCCATAAATCTTTTCATTTTTTACTCTATCAAATTTTGTTTTGTTAACTATTTTTCTTAATATATTCATTTTGCATGTCGTATTTGTGTTGTATTTTTAATGTTTATATTCTTGTTTCACATGCATACGTCAATATTGGTCACACTACTGATTTATATGTTTTTTTTTTTTTTTTGTTAGTTCTTTATTTTTCCATATATTTGAATTTAAACATCCTAATATTTCATTCGCCTTCAAGGGTTGTTCTTTTACTTCATCCTGTGTTATTTTTTCACTGTTCACAGTTATTCCTAAGTATTTAAATTTCACTACTTGTTCCAGTATTTTTTCATTCAGTTCTAATTTATATCTCATTTTTTTTATAATTACCATTATGAATTATACACACGTTTACACAAGAATATTTTAATATTTGCCAAATATTTCAGTCTGAAAATAACAGACTACCTTCAGTGGCTACATAGGAACAGTTTTTAAGAAGGTGGAATACCAACAATTGATCATTCAAAAGTAGAACGAACTGCGTGATGTTACATTGCTAAGCATTAAAGAGAGGAAAAATTTCATCAGAGTGATGATTAAATTATAGGTATTAATTCACAATTTAATATAATAATCTTAATTAATAAATAACATTAGACTAATGTAGAAATTAAAAGTCTCAATTAAAAAAAATTATGTGTTATCCTGATTAAACTTTTCCATATTTTTGATAAGGATATATAGTCATTTCGATTAAAGTTATGGCGTTGAAGCAAGGCCTCAGCACTCTCTTTGAATAGGTGTTCAAATTTCTAGCGACATCTGTGTAGAAGGAGAGTCTTCAACCAGAGGATGTTGTGGCTTGTCTCTATTCCGTGCTGAGCCAATCCAGACTTACCTGATCATACATTCAGCGCAACTTGGATTTGTTGTGCTGAATGCATGATTGATGTTCTTGACTTTTTACTCTATCAAATTTTGTTTCGTTAACTATTTAACTAAAGTTAAATTTTCTATTCAAATTTTTATGCCATTTAATTTCCGTTTCATAAATTCTAATATTATTTTGTCTATAATTATATTAAACAAAGACTTAAAGAATCAGATATCTTATTATGTATTCATTTTTTGTGTATACATCTTCGATCGTTTTAATGAATTGTAGTGGTATTTTTCTTAATGTTAGTAATCAGATAATGTTGAAAGTTTTCTCTAAGTCAATGAAACAGATAAATATAGTTTGTTAAATTCTATTTGTTAAATTCTATTCTAATCTTTTTTGTTATTTGCTTCATAACAAATGTAGCATAAGTACATGATCTACCCTTACAGAATTCTAGTTGTTCATCATTATAATTTAGTCTTGATTCTAATTGTTGTTTCATAATTCTTGTACATATTTTTAGGGTGGTGCACAGTAAATTTATTCCTCAATAGTTCATGGATTCAGATTTTGTTCCATTTTTAAATATTGGAATTGTAATATTCATTCTCCATTCACTGGGAATGTCTTTTCTCAGAGATCTACAAGGTGTTTCAAAAGGGTGTATACAACTTTGCAGGAGAACACAGAATGACTCAGAAGACATATAAAAGCTGAGTGAGTGTCATAATGTAGTGAAACACATCAATTTTTGGTCACATAACTTTATTACCAAATGACAACACTAGATGGCAAGATACATCACACAATTTGAAAATGGTGACTTTCGATGGTGCAGAACGAGTGTCACATGTTTTGGTTTGAGAAAAAGAAGTCTGCATCACACGTTCAGAGGAATTTCTACACTCAATATGGCAAAGAACCTCCTAGTAGGCACACGATCTACAATTGATAAGATACACCAGGATTTCTGTACAGAAATGATCAGTTGGATAGAACAAAATGAGGACTCTTTGGACACGATCGATTTCAGTGACGAGTTTTCACATAGGTGGGCAAGTAAACACTCACAACTGCAGAATTTGGGGAAGCAAAAATCCACACGGCATCATAGAACACATTCACAGTACCCCAAAGGTTAATGTTTTTTGCACCATAAGCAAGAAAAAAGTGTAAGGACCATTCTTTTTATTGGAAACTAACATTACTGGTGATGTGTATCTGAATATGTTACAAGGGTACCTAATACCACAATTAGATGATGATGACCACTATGGATGCTTACATTTCCACAAGATGGAGCCCTTATTACCTGACATAAGTAGTACCTCAACACCCGTTTTCCAGGCAGATGAGTGGGTAAAGGAATTCCTGGGTCATAACCACCATGTTACCCCAACCTTACACTGTTAGATTTTTTTTCTTGTGGGACTTTGTGAAAGATCGAGTGTTTGTACTGACACTATCAGCAAATTTGGATGAGCTGCATTCCAGAATTATGCTACCATTGCTGAAGTTACAGCACTGTGTGTGTGGCAGGAAATTGATTAGAGAAGAGATGTCTACAGAATTACTGGAGGCAGTCATATTGAACATTAACTGTCTGTGTTGAAACTTCAAGTGTTACACTACATTTGCATGGTAATAAAAACTGTTCATCTATCACTATTTACCTTCTATTATCATTCAAAGTTGTATAACCCCGTTTGAAAGACACTGTATTTAATTAAATTTCATATGTTTCATTCATTTCTTTATCTCCATATTCTAGCATTTCATTATAACTTCCATTGGGGTGCTTAAGGGTCAAAGCTGTATAACTGATAGGAGACTTCCACATAGCCTTTAAAGGCATGTGGAGAACCAACCAGGGCTTCTGACCTAATGTCCAATCCTCACCTTCTCGTGGTGCACCCTGTTAGGTATCTACTTGGATACTGAACGAATGAGGCTGGGATTTAGCCGACCAAATTGTATTCTTATTGGTTAAACTAAAATAAAAAAATGATGGTACAACATGACAAAATTTCATGCCGGTTGGGGCATCGCCCGGTTAAACAAGGCCCCCGTTGTTTTCACCAGGGAACCAGGTCGAACAGCGAAAAGTCAGCTACTAGAACAAATCTGAAAACAAACCACAACTCAACATCACCAGAGTTAAAGATCGGTACTATCAACGTAAGAAGCCTGAATGGCAAAGAAATGGAGCTAGCTGAGGAATTAGATAAGTACCAGATCGACATAATAGGGGTGACTGAAACAAAAAAAGACAAAAACTGGTGAGATCTCTCTGAGCAATAAATACAAAATGTTATATTCAGGCAATGACAATCAAGGAAAAGAAGGAGTAGCCATAGTATTCAACACAAAATACGAGGCTAATCTTCTTGAATGGCAGTCAGTCTCAAGTAGAGTAATGTGGGAAATATGATAATGGAGTACTGGACAATGAGACTTATTTGTGCCTATGGTCCCACAGAAGGTTCTACTAAGGTAGAAGTGGAGGAATTTTTTGACACTTTAGAAAAAGCAACTGACACAATGAAAAAGGAAAAGTTGGTCCTTGTTGGGGATCTAAATAACAGAGTAGGAAATGATTGTGAGACATACAAAAATATTTTGGGAAAATTTGGAGAAAAGAGCAAAGCTAATAATAATGGCAAATATCTGTTGGATTTCTGCTCAGGACATGGACTGGTGATTACTAACACCATGTTCCAACATAAAAATGTGCACAAATTCACATGGAGAGAAGAGGCAAGGAATAAGAAAAGTCTCATTGACTATGTTATTGTTGATAGTGATGTTTTTCCCTGGTGCAGGACACCAGAGTGTACAGAGGATTTGAAATTGGAAGTGATCACTATTTAGTCTTGAGCAGGATAAAATTGAATTTCATATTGAAAAGAATGACATGTAAGAAAGTTTTAAAGCGAATAAAAGTTGAGCAGCTCTCAGATGTGAACTGTAGACTAAAACACACAAAGATTATTGAAGAAAAAATGAAAGAGTTTGAGAACAAGAATCAAACCTTGGAGAAACAGTGGCAAACTCTGAAGAAAACATTGATTGATTCTGCCAGAGAGGCATGTGGTGAGGTTGTGTGCAAGGATAAAAAATCAGAACTCCCAGGTGGACACAGGAAGTTAAAGAGGCAGTGAAGGAAAAGAAGAAAGCAAATCAAAAGTTTCTGTCAAATGAGTCAGCTTGTGCACTTAGAGAATACAGAGCCAAATGCAAGAATGCTAAATACTGTGTAAAACTAGCTAAATAAAAGTCATGGGTGGACTTTGGCAAGAATATAGAAAATAAACATCAAGAAGGTGGCAAAATATTCTGGAGGTTGTTGAAGAAGCTAAGTAATGGAGGAAAGAGTGATGTAAAAGGAGTTAGAGATGATAAAGATGACACGAAAACGGGAGAAAAAGATATCCTTGAAGTATGGAGTAATTACTTTGAAAAACTGCTAAATGAAACAAGCAGTGATGACAGCACAGTGGTAAAAAACACTGACCAGGCATGCAGTCAGGAATACATATCCATACTTGAAATAAAAAAAGCCATCAAAGGCTTGAAATTTGGAAAGGCAGCAGGAGTAGATGATATTCAACAAGAAATGCTGAAGTATGGTGGTATAAGAGTCTTACAGTGGCTGCAATGCATAGTTCAGAAAGCTTGGACAGCGGGACGAATTCCGGATGATTGGAGTAGAGCTTCATAGTACCGATATATAAAAAGGGAAATAAAACTGAATGTGAGAATTACAGAGGTATTTCCCTACTGAGTGTTCCTGGCAAGATCTATGCAAGTATACTTGAGAAACGGTTGAGAAGAATTGTGGAAGAAAAGCTTGGTGAAGAACAAGCTGGATTCAGGCCAAATAGAGGCTCTCAGGATCAGATCTTCACATTACGACAAATAGTCGAGAAAGCATGGGAATATAACAAAGATCTGTATTTAAGTTTTGTCGATTTGGAAAAGGCATATGACAAGGTGCCAAGAGAGAAGCTATTCAATACGCTGTAGTTATATGGTGTCAATGGGGCATTATATCAAGCAAAACTTAGTCTTTATTTGAGTTGTAAGTCAGCAGTTAGAATTGAAGGAAGTACAGGAAGATGGTTTAATGTTAAATCTGGTGTGAGACAAGGATGTACATTATCCCCTCTGTTATTCATTATCTATATGGATCATATTATGAAGAAAAGTGGTATTAAACATGATATGAAAATTGGAGATGTTAATGTCAGTTCTTTGCTTTATGCAGATGATGTTATACTTCTAAATAAATCCGCTACAAGTCTGCAAGATTCTCTGACTAAATTGAATAGCTGTTGTAATAGATATGGCATGAAGGTCAGCAATAAAAAGACAAAGACAATGAAAATAGGCAGAATCATTGAAAATGTCAACTGTGTTGTCAATGGAGAACCTGTGGAACAAGTAAAACATTTCAGCTACTTAGGCACAATTTTTAGTGAAGATGGTAAATTAAATATAGAAAGAGACAACAGAATCAGCAAAGTTGGTATGGTGGGCTGTCAATTGAATAAATTCATGGAATAAGAGAAAAATTAGTCGGAACACTAAATTAGCTGTATACAAGACAGTGTTCAAACCAGTTTTAACTTATGGATCTGAGAGCTGGGTTAGAAGTAAAACACTTGACCAAAGACTAGAGACCACAGATATGAGAGTCCTGAGAAAGATTATAGGCGTGAACAGATGGCATCAATAGCAATATCATATTAAAAACGAGTATATTAGGAAAGAACTTGACATTGTCAACATCCATGAATGCATTAGTAGAGCTAATCTCAAGTGGTATGGTCACTTAAACAGAATGGGCGAGGAAAGATTAGCTAAACAAGTGTTCTCTGCCAGGTTGGCAGGAAAACGACCCAGAGGAAGACCAAGATATAGGTGGATTGATACAGTGCAAAGTGCCTTAGACGATAGAAATGTATGCTCTGATAATGTTGGAGTCTTGACAAGTAACAGACTGATTTGGAGGAAAATTATAGATAGGAAGGTAGTAATGATGTAATTTTGTCATGTAGTACTATCATATCCTGTACACCCCTGGAGGGTACGTGACAGGAATTTGATGATGATGATGATATAACTTCCATCAGTAATTATTATTATTATCCCCAAGGAATCAGAGAATCATCTAGGAGGCACCTTTTGTCATACACACAGCTCATCACCTCACCTTAAATACATTCAAATTCTCTGCAAACACCACACTCTCAGGCAATGCATTCCAATCATTCACAACTCTCCATGCAAAAAACCTGCTTCTTACTCCCTCACTCACCTCTCTTTATACAGCTTTCAGGAATGACCTCTTGTTCTCCTGCAATCTCCCACCATTTTATGAAAAACCCCTTTAACATTAATCCTAGAACAACCCCTTACTAACTTGTATGTCTCTATCACATAATCCGTCTTCCTCCTATCCCCTACTCTGCAAAGTACATCATCTCAACCCGAGGCATATATTCTGGGTGTGTTAGGTGTGCGGTGCACACCCACATAACAGCAATATCAATGAAATTACATTTTTGCATTTATGCCTGTTAAAGACTCCCATATTTGTATCCAGGTTTCACGTGATTCCTAAAATTAAACACAATACAAGTATCCCTTGCTTAATGCAGGATTTGATTAACGCGTTGAAATTAATTGCGACAATCCCTTTATATACACGGCAAGAGTTTTAATTAACGCGCTGTAGCAATGATGCCACCAAATATGACATCATTGCTATGATCCATGGGTGTGATTGCAACTTTCAAAGCCTATTTTCTTAAAACGACATTTTCAAAGGCAGTAGAAACAACAACTGGAGAAAATGCGATTACACTCCAAGAATTTTAGAAAAATTTTAACATTAAACACTTAATTTTAAAACATTCATGACTCACGGGAGCAAACTGCATGAGAGCTGTTTGAAAAACCTTTTGCCAGAATGCTCCAATGACTTAGGTGGTTTTTAAAATCCAGTAAACAACGTGATTGAAGAAATCGTTGCAATTGGTGAACACCTTGGTTTTGATGGTGTTTATGCAGAAGATGTTAAAGAATTATTGGATTCAAATTCAAAAGATTTCAGTGACAAAGATTTTGAAATTGAACAACAACGCATATATGAAGACAACCAACAAAGGGAATGTGAAGATAAGGTTCCAAAAGAGATAACAATCAAAGAACTGCATGGAATATTTTGCAGTTTAAAATCACTTAAGCAGCAAGTAATGGATATGGGATAACAATCAAAGAACTGCATGGAATATTTTGCAGTTTAGAATCACTTAAGCAGCAAGTAATGGATATGGATCCAGATGTTAATCGAAGAATGCTTGTTTGCCGAGGTCCAAACAGTCAATTTGCTTGTTATCATAGAATTTATGCTGATAAGAAAAAACTAAAACTGTTCGAATGACTCTTGATAACTTCTTTTTGATAAAACAAAATTGCAGTAACTAATGTAAGTGCAAGCATTTATTAAACATTTACTTTGCATTCATTTTTTATTTTCCCTAAAAGAGTACCATATAAAACGAATTATTAATACAGTAATCGATAATGGACGAATTGCAATTTTTACCATTGATTATTATATTTGATTAACGTGATTTTGATATACGTGGTAACATTGAGGGATTAATTAATCACGTTAATCAAGGGATACCTGTATACTCATGACTGATGAAGAGAACACTTCTCAATGCCTATATATTGTATCACATTTGCATTAATAGCCAGGTGTGTGATCACAACTATGGACATCTATGAGCCCTTTGAACAGATGGGACAATGGGTCAAATTCTTAGCATTCCAGTGGGTTTAAACAACACAGAAGGCAAGGTAGAATGCATACAGAGACAATAGCACCCAGAAATCAGTGGATGTGACTGGTTATTGTGTCAACCAATCCAACTGAACATTGTCATGAGTTGCTTTCCCCCCCCCCCCCTCAGTTTCATCTGTTTTGCATAAGTGAAATGTGTAATGCCATGTTTAGGACACTGATATGGACAAGTAATTTTTTATAAATAATTTATAACTTTTTTTTTTGGCCATATTTACAATGGGAAACAGTTGACGATCTGCTGAATGTCCTGTTTTATGCCAAAGCTTTCATGGATTGTATGATTATAGTCGAAGGAGGTTGGAACTTGTATATAAATAAGTAATTAAAACTAGTTGTTTAAGCCTTTCTTTGGTTCAATCCAGAAAAATAATAATTTCCCAAGTGATTGCTTTCCCGATTTCTGTGTTATATGGCTGTATTTAAAAATCGTATCAAAATTCAAATTATTCATGTTTCACTCCAGTATTTGACAATAATAATCTACTCTCACCACGAAGCATAAATCCTTTGCTTCTTACATAAACAGTGCGTGTGAAGCATAGCCACTGTTCATGTGAACTTTATGCTTTCCATATGTAAACTTATATCAACTAATAACTTAAAGTATTCAAAGTTATCCTACAATTAATTGCAATGGACCAATTAACATGAGTGCTGATGCACTATTAAAACTTCATCATCATCAAATTCCTGCCATGTACCCTCAAGGGGGTGTACAGGATATAATAGTACCACATGAAAAATTTACATCATTACTAACTTCCTATCTACAATTTTCCTCCAAATCAGCCTATTACTTGTCAAAACTCCAACATTATCAGATCCTATATTTCTATCGTCTAAGGCACTTTGCACTGTATCAATCCACCTATATCTTGGTCTTCCTCTGGGTCGTTTTCCTGCCAACCTGGCAGAGAACACTTGTTTAGCTAATCTTTCCTCGCCCATTCTGTTTAAGTGACCATACCACCTGAGATTAGCTCTGCTAATGCATTCATGGATGTTGACAATGTCAAGTTCTTTCCTAATATACTCGTTTTTAATATGATATTGCTATTGATGTCATCTGTTCATGCATATAATCTTTCTCAGGACTCTCATATCTGTGGTCTCTAGTCTTTGGTCAAATGTTTTACTTCTGACCCAGCTCTCAGATCCATAAGTTAAAACTGGTTTGAACACTGTCGTGTATACAGCTAATTTAGTGTTCCGACTAATTTCTTTTATTCCATATGAATTTATTCAATTGACTTCCTACCATACCAGCTTTGTTGATTCTGTTGTCTATTTCCATATTTAATTTACCATCTTCACTGAAAATCATGCCTAAGTAGCTGAAATGTTTTATTTGTTCCACAGGTTCTCCATTGACAACACAGTTGACATTTTCAATGATTCCGCATATTTTCATTGTCTTTGTCTTTTTATTGATGAACTTCATACCATATCTATTACAACAGGTATTCAATTTAGTCAGGGAATCTTGCAGACTTGTAGCAGATTTATTTAGAAGTATAACATCATCCGCATAAAGCAAAGAGCAGACATTAACATCTCCAATTTTGATATCAGGTTTAATACCACTTTCCTTCATAATGTGATTCATATAGATTATAAATAACAGAGGGGATAATGTACATCCTTGTCTGATTTAACATTAAACCATCTTCCTGTACATCCTTCAATTCTAAGTGCTGACTTACAACTTTTATGAAGATCTGATCCTGACCCTCTATTTGGCCTGAATTCAGCTTGTTCTTCACCAAGCTTTTCTTCCACAATTCTCCTCAACCGTTTCTCAAGTATGCTTCCATAAATCTTACCAGACACACTCAGAAGGGAAATACCCCTGTAATTCTCACCTTCAGTTTTATTTCCCTTTTTATATATGGGTACTATGAGAGCTCTACTCCAATCATTGGGAATTCGTCCCTCTGTCCAGTACTTCTGAACTATGCAGGGCAGTCACTGTAAGACTTTTATACCACCATACTTTGGTATTTCTGGTCAAATATCATCTACTCCTGCTGCTTTTCCACATTTTAAGCCTTTGATAGCTTTTTCTACTTCAAGTATGAATATGTATTCCTGACTGTATGCCTGCTGAGTGTTTTTTTACCACTGTGCTATCGCTGCTTGTTTCATTTAGCAGTTTTTCGAAGTAATTACTCCATACTTCAAGGATATCTTTTTCTCCTGTTTTCATGTCACCTTTATCATCTCTAATTCCTTTTACAGCACTCTTTCCTCCATTTCTGAGCTTCTTCAACAACCTCCAGAATATTTTGCCACCTTCTTGATATTTATTTTCTATGTTCTTGCCAAAGTCTCCCATGACTTTTGTTTAGCCAGTTTTACACAGTGTTTAGCTTTCTTAAATTTGTCTCTGTATTCTCTAAGAGCACAAGCAGACTTATTTGCCAGGAACTTTTGATATGCTTTCTTCTTTTCCTTCACTACCTCTTTGACTTCCTGTGTCCACCATGAAGTTCTGATTTTTCTATCCTTGCAGACAACCTCACCACATGCCTCTCTAGCTGAATCAAACCTTGGAGATTCAGTGGCAAGTCTTCAAGACTTGCCACTGAATCTCCAAGGTTTGATTCCTGTTCTCAAACTCTTTCATTTTTTTTTCAATAATCTCTACAGTTCACATCTGAGAGCTGCTCAACTTTTATTTGCTTTAAAACTTTCTTACATGTTATTCTTTTCAATATGAAATTCAATTTTATCCTGCTCAAGACTAAATAGTGATCATTTCCAATCCTCTGTACACTCTGGTGTCCTGCACCAGGGAGAAAACATCACTATCAACAATAACATAGTTAATGAGACTTTTCTTATTCCTTGCCTCTTCTCTCCATGTGAATTTGTGCACATTTTTATGTTGGAACATGGTGTTAGTAATAACTTAGTAATAACTAGTCCATGTCCTGAACAGAAATCCAACAAGTATTTGCCATTATTATTAGCTTTTAAAACTTTCATTCATCAATAAAAACGCAGCAATCATACTGGCAAATTGCAGTGAATTTTGCAGTGGGTTCCATAAGCAACACAACCAACCAAAATGGGCATGCGATGCCACGTTCAACATTCCCAAGATCAGAAACTATTTTGGTCAATGAGTTCTGGACCCTCTCCAACATCTCCATTTGAAAACCAGGTGACCAAATCTGTGCACAGCAGTCCATATTTGTTCTGATCAGAACCTTATACAATGGAACCAGAATCCACTTTCTTCTACAAATCAGTGTCTTCTGCATCATTCTCAGAATTCGTTTCGTTTTTCTTGCAATTTTGGCAGTATATCCTCTAAATTTCAGGTCCTTATCCACCATCACTCCAAGATATCTTATTTCCTCCACCTCCAACAATATATCCCCATCAAGCGTAAATTCCACATTCAATTCTTTTTTTTTTAACAAATTTTAAACCCTTACATTTTGCAACACTGAACTGGCATCCCCACTTCCATGCTCATTCACTCAGTCTATTGAATTCTTTCTTGTAAGGACAAAACATCTGGTCTACTCTTCATAGTTTGTCATTACTTTGCTTCATCTGCAAACAACTGAATATCCCCATCCAAATCTTCCCTAATATCAATAACAAGCAGGTTAAACAGCAATGGCCCTAAAACATACCTCCTGAGGCAAACCACTAGTGACTTTCCTCTTCTGGGATATTGCTTTCCCATACACAACTTGTTGATACCTATCAGACATCCAATCTCCAATCCAATATACTAGGTCTAATATCTAACCCCATTCACTCTAGTTTGACTATCAAGTTGTCATATAGTAATCTATCAAAAGTCTTTACATAATCTAAGTATACTACTGTGTATCCATCTCCTGCATCGAATGCTACTGTCATCTTATTGTAATAAGTAAGTAGATTACTAAAACATGACCTCCCTTCAGCAAATCCAAGCTGTCCATCAAAGATAACACCACTATTGTCAACCCAATTCTGGATCCTGATTCTCAGTCTTTCCAACACTTTAACCACAATATCTGACACATAGATTGGTCTATAATTTGATACTTAGATTCTGTCATCTCCTTTATGAAGTGGTAAAATTTCACCTTCCTTCCACTCCTTTGGAACTTGATCTAATGTAAGCCTCACAATAAACAAATATGTGAACTCCCTGGCATATTCTTTCAAAACATGCAGTGATATATATATATATATATATATATATCATTAAGTCACACAGCCTTATTAATATGAAGTTTGTTTAATTCCTCATATACCTCTACCTCACTCACAGTCAGTCTCTCCTCTTCCTCATCCCACTACTCAACAGCAGCTGTCCTTAAACCATTTTCTCCAGTCAATGCCATCCAAACATAATCATTCTTATTTTTGTTGGATACATATCAAAAGAACTCCCTGGAATTTTTTTTTTTTTTTTTGCTTCATTAGCTAACTACTGCTCATACTGAACTTTTGCCTCCTTAACCATGCCAGTCACCCTCCTTGCCTGTTCTTTGTATTCCTCGTGGAATTGATTATTGCAACTCATCATGCTGCACCTCCATGATGCTTTTTTTTTTCTCAGTCTCATGCTTACTCTCTTCATCCATTTCCCACCTACCATATTTAATCTTCTGGCATTGGGAATACGTTTAAACTAGATAGTTCTTGAATATCACCAAAGCAGCATTGATCTCCTTTCCACCCATCTCTTCATTCTATGCTACAGCTGCAAGCTGTCTTCTCTTCACAGCCTTCTAGTTTCATATATACCCTTTCCTCATAGAAGTCCTCACATTTCTGGTAACTACCCAGGTAATCATTTCATGGTCACTTTCATTAAAAGGAGGAAGATTTGACACCTCAATTATAATAACATCCTCTGGTGAGATGATCAAATCCAATAACCACAATCCTCGTGCGACCTCTGTTACTCACTTGGGTAGTTGTGCCTCAAATACTCAAGTAACTCATTTTCTTTACTTCTAGCTGCTATCTCGTGATCCCAATCTATATTACCATATAATAAGATAGGTGTGAAAACTCACTCATAGATTAATTTCATATTTAACATGAACAGACTATAGTTTAATTAGTCCATGTTGTGTGTTTGAAATAGTTAAATTTTGAAGAAAAGCAATAAAATTAATTATTCCATTTACAAATTTCTATGTGGATGCCAATAAAGTTCATTTTATGTGATGAATTCATAAACATATAGTTTGCAGAGTGAACCAGAACAGTATCATTTTATAAAGAACTAGAACAAAGATGTATATAACAATCAGTAACACTATTCTAGTGCAGTGTGATTCATTTCAATCCCTGATAAAATTAAATTAGTAAATGCTGTATTAATAAAAAAAAATTGGTTTTTCACCCCTTGACTTTAAGAACTCCTATGAAATGCTTAGTGTCTCAAGCACCACAGTGTGAACTACTCATAGCATACTGATAATGCAGAGGTGTCTGATGTTATTCATCATGTAGAGAGAATTATGACTTGACAGGAAAATTTTATTATTATATATTTTAAGACTGATTGTCAATTCTTGAAATATCTTAAATTCTTACCTCACTAATCAGCATTCCAGTACGCACCTCAACTTTCTGAACTGCCTCATAACGATTACAGCGATAATATCCTCCAGTTGCAAAGCTATGTTTTTTCCATGCCTCCAAACAGACCCAACAGAAGTCATGCTTACACTGTTCAAGGCATTCAAAAGTATAATCAGATTAATGATTCCATAAAAACAAGTCAGAAATTAAAAAATCAGATGTTTTATATGATATCAAACAAACCAATGTTTTCTTGACCTTTTAAAGTGATGTGACCAGCCTGAACCACACTAAACTTATCAGAAACTCATTTAAACCAAAAGTAATTGGTTTAGACAATTTAGAAATTTTGTGACCTCTCATGGGATTAGTATAAAATAAATAAATGTCTTATGAAATTAGGTGGGATACAGTTATTATAACTACTTTCTGTAATATTTTTAATGTACTGTACTTTTAGAAGGAGAACGTTTGACCAGTGAAGTTTAATGACTGAAAAACTGTGTTTCATGTGGTCATACAGCTATTTGCTGATGATGAAAAGATAGGTAGGGTAATTAGGAATGCCACTGATATGCAGTACTTGCAGAATAATTTGAATAGGCTGGAATTGTGGGCATGGGAAAATGGATGTCAGTTCAATGTCAGTAAATGTAAAGTCATACACTTCGGTGTGGATATCCATATTATATTGGTGGGATTATGCTAGAAGAAACTGATGAGGCCAGGGATCTTGGAGTGTTAGTAGATAGGAAGTTGAAGTTCAGGAGGCCATGTAGCAAAGATAGCAAATACAACTTAAAAGTTAATTGCAATTCTGAAACAAACGTTATGTAAAGATAAGAATGTCATTTTTCCTCTTTACAAAGCCCTGATAAGACCTCACTTGGAATACTGTGCACAGGTCTGGTCTCCTGGTTTCCATTGTGATTCTGGTATATTGGAGGGAGTGCAAAGGAGAGTGTTAAAAATGATATTAGGATTGTGGAATACTGATTATGAAGACAGATTGAGTTGTAGACTGCAAACACTAGCAAACAGGAGAAAGAGGGGGTGATATGATTGAGACATATACAAACTTCTGAAAGAGGTCATACAGGATTTCAATTGATGGAATTTTTCAATTTATGGAGGGTGGAAAAAGGATAAGAGAGCATCTTTGGAAGCTGAGAATGAATGCTGCTAAGAAGGGGATGAGGGCTAGATTTCTCTCTCATATGGTGGTGCAAGTAGTGTGAATGAATTCATGAATAATTATGATAGCTGGTGCATGTAATATGTGGCCTTCCTCAATGAGTCCCTGACCCTGAAGGTTTCTCTTAATACTACTACTAATAATAACAATGTACAATGATATAAAATAAACAAATTAGTTTCATCACAGATACCCTGGCTTCTTCAGGGTAAAAACAAATATAAGGATAGCAAATGTAAACTACAAGATAAAAAGCAAAGCTTGCAGGAACCACTGTAGTATAAATAATAGAAACAAGTGGAGATGACAGAAGGTGGCAAGAGTAATCCACTTTCCACTCCATTAATTGAGTGGATTACTCATGCCACCTTCTCTGGTTGATTAATGCTTCCATGGCTATGACTCTAGAGTCCTATTTGTAAATTATAATCTCTGAGGATTAATGTTTTCCAAATTTTGGGAAGTTTTTTGCACTGTATTTGTTTAAATTTGATTGATTTCAGAGTACCACTGCAGATTCCAAAAACAATCTTTCTTTCTTAAATTTATTGTGATGTAACATGGTGGTTTTCTTCGAGGAGATTTGTGAGTAGTATCCAATACATGGTCCAGAAGACCAGATTCATCATAGTCGTGACTGCCGTTTTGTGTTCATCTAAATAGATGAAGGCTGATATACCTCTCTGTCCATAGTGTACCAACTTGCAGTAACAGGGTACTTTATATACTCTAGGCACTGAGAGAGAGAGAGGATGGAGCTAATCTTTGGTAGAATGGATAAGGTTAGAAAGTTTCTGGTTGTGCTTAAAAGTTGTGCAGAGGTTGTATTTTTTTAATGGCCTCACTATTTTTTCTGAAGTACCCTAGATGTAAGGGATAGTGATGGGATTTCTGAATCCTTCTGAAGGGTGGAGGGCTTCAGAAGGGGGTTGCCCCCCCCTTCATTCAGAGTTTCTGAATGGATCTGTCTGTGTGATTGGGTTTTCTGTATACAGTGAAGGAGAGGTTGACATTCAGAAGGTATGTGTCACTGAGGTGTCTAGGAAGGGCAAACTGTTATTTTCTTCTTTCATCATAAACTGGATTCTTGGATGTATACTATTGATGTGACAGAAGCAAGGACTCTAATGTGTCTGGGCCATGAGGCAAAACAGAGAACACATATCTTAACCAGATAGAAAGTTTGATGAAGAGGGAAAGAAGTCTATGGCTCATGTTTCAAAATTTTCCATGTAGAAATTGGCAAGTGGGGGATGAGAAGGGAAACCCATAGCAGTTCCCTCTGTTTATAAATTTTGTTCCTCCAAGAAAAATATCCGGAATTGATGGCAAAGAAAAAGAGATCTAAGATATCATTCAGGAGAATATTGGTAAACAGTTTGCTATCTTTCCTTTTCCCTGACATATCTATCTATCCCAATGGCTTTAACAGACCTTTAAGGCCCACAACCTTCCAAGCATGCTTGGATTTCGTAACCGAAATACGAGGATAGAATGGTCACTCCTATGCCTCAAGGTATTCTTGGCTGTATCGCTGTGTGTTCAAGGGTCCGGTTTGCCTGCTTGTGGGATGAAAAACACCAGATAAACTGGCGGAAAAAACCCTACTGAGCGCGCCCAAGACCGGCTAACTTGGCTATGGCTGAGGAAGATCCTTCAGCTCCTCACGTCTCCGACGGGAATCGAACCTAGGACACTCCTTCCCCAGGCATATGGTTGCGAAGCGCAGAGCCACTAGGCTAACCGCGCGGACTTTCCCTGACATAGGAAATAGTAATCATTTTGTTTTGTTCTTGCATGTTTGAGGAGGAGAAGTAGGAAGACCATGTAGTATTTTATCTGTGTTGCAGGCGTTATAGCCATTGGCTAAGGATATTTTAAGTCCTGTGGAAAGAGCTGCATTATTAGAACAAATAACCCTAGCTCTGTGTGTAAGTGTTTTTAGAATATCATACTGTTGGGCTGGATGATGATGTCATTGTTCATGTAGGTATCTTCCTGTGTGTGTGTGTGTGTGTGTGTGTGTGTGTGTGTGTGTGTGTGTGTGTGTGTGTGTGTGTGTGTTGACTTTCTATAAAAAAAAAAAAAAACAAGATAGTGAACCATCTGAAAGGTGGGTGACTAATGTGTCAACAAAAGTTGTGAAGTGAATTTTGGAATGTTGGTAGTTTAGATAAGTACCAAAAGAATTCGAAGTATGCAGGTTACTTTATCTGGCAAGGAAAAACTTCAAACAGATTGTGAGTTCCCTCCTCTTAACCACCACCCAGTTAAATTTCACATGGAACAACACTTCAAAAGCAAAATACTTACCACAGCTACATACAAGTCCTTAGTGTGGTTATGCTTTGTTGATGTGTTTGCCATTTGTTTGAGTCAAATTTGTTTCAGAAATGGGATGTTTAACAAGAGTTAGTGTCCTTTCCATACAATTTACTGTTATTGTTCACTTGACTAATCTCCTATCCATCTGATTAACCTATTATCCCTTTTCCTCAATTTCTCAACACTATTGTGCCTTCCTTTTGTTATTTAGGAATACTCCCTATTGGAAGATTTTCATTAGATGAGAGGCCCAGGTTTGCTTAGATATCCTGAAGTAAATTTGTCAGTCTTACATACAGATGACAGACTTTTTTTCCCTCTCCTGGATCTGATTTTTTTTTAATCCTGCTTTAAAATGCATCTCTTATAAATTAGTAACTGTTCTAAAATATATATAATGCTGATCATACAAATGGCCTCTTCCTTCTATAGATAAAATACATAATTTTACTTTTCCATTCATGTTTTTGTTTAAAGGAGGAAACATATCTTTAGGAATAATAATCATTTA
The DNA here is from genome assembly GCF_054136105.1 of Typopeltis vanoorti. NCBI lineage: Eukaryota > Metazoa > Arthropoda > Arachnida > Uropygi > Thelyphonidae > Typopeltis > Typopeltis vanoorti. The sequence continues at coordinate 41,938,460 of NC_143572.1, read as the reverse complement.
CATAGTCCCAATTTGTGCCCACTATAGGTGTGGTGAGATCTCGATCTCACCACACCCATAGAGGTGTGGTGAGATCGATCTCACCACTGGGACTGTGAAAATGCTTATTATCCATAAATGTCTGTTTCTTATCCATACCAGGTGAGTGACCAATTTATAATTTTCCCACTGTTAAAATAGAAATCTGTAGCAACCATCTCTCCTGAACATGCAGTTTTTGGCTTGTGAAATTTGTTAATCAAAGAATCAGTTAATTTCACCAAGATATAAAGCCCAAGGGCACTAGTCCCACTTCATGACAAGAACATATGTGCATGTGTGTGTTTGTTAAGAAGGTAGGACAAGTACCCTCGGGTACAGATATTTTCAAGACAAGTGCACAGTAACATTAGAATACTGTTCTCCCATTTGAAGTAGTATGCCATATACCTCCTTTAATTATTGGTGCTATCATTTAGATGGCACTCCAGTTAATTGATAACCTTCTCTCTCTCTCTTTCGGGTTTCATTTTCTCATAATGATTTTTTTCTGCATTATGCTGTTAAGATATATAAATATCTTAACATTATTTTGTTTATGAAAGATATTATTATTATTTTAGGTAATTGAAAATGAAATAAAAGATGTATAAAAATATCATTATTATCTTCAGGTAAAAAAAAAAGGTTATGGAAGAGATATAAAGAGAGGGGGTGGAAAGCAGATGCATTAGGAATATAAGACTCAGGTCAGGACAGTAACTAGTATGGTAAGTAAGGTAAAACTGGAATATGAGAAGAAATTGGCCCTGAGATCCAAAGAAAATCCTAAGGAATTTTTTTTGCTATGTGGCCAGTAGGAGGAGAAATGGTTGTAGAAGAATAACATTGTTGGATAAAAATGGGAATAGAATGATCGATGCAAAGGACATAGTGGAGTTGTTCAATGAACACCTTATTGTGGTATTTCATCCTGGAGAAGTAGGTTTTAATACTAGAAGGATAGGGTAGGTTTGAGGTTTAGAAGTGCAGGAAGAGAGTGTGTTTCAAATACTGAGTACTCTGGATGTTAATAAAGCAATGGGACTGGAGATGGGATTTCACCACGAGTTTTGAGAGAATGAGCTAAAGAACTGACAGCTCTGTTTTTCCCTGGTTTTTCAATGAAAGTCTGCCATGGGAAAGGTATTCAAGGAGGGTAAGATAGTGCCACTGCATAAGGATGGTAGCAGACTGGAAGTTTCAAAGTATAGACCAGTTTGTATTTCTTCAGTAGTTGTTAAGAACTGGGAGAAATTAGCGAGGGATCATTTACAGCATTAGGCTTAGGCAGATGAGGGTAATGTTATCTGTGAGAGTCAGCATGGATTTGTTAAGGAGTGCTCTTGTTTTAGTAATGTGATTTTTTTTTTATATTTTATAATAATTGGACAAGAGCATAAATACTGGAAGCATTAAAAATAGTTTTTAATCTTTCCTAGTGCTATCAATACTCCATTAAACCTTCAGCATGATGTCCTCCCAGCACTTAAGCCTTAACACATGAATATTTCCTATGTCAAAAGTGCATCTGTAAAGACAGCCAAAGTACTAATAAAATACATGACATGTTAAATTAGCAACTCCAATCCACTCTCCTTATGATAAACTCCATCCCCTAGCATATCCAGGAGTGTATGAAGTTCCCTGTGGCTTGGTTTACTATGGACAGATGGGAAGACTGCTTAATATCTGTGTTGGAGAACATAAGAAATACATTTGCTACCATTATAATGGAAAGTCTGGACAAATAGACCATGCTTTGCACCCTTTCACAGGATTAGATGGAAGAAAAGCAATGTGCTATGTAGAAGTCATCAAAGAAAGATTAGTTTTAGAGTCAGTAATGGCTATGAAGCATTCTCCTAACCTGAACAAGTATAGCTGCATTAATTTGACAAATATTTGGAAAACTTATATCAAGATCAACTCCTACATAATTGCAATTATTAATTCTTTTTTTTACATCATTAGAGGGTGCCAAATGAGGACTTTAGATTTTTTTGTCTGTTACAATTTGAATTGTTTTTTAATTACTCATTGTCACATGTAAATTGGAACATGAAGTTTTGTGCTCTGAAGATGCTAATTTGAAATCCAGATATAAGCCAGTTAAAGAGGCAGTGAAGGAAAAGAAGAAGGCATATCAAAAGTTCCTGGCAAATAAGTCAGCTTGTGTTCTTAGAGAATACAGAGACAAATGTAAGAAAGCTAAACACTATGTAAAACTAGCTAAATAAAAGTCATGGGAAGACTTTGGCAAGAATATAGAAAATAAATATCAAGAAGGTGGCAAAATATTCTGGAGGTTGTTGAAGAAGCTTAGGAATTGAGGAAAGAGTGCTGTAAAAGGAGTTAGAGATGATAAAGGTGACATGAAAACGGGAGAAAAAGATATCCTTGAAGTATGGAGTAATTACTTTGAAAAACTGCTAAATGAAACAAGCAGTGATGACAGCACAGTGGTAAAAAACACTGATCAGGCATGCAATCAGGAATACATATTACTTGGAGTAGAAAAAGCCATCAAAAGTCTGAAATGTGGAAAGGCAACAGGAATAGATGATATTCGACCAGAAATGCTCAAGTACGGAGGTATAAAAGTTTTACAGTGGCTGCACTGCATAGTTTCAGAAGGTCTGGACAGAGGGACAAATTCCAGATAATTGAAGTATAGCTCTCGTAGTACCCATATATAAAGAAAGTGAAATAAAACTAAATTTATACCTCTCAGAATTACAGAGGTATTTCCCTATTGAGTATTCCTGGTGAGATTTATACAAGTATACTTGAGAAACAGTTGAGAAGGACTGTGGCAGGGAAGCTTGGTGAAGAACAAACTGGATTCAGGCCAAATAGAGGCTGTCAGGATCAGATTTTCACTTTAAGACAAATAGTTGTGAAATCATGGGAATATAACAGAGATCTGTATTTTAAGTTTTGTAGATCTGGAAAAGGCATATGACAAGGTGCCAAGAGAAAAGCTATTCAAAACATTACAGTTGTATGGTGTCAATGGGGTATTATATCAAGCAACAAGTAATGTATTTGAATTGCAAGTCAGCAGTTAGAATTGAAGGAAGCATAGGAAGATAGTTTAATGTTAAATCTGGTGTGAGACAAGGATGTACAGTATCCCCTCTGTTATTCATTATCTATAAGGTTCATATTATGAAGGAAAGTGGTATTAAACCTGATATCAAAATTGGGGATGTTAATCTCAGCTCTTTGCTTTATGCAGATGATGTTATACTGCTAAATAAATTCCTCTACAAGTCTGCAAGATTCCCTGACTAAATTGAATAACTGTTGTAATAGACATGGTATGAAGGTCAGCAATAACAAGACAAAGATAATGAAAATACACAGAAGCAATGAAAATATTGTTTGCAGATGATGCAAAGTTGACGAACCATGAAGAGTAGAGAAGATGTTGTGGCCTTACAAGAAGACTTGAATAAATTGAGTGATTGGGCACAGAAATGGAGATGTGAGTTCAATGTTGCAAAATGTAAGGTTTTAAAATTTGGAAAACAAAGATGGGATGCAGAATTTATGCTTGGTGAGGATATATTGTTGAAGGTGGAAGAAATAGTGGATAAGGATCTGAAAAATTAAGGGACACATAGCCAAAATTGTGAAGACAACACAAAGGCTTCTGAGAATGATGCGAAGGACATTGACTGTAGAAGTAGGGAGATTCTTGTTCGTTGTATAAGGCTTTGATTAGGTCACACATGGACTATTGTGCTCAGATTTGGTCACCTGGTTTTCAGAAGGATAAAGAGATGTTGGAAAGGGTCCAAAGGCGATTGACTAAGGTAGTTTCTGACCTCAGGAATGTTGAGTATGAGGAAAGATTGAGAAGATGTAATTTGCAGAGTCTGGTGGACAGGAGGAAGAGGGAAGATATGATAGAGACCTACAAGTTATTAAAGGGTTGTTACAGGATCAATGCTGGAGAGGTTCTAGAGAAAATCGTGGGAGATCGGGGGAAAACGAGGTTATCCCTGGAAACTGCATAAAGAGGGTGTGAGTAGGGGAGACAGGTTTTTTTCATGGAGAGTTATGAATGATTGGAATGCCTTGTCTGAGAGTGTGGTGTCTGCAGAGAATTTGAGTGTGTTTATAAAGCAAGGTATGGCGAGCTGTGTGTATAATAAAATGAATTCCCATTTGAGTCTTTGACTCCATAATAATATCGACTGCACTGTGAATGGAGAACTATAGAACAAGTAAAACATTTCAGTTACTTGAGCATGATTTTTAGTGAAGATGGTAAATTAAATATGGAAATAGACAACAGAATCAACAAAGCTTATATGGTAGGAAGTCAACTAGTTTGGATAAATTTATATGGAATAAGAGAGAAATTATTCAAAACACTAAATTAGCTGTATATGGCCAAAGACTAGAGACCACAGATATGAGTCATGAGAAAGATTATGGGTGTGAACAGATGGCATCAATGACAATATCATATTAAAAATGAGGATATTAGGAAAGAACTTGACATTGCTAGCATCCAGGAATGTGTTAGCAGAGCTAATCTCAGGTGATATGGTCACTTAAACTGAATGGGAGAGGAAGATCAAGACATAGGTGGAATGATACAGTAAAAAGTGCCTTAGATGATAGAAATATAAGATATGATAATGTTGGAGTCTTGACAGGTAACAGATTGATTTAGAGGAAAATTGTAGATAGGAAGTTAGTAATGATGTAAATTTTTCATGTAGTACTATCATATCCTGTACACCCCTTGAGGGTACATGTCAGGAATTTGATGATGATGATAATAAAACGTCTTTCTATAATTCAGTTTGTTTGGTGTTGTAATACCATTAATGAAGATTCCTCCTTTCTTCTTATCTTCTTGCTACCCACCCCCCCTTCCACAGCACTGACATGTTATAGGTTTCACAACCTTTCATGTGGAGGTTCGATATTTATGCATATAAAATCATTTGGCTTCCCTTCTAGCTTTATCTGCGAAGTGCGAGGAGGGGAAACCAATTTGTGTTTTGAACATTAAAATCTCTAAGAAGGTAATCACACAGTTTAGGTTTTAGAGATAAGCAGTCAATGATGTTATCATGGGGGAATACCAAATGATTGTCTGAATTAGGAGAGTAGCAAAGGAAGCTATAAAGTGAGATAAGGAAATCTCGATCATAAAGCAGAGATTTCAAGTTTGTTAATCTGGCAAAAAATGTCGTATCTGACAAAAGTACATGTTCCTTCCTTTTTACAGAAGGCTTGGTTTGGATATGCTGAAGATAACGTCATCAGGGAAGATGTCAATTGGGGTACAGTTATGAATAGCAGATTAGATGCCCAGCATCTTGGTGAAATAAATGTAGAAGTGGTTTTTATTAATGGAAATTTTGAGTAATTACTAATGAAAGAGCCATAAAGCTTCATTTCAGCGATGAAAAATTACATAGGCAAAGTGGATACTAGATCCAACATTATTTCAAACCCGAATGTTTGTAGAAACTATGAAAGTTTCGTAAGCTGACCTAAGAGCTTATGAGAATACAATCCTCGGCAACCTCAAGTTGCCTTAGCTTGAATTACTTAAAAGACATGAGCACTGCCCAAGAGTTGGTAAGGGATTATTACTGGAATATGGAAAAAAAAAAAAAAATATATATATATATATATATATATATTGAAAGAAAGCCAAAATAACACTGAAATTTCATAGGCAAACTGGATACTAGATCCAACATTAACTCGGTCGTTAACAAAAGCATTGACAAATAAATTAACAACTCAAAGAAAAATGGAGAGGTTGATGCTAGGCATCACATTAAAAGATAAGAAGCAAAACACCTGTATAAGAAGCCAGACTCACATCACTGACATCATTCTTTACCATAAGTGACTAAAATGGAAATGGGCCAGACATCTATCCAGAAGAGAAGGTTAGCGATGGACCACCATACTAACGAACTGGATTCCAAAAGGAATCCAGTTCGTTAGGGAAACGAGGCCGAGGACATCCGAAAAGAAAGTGGAGTGACGAATTGTCAAATTTTGTTGGGAAAAATTGATCAACCATTGCCAAGAACAGAGAAAGGTGGAAAGAACTGGAGAAGGCCTTCGTCCAGCAGTGGACAGAAAATGGCTGAAAAGAAGAAGTATTAGTGCATTTGATAAAGGTTTTACTGACCTGACAGCTGTTTGGAACGGGTTGATTCTCTTCAGAGATCAGGCCTGTTTATGTGCAAGAGTCATTTATCCAAAAACTCATGCAGTCCCTCAGACTGCCCAACAATGAATGACCTGAAGGATCATTTAACTCAGTGGTGGCTCTGCTCAGTGACAGGCTCACCCTACCACTGAGCAGAATGGCTCATATTCCAGGGAAATGCATCCACTGAGACAGATGTATTTCCCTAGTTTCTCCCAAGGCAGAACAAAGAAGAGAGCAAAAACTCTGGTTCAGTACTAAGGAAATCAAAATGTCAGAAAAATGTATTTTTCGAATATATGAACGCTTGTGAAGAGCTCATGTCTTTTAAGCAGTGCAAGCTAAGGCAACTCGGGGATGTCTAGGATTGTATTCTCGTAAGCTCTCTGGTCAACTTATGAAACTTTCACAGTTTCTACAAACATTCAGCTTTGAAATAATGTTGGATCTAGTATCCACTTTACTTATGTAATTTTACATAGCTAAAATGAAGCCTTATGGCTCTTCCTTTAGTAATTACTTTTACACAATGACCAAGAGTTCACTCACAAAAAATTAATTTCTCTGAAATTTCGATTTCCTTAGTACTGAACATGAGTTTTTGCTCTCTTAAGGTTTCTGCCTTGATGGAGTTGTTGAATATCTGGGATTTAGGTCCATTATGGTGGCCTGTATCAGGGATGGCTCAGTTGATAATTTTCCCTGGAATATGAGCAGTTGTCAGTGGTAGGGATGAGTCTGTCACTGAGCAGAGCCACCGCCGAGTTAAATGATCCTTCAGGTCACTGTTGGGCGGTCTCAGGGACTGCATGAGTTTTGGGAGAAATGACTCTTGCACATAAACAGGCCTGATCTCTGAAGAGAATTAACCAATTCCAAACTGCTGTCAGACCAGTGAAACCTTTATCAAATGCACTAATAAAAGGCAAATATATGGACGGTTGGGCAGCGCTCACATCTTTTAAGTAATGCAAGTTAAGGAAACTCGGGGTTGCAGAGGATTGTATTCTTGTAAGCTCTCAGGTCAACTTAAGAAACTTTCATAGTTTCTACAAACATTCAGTTTTGAAATAATGTTTGATCTAGTATCTGCTTTGCCTATGAAATTTGAGTGTTATTGTAGCTTTTTTGGATATATTTTGTAAATTTTTTTGTTGTATTTTTCCATATTCCAGCAATAATCCTTTACCAACTTTTATGTCTTAATCATGTTTCTCACCCCCCCCTTCTATCCATGACTGCAAATTGCATTCACTCAATCAGCCTTCATACTCAACATTCCAGAGACCAGAAACCACCTTAGTCAATCATCTTCGAACCCTTTCCAACATCTCTTCAACCTTTTGAAAGTCAGGTGACCAAACATGTGCACAGTAAATCCATATGCAGTCTGATCAAAGCCACATACAATGGAATCATAGCATCCTTACTACTATCAGTGTTTTTTGCATCACTACAATGACATGTGCTGTACTCACAATTTTAGCAAAATATCCATGAAATTTCAGATCTTTATCCACCAACACTGCAAGATCCCTATCTCATCCACCTCCTCTAAAATATTCCTACCCATCTGCACTTCCCAAATTTTAAAACCTTACACTTTGCTACATTGAACTGATAGCCTACTCAGTTACCCATTCACTCAGTCTATTCAAGTCTTCTTGCAAAGCTAGAACATCATTCTACTCCTCATAGGTCTCCCCAACTTTGGACTATCTGCAAACAACTGCATATTGTTATTCAAGCCTTTCCCAATATTATTTACACATTGAGATTAAAAAGCTTAAAATTACTTAACATTAGGAAAATAACATTCGATGTTTCTATCTCTGTACTGAGGTCATCATCAGGAAAAATACATACGTATAAGATACATGACACTGCACTATACAAAATTAAAATGAATCTAAATGCTTGTTAATTAATCTCTTAACCTAGCCTGACCTCTTGTGGAAAAAAATAAATAAATAAAAAATAAAATGAAATAAAAATAAAAAAAGTTAAAAGATAAATAAATTAAAAACGGAAATACATTAAACATTTCTAAACTCCTCTTGTATTGATATTTTCTTGCGGGCTTGTTCTGGTTGCTATAACAGTTGCAGATGGGGCATCCACATTCTTGGAATGATTAATCTGTCATTTTTGTTCAGGTTTGGATAATGTTTTAGCATTTCACAAGCTTCTTTGAATTTTCTCTTGAACCAGGTTTTGGTGCAGTGTAGGGACTTGGTGCCTTTCCAATCAATTCTGTGGCATATTTGGAATGCATGGTCTGATAGGCCTGTTTTACCATAGTGGAGGTATTTAATGTGTCATTTGTGTTCGTCTTTTCTGATTGGGATAGCGCATCCTGCTTCCCCCTATGTAACAGAGATTTACAGGTACACTGGATTTTATGAACCCCTGGGTGGGCTAGGTATAAAAGAGGATCTTTGAAAGAGCTAAATAAATTTCTTAATTTTGTCAGGGGTTTGAAGGTAGTCTTAATGTTGTATTTAAGTAGTATTCTGGCAATGTTTTCTGAAATACCTCATATAAAATATGGCTATGGCATTCTTGTAATATTTTTTGTTTTTAGTGGCATTTTTATGGAGGATTTTGTGAACAATTTTTTTTTTTATTGTAGCCATTTTTTTTTACAAATGTTTGGTTAATGATTTCAAATTCTTGGTTCAGAGCTTGTTCATTACAGCAAATTGTTAGGGCTCTGTGTCTGAGGGTGCTTATAACTGCTCGCTTTTGTGTTGGATGGTGGTATGAATTTTTGTGTATGTATCAGCTCATATGTGTAGGTTTGCAGTAGACAGTGAAGTAGACAGCCTGAGGGAAGACGTGACGAGTGTGTCTAAAAAAAGGAAGAGAGGTGTTGTTTTCGATTTTGATGGTGAATTGGAAATGTTTGTGTTGTTGGTTCAGGTGGCTTAGAAATGTATTTAAAGTTTTGCAGCCATGAGGCCAAATGGCAAAAATATCATCAACATATCTGAGAGCCAAACTTTGGGCTTCAGGCTGGCTGAATCTAGAGCTTGTTGCTCAAAGTCTTCTAAGTGAAAGTTAGCTATTGGGGGGGGAGTGACAAGCCCACCCATGGCCATGCCTTATTTTTGTAGGTAAAAATTATTTTGCCATCTGGAGCAGAGTACGTGGGCAAAGAGAACTGTAATGTCGGGAGGAAATGTTCTGTAAGAGAATAATAGAATCATTGATCGGGACATTAGTGAAAAGAGCAGTTATGTCAAAGCTTGTCAAATGCTAAAACATTATCCAAACCTTAATAAATTTAGTTTTAATCCTTTATCCAAGTGTGTGCAAACAAAGTTTGCGCCTGAAAGTATCTTCAGGACTGGGGTAAAGTGGTACAACACCGGGCAACTCCTTGTAAAGGTGGAGCAAGCTACCAACACTCCTAACTCAGTATCTCCCATAATGCAAAACATATCTCCTTGCAGATATGTATAATGTTATGCATTAAGAGAAGGGCCACTACCCAGACTAGTTTCGACCTTTATTGAGGTCTCCTCAGTGTTGGTAGCTTGATCCACCTTTGCAAGGAGTTGCCTGGTGTTGTACCACTTTACCCCAGTCCTGAAGATACTTTCAGGCGCAAACTTTGTTTGCACACACTTGGATAAAGGATTAAACTAAATTTATTATAGTCTGACCAAGTGAAAAATAAACTTTCAACATCTTTCATTATCCAAACCTGAACAAAAATGACAAATTAATCATTCCAAGAATGTGGAGAACCCGTCTACAACCCTTATAGCAACCAGAACAAGCCCAGAAGAAAATATCAATACAAGAGGACTTTCGAAATGTTTAATGTAGTTACATTTTCAATTTATTTGTATTTTAATTTTTTTTAATTTAATTTCATTTATTTATCTTAATTTATTTTATTTTATATTTTATTTATTTATTTATTTTTCCCCACAAGAGGTCAGGCTAGGTTAAAAGATTAACAGGCATTTAGATTCATGTTACCTTTGTATAGTGCAGTGTCATGTAGCTTGTATCTTATACGTATGTACTTTTCCTGATGATGACCTTAATACAGAAGTAGAAACATCGAATGTTACTTTCCTAATGTTAAGTAAAGTAATTATTCTATTTATGGAGGTCTCCATAAATTCTTCACTATGAATGCTGACCACCATGTAATCTTAAAAGAAAGAAAAAAATTCTCCAATCCAATGCACTAATCTACTATCTAACTCCATCTGTCCCAATTTAATTAACCAGCTGTCATGTGGCAATCAATCAAAGGCTTTAGCAAAATCTAAATATACCACCGTTTATGCATTCCCCCTTGTCAACTGCATCTGTCACCTTGTTATAATAATTTATAATAATAATTACAATAATTTTTGTGGAAATTTTTTTTTACATCTGCAATGACACTAGCATGTTTGATTATCTTTCCTGGTAAGTTAATGCAGAAAACTTAGCAGTGGTGAAGGGCTGTGTACAATGCCCACACAAGGAGTGTTCAGACTCAAAGTGTTGTCTTAACAGTGCCTGCTACTATACTATACTATCTAAAATCCTCAAGGCATGATTCAGCAGAGTGAGCGGCAAAAGAATTATTCACCAGCTGATCAGGAAACCCTTAGAAGCAGGATGATATATGTTTATATATCATCCCGCTTGTCATTTTTTCCAAAAACAGAAAGATATGCTTATAAGGCAGCAATACTCACCTTGCTATAGCCCCATTTATGGAAAGAAGCCATACCATGGGAAGGCGGAACTGACAACTGAAATCACCACAGATATAAATGCACTGGATGACCTAATTTTACATGAATTGAGCACTAACATAATATTCGAATGAATTTAAAGTATGCTAAAAAAGAAGGATAAAAACATTGGTTTAATTATAAACAAAATAATAAAGACAGAATGCACAATTGTGCTTGTTGAACCGACTCCTTAGCAGATGATAGTGCAAAGAAGAAAAGAATAATGGAGGGGGGGGGCAGTCAGTATGCAGAAGAGCATGCAACATTACATTAAAAGAAATCACACAAAAAAAAAATCTACATTATATAAAATCTACATCAAAATAATAAGTTTTACCAAGTAACGTTAACATTTTTCCCTCAACCATACATCAATCCATTGTATTAGTACTAAACATTTTAGTGAGTGAATTTAATAGCATGTTTATTGTATACTTATTGTATTAAACTCACTAGTAATAGAATTAGAAAGAAATACATAAAAGTATAATTCCAGAATAATAATAATACATTTAAATGATTTTATTTTAAAACATTTCAACATTTTATTAAAATCCACAGAGCTACTAGCTGAATTCAAGAGGAAGAATGAAAGAAAATTTGTTACTTTGGATCAAGAATGAAAGGATGAGTAGTTAAGTGCAAATGTGTATGAAAGAATGAGAAGTGGAAAATATCGGGGGGGGGGGGGGAGTTACACACCTGCACCATAACTACTGGATTAAACTTGCAAAAGTGCACTTGGATTAAACTTCTACAGAATACAGTATAAATAATTGGATTAAACTTGTACTAAGAAAAAAAAACATTAATAAAAATAGACCAATATTTTAGTGAAAATACTAAGAAATAACAAAATAGTTTACATATAGCCTCATTTCTTCTTCCCCCTTACCTTGGAACATTTCATGTGATTGCATCCTTCATTTTTTTGAATTGGGGATTTACAGTTTGGACAGGGTTTGGAATTAGTAACGAGCCATAAACAATTAGCAGCATCTTCAGTTTTAGAGCATGTGTTTTTCACTATGCAAGAAAACAAAATTAATCAAACTAAAATGAATAAAAATCAAAATAGTTGTACCAAAATGATTTTTAGCATATTTTAAACAATTTCTATCTGGTGACACAGTTTGTACATTCCTTGTCCAAAAGATATCAATAAAAGCTAAATAAAAGATAAATTTACAGTATGATATAAAAAGACTGAACTTTCATTTTAAAATTTAAAAAAAAGTATGATGGCTCAAGGAAAGTAATAACTAGGCAGTATGTTAGTTATCAAAAGAGAATTCTTTGTTGCCTTAATTTTAGTCGACCACACAGAAAATAAACTAGTTCATTAAAAAAATCAGGGAGAACTGTAGAAGCCCTAAGTTTCTCGAATATATTTTGATGATGCTATGTGCTGAAACACATACCATTTTTAAATGCATTCCCAATGCCTTGATTTATGTAATCAGTTGATGCTGTGAAATACGTTATTTCACAACTGAAAATCTATAAATCAAATACTGCGTCCCCATTTATTTCTTATGCAATTGCGTTTAAATAGTGTCTAAATAAATGCTATTAAACTAATTTTCTCTAGCTTAAAAAAAAACATATTTAGTCATAACATATTTAAATTAACATATTTATACATAAAGATCAAAACCGATTTGGGTAGTGGCATCCTACAATGCATAGTGTTATACATGTCTGTAATGATGTGTGCATTGCATTATGGGATACTAAGGCAACTGAAGTCATTAGCCCCCTGTATACAAATAGCTCAGTTGTGTAGTTACTTCATGTGCAAACTTTGTTTGTTTACACTTGGATAAAGGATGAAACCAAGAATACATTTGTTGGCATCTTTAATTTATAGTATAACCAAGATATAGATGTTGAAAGAAAACAATCTTTCAACATCTATATCTGGCTGTAATTTTTTCATTTTCCTCTGAAAAACTGTTTGTTCACCTTTGAGTGGAATTTTAACCTTAAAATAATGGCAGTAAGAGGCATGGTTCATTTTCAAAAATTACATCATGAATAGGAAGCTGCTCCTACATCAATGAATGGGTGCATATTTAATTTTTAAGGTACATTATAATACACAATTCACTATGTATTAATAATAAAATAACAGAACAAATACTTTCAGTTATCTTGGATGTGAAATATCATATGAAGGAGAAAAAGACATAACATTAAAAACTTCAACATTTTTCAGATTATAGGCCTGATAAATAGAACACTCAATCCAAATACACTTGGTCGTAGACTTTCGACAGACTTCCGTTCTGGCTAACAGGTCGTAAGTCGATCTGGTCATATGTCGCCCATATATTTATTAACAGTATTCTTTAATCTTTCTATCATCTTTATAATTTATTTTTATAATCTTTTAAATTTATAATTATGTATATTGTACATAATGTGAAAAATAATACTGTACATACTGTACTGTAAACACAAAAAATACAATCTAAAATTAATGTAAAAATTAATTCAAATGAAATTTACAAAATCAATTTTTAATCTTTGCTTGTGCTGGGTTGTGGATCATCAGGGTAATGTTCTTGGGTTGAGGTAGGAGATGTTCTCTTGATGTGGAACATGCTGAGCTTCATTTGAACAGTTTGTTTCTTATATCTCATGATAACAACGCACAGCATCTTGAATGAAACGTTCAACCTTTGTGAATCGTTCGACATTAGGGTCCATTGCTTCGAAACTGGTGAGAGCTTTATTCAGGTGTGAAAAAGAATCTGATAAACTCTTTCCAGTGAATTTCTTTTCTGGCTCCTCTTCTTCTTTCTCTTCTTCCTCTCTCGCTTTTTCTTCTGACACTCTCTGTGCTTCCAATTCAATCAACTCTCCATCCGAAAGTTCTTTTATTTCACAATTTAGCAACTCCTCTACGTCTTCTATTTCACATTCTAATTTCAGATTTTTTGCAAGTTTAACTATTTTTTTCTGTAATCACTTCCAGTTCCTCTCCTTTTTCAAATCCTTCAAATGTATTCGCATAACATTTTAGACACTTTTTCCAAATTCCCGACATACAATTCTTTGTTACACATTCCCATGCGGGTGAAATATTCTTGATACACTGAAGAATGTTGTACTGCTTCCAAAAGGCTCGCAAAGATAAATTAGCATCAGAATCTATTGCTTCAATGGCTTGCGCAAATGTTGTTCTGAGGTAGTGAGCCTTGAATAATGAAATAGCACCCTGATCCATAGGTTGAATGAGAGCGGCTGTGTTAGGTGGCATAAAAACCAATCAAACATCATGTTGAAGGTCGTCCAGATGAGGAGGATGGCCAGGGGCATTGTCCATAATCAATAAAATCTTGAAAGGGATACCTCTCTCTGCACAATATTCACGAGCCTGGAGAATAAAGCAGTTCATGAACCAGTCTTCGAACAGTGCTTGAGTCATCCAAGCTTTAGGGTTTGAACGGTAGTAAACGGGCAGTGTGTGCTTGTTGATGTGCTTGAAAAAAGAATTAAGAAACATCAATATTATATTGAATACAACAAACCTCAAAGTCTGGTCTAGCACAACACAGTATTAACACTACTCATAATATCCAGTGAGATAAAGCTATTCCCCTCCATAGATGCAGGTTCAAATATGAATGCCTTTTTAAAGAAAGTTGTGAAGCTATTTTATACCGACCGAATTTAAATCGAAATGATTCTATCTCTCAAAGATCTGGGAGACTTATTTTATTTTATGTAATCAATAAAAACCAATTATCTTAAAGATTAATTATTATTTTCTATCATTTCCTAGTATGCGCAACAATTGTATTTTAATAGGTGATCCACCGAATGTATGTTACTTGTATTCCGTTCCTATAACTGTTTATGTGACACTGAAGATGTACTATTAGTTTTAGTATGAAATATCTGTACCTTTATTAATTAAAAGTTATTACTGTGGTCTTACGTGTTCTTTTGATAATTGTTTTATTGTTGTTCTCCATATTTTAATAATTTCCTCAATATTGAATAGAGTTGGAGATAAGCTACATCCCTGTCTAATGCCATGATTTATTTCAATCCCTTCTATTAATTTATTACCTAACTGTATTTTTGTATAAATGTTGTACCAAATGTAATGGATATTCTTGTTTCTTCCTTATATTCCATAGTTTTCTTTGTGTATTTTATCAAAAGCTTTCTCATAATCTATAAAGGTCATGTGAGTCTCTAAATTAAATTCTCATCTTTTTTCAATAATTTGTTTTAACATAAATATTGTCTATACATGATGTTCCATGTCTGAAACCATTTTGTTCTTCTGAGAGTAGATTGTTTGCAATATTTCTAAGTCGTTTATTCAGGATTTTACTGTAAATTTTGTAACCTGTGTTTAATAAACTTATTCCTCAGTAATTTCCACAATCATCTCTGTATCCTTTCTTAAATATAGATATAACCTTAGCTTTTAACCAATCTGATGGAACCTCACATTTCCTCCAACAGTTATTTATTAATTTTAAGAATCTGCGATGTAAATATTCTCCACCATATTTCCAAAACTCTGTATTTATATTTATGCCATCTAATTTGGTTGATTTTCTATTTTTTGATAACTTTATTGCTTCTTTTAGTTCTTCCAATTTTATCGATTCTATATCAGTCCTGATTTCTTCATTACTACTTTCTATGTTTAAATTTGGATCATATTATAAATTCTTATAATATTCTATCCATTGTTTCTCTTGTCTGTTTCTTTGTTGTTTAATTTCCTTAATTTTTTTTAGGCTATATCTTGCCATCCATGTATGCTTTCTTCTATTTTATTAATAAATCTGTCAAAAGCATCTTAGTGAGCTTTCTGTACTATGGTTTTTTAGCTATATTTCTTCTGTTTAGTTTGCACACTTTTTTTTTTTTTTGGAGTAATTTGTATGCCATTTATTTTTCTTTTATTATTACGATTATTATTAACACCTGATTTCTAGAGTCAGACTCTAGTTGTGGGAGGTACACACTATTGCACACAATGCACATCCAACTGTGGATGTGCATTGTGTGTACACTGGCTTAAAATGATTCAATGTCTACATTCACAACACATTCAGCTCGTGCATTCCACTCACCAAGCATTCTCCATGCAAAGAACCTTCTCCTCACTCCTCTGCTCAAACCCTCTTTATACTGGTAAAAGTGTTGCTGAATGATGTGAAAATGGATGTGCAGAACCAGGGAAACTAGAACTACCAAGGAGGTGGGTGGGAGTGGATATGCAGACATCAGTGAGATTGTTGAGTGTAAGAATGTATATAATGTACCTGAGCCAGTACTAAGGACAAGAAATCGAAATGAGATAGTTAGAATAACGAATCAAGATAGGGGTGGGACAAAGGGACCTCTGCATTTCATGTATACTAATGCCAGGAGTATTAGGAACAAGAAGGAAGAATTTTTGGCCTTGATTGGCTCTTCCTGGCCACAGGTTATTGGCATTATATACATTCTTACACTCAACATCATTTGTTGAGTGTAAGAAATCATGCCATGGCGCTGATTGGATCAGTGCCATGGCATGTAAAACTGCAAGGGCTGGATGTCGATAGAGCATGGGAAGTGGTCAAGGAGCATTTACAGGAAGTTATGGCTGATTGTATACCTAGAGTTCGAATAGTAAAACAAGTAGAGGTTAAATGGATGAATAACACCATTAAGCTTGAGCTGCAAAAAAAGAAACAACTGTGGAGGGAATTTAAATTGAAAGGTGACCTGCAGGCACACGAACGGTATAAAGCGCAAGCCAGAAGAGTAACGAGTGTGGTAAAAAAAGCAAAAGCGGATTATGAAAGGAAACTAGCTATGCAAGCTAAAGAGAATCCTAAACAGTTCTTTCAATAAGCTGCAAGCAAAAAAAAAAAACTGTACACGGCAGAATGATTTTAAGGATTGATGATGGTAAGGAGGTCACTAAATCAGTCGATATATAGTGGAATTACTGAGCGAGCACTTTGCAAGAGTATATCATCCAAGTGGTGACATTGAAAAAAATGAAGGAACCATTAGTTTATAGAGGAATTGTGATGAATGAAGTGGAGGTGAATAGTCTATTACAGAACCTTAATGTGAATACATCTGTGGGATTGGATGGTATACCGGCATGGGTCTTACGCGAAGTGGCTAAAGAATTATCAGTGCCCTTGACCATGTTGTTTAATCTGAGTCTCGGGTCTGGTTTAGTCCGGAAGGTGTGGAAAGAGGGGAAAATAGTTCCACTGCATAAAGGAGGATCCAAGACTACTGTTGCAAATTACTGACCGATCAGCATATCAGGAGTCGTTGTCAAGGTCTTGGAGAAAGTAGTCAAGGGAAAAATACAGGAATGGATTGATAAAAATGAGAAACTGTAAGGACAGCATGGCTTTGTGAAGGGTAGATCATGCCTCAGTAACTTGCTCAAGTTTTATAACACAGTGACGGCTGCACTGGATAAGGGTAACGGGTTTACAGTGATACTGCTGGACCTGGCTAAGGCATTTGACAGGATACCACATGGAATTCTAATCCGTAAACTATATGGGAATGGATATATGGTTGGTGAGATGGATAGTTGGGTGGTTGATGGAGAGATATCAGAGAGTAATTTATTCTGGAGTAGAGTCCAAAAGATGGCCTGTGACTAGTGGTGTGCCGCAGGCTTCTGTTCTTGGACCGCTGCTCTTTGATTTGTTCATTAACGATATAGGGAAGGATCTAAGAGGAACAGTTCATTTGTTCGCTGATGATGCAAAGTTAGGTTAGGGCAATAGTGAATGCAGAAGATGTCAAAATCTTGCAGGAAGACCTGGATAGACTGGAGTTCTGGGCTAAGGAGAATGGATGTCAATTTAATGTGACAAAATGTAAGGTTATGCATTTTGGGGTGAAAAGATTAGCAGCAGTATACCACATTGGTGGAACTGTACTCCAGGAGATTGATGAGGCCAGGGACTTGGGAGTGTTGGTGGATAGGGAGATGAAGTTTAGGGGGCACATTGCAAAAGTGGCTAAATCAGCTCATCAACTCACTTGATTGTTGAAAAATACTTTGATGAGCAGAGACAAGGCTCTGTACCGAGCCTTGATAAGACCTCATCTTGACTACTGTGCCCAGATTTGGTCCTAGGTTTCTTCTTGATGGGGAGGAGGTGGAGAGGATCCAGAGGTGAGTGGCCAAGATGATAGCAGGTCTAAGGAATGAACCTTATGAGAACAGGTTGAAGATTTGGGGTTGCAGAAATTAGTTGGTAGGCGGAAAAGGGGAGATATGATTGAGACATTTAAATTGCTAAAGGGTTTCTATAGGATTAATTTAGAGGATATTTTTGAGATCAGGACTGGTGGTGGGAGAACTATGGGACATCTATGGAAGCTGGGCAAGAGTGTGGTTAGCAAGGGTGTTAGAGCTGGGTTCTTTACTTTTAGAGTGGTAAATGAGTGGAATAAGCTGCCAGAGTCTGTTGTGGGTGCTATGAGAGTGAATGAGTTCAAGGCAAGGATACTGTGAGAATGTCAAATAGTTGTGTGGACATGATGTTTAGAGCCTCCTTCGATGAGTCTAAGGACTCCCTGGAGTCGCCCGTAATAATAATAATAATACAGTATCCAGCAATGGCCCCTTGTTCTACCCACCCCACTCCCATTTTATGAAATTCTCTTTCATGTCTACCTGATAACAACCCATCACTAGATTATATGTCTCAATCATATCCAACTCTTCCTCCTATTCACAAGGCTTTGCAACTTATATTCTCTTAATTTGTCCTCGTACTCCACATTCCAAAGACCATTAACCACCTTTGTGAATCTTCTCTGGAGCCTTTCCAACATATCCTCATTATCATGAAAATCCAGCAACCAAATCTGTGCACAATAATCCATATGAAGCCTGATCAAGGCCTTATACAATGGCATCATAACTTCCTTATTTCTGCATGTCAGGGTCCTCTGCATCATTGCCATTATCCAATGTGATGGCTTCACAAATTGTGCAATGTGGTCTCTGAAATGTAGGTCTTTGTATACTACCACTCCCAGATGATCTCTCATTTTAATTCATCTCCTCTACTTCTTCTAAGTTTCCTCACCAAGCGTATACTATGCATTCCATCATTGCTTATCAAATCTCAAAACCTTACACTTTGGAACATTCAACTGACAGTTCCACTTACTCACCCATTCATGCAACCTACTCAAGTCCTCCTGTGAGACCATAACATTTGCTTGACTCTGCATTGCTCTCCCCAGTTTTGCATAATCTGAAAACAGCTGCATATCGCTAGTTAAACCGACC
Organism: Typopeltis vanoorti; assembly: GCF_054136105.1. NCBI lineage: Eukaryota > Metazoa > Arthropoda > Arachnida > Uropygi > Thelyphonidae > Typopeltis > Typopeltis vanoorti. The sequence continues at coordinate 41,919,190 of NC_143572.1, read as the reverse complement.
CCAATATCATTAACATAAAAATTGAATAACAGTGATCTCAAAATTAACCAATGCAGTACACCACTAGTGACCTTCCTCTTTTGGGATACTGCTTCCCATTACACAACTTTCTGATACCTATCTGACAGCCATTCACTGATCCAACTCAGAAGTCTGTTATCCAATCCCATCTGTTTCGATTTATATAACAGCTTGTCGTGAGGCAGTATATCAAAAGCTTTTGTAAAATCCAAGTACACCACTGTATATGCATCTCCCCTGTCTAGGATATTTGTCACCTTGTTATAGTACATAAATAAGTTCGTAAAACATGATGTCTCTTTAACAAACCCATGGTGATAACCACATAGAATACTGCTGTTATCAATGCCTTTCTGTATTCAACTTCTAACCAATCTCTCCAGTGCCTTCACCACAACTCCAAATATACTGCCAATTCCCTGGAACATTCCCTTAAGACATGTGGTGATATTTCATCAAATCCTATTGCCTTATTGACATAAACTATTTATTTCCTCAAATACCTCCTGCTCACTCACAGTTAAGCCATCCTCTCCTATGTCCTCTAAAACATGAAGAGTTGGTAAAGAAGACAAAAGTGCAGTATTCTTTAACAACTCTTCATGTAACTGATTATTACCATTATTCATCCTACTGTCTCCAAAGTACCTTCTTATTCCAGATTCACTCTTAAGTCCTGCATTCATCCATTTTACATCTACCTTATTGAGCCTTTTGGCCTTTGGAATACATTCATACATTGATGCCGTTATGTATTTCTTTGTCAGTTCCCAAGCAGCATTTATTTCCTTACCACTCAACTCCTCATTCCATGCTATAGCTCCAAGCTGTCTCTTAAGCTTGTCAATCATCAGCTTATATTTCCATTGTGTTCTATTTAAAGAAGGCAATTTCAACTAATAAATTACACAGTAATCATGCACCCACTTCGATATCAAAAATAAATAGTACAACACTAAAATTCAGGAAGTATTGCCAATTATTACCCAAAATAGCATTTATCTTTTCTAGAGCATTTTTCCAATACTACACACCTTACGGCCCTCTAGTGGTCAATCTCATTTTCTGTGTCCAATGTGTGTGTGTTCCACTTTTTAACATTTTATTTTTCTTTCCAAAGACTTCAGAGGATGTTTTATGAATTATCTTTATTAAAGTTTTCCATTCTTCTTTATCTTCACTGATTTGGGCTTATTTTAGGAAATCTGTTAATTGTGATTGATACAGCATTCTAATGCTTTCTTCTTGTAATAGATATACTTTGCATACTTGTTCTATTTCTTGTTTTTTCTTATTTACTTCCTTTCTCCATTTTGCTAGTATTTCTATTTTAGAGACTACTAAATAATGATCTGAAAAATATTTCACTTCCTCTGTAAACATGGTCATCTCTCACATGTGGAGCTAGTTCTGATTAGTAATGATATAATCAATTATAGATCTTGTCCCAAGTATATTTATTTATATTCCTTTTTTTGGAAAAAAAAAACAGTATTGGTTAGTTTAAAATTACTGAAAGTACAGAAATCTAATAGTTCTTGACCATTGTTATTTATGCAAATTTTCCCATATTTTCCTAAGACATTTGGGATTGAATTATTTCCAACTCTGGCATTATGATCTCCTGCTATTAATATACATATAGTCATTTTTATTATATTTATTTAATTTTTTTTGTAGTTCCTCATAAAATTGTTCAGAATCCTTTTTCCAGCCTTCTTCAGGGGCATATACTCCTATGATATTTAAGTAGCCTCTATTTGTTTTTAATTTAACTGTTATAATTTGATCATTTACAAAATTGCACTTTCGTATTCTATTTTTCCATTTATTATCAATTAAAATTGCCACATCACCAGAAGGTCTGACATGCTGGTCCACTCCACTATACAGCATAGTAAAACTGTCTACATTTTTAGTTCTTGGCCTTCTTTCAAGTATATTTGTTGCTTTAAGTAGAAGAGTACAGAATTCCTCTGCAATTCCTACATTAATTTTATTTCTCTTCTCACAGATGGGAACTATAAAAGTTCTACTCCAATCATCTAGAATTTGACCTTATGATCATGTTTACTGAATTACACAGTACAGCAGTATAAAACTTTTATACCTCCATATTTCAGCATTAATGATCAAATGCTGGAAGTTATTTTGTGAGAAGTCAGTTTGTGATTTTTTATCTGTTTTCTTTCTTTATTTATTTTAGAAAAATTTGTGTTTTATAGTATGACTGTTGATTTTCATATTTTTATTGTATCTGGTTTGTTTAATGACATATTTTTGAGATACTGCAATATCATGGCACCAAAAATGCACAAGAACAGCTACAAAACAGAATGCTAAAGTAAATAGTGAATTTGAGAATAGACAGATTTGTTCCATTTAAAGAGATGGAGATTCAGTTATAAAACATACAATTGATGACTATGTTACTAATTCAAGTTTTCTAGTGCTAAAATCAAAAATTTAACAAATGTAACTGAAAAACAGAGAAGTGATGGTAGTCTAGTAAGAGTAAATGATTTGAATTGTGATAAAAACAGTATGAGAGAGAGGATAAGAAAGGAGACCTATGATAGCAAACAATTTGATCTATAAGCTGTGTCGAAAGAATGGTCACAAGCTTTAGGATGTGTGGACCCAATTCCAAGGAAGAATGGATTTACATAAGAGAGATGGCTTACATCTGATGCATTTGTATCAGAAGTCTGGAGACAATATTTATTGGCATGAGACCTATGATATACAGTTAGGGAGGAACTGGATTGCGATGGGAAGAATGGTGAGAATCTGTGCATAAGAGCAACCAAGTTATGAATTCCCTTAATGATACAGTGCATTATCTGTATCATATATCTGTATCTAGTTTGGACATATTAAGTATGTACAAGCTCTTTACTTTATGCAGATGATATCGTATTCCTAAATAAATCCAGTGCAAGTCTCCAGGATTCTTTAACTAAATTGAATAACAGCTGTAACAAATTTGGCATGAAACTAACAGTAAAATGATCAAATTATGAAAATAGGCAGGAACACAGAAAACTTTTCAACTGCACTCTTATCAAAGACTGAATATGAGAGTTTTGAGAAAAATTAGGGAAGTGAACAGATGATAACAATGGCAGAATCATATTAAAAAAATGTAGACATTAAGAAGGAATCAGACATAGTTAACATTCAAGAATGGATAAGCATGGCAGGTTAGCCAAACAGGTGTTTGATGCAAAAATAGCAGGAAAAAGACTCAGAAGGAGACAAAAATACAGATGAACTAATGTAGTCAGAAATGCCCTAGAACAGCGTTTCCCAAATGGTGGATCACGACCCGGCACCAGGTCACGAAAACTAAATGCCGGGTCACCTAAAAGAACTCTGGAAAACCTAGGTGTTTCTTAATGAATGTTTATTTTCTTGATCATCTAACTAAAGTAATTATTTGGACAATAGATCAAGTGTTAACTAATAAATATTTATTAAACCTACTAGTTTCATCAAACTTTAGCTGTTAGGTGAAACAGCTCAAGTTTGGTGAAAAGTAAAGTTACAGAAACAGCTAATTAAGATATCTAAGAACGGCTATCCTGGTTAACTTGAAAGGGACAAATAACTGCCGTTCTTAGATATCTTAATTAAGAAGCAAATTAATGACCATATAAACCTATCAGTTTACAGGAAACCTACGAATACAGGTCGCTATCTACATTTCAGCTCCTCTCACCATTTTTCTCACAAACTTAGTGTAGTACACATGTTAAAGAAAAGAGCTGTCTGCATCACAACAGATAACAAGGACCTTCAAGACGAGTTAACATTGATATCTAATAATCTGTACTTGAACGGCTACCCACGAAGACTCGTCAACAAAATCCTTTTCACTGAACCACCATAAAGAGAGCAAGAGGATACTCAATATATCAAAACTATTGCGATTTCGTATGTGAGTGGCATCTCCAACAAGCTCGCTAATCTCCTCAAACCACACAAAATAAGAGTGACATTCAAATCTATAGAAACAATTCAAACTACTAAGATCTCCAAAAGATAACCATCCTTTCTATAAATATGCTGGAGTTTAAAATATCCCATGCTCATGTGGTTCAAGTTACATCGGACAGACATCAAGAAGCCTCAAAATTAGAGAAGGAGCACACTGGTTACGTCAAAAACAACAGACAAGACATATCAGGCCTGTCATCTCATTTTTCTACAACTAACAATGTCATTCAGTGAGATAAAAGCTGTTCCCCTTACATAGAAGAATACTACCACTCCCGAATGTTTAAAGAAGCAGCTACAGTCGCTCGCTCTGTTGATAACCTTAACAGGAACCAAGGTTTAATGCTCCCAGAGATATGGAAAATCCCAATTAGATCTCTCAACACACAGGAAATGAACTTCAATGCAACCTACAGAATGTTCCTTAGCAACAACTAGTTAATCATGTACACGCAATACGTGTATCACTCGTGTTCAATGCTATTTCAGTTTGCAACTATAATTGTTAGAATTTTACAGTTATTCATATTTGTGTAATGTTTTTTAACCAGTGCTTGTACCCTGAAGATGCCAACAGCAAAAGTTTGGTGAAACTAATAAATATTTATTAGTTAACACTTGATCTATTGTCCAAATAATTACTCTACGTAGGTGTTTCGTTTTTGGGTTTTCTTTTTATCACGAAACTCTAAAATACAAGTAAATAGCATTTAATTGGGACTAATGAATAAATAATTTAATTGATAGAGACGAAAAACGTGCTCCGTACGAATCTGCGTTGCCATTTCACAGTCTCTTTGTTCGCGGTAAAATAGCTCAACTAATGGCGAGGCTGCGCGATGGCAACCGTGCCACCGGCTGAATCGTTTGGTGGTCTGGCGTTTGTTTTACTTGCCCGCCACATACTCACTCTGCTTGTTCAGTTTGAGTTAAGCATTGAGAGAGAGCATATTTTTTTATTTACTGATTATGTGTACCTTGCCTGGTGGGTTCGGTTGAACAACCGTAATTATTATAATTGTTTCTAAATAATTTATTTCATTCTTTCTTCATCTCGCTTACCATTATCTATTTAACAGATAAATGGGTAATAAAACAAGAAACAAACTGTGCTGGTTACAACTCTTCGATTAGCACCAATGAACAATTGAGTGATGTACAGCCAGGCACAAGTTCTGAGAACAGCATTAACAAATGGCCGCACAATGTGTTGTCTACTACTCTTACAAAAAAGAACAAGATGTACTAGACCCGACAGTATTCTGAGGATTACATACAATTCGGATTCATCAAGGGTGCTGATGACATTCTGTTGTTATCTGTTGTGCGGTACTTTCAAACGAGTCCATGACACCTTCAAAGTTGAAGCGACATTTGGAAATGAATCATTCAAACTACAGTAATAAGCCAATAGATTTCTTTATAAATAAAAAGAGAAAACTAATAGCTACCAAGATGACTATGTCTTCGAATTTTCCTCAGGGAGTTCATTCTGAGAACCTTGTAATGGCTTCTTATGAAATATCAAAATTAATTGCCGAAACTGGTTATCCTCACACAGTTGCCGAGAAATTAATAGTTCCAGCAATGAAAATGTTACGATCTCGAATATGTGATAAAAAACAGGAGAGCCAAGTAAACATGCTGACACTATCAAATAACACAGTAAAGCGTAGAATCATGGAGATGGCAGATAATATCGAAGAAACTGTCATAGATCACTTAAAAGTGTGCAATTTATTTTCCTTGCAAGTCGATGAAAGTACAGACATATTGGACAATGCCAATTTAATGTGTTTTGTGAGATACGATTGTGATAATACAACTCGCACAGAATTTCTTTTTTGTAAACCTCTGACAACAAGAACAACAGCTGAAGAAATTTTTAATTTGATTGCAAATTACATCAATGAAAAGGGCACTGAATGGAAAAAATGTGTGGGACTGAGTAGCGATAGAGCTCACGCAATGGCAGGCGCACATGCTGGACTTTTTCCAAAGATCAAAGTCATAGCACCAGACTGTGTATGGGTGCATTGTAGCATTCACAGAGAAGCATTGGCCATCAAAAGAATGCCATTGCTTTTAAATGCAACTATGCAAGAGTGTGTACAATTTATAAACTTTACAAAATGTCATCCATTGAATTCAAGAATATTCTCTGCATTGTGCAAAGAAATGGGGAGTGAACATGAACATCTTCTTTTTACACTGCGAGGTGCGATGGCTGTCAAGAGGGAATGTTTTAAGAAGACTTATTGAAATGAAGGATGAAGTTTTAATGTTCTTAGACCAACATCCCCCAATGGCTAGGGATGTAATATTTGAATTCAAAGACAATTTTCATGATGTCAATTGGTTAATCAAGGTTGCCTACCTTTGTGACATATTTGATTTTCTGAATAATTTACATCTGACATTACAAAGTAGTAACATATTTAACTGTATTTATGTGCAAGAATGTAACTGTATTTAAAGTGCAAGAGAAAGTGGCAGCTGCAACAAAAAAACTCAATTTGTGGGTCCCGTCATGTGGAAGCAGGGAATTATAAATCTTTTACAAAGCTAACAGAATTACAAAAAGAGTATAATACGGATGAGATTTCAGCTGTTATCAAAGACATCTTCAACACAATACCACTGATGGATTTTTGGCTGTCTTGTCATCAAGAGTACCCAGTTTTAGCAGAAAAAGTGATAAAATTTCTAATGCCTTTTGTCACAACCTATAAGTGTGAAACAGGCTTTTCAACACTGGTTTTTCTAAAAAATAAATATAGAAACCGATTAGAAGTCAAACTGGATTTAAGAATAAAGTTACCATCTTTTCCTCCAAATCTGAAGTTTCTAGTTAACAAACAACAGCATCATACTTCTCATTAATAAATTACTTGGCTTTTGTTTAATTTCTTTATATTTTTGTAAGAGTAAATGCTTCTTTATTATAATAAAATAAATGAAAACTCTATGAACATTCAAATCCATTTTATTTTACCTATTGGCCATAAAAAGTTTAGTGGGTCACAAAGATGAAGTATTAAAGTAACCGGGCCACGGAAAAAAAAGTTTGGGGACCCTTGCCCTAGAAGACAAATATAAAATCTGACAATATTGGAGTGCTAATAAGTAATACACTAATTTGGAAGAAAATTACTAATATGAGATTACTAGAAATGTAAGTATAATCGTCTAGCACTGTCAGAGAATCCTGTATATCAGGAAATTGATAATAACTAAAACCATTTGGTTCTTATACCTGTTAATTACATTTTTCCAACCAGTGTGTCTTTTGTCGTTGTAAAAAACAAGTTTTCAGGAGGTAAAGCCTGCTATTTCTATATAAGACTAACTAACTTACCTTGAGGGCAAGGGTCATCCTTTCCTGAAGGGATTCAAACCAATGGAAGGGAAGAGTCTGATAATAAGAGTGAAAGATGTGATATCAGGGGAGCTTACTACATTAACAGGGAAACATTTTTAAGAGGGAAGGAGACAAAGCAGTGGACATCATTAAAAGTTGTATAAAAGCATGACAAGCAAGGAATGAGTTTTGTGGTATCAATCATGGTAAGAATGAAATGTGTGTCCAAGAAAAGAGATGAGTGCATGGAGTGTGAATGAATTTAATGTGCAGTATGCTGGCATTGTGGCAAATTATAGTGGAACACTTGTGATGAGTCTTGCCTCCAGGAAGGAGGTGCAGATAATAACAACAATTACTATGTACTGATGTTCTCAAATCAATGAGATGACTAGGTCAATTTAATGAGATGACTAAGTCATCTCATTAAATGTACAGTTATATAACATCATTAGTCACCAACCTCCTAACTACAATTAATAAACTGATCTCCAAAGAAGCATCCTGCTTTGAAACAAGCCAGTCCTGCTTTTCCTACCTTTCTTCTTTTCTGTTAACCATTTTCTCAAGATAATAACTAAAACCATTTGGTCATTATGCCCGTTAATTACATTTTTCCAACTAGTTATTATTAATTAATTTTTTCCAACCAACTTGAAAAAAATACACCTCTCCGACGCTTCGAGTTCCTCAGTACTGAGAGTTTTTGCTTTCTTAGCTTTCTGCCTGATCTTTGACGAAAACCAATGAGTTTGAAACAGCTGTCAGACCAGTGAAACCTTATCAAAATGGACCAATGAGGCGAATATATGGGCACTTCAGTGTGCATGCTTCCCATTAGGTTCGGCTAGGACAATTTGTAGTATGGCGGCAAGTGTATTCCCGCAAGCTCTCTGGTCAATTTTCAATATGAAACTTTTATAGTTTCAATATGAAACTTTTACAGTTTCTGTATTCAGCTCTGAAATTATGTTGGATTTAATATCCATTTCATTTATATAATTTTCTCAAGATATTTCATACTCCATCTTCATTATTACTCTGCTAGAATGTCAATTCTGAAACAGTAAACGCTCAGGGACCAAAGGAAGTTTGTATATGAAAAAGTAAAGTGAATTTCTTTTAGACGAGCACTGATCTCCTTTTGGATAGAACTTTTCAGTAGTTGGTTGGAGCAAGTGAGTTCACCATGACGTTGTCTGCTATAGTGAATGATGAGTATACTAATGCCATAATTGTTAATGCGAAACTTGCTTATATTTCCAAGAGCACATATGGCTTATTATTATATGCACAACTCCATGGAGTCATTATGCTCATTGAAGGGAGGCGCTGACATTATGCCAAGCATTATCCAACATTTGTGCAGTATCTATCATACTTTGCCTTGAACTCATTCACAATCATGGCACCCACAACAAACTCAGACAACCTATTCCACTTATTCACCACTCTCCAAGCAAAAAATCCAGCTCCAACACTCCCATCCTCCTAAGAATAGCCTCTAGTTCTCCCATCACCAGACCTATTTGGAAAGATTTCCTCTGTATCAATCCTATAAAAACCCTTCATTATTTGAAGAGGATTTTACAGAGATAAGTCTGTGATATTCATATGCATGGAATACTTGTGATGAGTTACAAAACTGATTTTTGTTAAAAAATTCTCTGCACAAAAGAGTTTATTATAGAGATTTTTTCCTTCAGCATCTCAGCATATGCATACACATTTGCACACAAAGTATATATGAGACCCACTTAATTAAGGTCTCTCAACAAAATATGTTCAGGTGTCCAAAAAATGTTTGCTGTAGATGAAAGGAACCAAAGCCAGAGTTATGCTTAGAGAAGTATTTAATCATTTTAAGTTAATAAACTAAATTATACATATTTTTGGTCGTAAAATGTTAAAAAATATAAGACTTATTTTGCTGTTGCTAGAATAATCATGCTTTGGAATCTAATATCGTTGGCTACAGCTTGTGGTAGCGGGTAGAGACTTTTTTTCCTATTATCCTAGCAACAGCAAAACAACCAAAACTTAATACCACTCCATGTGATAGGAAAGCTATTCGGAACTTGAGGAAAAACAAAGAAATAATAATAACTAAAACGGACAAGGGGAATGCCACCGTCATCCTAAACTCAAAAGACTATTTCAAGAAAATAAACCACTTGCTATCAGACAGTTCCACGTACAAAATCCTCAACAAAGATCCTACCATGAAGAACCATAATGAGACAAACTTCCTGATCTGTAACATAAATACTTGGCCTGAAGAACTAAAAAGAAAGCTTAAATCCTCACATCCCATTACTCCTAGACTGCATGGAGCACCTAAAGTGCACAAGGAAGAAGTGCCACTTTGTCCGATTGTAGATGGCAGGTCCTCCCCACTTACCTATTGCTAAGCACCTGGCTAACTTATTTAAAGGAAAAATCAGAGTCCTACGTAAAAAAATGCTCAACAATCTGGTGACAAACTTAAAAACGTGAAGATAACAAAAACAGACATAATGGCCAGTCTAGACGCAGTATCATTATTCACGAATGTGCCAGTAGAAGAAGTCATGAACATTATCAAAGATCTCTTTCCTGCTTATATTACAAAGATGTTCAAGCACTGCCTACAATCAAATTTCTTCAAAGTTAACAAAAGGTACACAAAAAATGAAATCTTCACCAACATTACTCCTAAACCTTCAATATGGTGGAGATATGTGGATGATATCTTCATCATATGGCAGGACAACATGGAAAACCTACATATGTTTGTCAATAAAATCAACTCACTCCACAATAAAATCAAATTTACTCTAGAAGTAGAAAACAATGAACAACTACACTTCTTGGACATACTAGTTAAAAGACAAAGTAACAATTTCAAACTGTCCATTTACAAAAAACCTACGGACACTGGAAGATATCTACATTACTCTTCAAACCATCATAAGTCACATAAACAGAGCATCATCCACATGTTGAGAAATCGAGACAGAAACTTTATCTCCGATGATGAAGAAGTTCAGACAGAACTGTCCCAAATCGCTATAACTCTATCGCAAAATGGTTATCCTCGAAACATCATCAACAAATTTCTATACAAAGATAACCAACAAGAAAGAACAGTCTCCCAGCAAATTTCAACAGCAGTCATCCCCTTTATGGGTTCAATTTCCACCAAAATTGCGAGATTGTTAAAAGCCCATAATATCAAGGTTGTATTTAAACCAACTACTAGCATCAGACAGGTTCTAAGATCTCTTAAGGACAGTGTTCCATTTTATAAATATCTAGGTGTGTATAATATTCCATGCATGTGCGGTCTTTCCTACATTGGACAAACTTCGAGAAGCCTGGAAATAAGACAGAAAGAACATGGTGGCGATGTAAATCACTTCAGAACGATCACCTCCGGTTTAGCACATCACTTTTCAACTTCGAACCACAGTATAGACTGGGATAACAGCTCTATGCCCTATGTAGTTGATGATTACAGACATCAACCTAAACAGAAATCAAGGGGGCTATACTGAACAATACTTGGAAAAATCTAATTAATTCTCTCAGTTCAACAGAACTACAGTACACGAATAATCATATTACGCGTTTGCATGTAACGCGTGTTCATGATACTTACTAGAAAGTCACAATTCATACAGACATGTCACGGCAACGTATTACCTTAGTTACCTAACAGGTACTAACGTCTTTTGTATTCTTAAACATTTTTTTTGCATTTATCAATTTTTTGTACTGTGCAAGTCTTGAAAAAGCTAGTCGGTTACTAGCGAAACTGGTAGGCAATATTGTTCGAACATATGTACGAATTAAAAATCTATGGTTAGTTTATCAATAAGTCTTATATTTTTTAATAAACAACTAAGTAATAAAATTTCAGTTATTATGCAAAGGTAAGAAATAAGAAAACTTTACATACGTTCCTCTGGTTTAATCTCTGCAATCTGATCCTGCCATTCTTTCCACTTTACACAACCACATGGAGCATGTGCTTCACCCAAACATTCCCTGAAAAATCAAAATAATTCAAAATTTCATTCATTTCAACTCAGTTCACCTTAATAATAAAGAGCCAAAATGCCCAGATATTATAATTTAAGAGTTTTTAAAAATTTAAAACTTACAAATGGATACAAATTATGTTTATTTCAATATCAAAAACTATTTTAACAAATGAATAAAATTCTATACTTAATAAGTTATTCACAACCTGCTTGCCATGTATTTCACTTAAGAGTCTAAACAGTTTTCTTAGTGCTGCTTCAAATTGGATTTCCTGTTCAGACAAGGAAATAATTCACTGAAAGTCAAAGTGAACAAAAAGCCAAATTTGAACAGAAGTGAGGCCAACTAGTGAACAGAGAATGTGAAACTAATTTGAATTGACAACAATGGACTGCCTGTGGTGCATTACTTAATAATGTCTGTGACATTATCTTCATGAAAGAATGTGAAACAGCTAAACCATAGGTAGTTTAAAGATGAAAACAAAAAATATACATAAACAGGTTTTAAAATCAAACTTAAAAATTGGATTGACTCATATTTCACCTAGTGTCCACAAGCATTATTTGTATTTTCAAATATACTGGAAGGGGGGGGGAGGGGAATATTTTTTATAACCATGGTAGATACGTTTATGATTCAGTTTTCTTGCTTAACATAGATGGTGATAGTTCCCTGTGAGAAAAGAAATTTGTTTACTTTGCTAGAAACGAAAGTATCTTGGAGGATGCACGTGGTGTAAAAAATGGATTTGACATTGATTTTGCAGAAGTGCAAGATGTCTGCCAGAAGCGCAAGATATTTGCAAGAGATTCTCTTAGTGAATCAGATGAAGAATATGTTGATGTCTCATTGGACAGTTCTGATAAATAGTTATGGTTTGTCAAAAGCTAGGAGATGGTGCTGTATACTGGGTGGATTGGTATAATTTATGCTGTCCTCACTTTTCTTTTACGGACCCACCTGGTATCTCTCAAGATATCCTCATAAGTAATTGTTCATTGGAACTGTTTAAATTATATTTTGATGAAGATATAATGAACATTTTAGTTGAGGAAATGAACAAGAAAGCTATGCAGTTCATTGCTGCTACAACCCTCAAAAGTTTTTCTTGTTATTTTCATTGGAAAGACACAAACAGCAGTGAACTGAGGGTGTTTTTAGTGTTATTACTGCTTCAAGGCATAGTTCAGAAATCAGAAGTAAAATGGTATCAGTCTAAAAAAAGGATGATCAAGACACCATTTTTTTTCATAAGTGATGTCTGAATGTAGGTATTCCTTGATAATAAAATTTTTACACTTTGCTGACAAGGATTTTGATTATCCCAATCCAAAACTTAAAAAAATAGGCTTTTTTTTTTACTCTCTCAAAAAGAAGTTCCAGGAAGTTTATACACCAGAACAAGAGATATTTGTGTTGATGAAAGCCTTATTTTATACAAGGGCCAACTTGGTTAGAAACAGTGCATGCTGCTTATAATAAATTTAGTTTAATCCTTTATCCAAGTGTGAGCAAACAAAGTTTGACCTGAAAGTGTTCAGGACTGGGGTAAGGTGGTACAACACCAGGCCACTCCTTGCAAAGGTGGAGCAAGATACCAGCACTCCTAACTCAGTATCTCCCATAATGCAAAACACATCTCCTTGCAGATATGTCTAATATTATGTATTAAGGGAAGGGCCACACCCCAGACTAGTTTCGACCTTTATTGAGGTCTCTTCAGTGGGAACCAGGCCCAAGTGGAGATATCAGGCAGAAGCATCAGCAGGTCATCTCTACCTATAGGAGTTGCCAAATGGTGTGCCACCCTTTTTTAATAAATTACTCTGGATTTAGAGAAAGATGTTGAAAGTTTATTTTTCACTTGGTTAGAGTATAATAAATTTAGTTTAATCCTTTATCAAAGTGTGAGCAAAAAAAAAAAGTGCATGCTGCTGAAGCACTCGCATTTCGGATTGAAATTCTTAACTTTGTGAATCATCTAGTGACTACATATATGAAGTGATAATTTATAGGTAAAGGAACTCAGGTATGCAGTTTACTGCCTGATGCTGTTTTCAGTTCATGAACTGTCGTTACCTTAGCATCTTTGCTGCTGAATAAGGGGTACTGCATTACCTTAGATAATTATTTCAACAGTTAGTTTCAATTTATTTCCTGAGCTCACAGACTACTTAATTACCAAGAACACTGAAGAAAGGAGAAACTTGTGTCTTTCAGTGTGGGAAGATCATTGTTTAAATGGAAAGACAAGAAAGATGTCACTATGTTGAGCACCATCCATGGGAATGAAATGGAGGATGTAGAGGGAAAGGTACAGTGAAAAACCAGCTGTGGTATTAAGTACAACACCACCACTGGAGGTGTTGATCATTTAGACTAAATGCTTTCATATTATCCTGCTACCCAGAACAGCTATACTATGTAAAAATATTCATGCCTTTTACATATCTCTGTGTACAATGCTTTTGTACTACACACAAGATTAGGTGATAAGCTTGATTACATAGCTTTTAGGCTGGATTTCATAGATAAGATCATTGAAACCTGCTGCCGCACCCCAAGGGCCAACAAGGCCGGAAGACCAGCTAAACGAGGGAACCTAATCAGACTGACAGGAAGGCATTTTCCAGAATATATATCCCCTACTGCAAAGCAAGTGGAGCCAAGAGGAAAATGTGCAGTTTATTGCACAAAATCAGTTTTAGAAAAGAAGGTTCGCAAAGAAACGCATATGTAGTGTTCTGATTGCCAGTGCTTCACTATGGCTCAAAATCTACCATGCTATTCAAAACTTTCGAAGAAATGCCACTGTGTGTAAGTTACTGTTACATGTATAAAAATCATTTATTAGCTAAATATTATTTTTCAATAAATCATTAACAGTTTTTGTATAAAAATTTTAAATAAATACTTTTTTATACCTAGTTAATCACAGTCTTGAAATCAGAGAAGAAAAAAAAAAAAAAAACCTTGGATAAATTATCTGAAACTGGAACCAAACAATCAAAGGGTTAATTTGTATATCAATCATATAGGCGAGTATTTGACAGGAAATATTCAGTTGTTTGCTGATGATGCTAAACTGAGAAAAGCAATGGTTAATGAAAGGGTTCCATAAAAATTTATTGAAAACCATTCATCGAAAAAGCAATTTGTCAAATTAATCGAACAACAGTTTAATGAATGGCAGTTCATCAAAAAGCCAATGTTCAATGAACAATAATTCATCACAAATGCAACTGATTGAAAAAACAATTCACCGATAAATTTTCTGTGAATTCTTTCATAATTCATTGGAAGATTAATTTTCTTGAAAACTATTGTTTAAAAGTGTTCAGTAAAAATACTTAACATCATCCAAGATGTAGACAACTTATGTAAGCAGTCATAATATAATTTATAATTATATTATAAATTCTGTAAGCATACCTGCCACTTCATTGTGTAGATAGTGATTTATCTCTAGACAAAAAAGTTCTCTCTACCTAATTTTTTCACAACAATGATCAGATTGAAATCAAAACTGACAAATTTTAATATAGATCTTAACTATAAAATTTTCTTAAATTTCAACCAGCTAGAGCAGAGTGAAATTATTAATATCATTTTGAAACTTCTTTACCAAAATTTTCTAATAAAAATGATCCTGTTGGAACTAAAACTGACCCATACAGACTTGTGCATTTTACAGATTTTCCAACATTTGCATGCATTCCACTAAGTCAGAGAGTTATTGCAATATAAAATGTCAACATGTTGTCTCTATGTAGCTCTGAATATAGTTGAACTGAAAACTGCAAAGGTTTGACAAAGTTTTGTAAAAGGTTCAAATACAAGAGCCGAGATCAGACATCACCATACTAATACTAATAATGGAGCCTCTGTAGTTCAGTCGGTATAAATGAAGCTTCCCATAAGTTAGAAAGACCTAAGTTCAAATCCCGTGCATGATGCAAAGAATTGTTATCAGTCCTCTTCAACTGAAGGTGAGTTATCCAGTCTCATACAGAGATGGCAGGGTTTTACTCCCGGAAACTTGGGTGTTTCATCCCACAAATCAGTCCCTCATGAACACACATATCTACTGATATAAAACACTTACTTCATAAAAAAGACAATGGGAAACCATCTTGTTCTCTAATTATTACCTAGTAAAATAGCATTGCTACCCACCAACCATTTGGTTGAGGAGAGAGGAGGATAAGAAGGTTATAATAAAAATTAAGATTTTTTTTTAGATAATCTTTTCTAGATTGTGTAAAACATACATCAAATACATGAAATACATATACTGACTGAAAGGAATATCCCTAAAAAAAGAATATCATTCACATCTTATAATTCATTTTTTGATGGACTTCATTTGATGATTTGTAGTTTTGGTGAATTGTTGGTTTTTGACCAATTGCCTTTTGATAAATTGTGTCTTTGATTAATTACTGTTCGATGAATTGCAATCAGATTAACTGTTTTTCAATTGATGGTTTATATGATTAATTTTTTTTTTTCAATAAACTGCCTTTTCGTAAAATGTCATTCGATAAATTGACTGTTGGTAAATTTTCTAGATACCAAATGAAGGTGATGCAGAGATCCTGAAGGAAGACGTAAACACACTAGCAATATGGACAAAGGTAAATGTCTGCTGCTTTAATGTCACCAAGTGTAAGGTGATGCACTCTGGGAAGAGATCAGAAGCTGCGCACTACAATGATGGAACTGAACTGTAGGAAACTGATGAGGCCAGGGAATTGAAGTTTAGCAGGCATAACAGCACATCAGATTGTGTGGTTATCGAAGAACACACTAATAAGCAGGGGTAGAGGGATAACTGTTCCTCCATATAAGGCTTCAATAATGTCACATCTGGACTACTGCACACAGATCTTGACTCCCAGATTCTGTGGAGATGAAGAAGTTGTGGAGAGGATTCAGAGGAGAGTGACAAAAATTGTGGCAGGTCTACAGAATGCTTCCTATGAGAATAGAGTGATGATCTGTGGGCTTCAAAACTTAGCTGATAGACAAAAACGGGGAGACATGATAGAAGTATATAAGTTATTAAAGAGATTTTATAGAATTGACACCGAAGACATTTTTTTTTTTTTCAGTACATGACAAGAAGTGAGAGAACAAGGGATCACCAGTGGAAGTGGTGTAAGACTGTAGTTAGCAAGAATGTTAAGACTAGGTGGTTGTGGGTGCTTCATCAGTGAATGATTTTAAGGGGAGGTACTTTGTGAATGATGACTAGTGCATGAATAACAGATCATCCATGATGAGTCTTCTGACTCCATGGAGACACCTGTATAACAATAATGATATTTCAGAAAGAAACTAGTGCATCACCCACTACAGTATTAGTGAAACAGACAAATCGGCCCTTCAGAACACACGCAATTTACAGACAAAAAATACTAGTTGTGGTGGTGGTGGGCAGTAGATGGCACTGATGTTGTTGATTGGTGGTAGAGGTGCAGTGTAGTGGTGGAGACGGAGGGTCGTGCAATAGGTGTCCTCCCGTGATGAGTCTTCAGACTCCTTGGAGGTGTCGTGAATAATAATAATAATAATATAAAAACTCACTGACTATTTCCCTCTAATTGAAGGCTCTTATAGTGATTTTAAAGTGTGTGGAATTTTTATTATTATTATTTTTTTTTAATGTAAAATTATGTCTTGTAGATATTTTTGTTCAATTTGATGCCAAATGTTTAGTGAGTTTACTGGTCAGGCAATTTACAGTGTTAATGATGGGATGCAGCAGAACTCCAGTTTGTGGACCCCCCCCCCCGTCTTGGTGTGTGTGTGTGTGTGTCGGTAAAATACTTTTAATTTAGACAAAGTTTCCACTGGCCAGTTGTAATTAATAGATTTAAGATTTAACTTTTTATCAAGGTGTGCAGTCCTTCACTATTGGAATATATGTTGACATATGCCATAATTTTGTTATTGTGGTCATCTGTTAAGGATCACTGTGATATTTCTTTTGTCTGCTTTTACTATATGTTTCTATTCGGTTTTAGATTTCCCAAGGCTGCCTTTCCTCACATGAATATGTTGCTTTTTGGAAAGCAGGTATTTTTTTATCAAGGTTGAGGCTTGTTAAAAATGCCCACTAACATCAGCTTCATCTTATAGTAGTCTTTTGATGGTGAATCTGATGTTTGCCATGACTGGCTTCAGGACTTCCACTGCACCTGGAACAACAGCATCTACTTACACTTTTTGAACAAAGAACAGTTACAACAAAAAAAACCCTCCATAAACATCTTAAACCTCCTCCCCTTCCAACTAGACTATCTTGAATATACCCAAGTTAAAAAACTTTCTACATATATATATATATATATTTGAACTGTAACTGACAGTTACAGATTACTTCTGGGTAGAAGAAATATAAATGTATAATTGGCAGTACAAAATATAAATTAACAAGTGAAGCTGTCAGAAACCATTGTAGCATAAATGACACCATGTGGAGACAGTGAAGGGATCTGTGCATGGGAGAGATAGGAGACTCCCCATGACTAAGCCAAAAAGTTGCTTGTGGATATGATCATTCCATTTAAAGTAATTAGATTGAAGACAATCCCTAAAAAGTCTCATGATATCAGGAGAGAAGAGGCCTTCAATGATGTCTAGAACTTCACTGATCAGGATTCTTGATGAAAGAATCTGACATTTGGATTCATTCATCAAGCACTTCTCACATTTCATCCAAAAACTATCCAATATCTTAATCATACTATCAGACATCTCCTTGTAAGCCATCATCTCACTGTAAACAAATGATCAGGTTGATGATGTTAAAGACATCTCCTGATATCATAAGACTTCAGATATTGCTTTCAATCTAATTACTTTAAATGGATTGATCATACCAACCAACTTTTTGGCCTAGCCATAAGAAGTCTCTTATCTCTCTTCCTATGCACAGCTCTCTTCATGGAAAATTTCAAAAAGTTTCTGACACCGGACAATCCAAAACCCATTATTTGGTAGGTTGTTCCACCAAAAAATAAAATTCACTTCAGAGTCAAAAACAAAGGTAAATTACTCTTTCTGGACATCCTTATTTCAAAATCTTCTGAAGATGATGTAATATTAGACATCTACTGAAAGTCTACTCATACTGATATGTATAAAAAATTATTTTATTTTGTTAATTTATATTTTTGTATATATTTTATTTATTAATTTATTAAAAAAAACAAAAAAACTCAGCTAACGCCTTTTTATTCCCGTATACTCGGGGAGTAGGCGAGGCCATTTAGCCCTATCTAACTTTTGGAGCCTGAGTGGGCAGTTCAATCTCCACTGGTACCAATCAGAGATAGATGGCCCAAGGCTATCACTAATTAAGCGGTATACAGTGAAGAGAGACGGCTCAAATGTGCCGCCATCTCGTGGTCCCTAACCCTAACACAATATATTTAATGTCTGAAATAATGTGGGTTCTATGGTCGATTTTCTTGAGTTTACAGGACGAAAAACCCGCTTGCCCATGCCAGAAATCGACTAACTCGGGAACCGGTCGAAAAAAGGCTTAGAAAAATTTCCTCTAGTGGCCGACTAGACTCAAAACCAAGTCTTCCTTCGTGCGGCCAAGCACCCTGGTGTGCAAACGCCACATTCACTGAGCTACACAGGCTTTATTTATTTTTTTTTTCAATAGAGGTCAGGCTAGGATAAACAATTAACAAAGCTGTATAACTGAGAGGAGACCTCCACATAGCCTTTAAAGGAATGTGGAGAACCGACCAGGGCTTCTGACCTAATGTCCAATCCTCACCTTCTCGTGGTGCACCCTGTTGGGTATCTACTTGGATACTGAACGAATGAGGATGGGCTGGCAATTTGGGATTTAGCCAACCAAATTGTATTCTTATTGGTTAAACCAAAATAAAAAATGATGGTGCGACATGACAAAATTTCATGCCGGCTGGGGCATCACCCGGTTAAACAAGCCCCCCCCCCGTTGTTTTTGCCAGGGAACCAGGGCGAACAGCAAAAAGTCAGCTACTGGAACAAATCTGAAAACAAACCCCAACTCAACATCACCAGAGTTAAAGATCGGTACTATCAACGTAAGAAGCCTGAATGGCAAAGAAATGGAGCTAGCTGAGGAATTAGATAAGTACCAGATCGACATAATAGGGGTGACAAACAAAAAAGACCAAAACTGGTGAGATCTTTCTGAGCAATAAATACAAAATGTTATATTCAGGCAATGACAATCAAGGAAAAGAAGGAGTAGCCATAGTATTCAATAGAAAATACGAGGCTAATCTTCTTGAATGGCAGTCAGTCTCAAGTAGAATAATGTGGGCAAATATGAGAATGGTGTTACACCCTGATATCTTAAGAATGTAAAATTCTCAGTTATCATGGTGTAACATGAAGAGCAAATAAATTAAAAACCCTGCATGAAAGATAATAGATGAATTATTTAAAAGAAAAAGAAATATCCTTGCATCCAATAAAATATAAAGGTGTTTGGTTGAACTAACTAACAAAAAGAAAGAATATATTAATGTTGTAATATGATATAAAAGAGACAATTTAACTAAATAATACAGGAAAAGATTAGTCATAAGAGATAGTATGTGAGAGGCTAGAGATTAAAATATTAAGTGATTTCATAGAGAAATTTTGGAAAGGGGATTAAGTTAGAGGCTAGCGAAAGAAAAACAACAGACAATCGCTTAGGGTCAATTCCCGGATTGAGACATCGTTACAGGCCAGCCGATCAAATGACGTTTGGCAGAAAAACGCCACCCTAATTGGTCGGTCAAAAAGGGGGAAGGAGAAAAGAAGTTAGAGAAGGTACCGTCAGGAGAGAGGGTATAAAAGGGTTAGAACACCCCCACCCCCAAGGGACTCTTTTTGGCTTTTGGTTTTGGTTCTGTTCCATGATAGTTCTTCGCGAGCTCTTTCGTAGGGATTTCACGGTGTTTTCCTGAGTGGCGAGATAGGGGTTATATCTCTGTCATCACAACACGGAAACGAAAGGGAGCGGGATTTCGATTCCATACTTCCTATGTAAGAAGTGAGGAATGCCATATAGTCAATGAAAAGAAAGCATATTCTTTGTGTTTCAACTCCAGTGTCAACTACGAGAAAGGGAAAGAAGTAAAGAAATCGATGTCCACGTCGCGAGTTGTACAGCTGTTATATAGATGATTCAAAGTGTGTCCTAAGTTACAAGAGGTTAAGACCGTGTAAGCAAAGTTCAATTCCAAAAGGAACGTAGGAGAAACAGATTATCGGAGAGGTTATACCAAGATAGTTTGATCAGAAAAAGGTAGAGGTCCATATGGAAAAGTCAAGAAAGAAAGGTACTGTAAAATATATCTCGTGTTAACTAAGATTCGTCTGTATTAGTTATCATTATTCTAATACTGAACTGTTGAAGTGACCAAAAAAACAATAATAGGACTTTAGTATATGACAGAATATAATGAAAGTAAGCTTACTAATGTAAATATTATATGAGTAATTAAGTGTCCTGAGAATTTTGCATGTCTAATATATTGTATAAGAAAGTTTAAATGTCATAGTTATGTGTCAGTGCAGTAAATGATTTAGTTAATCTACTTAAGTTTGGATAGTTAAATAGTGTGAATTAATCTTATATGTCCATGTCAAATGAATTTATGTGTTGAATGTGTATGGCGGCATGATCGTATTACCCATTATAGGATCATAGCTTAATTATTTGTGATAGGCTAATATTAGTTTGTAAATATTTAGTATAGCATTGAATTGAGAAATAACTAATATTTGAATTGTACCATGTTAAGGAATTTAATAAACCTTTTGTCCAATGATAAAACAGTTGTCTGAAATTGCTGTCCAATGCACCACTTGAAAAATTACAAACCTAATCACATGGGAAATTAATGTGTTAAGAAACGAGATAAAGTGTCAGGACAGCAACATAGTTTCACTTTCAGACATATTTTAGTTCTTTCTCCTTGTTTTTGATTATAATATCTTAAACTAAATGTCCCAAAAGGTGCAGCATAATACAAATATTAGGGATACTAAGGGGAGAATTAACTTAAGTATTAGTAAAAATTTTGGTGATATCTCGTGTGTAGATAATAGTAGAACATAGATAAGATGAAATTACTAGACAGAATAAAAATCATAAAATGGGACACAACAATGGGGAACTGGGCAATGAGACTTATATGTGCCTGGTCCCACAGAAGGTTCTACTAAGGTAGAAGTGGAGGAATTTTTTGACACTTTAGAAAAAGCAACTGACACAATGAAAAAGGAAAAGTTGGTCCTTGTTGGGGATCTAAATAACAGAGTAGGAAATGATTGTGAGACATACAAAAATATTTTGGGAAAATTTGGAGAAAAGAGCA
This sequence comes from Typopeltis vanoorti, assembly GCF_054136105.1. NCBI lineage: Eukaryota > Metazoa > Arthropoda > Arachnida > Uropygi > Thelyphonidae > Typopeltis > Typopeltis vanoorti. The sequence goes on along the minus strand of NC_143572.1, from coordinate 41,897,395 downwards.
GAGCTAATAATAATGGCAAATACCTGTTGGATTTCTGCTCACGACATGGACTGGTTATTACTAACACCATGTTCCAACATAAAAATGTGCACAAATTCACATGGAGAGAAGAGGCAAGGAATAAGAAAAGTCTCATTGACTATGTTATTGTTGATAGTGATGTTTTCTCCCTGGTGCAGGACACCAGAGTGTACAGAGGATTTGAAATTGGAAGTGATCACTATTTAGTCTTGAGCAGGATAAAATTGAATTTCATATTGAAAAGAATGACATGTAAGAAAGTTTTAAAGCGAATAAAAGATGTGAACTGTAGACTAAAATACACAAAGATTACTGAAGAAAAAATGAAAGAGTTTGAGAACAAGAATCAAACCTTGGAGATTCAGTGGCAAACTTTGAAGAAAACATTGATTCTGCCAGAGAGGCATGTGGTGAGGATAAAAAAATCAGAACTCCCTAGTGGACACAGGAACTTAAAGAGGCAGTGAAGGAAAAGAAGAAAGCATATCAAAAGTTCCTGTCAAATAAGTCAGCTTGTGCACTTAGAGAATACAGAGCCAAATGCAAGAATGCTAAATACTGTGTAAAACTAGCTAAACAAAAGTCATGGGTGGACTTTGGCAAGAATATAGAAAATAAACATCAAGAAGGTGGCAAAATATTCTGGAGGTTGTTGAAGAAGCTTAGAATTGGAGGAAAGAGTGCTGTAAAAGGAGTTAGAGATGATAAAGGTGACATGATAAAGTTGAAAATGGAAGAAAAAGATATCCTTGAAGTATAGAGTAATTACTTTGAAAAACTGCTAAATGAAACAAGCAGCGACGACAGCACAGTGGTAAAAAACACTGACCAGGAGGCATGCAGGCAGGAATACATATCCATACTTGAAGTACAAAAAGCCATCAAAGGCTTCAAATCTGGAAAGGCAGCTGGAGTAGATGATATTCGACCAGAAATGTTGAAGTATGGTGGTATAAGAGTCTTACAGTGGCTGCACTGCATAGTTCAGAAAGCCTCGACAGAGGGACGAATTCCCGATGATTGGAGTAGAGCTCTCATAGTACCCATATATAAAAAGGGAAATAAAACTGAATGTGAGAATTACAGAGGTATTTCCCTACTGAGTGTTCCTGGCAAAATCATGCAATTATACTTGAGAAACGGATGAGAAGAATTGTGGAAGAAAGCTTGGTGAAGAACAAGCTGGATTCAGGCCAAACAGAGGCTGTCAGGATCAGATCTTTACTTTACGACAAATAGTCGAGAAAGCATGGGAATATAACAAAGATCTGTATTTAAGTTTTGTTGATTTGAAAAAGGCATATGATAAGGTGCCAAGAAAGAAGCCATTCAATACGCTGCAGTTATATGGTGCAATACTTAGTCTTTATTTGAGTTGTAAGTTAGCAGTTAGAATTGAAGGAAGTACAGGAAGATGGTTTAATGTTAAATCTGGTGTGAGACAAGGATGTACATTATCCCCTCTGTTATTCATTATCTATATGGATCACATTATGAAGGAAAGTGGTATTAAGCATGATATCAAAATTGGAGATGTTAATGTCAGCTCTTTGCTTTATGCGGATGATGTTATACTTCTAAATAAATCCGCTACAAGTCTGCAAGATTCTCTGACTAAATTGAATAGCTGTTGTAATAGATATGGTATGAAAGTCAGCAATAAAAAGACAAAGTCAATGAAAATAGGCAGAATTGTTGAAGATGTCAACTGTGTTGTGAATGGAGAACCTGTGGAACAAGTAAAACATTTCAGCTACTTAGGTACGATTTTTAGTGAAGATGGTAAATTAAATATAGAAATAGACAACAGAATCAGCAAAGCTCTTATGGTGGGAAGTCAATTGAATAAATTCAATTGACTATTGACAAATAATTGACAATTGACAAATAAGAGAGAAATTAGTCAGAACACTAAATTAGCTGTATACAAGACAGTGTTCAAACCTTATGGATCTGAGAGCTGGGTCAGAAGTAAAACACTTGACCAAAGACTAGAGACCACAGATATGAGAGTCCTGAGAAAGATTATAGGCATGAACAGATGGCATCAATGGCAATATCATATTAAAAACGAGGATATTAGGAAAGAACTTGACATTGTCAGCATCCAGGAATGCATTACAGAGCTAATCTCAGGTGGCATGGTCACTTAAACAGAATGGGCAAGGAAAGATTAGCAAAACAAGTTTTCTCTGCCAGGTTGGCAGCAAAACGACCCAGAGGAAGACTAAGATATAGGTGGATTGATACGGTACAAAGTGCCTTAGACGATAGAAATATAAGATCTGATAATGTTGGAGTCTTGACAAGTAACAGAGTGATTTGGAGGAAAATTGTAGATAGGCAGTTAGTAATGATGTAATTTTTTTCATGTAGTACTATCATATCCTGTACACCCCCTTGACGGTACATGGCAGGAATTTGATGATGATGATACTTTTCTGTAGTGTTATGTAGCTAGTGTTCTGTGCAAATGTATGTTTTCTTGATGATGACCTCGATATAGAGGTCAAAATGTTGAGTGCTATTTTCTTAATTATAAGTAAAGTAATTACTCCAACATGTGTGTTTTTTTTCTCCATAAATTCTTTACTATGAATACTGACCACCATGCAACCTTAAAAGAAAGTATTCTCACCATATGCAGCATCCTTCATTCTCCCAAAGACAATAATCCTTTCTACAAACATCCTGGAGTTGTTTACAGAATTACTTGTTTCTGTGGCCTTTCTTACATAGGTCAGACTTCTAGAAATTTAGAGATATGAAAAAAAGAAAATTTCAGCAACATTGGTTCACAAACAGAGAGTTTTAGTTTTTCACTACATCCATACACATCACATTGATTAGAATAAGGCCTCCATGCCTTACCTAGAAGAAAACTTCCTCTCTCTCACATCAGATGAAAGAATCCACCATAGTCATTTTTTCACATAACTTATTCAACAAGAATCAAGGGTATTCTAAGTGATATTTGGAAATCTTTCATTAGATCTCTTCATATACCAGATTTCAATGTTTCAGCTAATCATCTCCAAACAATGTAAGAAAACAGATAAAACATACCACCCTTTGTGTTTCTATTATTTATACTACAATGTTTCTTGATAGTTTTGCTCATTAATTAATATATTGTATTGTCATCCATGCAGCTATTCATCTATAGTTGTTTTATCCTGAAGAAGCCACAAGTAAACTATGATAAAATTGGTTGCTTACTTTTGACTTTTGTACATTTTTATTTTTCAATGACCAAGTGAAAACCCAGTATTTTCCTTGCAATTCTGTCTGTTTACTGTTGGCAATTACCTACCTACATACTTCAATCACTCAAAAGAGTACAGACTGATGATATTATACGAGAATGGCTTTGTTCCTTAATTTTTACTGAGGCAGTCTGTATGTTCTGTCTTATTCTACTAGTGTTTACCCTGTACTTTGGAAGTCCCTTTTTCAAGTATATAAAAAAAGGGAGAGTGATATACATCAGATTATCAATTCATTTCTCAAAACAATGGAACATCTATTAGCAGCAAATTCCACACACTACCTAGAGGACTCATTCAATAAGCAACTGCTAGTATGAATTCTATTACTGTGACTGCAAAGGAGATCGCCTTCATTATGTCACTTGCCATTGAACAACTATGGTAAGATTTGGAGAAACTTGGAGAAGAGCTTGTCAACATTTCCAAAGTGATGATCAAAATTTGTATATGGTCAGGCCTTTTGAACAAGGCCTGACCTACACATAATACCCTCTTCAATTTTTCTATAAAAATGTCAAGATTATCAAAGAATACATCTTTTCCCTTAAAATAATGAAACCCTACAAGCTGTTCTTGGCATAAACATAATTTGAATCTGTCTCAGCATTCAACTCTCCCCTCCCTTCTGCTTGAAACTATATCTCAACTGAGCAACATCATTTCCAAATCTCGGATCAGCTCAGTGTGAATCTGAGATTCACTGTTTACAGACACTTCCCCACAGATAATAATTAATAACCTTCTTATTCACTCACTCCACTTGCTATTAAACAGAAACTCAAGATTCTTCTCTGTGTCACTTTTATAGATGCTTAGTTATCATTTAGTGAAGTCACATCTGGAATATTGCAATCTTAAAGCCTATTAAAACAATAAGTAACCAGATGCCATAAATTCTGTGCACTTCAAATTCATTATACCACTACACCTCTTTCATTCATTCCTACTATCAACCTATGGAGAACAAGAATTCTCCAACAATGTTTCATAGAAACTTCAGTCAGTGATTTAAGGCAAACATCAACAAATTTTTCCTGCCTATTCAACAATTAACTCACCTGGATTTTAAATCTTTAGAAAATGCTAAAAAAAAAAGGAAAAAAAAACTTACAAAAGAAGTGGAAACATTTTTTCAGCAGATTAATAATAATTTATAGAAAATTCCATAAAAATAAAATGGTATATACAAGTATATTCGTTTCATTAATTCTTCTTCTTCAATCACTGTGAATATAGACCCCCCCCCCTTCCTCAACTTTCCAGTCCTTCCTGTCTTGAATTAATGTCCACCATATCATGTCAGCCCTTTCCAGATCATCTCTCCTTGTTCTTTGGAAACCTTTCCTTCTTTTGGTATCCACCCAGTGCATACTTTTGTGCATCTTTCATTAGTTAGTTAATGTAACCAGCAAAACATGTTACAGTTCACATATGATAATGAGTAAGTGCAGTTCAAATTGTAAATGACAAAAAATTTAAATTACTAATTTAAATTTTTTGTAATTTAATTCCTAATTTAAGTTATTTAAATTCCTTAATTAACTTAAATTCCTAATTTAAGTTAATGTCCACCATCTCATGTTTATCCTTTGTAGATCATCCCTTCTTGTTCTTTGGCAACCTTTCCTTCTTTTGGTATCCACTGAGTGTTTAGTTTTTATACATCTTTCATTAGTTAGTCTGCTAATATAGCCAGCAAAACATGTTACAGTTCACATATGATAATGAGTAAGTGCAGCATTCAAATTGTAAATGACAAAAAATTTAAATTCTTAATTTAGTGCCCTCTAATGTTGTATAAAAGTATTACAGTTGCATAGGAGTTTATCTTAAGATGACTGTCTCCCAAATTTTGGGCAGATTAATGCAGCCATACTTGTTAAGCTTAGGAGAATGCTTCACAGCCATTGCTGACTCAGTTAATAAGCATCCTTTTATACGAGATGTTACCCAAAAGTTTGAGGAATTTGAATAGTGCAAGCAAACCAGTTGTAGCATGGCCTTCCAACACTATAAGGGGTGAGCAGTATACCATTTGTGAATCAATATGCCAACAGCAAGCTGAGAGGCTGCATTCTTTGGTTATGTGCATTTTTTGTAACATTGTGTTTTAATGGTGTGGAGATTTTCTTCTCCAAATGAAATGGCAGAGTTTAAGAAACAAAGAATCTGCATCAAATTTTGCTTAAATTTTGACCAAAAAAAAAAAAAAAAACTGCTACAGAAACCCACTGGTTAAGGAAACATTTAGTAATAATACCATGAGTGGTACTGATGCTTCGAAGATAGATGGATGCCTGTAAACAATGAGCGTTCTGGACAACCATCGACAAACACAAGACTGGAAAACATTGCAAAAATACATCCTTGCAGATCATAGATGAACTATCGTGATATCTGTGAGTTTGTAGGACTGTCATCCAGAATCACTCAACGCATTTTGTTGGAAGTTTTGAATAATGTATTGCAAAATTTCCTAACTTCCAAAAACATGACACTCATTCCCCGTCTCCTACCCCTCCCCAATTCACATGACCTCGCCTTCTGGAATTTTTTTCTGTTACCTAGGAAGAAATTTTGGCTGAAAGGGCATTGTTTTGACACGATTGAGGAGAATCAGGCAGAATCACAGGAGGTGCTTGACACAGTAACACTTGAGGATCTTCCAGGAATGCATGGAATCATGGGAAGACTACTAGAATTGCATATATACATGCCCAAGGGGACCATTCGAAGGAGACATTGGAAACTAGGAGTAAGGGTAAGTAATTTTTTTTTATGGCGAAATTCCCTGAACTTTTGGGTAGTATCCTGTAATTTAGTTTTGCATAGTGTCATAATACTGTTAAAATAAGTTATGGATTCACAATAGCCTCTACTCCAGTCTCTCTCTCTAATTCTCTCTCTTTTTGTTAAGTGCATTCTTCTTTCACTCTCCAAGGCTCTTTGGGCCACACAATCTATTTTTCTGGTTTTTTAGTCACTGCTCATGTCTCACTTCTATATGTAAACTCTAAAATAAAGCACATATTATTATTATCTGAGACCTCCAGGGAATTAAAGACTCATCGAGGGAGGCTGCAAATTACCCAACCCAGCTATCGCACCTTTCCTTAAATTCATTTACACTAGATGCACTCACTACCCCTAAGGGCAAATTATTCCACTCACTCACTGCACTCCAGGAGAAAAACCTAGATCTTAACCCTTTCTTGACTGAGAACAACCTTAACTTCCATGGATGCCCCTGTGTTCTCTCCTCGCCTTCCATATAACGAAAAATTTCATCATTTGAAATGCTATAACACCCATTCAAAAGTTTATAGACCTCTATCATATCACTCCTCTTTCTCCAGTAATCCACCAGATTAACCAGAGTCTGTAATCCACATACTTGCAATCTGTCCTCATAATCTAAATCCCATAATCCAGATATAATCTTTGTAACTCTTCTTTGCACCCTTTCCACAGCTTCTTTATCCCCTTAGAACACGGGAGACCAAATCTGCGCACAGTAATCCAAGTGTGGTCTTATCAAAGCCTTATAAAGAGGCAAAACGACTTCCTTATCCTTACATGTCAAGGTTCACTTCAACATAGCAATTATCCTCTGAATTGTATTTGCAACTTTGGCTATGTGACCTTTGAACTTTAAATTCTTATCCACCAATACACCCAGATCACTTGCCTCTTCAGTTTCTTATAGCATAACTCTGCTAATATAATTTACTGCTGCAACTCTAATCATGCCAAAGCACATAACTTTACACTTACTAACATTAAACTGATAGCCATTTTCATTTTCCCAGATTTCCAGTCTATTCAAATCATTCTATAATGCTGAATATCAGTAGCATCCCTGATTGCCCTGCCTATCTTCGCATCATCAGCAAACAATTGCAAATTTGATGATAGATCCTGCTTGATGTCATTAATGTATGGAGATTGAACAATAATGGCCCAAGGACTGAACCCTGAGGTACACCACTGGTTACCTTAAATTTGGCAGATTCACACTCACTGTATACCACTTTTTGATATCTGTCTGTCAACAATCTCCTGATCCAAATCAATAGATTATATTCCATTCTCATATTTTCCAGTTTACGGAACAGCCTATCATGTGGTATCTTATCAAATGCCTTAGAAAAATCCAACATTATCATAGTGTATCCATTCCCTTTATCCAACTCGGCTGTAAAATTGTTATAAAATATGAACAAATTGCTAAAACATGACCTTCCTTTAGTAAACTCACGCTGTTCTCTGCAGAATATAGAATGCTTGTCTACCCATTTTAGTATCCGAGTTCTTACCAACTTCTCTAAAATCTTCACTACCACACCAGAGATATTAATAGGTCAGTAGTTAGACACGTCAGTTTTTGCACAACCACTGTGCAATGGAACTATCAGACACTCCTTCAATTACCGTGGTATCATTCCTGAGCTGAGACTCAAGTTATATAAATGTGTGAAAGGCCTAGCCAATTCAGCTGAACATTTCTTTATGTGTGTTTCTATTGACAACTTATCCAGGTTATGCAAGAGATCTTCAACCTCATTTTCATGAACCTCTAACTCTTCATCCAACGTAGCAGTAGCACTGTGCACATGCTACATATACCAGGTTGATATATCTTAGCAAAGTGAGCTCTCATTAACTGAACAATCTCCTTAGATTCCGACACTCATGTACCATCTGGATTCAATAAAGTTATTCTTCCACATTCATTCTTTCTTTTGCTTGCAGCATAATGATAAAATTCTTTTGGATTGCCTTTAGCTTGCATGGCCAATTTCTTTGCATACTCTGATTTAGCTTTTCTCACAATACTCGTTACTTTTCTGACCTTAGCTTTATATATTTCATAACTCTCTCACTCTTATTCTCACGATATTCTTTCCACATCATCTTCTTGTGGATCTCTTGCTTAATAAGGCTGCACATCCATTTCACTCCCAACCTATTTATTCTTAGAACACTAGGGATACATTGAGATACCGCCTCATTCAAGCACTTTTTCAAAGATTCCCATGTATTGCTGACATTTTTTCCATTCAGTTACTGATACCATGGGACCAAAGATAGCATTCGTCTAAGTTTATCACAATAATAATTTTATATTTAATAATTTATATTAAAAATTTTATTTTTAAAAATGAAAGTGAATCACCCTAACTGATAATATTTATACGTCCAAAATATTTTGCTTCCTTGTGTGATCCTTCTATTTATTTTTTTATCTTATTTTTACTTTAAAAATTAAATACAGAGGATTAAATATAGCAAACATTTAAAACAGCAATACCATAAAAAAAATTTCCCTTACCAACAAAAATAGTGACCATTACCACAATCAACTGCATGAGAAACAGGAGCAGGAGGAGCTGCACATAACACAATCATTTCAGAAGGAATTTCAGAATCTGGTAACTTAACTGCTCGTCCACATTCTGGATAAGGACACCACTTAATATTTGGATTACTTTCAACGAATGCCTTTAAAAAGTAAGTTAAAAATTTAGATATTTAAACCTGAATTCACAAGTGCATAAAAAATGACAAAATATAACAAAAAATCTACAAGAAGATTCTTAAATATTTGGAGTAGGAATATAATATTCAACATATAGCATGGTCTATTCTGATTTGATAAAAATATGCTCTGTAATTTATTCAATAACTAGAAAAATGTATTATTGCAAAGCAACTTAATTATGTATATAATCCCTAGATAATAGAATCTGTGAATCAATATGTTTGCTACAATGAAAGAAGTGGAATCATTCTATGCTACTCTTTGGCTTTATTGTGAAAAACTGTTTATTACATAGAATGTACTTTTACTGAAATTGGAAAATAGAGATAGTTACCTGATTTATTTCGAATTAGGTTTATTGCTTTTTTTGACTAATTTAAATTAAAATTCAATTTGAATTAATTTTTATTTCCCATTTTCTCTTGAGTGTAGTAATTAATTTTAACATATTAGGCTATTATAATTAAATTATCCATACTCAGAGTAATCTGAAGAGCCTAATGGACATGATAATGGAGAAAAACTTTATTGTAGTTCGCTTCATTATTAATAATATTATTTTATCTCCTCCTACAAATGGAGTTGTTATCAACCATCTCCATTTCTTTTTATTTCTTTTTATTTTTTTAAAGGAAGCAATGGAGATATTTATTAATGGACAAATACATCATTTGTGATCCTGTGTTTCTATATGCTATGTGAAAGACACAATAATATAATCAGAGATGGTAAGCATTACTCACCAGTTAAAAATAACAATGTGTAAAATAATATAAATTAGGAGTAGTTGGGTGTGAATATGAAGCAGGATTCCAAAGAAATAGATCAACAGTTGACTAGATTTTTTACACTCAGACAGATATAGAATAGGGGGGAAAAATGGAATATAATCTGCAGGTCCATATTTCATTTATAGATTTTAGAAAAGCATATGATAGCATTCATAGAGAAGGCCTTTAGGAAGTATTAGATGAACTAGGAATACCTCATAATATAATATGTTAATAAAAATTGCACTACTGACAGCATGGTATTAGCTAATGGAATTAAATCTGAACCTTTTGATAATAAAACAAAATTAAAGCAAGGGGATGCCTTTCACCAATTCCTTTTTAATTTAGCATTAGACAAATGTATTTGAAAAACTGTAAAAGATAACACAAACAAAACAGTAATATTAGGCTATGCAGATGATATATGCCTCACTGGAGAAAACGTCAAACAAATCAACCAAGAGAAATCTGAATATTTAAAAGTATGCAGGAATCATCAAGGGGAAAATGACCAGTTTACCACTGATAACCTGAAATTTAAAAGTGCCCCTTCCTTCAAATATCTTGGAACATTGACTAAGTGAGATAATAAATTTAATTCAGAATACACACCTCCAATGAATCTTTATGATGCACTACATCATTTATTATCTTTCTTATCCAAAATTCTATCAAGCAGAGTTAAAACAAATAATATACCAGACAATCATTACACCTATTGTTTTATATGGAGCAGAAACCTGGAGCATAACAGACCAAGATGCAAAATACTTGCATATCTTTGAAAATAAAGTCCACAGAAAAATCTATGGACCTGTAAGAGATAACACAACAAGTGAATGGAGAAGAACACATAATCAAGAGCTATATGAACTCTATAGATCCCACTTCTAGATGATGAAATCAGAGCTTGCAGACTGAGATGGTTTGGACATATGGAAAGAATGGATGAGGAGAGAATAGTTAAACAAGAATTAAGATGAAGCCTGATGATAAGGGACCCAGAGGTAGACTGTGGGTGCTGCAATGGGAGGATAATATCCAAAAAGACTTAGCTCAATACAGAAAGTAATGGAAGAAGATGGTACCTGCAGCAATGAACCTCAGAGGTTGGGCAAGCTAAGGAAGAAAGAGTTGAGTGCGAAAGATAGTGGTGCTATGCTATGCACTATTGCTGAGTGATCAGCACAGCTTAAGCCATCATGTGAGTTAGCATTATGGGCATTGCTACTTCTGAAATGCATGGTTTTGTGAGTACTGTTAGGTGCCTAGCAAGTAAAGTATTTAACTTCTAGGTTCTTACAATATGGGACATTGGCTCTTTTACTATAAGTGTACCTACTTAATTGTCTAGGTGGATAGTTTTTCCATATTCTGACCTGCAGATCATCGGTTCAAATCCCACTGTGACAGGGACAGTTATGAGTGTCGTATCTTGTGTGAAATCATCTCCCCACTTACTAGAGGCCTGAAGTAGCTTGAAAAACTTCCACATTTGGTGTCTGGATTTCAAGGCCAAGGTTCCCAAAATTATACAGCCCTTAGCCCACCCAAATTGCATACCATACTAATGATCAATAAGGTTTACAACCTTTCGTGAGTGAGAATTTCATAAAAAAAAAGTATTGAGGGTTGAAGAACCCCTCAATACTTTTGAGGGTATCCTTTCCAGTAGCATCGCATGCCCATTTAGGTTGGGTGTGCTGTCACGTCAATTTGACCATATGATTGCATTTTTATTGAATGAAAGTTTTAAGAGTGCATAGCGCATCAGAACTCATCATAATTGGCCCAATGCAATGCAATTAATTAATAAAGGATAACTTTGAATACTTTAATTTATAAATAAATATAATTTTAAATATGGAAAGAATAAAAGTCAAATGAACAAGAGCTATGCTTCATGCATGCCGTTCATGTGAGAAGCACAAAGGATTTACTCTTCATAGTGAGATTAGATTATCATTGGCAAATACTAGTGAGACATGAATAATTTGAATTTTGATATGATTTTTCAAATACAGCTATATAATATGCACAGAAATCAGAAAAAGTAATCACTTGGGAAATTATTATTTTTCTAGATTATTATTATTATTATTATTATTATTATTATTATTATATGGGTATCTCCATAGAGTCAGAAGACTCATTGCAGGAGACTCAAACTATCAAAACAATATCTATCATACCTCTTCTTGAACTCATTTACAGATAAAGCACTTACAACTGAGTCAAGCAATGCATTCCATTCATTCACCACTCTCTAAGCAAAAAATCTAGTTCTCACACTCTTGTTAACCACACTTTTCCTTAATTTCCAGGGATGACCTCTTGTTCTTCCATCACTATCACACAGCTGAAATATTCCCTTGTATCAATCTTATAAAAACCTTTAAGCAATTTAAATGTTTCATATCATATCTACTCTGCTTATCAACCAACTTCTGTAATCCACAAGCTCTCAATCTATCAATGTAGGGAGCATTTTTTACACCACTCACCAACTTAGTCACTCTCCTCTGAGCCCTCTCCACCAATTCCTCATCTCAAAGGAATCCAGGCAACCAGACTTGAGCACAGTAATCCAAATGTGGAAGTATCAATGCCTTATAAAGAGGAATAATAACCTCTTTATCTCTGGATGTTAGTGTGTTCTTCAATAACCAAGTAATCCTATGTGCTATCTTGGACACCTTAGCAATGTGTCCTCTGAACTTCAACTCCCTATCCACTAATACCTCCAAGTCCCTAGCCTCATCAATCTCTTGGAGTACCATTCCATCAATGTGGTACACAGCTGGTAATCTTTTAACCCCAAAATGCATAACTTTACACTTTTCCAGATTGAACTGAGATCCATTACCCTTTGCCCATTTTGCCAGGTTATTTAAATCATCCTGCAAACTCTCAACATCGGCATGATTTCCCAACTTTCCATCATCAGCAAACAACTGAACATCTCCCTTCAAGTTATTTCCTATATCATTTAGGTATAAATTAAACAATAACGGCCCAAGCACAGAGCCCCGAGGCACACCACTGGTCACCTGCTTCATCCTGGACTCTGCTCCTCCATACACTACTTTCTGGTATCTCTCCATAAGTCATTCTCTTATCCATAACACCAGTTTAGTATCTATCCCCCATTGGTTCTAATTTGCGCAACAGTATTAAACCAAAGACAGGTTGAAATAACTTGTTTTACTTATTTATACACCAATTCCAATCTCTTTTGACTATGATCATATAATACAATAATTAAATTGTTGAATTAGTTAGTACATCTACATGTGCTAAATTATTTGCTGTAACAGTCTTCCAAACATAATGGACACAGACCTTTATTTTTGACATGAGTAATTTCATGCGATGTGATATGCAAGTTGTACTTTTTGCGAAATTTGATTAGTTCATGTGATAATGGAGATGGTGGTATGATTATCAAAAACATGATGATTAGATAAAAGAATATGAGGTGATGAATGTGAGCAAGATTTTTAATGAAGTATCAATGCATAAAGATAGGTTAAGGTGTTGGTTGTTATTCATAACAGTGCTCATGGCATAAACAAAACCAGAGGGAAATAATTGATTAATTTATCGAACTTGCTAATATTTCACTGTATTTCCAGTTAAATGTGGTAGACACATAGCACTTAAGTGGATAGGTATAGAAACAATTCAAATTGTAACTGAAAAAGAACTAATCTCCTAACAAGGTGCTGGCTGAGGTCTGGATAAAAATGAAATTAAATCAGACAAATCCAGGGTAAATATGGTCTTAGAATGATGGCCTCCCAGATCTTTGGCAAATTAATGTGGCCATATTTGTTGAAGTTAGGGGAGTGCTTCACTGCTGATGCCGATTCCAAAAATAGTCTCTCAGACCTATAGCGACTTCTATGTAGCAAAGTTTTCTTCCATTTAATCATGTGTGAAAGAATATCTAGAGCATAGTCTACCAGTACTGACTTGCCATACAGATGATTATCGACATAGCTTTTGTTCTTCATGGAGGATGTCAACAGAGCTATCAGTCTGTTCAAAGTAGGCTAAGTTGCAGGTGCATGGAACTTCATATACTCCAGGATGTGCAAGAGGATAAAGCTGATCCTCAGAAGAAAGGATGGAGGCTGCTAGTTACTAGTTACATGCATAAATGTATGGATATTATATTTGCATAAAGCTTTAGCTATTTTTTCTGATGTACCATAAATATAATAGATGGGAATAGTTTTGTGTTGTGGTCTTGTGTATATTAATTGCAAAAGGGCATGAAATATTTCATCTATCTCATAGGGGTTTTAGCCAATGGCTATAACTCCTATAAAATATAGCATCCTCAAAACACTTGCATAGAACAAGGGTTATTTATTCAGATGAGACATGAGACAAAAATGAAAATCCTCCATGTTATCTGAATAAACAGTCCTTGCTATGTGTAAGAGTTTTGAGGATGCCACAATGCAGAATGGGTGATGTGATTGCATGTATAAGTACTTTCCAGTCTATGTGGATAAACAGAAAAAGAAAATGAACCATTTGACATTCACACTAGAATAACTAGTGTAACTAGGAAGGGAAGACAGTCTGTTTCTTTTTCTATAGTGAAGAGTATTTTAAGATGTTGGTTGTTTAAGTATATTAAAATGTATCTAATATGTCTTAACCATGAGGACAGCAAACACATCATCTACATAGCATAAAGAAGCTGTTAGTTTATGTACAGCTGTATATCCATTCCTTCATGATTACACAGTGATCAGCATTCATTATAACATTATGGAAACAACTACCAAGTTCAAGTACAACTTCAGTTTACTATAAACCAAAATAATTTGAAGAGGTGTACAGACAGCAATCTTATTCGTAACTGCATCAAACTGAAAAAGAAATTTATTTCTGCAAAAGCACTTTGAATCTGTGCACGTACAGAGAAAGCAATACTTAGGGAACAAATTCAAATAGCCCACAAAAACCTAACAATGACCCAAAATCAAGTTTTAAATTTACAATCTGAACTCTCTAGTTATATGAATCCAGATATTTTGAATGTGCTTGAAAGAATCACTGATAATTCAGCTAAATACATTTTGGAAAGTAATAAAGAAAAACTTAAGGATAAATTTCATATAATTGTACAAATCTAACCAATCAGGATATCTCTTCCCCTTCATGTTACTCCAGCAGTGAACAACGAATAAGTGAGACAAGGAGCGACCAACCACGTGCAAGCAATGACCATGTGATCAACCTATCAAGCCGCACCTTAAACAACAGTGAGCATTCACTAATTAATGAAGGTTTAATCTTCACGATAACACCTAGAACTATTAATAAATATTGGTTCGCGGATACATTGTGGTTGGTCAGTGAATTTAGTGCTGCTGTAAAATTGATGTTTATCTGTTTTATTGTATTTTTGCTTAGAAAATTAGTGTTTTAGAGTATATTAGTGTAGATTTTAGTGTTTTTAATGTATTTAGTATTTTATAACATACTTACTTTTATTAAGATATTTCAACAATAAGTATAAGTTTAAAATGGTGCCAAAAATGCACAAGAAAAGTAATGCAAAAAAGAGTGCTACAGGTGAGAACAAGGCTAGCCCTGTTAATGAGGTTACTGGAGTTGGGGAGGAGGTTAATAAAAATGAATTAACCTCCAAAATAGCAAAATTGAAGCAGCTCATCAGAGAAACAACGAGGGAATTACAAAAAGTCGAGAGGTGTTTAAACAAGCATACAGAGAAAATGAAAATTAAGCAGCAAAATAAGAAACAACAAAGCACAGAAACAGGTAAGTCTGGAAGTAACAGAAATCATGTAAGTGACATTGTTAGTAAAAAGAAAGACGTTATTTAGTATGGTGAGTCTACAATAAAACATGCTATTGATGAGCAAGTTATAACTTTGAGTCTTCCTGGAGCAAAAATTAAGAATATAAAGGAAGCAATTCAAAAACAGAAAAGAAAAGGTAATGAAATCGTAATTGTAGTAGGTACTAACAACTTAACTAGGGATAAGTTTATGAGAGAAGACATGAAAGGGTTGTTGGAAGAGGTGAGAGTGAAAAGTGAGAAAGTGAAAACGTCAGTATTTTACCTCAATATGATAAAAATGAATTAAAAAGAAGGGCTATGATGGAATGGATGCGAGTTTTTGGATGTGTGGAGTGAGTTTGAGAGAAGATTGCATTTGTATAAGAGGAACAGCCTACACCTGAATGCGTTTGGTAACAGGAGTCTAGAAAAACTAATAACTGTCATGAGACCTAACACAGAGTCAGGCAAACTAAATTATAAAGGGAGGAATGGTGAGAATGTGAGTATAAGAGCAACAATGTTATATAACTGTGTTAATGACAGGAATGGGCTTTGTCATAGAAATATTGATGAGGAGAGAATGATTTCGACTTTGTGTTCATCCTGTTCAGACCCATCAAATGTGTGCAAAGATACTCACATGTATAAGGCACTAGAGAAGAACAGAGATCTACAAGTTGTCCAACTGTGTCATGCAGAACATGCAAGTAGATTATTATGCCTGTACACAAATGCTAGAGTCTCAAAAACAAAGGGTTTCTGAGACTGAGTTTGTTGCCTTAGTCAATATGTTGGGAACTCAGATTATAGGTATTAGTGAGACCTGGCTATCAGAATCAGACATACTAACTCGTATTGAGTGTAAAGGGCACACTATTTTTAGAAAGGATAGAGAGGATAGGAGAGCAGGAGGCATGCTGCTAATCATATTGGATGACTTGAATCCAGTTAGAATTGATATTTCATGTGGCAGTGAGTTTTAAAGCCATCTGGTGTGAGTTAGAATCTAACAAGATCAATTACATAGTGGAATGTTGTTACCTGGTGGATCGGTTGATAGTGATGAAGAAATGCATCACCAAATAGAAAAGATGAGAGTGAAAAAAGTAATCATAATGGGAGACTTTAATTATCCAAATATTGATTGGGTAGTAGTAGAATCTCATGAGAATAATAAAAATGCATTTATTGAGCTGTTGCGGAATAACTTCCTCAAGCAGCATGTGACAGAAGGAACTCGAGGTCAAAGAGTGATAGATTTTATTGTAGTGTCAGAGGGCATTTCAGTTAAAGATGTAACTATTCAACCTCCAGTTGGTGACAGTGATCATGCAGTACTCACTTAGGAAGTGACTAAGTGACATGCACCATTCAGAAAATGTTACATACTGAACTGCAAAGCAGGAAATTATAACCAACTGAGGAGTATGCTAAGTTCAGAGGAATGGGATCGGTTGATGGATGGGAAGAATATCGGCAGTGCATGGGAAGCATTCAAACAATACTTAAATGATGAGATATCAGAGTGTGTCCTGAGAGTTTCACGAATAAATAGGATAGGAGTCAAATGGATATGTAATCTTATTAAGCAAGAGATTCATAAGAAAAGGATGATGTGAAAGAATACCATGTGCATAAGGATGATGTGCATTATGAAAATTATAAGCAGCAGGCTAGAACAGTCACAACTGTTGTAATGAGAGCAAAGTCTGACTATAAAAAGAAACTGGCTCTGCGTGCTAAAGACAACCAAAAGAATTCTGTCGATATGCTGCAAGTAAAAGAAAGAATGAATATGAAAGAATAACTCCTATAAATGCAGATGGAATGAGGGTTACAGATGCAGAAGAGGTTATTCAGTTAATGAGTGCCCATTTTGTTAAAAGCTATCAACCTGGTGTATGTGACATGGACCTCACTGCTACCTCTTCACTGGATGAAGAAACTCAGGTGTATGAGGATGAGGTATTAGAGCTGTTGCACAAATTGAATAAGAATTCAGCAATAGGAACTGATGAAATATCAGCACGTGTGCTAAAAGCGTGTTCAGTTGAACTGGCTACTCCATTGATCAGGCTGTTTAATACGAGTCTCAGAACAAGGAAGTTTCCACAGGAATGGAGGAATGTATGGTAATTCCATTGCACATGGGTGGTGCAAAGACTGATGTATCCAGCTATCGACCAATCAGTATCTCAGGAGTGGTGGTGAAGATTATAGAAAAATTGGTTAGGGCTCGCATTCAGAAATAGACAGTGAATCTCTACTTTGCAATGAAAAACATGGGTTTACTAAGGGAATGTCATGTTTCAGCAACTTGCTCACATTCTCAGCTATCATGGTGTAACATGAAGAATAAATATCATAAATTAAAACCCCTGCATAAAAAAATGAATTATTTAATGGAAAATTTCTTGCATCCAGTAATATGTATAAAACATAAGGGTTGTTGTTAAAGTAGCTGATAAAGGAAGGAATGTATTAATATTGTAATATGACTTAAAATAAGGAATTCTAACTAAATAAGTAGCTGACAAAGGAAAGTATAGATTAATATTGTAATACGATTAAAAATGAGAGAGTTAAGTAAATAAGTAGAAATGGGTGAGTCATAAAATACGTTATGTGAGAGATTAAGTTATTAAGTAGAATTCATAGAAAAGGTTTGAAATGGGATTAAATCAAGCTAGCACAAGAAAAGCAAAGCGATCGCTTAGGGCCGATCCCCGGATTGAAACATTGAGAACCGGCTTGCCGATCAAATGACGTTTGGCGAGAAAACGCCACCATAATTGGTCGATGATTAAAAAACAAGTAGAAGGAGGAGAAAGGAAGTAAGAAAAGGTGCCGTTAGGGGAGCAGCTATAAAAGGGTTGGTAACCCCCCAGAGGTGACTCTTTTTGGATAGTCGCTTTTGGCCTTGGAGTTTGGTTTTGGTTCCGGTGGAGTTCACGGGGTTTTCCTGAGTGGCGACAGGGGTGATATCTCCTCGTCACAACACGGAAACGAAAGTGAGCGGGATTTCGATTCCCATTTTCCCGAGTAGGAAGCAAAGGAAAAATTGCCATAGAGTCCTAGAAAAGGAGGGATCTTCTTCGTTTCGACGCTAGTGATAACTACGCAAAGCAGAAAGCTGTAAAGAGATCGATGTCCTCGTTGCTGATAGTAGAGCAAATATATGTGTGTTAAAGTATTCCAGAGTTACGAGAAGTTATACCAGAGGTTCGTTTGGAAAAGAATAAAGGCCCATACGAAGAGCTCAAGAAAGGTACTGTAAATCATAACCTATGTTAGCTAGAAATTTGTCTGTGAAAAGTATCGTGATTCCAATACAGAACTGTTGAAGTTATACTAGGACTTTAGTATATGATAGAATGTGTTATGTGTAGATTGACTAGTGTTAAAGATTTGTGAATGATTAAGAGTCCTAAGGTATTTTTGCATGTCTATTATATTGCACAAGATATTTAAATGACATAATTGTGTGTTAGTGCAAATAACAGTATCACGGAACAGTGTGAATTAAGTAATTACGTATCCTAAGAATTGAATGCCTAATGTAATGTATAAAATAATTGAAATGTCACAAGTATGTGTTAGCAGTGAATAATTTGTTAATCTACTTCAGTATGAATAATCAGATAGTGTGAATTGATCTAATTTGTTCACATCAGGTGAATTTATGAATTAATGTGTATGGCGGCATAATCACAATTAGCCATATTGCTTGTAATGATTTAATGTTAGTCTATAAGTATTTTAGTTTAGTATTTGAATTGTACCATGTTTAGAAACTTAATAAACCTTTTGTTCAACGATAAAAGAGTTGTCTGATGTTGCTAATCCAGTGCACCGCTTAAAATCATCGTACCTAATCACGCGGGAAATTTAATGTTGAGGAAAGAGATTAAGAGTCACGACTGCAATAATATTTAAATACTAAGAGATATATTCGAGATTGACTTTCTCCCTATTCATGACAACATAAATGGTGCAGTTGATAACCACTTGAAAATGTTGTACTTAGTCACGCGGAAAATTTAAGTTGAGAATCGAGTTAAGTGTCACGACTGCAATAGTTACACTTTCAGATATATTTGAGTTCTTTCTCCTTGTTTATGTATGTAATATCCTAAACTAAATATCCCAAAAGGCGCAGTATAAATACAAATATTAGGGGTACTACGGGGAGCAATAACTTAGATATCGGTATAAGTTTTGGTAAAATCTTGGGCATAGAAGTTAGAAGAATATAGATAAAAGGAATTTGTAAGATTAGAGTAGAAATTGTAAATTGGGACACAACAATAAGAATTCAGCAATAGGAACTGATGAAATATCAGCACGTGTGCTAAAAGAGTGTTCAGTTGAACTGGCTATTCCATTGACCAGGCTGTTTAATACGAGTCTCAGAACAAGGAAGTTTCCACAGGAATGGAGGAATGTATGGTAATTCCATTGCACATGGGTGGTGCAAAGACTGATGTATCCAGCTATCGACCAATTAGTATCTCAGGAGTGGTGGTGAAGATTATAGAAAAATTGGTTAGGGCTCGCATTCAGAAATAGACAGTGAATCTCTACTTTGCAATGAAAAACATGGGTTTACTAAGGGAATGTCATGTTTCAGCAACTTGCTCACATTGTATAATAATGTTACCATTGAACTAGACAAGAGGAATGGATACACCCATGATAATTTTGGATTTTGCTAAGGCTTTTGACAGAATACAGCATGATAGACTGTTGCATAAATTGGAGAAGATGGGTTTGGGTTATACAATATTAGGATGGATAAGAGAATGGAAAACTGACAGATATCAAAAAGTAGTATACAGGGAATCTGAGTCTGCAAGGTTTAAGGTAACAAGTGGTGTTCACAAGGATCAGTGCTTGGTCCACTGTTATTCAATGTATACAATAATCATACCAATTATATATTTAGTTTAATCCTTTATCCAAGTGTAAGCAAACAAAGTTTGCGACTGAAGTATTTTCAGGACTGGGGTAACTCATAGCAAAGGTGGTATAGCTTCTCATCACTTGCCTTAGTATCCCATAATGCAAAGCACATCTCCTTGCGGACATGTATAATGCTATTTGATGTTTTAAGGATACTTGTGACATAAAGACTAAATAATATATGCACGTAAACACAAGGAAGATATTTAATTAACCAAATATTTCTGGAAATATTTGGTTAATTAAATATCAGCCTGGAAATAGCAGACCATCTTCAGTGGCACTACAAGAACAGTTAAAAAAAAAAAAATACAAGTTGGAATACTAACAATAGATCATTTAAAAATAGAACAAGGCGCTTGTTCTATTTTTGGATGTTTGGTTAATTAAATATCTTTCTTGTGTTTATGTGCATATATTATTCATGTATAATGCTATGTTAAGGGAAGGGGTCACTACCCAGACCAGTTTCAACCTTTTTTGAGATCTCATCAGTGGGAGCCAGACCCAAAGGTGGAAGTAATGGAGAAGTGATCTTTCCATATATGAGTTGCCAAAAGGACACCTTATTACTAAAATTCTCTGGATTAGAGATAATTGATGGATTTTTTTTCACTTGGCTATGCTACCAATTATATATTTGGTTTAATCCTTTATCTAAGTGTCAGGTGTGACACCTTTTGGCAACTCGTATATGGAAATATGACTTCTCCATTACTTCCACCTTAGTATCACCACCTCTGGGTCTGGCTCCGACTGATGAGACCTCAATAAAGGTCAAAACCAGTCTTGATAGTGACCCTTCCCTTAATGCATAACATTATACGCATCCATAAGGAGATATGCTTTGCATTATGGAATACTAAGGCAAGTGATGCAAAGTTATACCACCTTTGACATCAGTTGCCCCAGTCCTGAAAATACTTCAGGATCAAACTTTGTTTGCTTACACTTGGATAAAGGATTAAACCAAATATATAATTGGTAGCATAGCCAAGTGAAAAAACCTCCATCAATTATACAATAACGATATTGGGAAGGATTTGACAAGCGACATAAGGCTATTTGCTGATGATGCAAAGATTGGCAGGGTAATCAGGAATGCCACTGATATGCAGTACTTGTAGAATCATTTGAATAGGCTAGAATTGTGAGAATAGGAAAATGGATGTCAGTAAATATCAAGTCATTTACTTCAGCATGATTAGATATCTAATGTCGTATTATATTGGTGGGATTATGCTTGAAGAAACTGATGAGGCTAGGGATCTTGGGGTGTTAGTAGATAAAAAGTTGAACTTCAGGGGCCATGTAGCAAAGATTGCAAATACAACTCAAAAGATAATTGCAATGCTGAAACGAATGTTCACAAGTAAAGATAAGGATGTCATTTTGCTTCTTTACAAAACTTTGATAGGACCTCACTTGGACTATTGTGTGCTGGTCTGGTCTCCTCGTTTTTGTTGTAATTCTGATATATTGGAGAAAAGAGTGCAAAGGAGAGTGTTAAAAATGATATCAGGATTATGGAATATTGCTATGAAGACAGATTGAGAATTTGTAGACTGCAGACACTAGCAAAAAAAAGGAGAAAGAGGGATGATATGACTGAGACTTACAAACTTCTGAAAGGGGCATATAGGATGCCAATTGATGGAATTTTTCAATTTATAGAGGGTGGGGAAAGGACAAGAGGGCATCCTTGGAAGCTGAGAATCAATACTGCTAAGAAGGGAGTGAGGGCTAGATTTTTCTCTCATAGGGAGATGCATGATTGGAATTGATTGCCATTGGATGTTGTGCGTGCAAGCAGTGTGAATGAATTAAAGCATAAGTATGATAACTGGCCTATCTTACTTATGCTTGATGAGTCTCTGACTTCCTGGAGGTCTCTCTTAATAATAATAATAATAAATAAACTGGATGTTATATACCACATAGAAAGAGACATTAAGCTTCTTCCAAATAATATAGCTGATAAAATTCATTTAGAAACCAGCAATGTTTTGAAGAAAAAGAAAGCTGTATGTAGCAATCTTACCAAAACAGATCTAGCAACAGTGAAGTCTTTAAAAGCTAATGAGGATATAATTGTAACAAACTTGAACAAAGTTTATTATTATTATCTCAAGGCCCATGGAGTCAAAGACCCATCTAGGAGGTCATTTTTCACATACCTCATCATATTGCGCCTTAAACACACTCAAATTCTCTGCAGACACCACACTCTCAGGCAAGGCATTCCAATCATTCACAACTCTGCATGCAAAATACCTACTTCTCACTCCCCTACTCACACCCTTCTTATACAGCTTCCAGGGATGACCTCTGGTTCTCTCCTGATTTCCCACCGTTTTTTGTAAAACCTCTCCAACACTGATTCTACAACAACCCCTTACTAACTTGTAGGGATGAACCTTTTTCACATAACACTACCTCAGACCGTCACAACTGCTAACTCTATATAAAGCCAAAATCCGCTCAGCCACAGAATATTGCTCCCATATTTGGGATGGTGCACCAAAATCCTCTCTAAGATTGGTTGATTCTATACACAAGAGGGCAATCCTGATAATTAATGATCCCTCTTTCTCTCACATACCCACTTCAATCCCTTTCTCTCTCTCTCTCACAGATGTTCAGTTTCTGCCTTGTGTCTCTTCTACAAATACTGTCATGGATAGTACTCTACTGAATTAGTCACTATTATTCCTCCACTCTCCTCCAAAATCATTAAAACAAGAACCACTACTAACCAACATCCCTTTACAGCCCATCCTGAAACTCACCAAACCAACACTGCCTCCTCCTTCATCCATTCTACTTCTGTCCTTTGGAACAGTCCCCCCCCCCACTCTGCCTTCCAAAAAGATTATAACCCTCAGCTGTTCAAGCAAAATGTGAACAGATTCTTCCTTTCTTTTATTCCTCTTGCCCACACAGGGCAATAATGTGCTATAGGTCTTGTAGTCCTTTGTGTGTGTTGATCAGATAAAAAGCCAATATAGGAGATAGAGAGATTATAGACACCATGCTCAATGCTAGTAATGATTTCTAGAACAGGTACTTGTCTAGGGAAGATGGCAAAATTATGATCTTCATCTGGGTGTACTGAGAGCATCTTCTGTCAAGTAATGTAAAGTTTCAAATTTTTCCAAGTGATGGTTTTTGACTTTCAAATTCTTTAGTTCCTGCAGTTTTGGAGATGGTGTAGAGAATCAACCATAGTTCTGGATTTGGTATTTCTAATATTCTTTTCATAACAAAGTAATAGCAGCACTGATTTTTGTGAGTTTTACATGTCACTGCTAATCTGTTCATGTATTAATGCTAAATTCACTTGCATGTAGATATGTGTGGCTTTAGTGGAATGAAATATATGTTTGAATTTTAAACAGGAATGGTACTACTGTCCTAACAACTTTAAAGGAAAGCAAGCCTGTTAAGTTGTAGTGCCAATTTAATTTCTACTTACCTAACTGGTGTGCTTTACATGTAATAGTTTGTCCCTATAGAACTTGAACATGTAAAGACTGGCTTAGTGTTAGTTGTTATTCATAACAATGCTTCAAGGTATAAACACCACCACAAAAAATAACCAACTGAATTATTTAACTTACTAATATTTCACTGGATTTCCAACTCCCACATCCTCAGAGCACAAAAATTGTAACTAAAACCGAACTAATGTCCTTACAAGTTAAAAAACAAAGTTAAATCAGAAAAGTCAAGGTAAATGTGGTTTAGAATGATTGTCTCCCAGATCTTTGGAAAACTGAAACAGTTTTCCAAAGATCTGGGATATATATGGTTCATGTTGAGGTTGAAGAAGTGTTTAAGGATAATGCTGATTTTAAAAATTTGGACATAATGGTCAGTTTTGATATTACTGCTTTATTTACCAATGTGCCATTAAGAAAGACCGTTGACCTTATTAAGCTGCATTACCCTGCTGACATATTTCAACTATTCAAATTCACCATTTATTCACATTAGTTTTCATACAAGTTTCTCATACAAGGTGTGACAAATTCCTAGAATGACCTCATAATATTGCATATACGGTAAGTCATGCAGAACCATGTGACTGTGCATAATTGGACAGGTCTGTGCCTACTGCTTGAATCATATCAAAACCATCAAGCCATTAGCTGATAAGCTATGGTTTGTCAGCTAACGGCTTGATTTTCATGTTGTTGCTTTTGGCAGAAAAACGAGTGAAAGGAATTTAGTACAGTTCATTTAACATCAAGTTTCATGCAAAGTTAGGCAAAATTACAAGTGAAACTCTAGACATATTAAGAGTGGTTTATGGTGATAACGGTGCCATGAAAAAAGTCTGTTGTATTTAAATAGCATAAAAGGCACTCTTAATGATCATCTATACTAATCGATTTATATGTGAAAGTGGCATTAAAGCTGACATTATTATTATTAACAAGAGGAATGCGAAGCTGTGAAAGATTATGAAAGAATTGGACAACCACAAACCCATTAAACACATGAAAAATGTGGAAAGAGTGAACAATTAGTTCGGTCTGACAGATCATTAAGTATATGGTTAATGTTGGGAATTAAATTTAAACAGAGAAACACTGAGGAAGATTTTCATGAACCATTTAGAAATGAGAGAAATCTCTAAAGAGATGGTTCTGCAAATTTTAAGGAAAGATCAAAATCAGAGGTTTCTTGATATTTGTTCTGATCTTTCTTCAGAATTGGCTGTTTTTCATAGTTACTACTGGCAACGAAACTTGGTATTTTCAATACAACCCTGAAGCAAAATGCCAAGCATGCAATGGAAAACACCATCTTCATGAAGATTTAAAAAAGGAGCTAATGTCACTATTGCAGATCAAGAAATTGAACTTTGGCTGAACAACTGGATCAGCCATCATGGCAATGTCCCTGCATATGACAATAGCTGTCCAAGAATTTCTGAATTGTTGGTAGAGATGGAAAGCTGTAGAGTAGGTGCCCTACCTCAATGAGTCTTTGAACTCCTTGAAGGTGTCACATAATAAAATCAATCACAAAACTGGACCATCCTCTGTATTCACCAAACTTAGCCCTTTGACTTTTGGTTATTCCCAAAACTGAAGAATGCTTTCAAAACACAGATGTTTTGACATCATGTGGCGACAATAATAAGAAGCATTCCAGTAATGTTTTGAACAATGGTAGCATTGTCTAAGTGCATTACTGTATAAGGGGGATTACTTCAAAGGCCAGAAAAGCCACTAGTCACTATTGCAGATCAAGAAAATGCTTATTTGTTTTTTTCAATTGTAAGGGAAGAATTTACTTCACATTCTTAAACAAGGGCAAACAGTATATCATCATTGTTATTTAGATATGCTGGCAAGGTTATGTGGAACTGTTCATAAGAGACTTGAACTTTGGCTGAACAACTGGATCAGCCATTATGGCAATGTCCCTGCATATGACAATAGCTGTCCAAGAATTTCTGAATTGTTGGTAGAGATGGAAAGCTGTAGAGTAGGTGCCCTACCTCAATGAGTCTTTGAACTCCTTGAAGGTGTCACATAATAATAAAATCAATCACAAAACTGGACCATCCTCTGTATTCATCAAACTTAGCCCTTTGACTTTTGGTTATTCCCAAAACTGAAGAATGCTTTCAAAACACAGATGTTTTGACATCATGTGGCGACAGTAATAAGAAGCATTCCAGTTTTGAACAATGGTAGCATTGTCTAAGTGCATTACTGTATAAGGGGATTATTTCAAAGGCCAGAAAAGCCACTAGTCTACAGGAAAGCAAACAGAGTTTTTACGTGTGCATTCCAGGAATTTAATTGTCACACCTTGTACATATACCAACTACTAGATGAGAGCCGCTGCACACAGTTATAATCAGTTACTTTTGAATATTTACTTGTTCCTTTACAGTGGTACTATACAAAATATAGTGAAATTCTTGTATACTGACAAAACTTGGATATTAAACTAATTTCCATTCTATGGGTAATGGCATTTATTTCAGTATAGACTATCCACAAGTACCATTACTTCTCTGTAATATATTTATATTCTAAGTGAAAGTAATCACTCACCTCAATATCAAACTGCAAGTATCTTCTAACCATATCAGGAGAAACTAAATTTTCTATGATATCAATAGGCACCAGGTGAGGGCACTCAAAAGCTGGACACATAATATTTCTAGCTTCACCATCCTGAATCTTCACATTTAAGTAACTGAAAAAAACGTTTCTTCTAGTAATTGTCAGAATAGTTATTTAAACTTTAAATAATTCTTGTAGCAAGGCTTATACATTGGTCATATATAACTGGTAATTAACTTAAGGAATTTACAACACATAAAACGGATATTAATTAAAGGAAACTTTAATTTATCTGCTCAGATGATGATGCCCTAACCACTGAACTAAACCACATCCGCACCACTTTCTTAGCTAATGGCTACAACCCCCAAAAAATACTAAACCCAGTAAACCACAACCCCCACCCCCTTCACAATAAAGATTACACTAAATCTATCACCATCCCCTACATCCGGGGCATCTCTGAGAAAATAACCAATATCCTCAAAAAAATATGACCTAACTTCTTGTTATAGACCATATAAAAAGTTGGCATCCCTTAACCACTCTATTAAAGACCAACCACTTTCCCTAGACCTACCTGGTGTATACCAGGTCCCTTGCAGCTGTAAATTGTCCTACTTTGGCCAAACAGGCAGGACAGCGATCAGGATTTCAGAACACAAAGACTACATCCAGTTTCACCAGTACAGCCACTCTGGGCTTGCAGACCATGCCACAGAATTCGTTGGAAGAAAACTAAAATAATACATAGCACCAAATTCAAGTACCAAAGATTATTCATGGAATCATCAGCTCTAAAAAACATTCCAAACCTACAAATTTGGGTGCAAATTTGTTGAGGTTTGGAACCCAATGGCCAAGACAACCCAATTAGTCCACTAGGTGGCACCATTAGGACTTTAGGAACAATATTAGTTTCTTGCCTTCTTCCTCTTTTTGCTTTTGTTAGTGCCTGCATGCACATACCATATTTGTATGTTACTGAAGATGGCAACGTGACATTGCCGAAATATTGAAGGTATTCATTCAAGTTTCCTTTAATTAATATCTGTTTTATGCATCATAAATTCCTTAAGTTAATCACCAGTTAAACTTTAAATAATGCTTAAAAAACAGTCAGTCTTAAAATAAAAAAAAGCATCTGTATTTCACAATCATGCGAAAGTTGTTAATTTTATTATAGTACCTAGACATTTTGCTACTCTATATATGATACCTAACCACCTACAATATTTCAAGAGACTATTTTTGAATGTTGGCTGGTGCTTAAGCTTACATGAAATGAAACCAATAAGTTCTAGTTAGCAAACAACTATTTAACAATGACCATCTACTTAATCTTTATAATAAGGAAGATTCTATTCTTAGCAGAACACTTAACCAAGTTGTGCAAAATAACCAAAGAAATTTTCCTATAGATTAAATTTAAGCATCCACATGGTTTTACAAGCTGCTTGTTCATCTTAGCATACAAGAGCAATGTGGTAGAGCTAAGAAAATAACTTGGCTAGTCATGTCTGAGTAACGAACATTTGCAGTAATCAGCAAAATAGCACAAGGATGAGAACTTTCTTAAGCAATTGCTTCCTGTTTTGGAAAGAATGCAGGTTGGATTTTATCATCATCATGCGTATCAAGGATTTTAGGCCTAGCATGGCCTATTCCGGCCTTAGAAGACATCGTTGAATCGTTTAAGAGGACGTCCTGGTTTTCTTTTTCCTAATGGCTTGTTTTGGTAATCTTTCTGTTTTCATTCTTTGAATGTGTTCCATCCATTTATGTTTATATTTTTTAATTTTTTCTATTACTGGTTCTTGGTTTAATTCTTTCATGATTTCTTCATTTCTTTTGTGATCAGGGTATACTTTGCAGTTTTTCTCATAAAGTTCATTTCTGCTGTTATTAATCTTTGTCTTTTTGTTTTATTGTCCAGATTTCACTTCCATACATTAAGACAGGTAGGGCTAATGTATTGTATACTTTTAGTCTGCTTTGCTTTTGAACTAGGTTTGGTTTAAATATAGAGTTAATTACACCTGTTATTTTTAAATATTTTGTAATTTTTACGTTTATATCTTTTTCATATGTGATCGTACATCCCAGGTAGTTAAATGAATTCACCTGTTCTAAGATCTTGTTATCTATTACTATTTTAGTTCTTGGTGGATCTTGTCCTTTAAAGGCCATAGTTTTTGATTTTTCTGTTGATATTATCATATCATAATCTTTGGCTATCTCATTTAGATCTAAAATAGCTTTCTGTAAGTTATCTTCAGAATTTGTCATTATTATTTGGTCGTCGGCAAAGAGGAGCGTGTTTAAGTTTTACTGTAGGAGAAAGTTTAATTCCTTGATGTAAATTTTTATTCCATTTTATTATTATTTCATTTAAGTAGATATTAAAAAGAGTTGCTGAGAGGGGCATCCCTGTCGGACCCCCTTGGTTTATCTCTCTCTTATATGATAGCTCACGATTTAATCTTATTTGTATTTGATTATTTTCATATATACTTGTGATAGCTTTTAGGATATTATTTGGTATTTGTCTTTCTTTTAATATGTTAAATAATATGTTTCTTTTAACTTGGTCAAATGCTTTTTGTCAATAAATGCGATATGTGTTTCTAAAACTATTATTAATTTTAGGCAAAAGGCCAGGTCTATGCATGATCATCTTTTCTAAATCCATTCTGTACTTCTAAAATAAAGTTTTCGGAATATTTCATTAGTTTGCTACTTAATATTCTGCTATATATTTTGTAACAGGAATTTAGTATACTGATACCTCTATAGTTTTTAGGGTCATCTCTATTACCTTTTCTAAAGAAAGGAATCACAATTGCTTTTTTCCATTCTATTGGGGGGGGGGGGATACCAGTTGAATAAATTTTATTTAAAAATAATAAGAGTCTTTCTTTGAATCTTGTTCCTGCGTATTTATATAGTTCTGAACCTAGCTTATCTTCTCCAGGTGATTTTCCGTTTCTTGTTTCTTTCAGGCTGATTTCTAATTCTTTTTTAGTTATTTCCTTTTCATTTTTGTTGTCTGCCAGTTGTCTTTTTCAAAATATTTGTCTGTCCACAATTCTATGTAGTAATTTAGAAATTCTTCTAATTTCAATTCGATGTTTAATTTTATGTTTTCTTTGGTATCTGCATTTAAGTGTTTCAAAATCTTATATACATTGGGTCTTATTTTATATAAATCATGTTCTAAATTAGAAACAAATTTGTTCCATGATTCTCTATGTCTTTTTTTGACTTCTCTTTTAGCTATGGCTCTTATTCTTTTATATTCTATTTCATCTTCTAATCTTTTACTGCTTAACCATTTGTGATAGGCTTCTTTTTTCTTTTTGATTATTTCTTTGATTGCATCATCCCAGATCTTAACAATGACCATCTACTTAATCTTCATAATAAGGAAGATTCTATTCTTAGCAGATTTTATCATTCTATCATTCATACAAATTTTATCATATGGATTTTATCATTCATACAAAAAATAAAATATTTAACAAAAAGTGAATAAAACTTATTTAGCTAGCCAAATGACATCATGAGTGTGTTATTTTTATTATTAAAATCACAGAATCCATTAATGCACTTTATTTGACAAAGGGAGAAGTAATAAATGAGGCCATTCAGCCCTGTTTTCATTATTATTATTATTCAGGCCTCCATGGACTCATCGTGGGAGGTCCTTCCTAGAAAACACAAAGGCTTTCAAGACACATTGCAGAAGGTCCCTCCTAGAAAACACAAAGTCTATCATACCACTCCTTAAACTCATTGACCGGTCTCGCTCTCACCACACTATCAGGCAATGCATTCCACGGTTCAACCACCCTCCATGCAAAGAAACCACTCAGCGCCCTCTTGCTCACAGCTTCCTTTCGTCACTTCCAGGGATGGTCCCTTGTCATCACTCCTTCCAGCTGTTCAACCAAGTGAAAGGACTCCCCAGTGGCCCATCTGTCTAGCTTATTCAAATCCTCTTGCAGGGCTACCACATCTGCATTATTACTAATAACCCTTCCCAGCATCACATCATCTGCAAACAACTAAATATCCCCCTGAAATCCGCTGGCAATGTCATTCATATAAAGGTTAACAATATAGGTTCCAGTACTGAGCCCTGTGGGACCTGACCTGTAACCTTCTGCCTCCTTGAAACTGACACACCATACACAACTCTCTGATATCTATCAGACAGCCAATCCTGAATCCAGTTGACCAACCTGACATCCAAACCCATGTGCTGCAACTTAAATATCCTTATCATATGGCACCCTGTCAAATACCTTTGCTAAATCCAAGAAAATGACAGTATATGTCTTTCTCTCATCTACTGCTCTTATAGCTTTATTATAAAAGGTTAGCACATTACCAAAACAAGAGCACTCCTTAATAAATCCATGTCGACTCTCACAGATAACATTACCCTCATCTGCCCAATGCTGTATACGGTCTATCACTAATTTCTCCAAGATCTTAACAACTACTGATGACACACAAACTGGCCTATAATTAGACACTTCCAGTCTGCTACTGCCCTTATGCAATGGCACTATCTTACCTTCCTTCCATTCCCTGGGCACCTTTCCCATAGCCAGACTTTCATTGAAAAGCCAGGTCAAAGGAGCTGTCAGTTCTTTAGCACATTCTCTAAAAACTCGTGGTGAAATACCATCCAGTCCCATAGCTTTACCGCCATCCAGAGTACTCGGTATTTGGAACACACTCTCCTCCTGCACCTCTAAACCTCGAACCTGCCCTATCCCTCTAGTATTAAAATTTACTCCTCCAGGATGAAATACTCCAATAAAGTGTTCATTGAACAATTCCACTATGTCTTCTGCATCAGTCACTCTATTCCCATTTTTATCCTACAATGTCATTCTTCCACGATCATTTCTCCTCCTACTGGCCACATAGCTAAAAAATTCCCTAGGATTTTCTTTGGATCTTAGGGCCAATCTCTTCTCGCATTCCAGTTTTGCCTTTCTTACCATACTAGTCACTCTCCTGGCCTGTGTGTTATATTCTTCATGCATCTGTTCTTCACCTGTCTCCTTATATCTCTTCCATAGCCTCTTTTTCACACACAGTTCCTGTTTAATACTGTTTGTCATCCCCTTTACACCAAACTGTGTCTGCTTCTTCACTTATGGAATACAGCTTACTATTGCTGCTAACAAATATTCCTTCACAATTTTCCAAACACTAATGATATCCCGGCCTTCCAATTCCTCCCTCCATGAAACTTCCCCAAGTTGACTCTAAGACTAATGTAATCACCTGCCTTATAATTCCACATACATTCTCATCACTTTGATACTCGTGCATGTCTATTCATCTTCCAAGTCAAAACCACATAGTCACTCTCTCCAACTGGTGGGAGAGATGTCATCTCAGTTATTATCAACTCTTCTGATGCTATGACCAAATCCAAAACTCTTGAACCTCTTGTTCCCTCTATTACATGTTGCCTAAGACATTTGTCTCTCAAGAATTCTAGAAATTCCACTCTTATTGCTACATGCATTTTCCTCTCCCCAATTTATACTGCTGTAGTTAAAATCTCCCATAATAATCATTCTTCTTGCACTTGCTAAGCTCAACTGTCTAAACATCTCCTGGTCCCCATCCTGTTTGCTCCTTGATTTGTAGCAACACCCCACTAAATATCCTGTCTTGCCCACCTCTACCTCACACCATATGCTTTTATTTATTGTAATTTTTTTCAAGACTGGTAAGCAGTCATTCTTTACCCTTAGCATTGCTCAAGTCTATCAACTAGGAGAGCACAGCAAATGTTGCCATCTCATGGTCCCTAACATGACTGACAAACACACACATATAGATAGATACTGTGTATTAGAAAATGTATTCACAATAATGATAATAATAATTTTGTTATTGTAAATATTTTGGCCTGAAAATAACAGGCCATCATCAGTGCACAAGCACATTCATAAGGTAAAGCACAAACAATGGAATGTTATTCTTTTTTACAGATCTGAGCCAGATGATGTAATACCACATGAGAGAAATTGAATGGAATGAAACAGAATTAGGAAATAATTTTCATCTCAGTTACAGAGACATTGTCAGGCAGTACAAAATGAAACTTCTAAAACATACACACACAAAGGCAGCATAAAACTTACTGAAACCCATAGATGAAAGCTATTTTACATGCAAGTGTTCGTTTGTGGATACTTGGGTAAAACGATGAAAACAAGATGCTACTGTCAAGTATAATAGAGAAACCTCTCATGTGTAGGACTGATATAAAAGCATTCTTATTTTCTTGCTTTCCCAATCATCTTTCTCTTGCGTTTGCTCTTACGCATGGAAAGGCTTTTTGTGTTAGCAGTACATGTTATTTATTTTCAACAGTATTGATGACAAAACAGAATGATGAGAAAATAATATTTATTAACTTATTTGCTGATATTTTGCTGGTATCGTATCTAGCATCTTCAGAGCACAAAAACAGTTTGTCACAGAACATGAAACAACAACAATTTGGTATAACACTGGGACTAGTTTAAAAAATTGTAATGGACAACACATGGAACTAAAGTCCTAATTAGGTGCCATCTATGTTGGAAAAAGAGATAAAACTAATATTAATTAGATCTTAAAATGACTATCTCCCAGATTTTTGGTAAATTTATACAGCCATACTTGTTGAGGTGTGGAGTATATTTTAAAGCTTCTGTTGATTCCAAAAACAATCTCTCTGACTTATAATGACTTTTGTGTAGCATTTGTGTTTTCTTCCAATCGATACCACTTCACACAGGATCAACTGGAAGAAAACAAAAGAAAAGAAAGAAGAAGAAAACAAAAATGAGAGAAAAATTATATTTATTATCATTAACATATACTACATTGCCAAAACATATCGTGAACTTACCCTTGCCAACAGGCTCTACAAAATTTATGTTGACAAGGTACAGCTACAGGATCTTCCTGTACTGGAATATAGTGGGCACAAATTTCACACTGTAAAATAAAAATTTTATTATTTCGATATAGATATTTTTTCTACTTTCCAAATATATTTAGAAATATGAGATCATTGATTGTATAAATATTTTTATGAAATTAAAAGATACAAAAAAAAAAAAAAAAAATATATATATATATATATATAAATATATATACACAATTATCCCTTGACTTACATCTGTTCGAAGATACTTCTGTGATCCATCATGGAATAAATAACATTTTCAACTATACTTTCAAACAAGACACAAGCGACTGTAAAGTAAAAAGGTTTTGATTTAGCAACAATACAGTGGCAACAGCAAATTCAGCAGCAATCTCCCTCAGTAGTGGGCTTCAACAGTTTCTCTGTTGATTTTGTGTTTGAAAAATAGGTTATTTGTGTATTTATCGTTAAATATTTCGCGATATTTTGTGCAGCATGGCCCCTACATGTCCAATTAAAAAAACCTAGTGAAGAATCAAAGAAAAAGAGGCGAGCAATTAATCCTGAAACGAAGTCACAAGTTCAACAATAGTGACGAAGCAATGACAAGATCCATCTGTGATTGGAAAAGCTATTTCCATCATGCATAGAGGACCTGAACCAAAAGCCCATACCTCTTATCACTATGACCATAACTGCTAAGGCACTGTCTCTTCAACATGTTGAAGGAGAAAGCAGAACCTGATTACGAGTACAAATTCAATTCTTCTGGTTGGTTCATGAGATTCAAGCAGAGTTTTGTATTGCATAATGTGAAAATGTATGGTAAATCTGCAAGTTCCAATGAGAAGGCTGCGAAGGAGTTTGTGGAGAAATTGGATAAATTTTATTACGGAGGAAAATTATTTGCCAGAGTAAATATTTAATATGGATGAGATCTCCTTGTTTCGGAAAAAAAATGCTTGAGCGGACAATTCATCCACAAAAAGCTAAAATCTATGCCTAGTTTCAAAGCTCTTAAAGACCATGTTATGATTCTGTTAGGGGGTAATGTGGCTCGATATAAACTGAAACCATTTGTTATATGGCACAGTGAGAATCCACAAACCTTCAAAAACATTAGGAAGCATACTCTTCTAGTTCATTAGCAGAAATATAAGAAGTCGTGGATGACTCAATAATTATTTGTGGATGTCTTAATCAGCTGTTATGCGAGTGAAATGGAAAGCTACTGTGTGAAAGAAAATATAGAATTTAAAATTTTATTAATTCTAGATAATGTTCCAGGTCATCCGACTTATATCGGTGATCTTCACCTAGTTGAAGGTCATGTTTCTCCCTCCAAACACTGATGGATCCTGATGGATCAGGGAGTTCTTGTAGTGTTTAAGGCTTATTATCTATGGAGAACTTTTTCACAAGCCATCTCTGCTACTGAAGGAAACAACCAGACTCTCATGCAATTCTGGAAAACATTCAATATTTATCATGCTAGTAAAAATACTGCTGTGGCTTGGGATGAAGTGACCTCTCAATGTATGAGTAGCATATGGAAAAAGGCATTAAAAAGGTTTATGCACGATTTTGGAAGTTTTGAAAAAAATGAAGACCCTTGTAAATTGAGTGAAGAAATAGTGGGCCTAGCAAAAAATCTGAATCTCAAAGCAAATGATGACGACATAGTTCAACTCATAGAAAGTTCCCCTGAAAAGTTGACCAAAGAAGAACTGGTCACATTGGAGGAACATGTTGCAGAAGAGGAAGAACGAGAAAAGGAAGAGGAAAAAGAGAAACAAGGAGAGGTATTTAAACAATTCACAGTGAAGGGTCTTGCAAAAATATTCTCTGCAGTTAGCAATGTTCTCAAAATGGCTGAAGACATGGACTCCAATGTTTAACCCTACTTATTAGTGGTAAGGAAAGTACGTGATGTGTTTGCTTGCTATAAACAAATTTATGATGAAAAGAAGAAGAATAAGCAAAACACATTGGACATTTTCATCAAAAAAAAACAAAAGTTACACTAGAAGAGCTGCAGCCTGGTCACATAGGGAAGGTAATGAAGATGTGATTGTGGAGGAAGATTTGGGCAATTATTCTCCTGTTTTATAGTGGTAGTAATGCACAGTACAGTTTTATGAGGTTTAAAAATTAAAATAATGGTATACTTATTACTGTTAAGTCCCTAATCCCTATAACTCTGTTGATATAATGTATCGACTTACGTCCTGCCGGATGGAATGGAACCCTGACGTAAGTCGAGGGATGACAGTATATATATATATATTTATTTAAAAAAAAAATCAACAGCCTATTTTTCTGCCCATTGCAGGAGGTTTTGGATCTACTACTCCCATGGCGACCCAGTCCATATTGGGAGAGGACAATCACAAACATCCATGCCTAAGCGGGATTCAAACCGAACCTGCAGTCTCTTAGTTGGAGAGCAGATATGCTAACCACTCGGCCAATATATATATATATATATATATATATATATATATTAATTACACTGTAAGACAGTTGAACATACAGTGGTTATTTATGCATGTGTATCACAGTAAATAAAAGATTAATTAAAATATTAAAATATATTTTATGTCTCATAAAATCTCTTTAGTGCGGGCTGAAAAACAACAATTGAAATACAATCAAGTGATCAATGAAATGTCTGTGTTGCAATGAAATTTTTTTTGGCATACACAATCATGAAATGCTAGGATAAAAATTGATATCCTAGTGAATATATATATATAGTGAATAAATAAAAAAGCAATAAAAAAATTGTTTCATACAGTTAGGATAACAATTTTCCAAACTTGGAACAGAGAGGCAGCCATTGTGATTTAGGTTGGGCCAATGAAGTAGGATTTAGAACTTTCTTTGAATAAATGTTCATGTTAATAAATACTATCACATAATAGCTATGTATTATCCCAAAAGATATGTGACTAATGTTGCTAATTCCATTTTGAGTCAATCCCAATTAATGAGGTTTAATAAGCTGAATATGTCTGATGTTCTGAAATAATTGATCTTCCTGTTTGACCATAACTGCATTCATAATTTTCCCTCTAAAGAATTTCTTATACAAGAAATAGAAACTTTCAGGCAAAATGCTCTTTTAAAAATTATTATAACCCAAAACATTCATTTCTAGAATTCATATCTTCCAAGCAAAAAAACTATGTTCCAATTTTGTGGCTATCTTCTTTTATAATTAGCCTTGCTAATTTGCTAACTAAAGAAGAAAAGAAGTTAATTAACCAAATCTGTCATCTGCTGTTCTCCCAATCCCAAGAACGTCTTGGATGATGATGCAAAGAAATGGATGGGTAACTCCAATATGTTTTATCCAACATAACAACATTCCTATAAATATGTCTAATACATGTTCTATTAAAGTATTTAAGAACTGAATGAATAGGAGCTTTTCCATAAAACTCAACATCTATTGTATTAATCTCCTGCCACACCCTAAAAGTTCTACTTGAACTTTCAAAAGAATTTGTGTAGAAAGGCTTATGTGTTTTATTGTACATGTTGACTAATTTTGACAGTAACATATCAGAACACAGAAAGATAAGTAAATAATTATTTATTGAGTTATTGCTGATATTTCGCTGGTGTTAAAACCAACGTCTTCAGATCACAAAACACAGTTTGTCACAGTATACGAGACTACAACAACAACGCGGTGATTTGCGAACTAAAGAAGAAAAGAAGTTAATTAACCAAATCTGTCATCTGCTGATCTCCCAATCTGACCATAATAAGATGCTATAGGAACACAGATCTTAGTAAACACCATGTAGCAGTAAGGGAGAGAAATTAATATACTTTAATTTTTTCCTGGAAATACTGGAGGGAAAATTAGAGGGAAGAAGATCTCCTGGTAGACAAGAACTTTGAAAAATTGTAGCAACAACACAAAGACTAACATCCTAATTAGACACCCTCTATATTATTAAAAAAAAAACAGAGAGAGAAAAAGCAGGTACTACTTATGTCTTAAGATGACTGTGTCCCAAATCTTAGGCAAATTTATACAGCCATATTTGTTAAGATTTGGAGTATGTTTCAAATATTCTGTTGCTTCCAAGAACAGTCTCTTTGACTTGTAAAAGCTTCTGCGTTTTCTTCTTTCGTACTTTTGTTTTCTTCCAGTTGATCATGTGTGCAGAGGTATCCAAAGCATGGTCTGCTAGGCCTGACTTGCCATAGCGATAGTGCCAGATGTATCTTTTATGTTCACTGATGCAGATGTCCACAGTTCTTCCTGTTTGACTGTAGTAAGCTTGATCACACGAGCAGGGTACTTTGTAGACTGCTGGAGTGTGTTTTTAATGTATGGGATGGTGACTGTTTTGTTGTCGTTCTCTGTGGTGGATAGTGGGAGGGGTTTCTTGGGAGCATTTAGTATTTGGTCTATCTTATGGGGATTATAGCCATTGGCTAAGAAGGTGTGCCGTAAGTGAGCCAGTTCAGCAGCAAGAGCATTGTCATTGGAACAGATTGCTCTCGCTGTGTGGGTTAGTGTTTTTAAGATACTACACTGTTAAGAAGGGTGATGCCACCATTGTTTGTGTAAATATCTCCCTGTAGGTGTGGGTTTTCTAAAAACTGAGAATGTAAGGAACGTGCAATTAGTGTATCCAGGAAGAGCAGACAGTTATTAGCTTTCAGTTCCATTGTTAAGTGGATTTTTGGGTGTTTGGCTATTCAAATGTGCTAAGAATGTATCCAATGTGCTTGGGCCATGTGGCCAAATAGCAAGCACATCGTCAACATAGCATAGCTAAAGCATTGGTTTGAGAGTGGCTGTATTGATAGCTAGTTTTTCCAGGAGTTCTATGTAGAAGTTGGCTAAGGGTGGAGAAAGGGGGAGAGCACACAGCTGTCCCATCTAATTGTTTGTATATTTTCCCTTTCCATGTGAAATGCATGTACTGTGAATTTAAATAGTTCAAATATACCAGGGGAAAGTGTGACTTCAGTATTTGTACATTTGTGAATAGTAAGGTGATATCAAAACTCACCATTATGTCTGAACTTTTTAAGGCATGGTGTGTTCTAAAATACTTTTTAGGTGGGCAGAATTTTTGACAAAGGAGGGAGAATTGTTTGTGAGAGTGGCTAATAGCCTAGCTAAATGTTTAGCCAGTTTGTATGTGGGACTGTTTATACTATCCACAATAGGGCATAAGGGTGTACCTTGTTTGTGAATTTTTGGTGCTCCATATATCCTTGGTGTTTTAACGTGGAAGGGCTTGAGTTTGTTTACTGTTTCTTTAGGCCAGGAAGTGACTTCTTTCAGTAATTTATGCACCTTATTCTTTTGTATGGTGGTGGTGGGATTGCGATCTATAATTTTGTATGTTGACTGGTCTTGTAGAAGTGTGTGCATTTTGTTTTCATATTCTGTTGCATCCAACACCACGATTGCATTCCCTTTGTCTGCTTTTGTTATGATAATCTGGTTATTATTATGTAGCTCACAACGAAAACAAAATGATCAATTCACAACGAAAGCTCGTTGTGAATTTATCGGTGTTGGCATGGGTAATTAGATGAACAGCTGTGTAAAAGCATTGTTAAGAGTAAATACTTCATTTCGTCTAGCTTGACTGGTGGCATTAGAAAAAGAGAAGCCAGGCAAGCATGTCACACAGAGCACATTCAGTTTCTAGCCCACTCCATGACTCTGACAATATCATCTGCATACCACTGTAAGAGACTTTCTCCAGGTGTATGATTGAACTCTGTGCACTATGTAGCAGCTGGCTTGCAAAACCATTTACTTATGGCTTCAAATGGGGAAGTTTAAAGTCCCCAGTGAAGTTTTGCAAGATATTGTAGGTTTACCTGCAAAGCATAAAAGAAAAAGGCTATATTTGAATATATTTATCATTATTATTATTACGTAATACCTCCAGAGAGTCCAAAGACTCATCAAGGAAGAGCACCTACTCTAAACTCTCCGTCTCCACCAATCCACCAACCGCAACTACCTTCATCATTTACACCAACGCCATCTACTGCCGACCACTAGTATTTTCACAGACAATCACAAACATCCATGCCCACAGTGGGATTCAAACCCAAAGCTTTTTGGCTGGAGAGTGGATATGCTAACCACTCCACAAACCAGGCCTACTAATTTGTGCAAAGCAGACTTTTACAGACATCTATGCCTCGTGTGTAATTCAAACCTACAACCATTTCAATAGACAAGAAGGGACTCTTTACCTTAGGGAAAAAAGTGTAATCATATTAAGTATCTAAAAATACATTACACAATTAGAGAAATATAAATTTCAATAAACTTACCAAAGTTTCAATTTCTAGAGTTAAAGTTTTAGCTGGACTGTTCAATGTCTCATTCTGATATTCTTCTTGAACTTGCTCACATGTTACTTTTAATCCAATACCATTTTTAGGAGTACAATACTGAAGAGCACTTGTGGGAGGTTGTACACCAGCTCTTTGACAACACATTATTGGATCCTTCACCCATGCTTCTAGTAAGCTTTCTCGTGACCACTCTTAATAAAAATTAAAATTAAAATTAAAAACTGCATGGTGCAACAATTAAAAATTAATAAGAAGTTAAAGTAACATAAATAGCTTGCAAGATAATTTAAACAGGATAACAGTATAGACAAAAGATACTAGTTTAATTTTAAAAAGTTATGCATTTTGAGATGAAAAGATTATAAGCTATGTCCTATATTAGTGGAACTGTACTCCATAAAACTGAAGAAGCTAGGGATTAATTTTGGGGTTGTTAATGGATAGTAAATTGAAGTTCAGAGTGTTCAGCTTATTTACTAACCAGCAGAGATAAGGAACTTATCTCTCCATTTTATAAGATTTTTGGCCACATCTGAATAAGCAGGTTTGGTCACTTGGGTTTCTTGGGGATGAGAAGTAGTAGAGAAGATCCTGAGGGGAATGGTCACGAAGGAGAGTTTGTTGTGGAAAAACAGGTTCATGGGTTACTAAAGTTAGTTATAGGCAAAAAAAACAGTGGATATGATAAAAAAACATTTAAGTTGTTAAAAAATTTTTATAGGACTGATACAGGGGAAGTTTTTCAGTGCTTGGCTATAGGGAGTAGAACAAGGAACATCCTTGGAAATTGAGTAAAAATATGGTTAGAAAGGTGTGAGGAAGAGATTTTTTTTTTTTTTTTTTTTTTTTGCCTGGAGAGTGGTGAATGAGCAGACCGGAGTCTGCTGTGAGTGCTTTGTCAGTGAACGTGCTCAAGGAAAGGTACAACAGATAGTGCGAATCGCCTGCAATTTGGACTCCGTGAATATTCCTGTGCAATGATATCACTTTTTCCTCAAGTTTTCTTATGTAAAATTTAGTGAATATCAATATGTATGATACAGCTCCATTAGTTTTGAGGTATAATTTACAAAATTACACACATACCATACATCAGCATTTCCCAATTTTTTCCCATGACAGAACACTTCACAAATCCTGAAATTTTAATGGAACACCTTGGTTAGGGTCGAGTATCATCGGTCTCGTATTCAATGTAAAGCTAAGCACACAAAGCAGGCTGTATCATTGTGAACATGTGACAGCGCACACTACAGGCGGCAGCGTATTGCATTGACCTTGCTTGTGACCGCATGTTTCCTAGAATAGTTACCTCTGTACCTCACTCGCGCTCGGAGGTGTCGACAACCACAGCGGCTGTCAGCCAGCAGCTTAGTCAAGGCCAGCGAGCACAGCCATTAATAACACAATCCACACACAAAATGAGGAGCACCTGATTTTCAAACATATGAACTTGTCACAGAATTTAAAACCATTCCACGCTCATATTAATTTTGATAATTTTTCACAGAACACTTATCCACTTTCTGTGGAACACAGTTTGGGAAACCCTGCCGTACATAAACCAAAAATGGATTGATATTTTGTAAACTGTATTCTAAATTTTAATGCATTTTTTGGATTTCTGCAAACGCTAATATTTAGTAATGATCTTTGAATGCCATAAATTTTTCACAGACATGACAATTCACATGATAATGACAAACATCAAACAACACAGTATGTAAACAAATTTCTAATGCATTAACAACATATTCTAGTAACGTATTCCATTCACCCACAATTCTGTATGTAAAAAATCTACTCCTCACAACTTTCTTCACCACACTCTTACACAACTTCCAGGAATGGC
Source organism: Typopeltis vanoorti (assembly GCF_054136105.1). NCBI lineage: Eukaryota > Metazoa > Arthropoda > Arachnida > Uropygi > Thelyphonidae > Typopeltis > Typopeltis vanoorti. The sequence continues at coordinate 41,855,754 of NC_143572.1, read as the reverse complement.
CTTTGGTTCTTCCCCTCTTACCTTCTACTCTTTTTATAATCCCCTCTGTATCAGTCTGATAAAATTCCCTCACTAACTTAAATGTTTCTATCATATCACCTCTTTTCCTCCTATCTACCATCCATCCATTTAACCCTCAGGCAGTTTATTCTAATATTGGAATGCAAATAAACATAACTTCCTTCAAGCACCCCATTGTCTATTTCCATGCACTGCTTACTCCTCTACCGTGTCATGTCAAGGCAATGTTTCAAACTGTCTTCCCAGTTTATTATAAATCACCTGTATTAGAGTGTCACATATGTCTAATTACATGCATTGTCATCTTCAAAGTAAAAACTACAATCTCTTTCACTAACTGGAAGCATAACAGCTACTTCATTTATAAATGGATTCTCAGATGCTACTACTAAATCCAGCATTCCTGTACCACTCTAATATGATGGATTAAAGAATTTATGATCCAGATGATCCAGACAAAAGACTACGAAACTACTGAAATTAAACTTGGTTCATATTAGAATATTACTCGATTTTTTTTTTCTAAATTTAAGAGGATGCAGGTTTTGAATACAGTACAGTAAATGTCTTGTCCTAGTGCAATGTGCTGAGTAATAATAAATTTCTTAGTGCATTTAACTTTTTTTTACCTGATGTCATATACAATAATATTTTTATTTTTGAAATAAAAATATTTTACTATACTACAACGATCTCAAATGAACACACACCATGATTTCTGAGCATAGCTTCTGCAGTGAACAAAGGTATGTGTAGCATATCTGATGTCTCAACTAGCAGCTGATCTTTGGCCTCTTGTAGGTCTTGGGGCCTTAGGCCACTATAATCCTGAAAGAAATTATCATATTTTCTTAATGAAATCATTGCCTTATCTTATAAAATCTTAAAAGATTGAAATGTTATTTTGAATATTAAGTAAAACTTTTAAATAGTACTAAATAAAATGTTACATATATAACTCACAAATATTAACTGTGGATGTTTAAGACATCATACACAAGTATATTTAAAAATTAATAACTATAAAATGAATGTTATGCAAATAAAAATGCATAACATTTGCTAAAGTTTGTGTGTGAAGAATCTTCACGAAAGACTACTTGTACACAGAGGCTGATGACTTCATATCATTTGCCATAGCAAATGATGTGAAGTCATTTAAGACATCATACACAAGTATATTTAAAAATTAAAAACAATAAAATGAATGTTATGCAAATAAAAATGCATAACATTTGCTAAAGTTTGTGTGTGAAGTATCTTCATGACTAGACTACTTGTACATAGAGGCTGATGACTTCACATCACTTGGCATAGCAAATGATATGAAGTCATCATCCTCTATAAGTTTTAAAAGAGGTATACCGTGAGTAGACATATTGATACAAAATTAATAATGGAAAAAAAAAAACTTACATACAAACATTATTTAATAGTATAATTTTCGCCTGTGTGTCACAGGCACCTTCAGTACATTAAGCTCAAATTAAACAATAACTGACAATTCTAAAAAGCGCCACCTAAGTAGCTGCTGTAAGATAACTAAAAAAGGTCAACAAATTTCCTAAAAAAAAAAAAAAAAAAAAATCAATACAATAAAAAGTTAGGAAAGATTAGCTGATTTGTAAAGTACTATCTCCCATAAAGGGGATAGACGTAAACCGTTGAATCTGTTTAAGTTAGGAGAATGAAGTAGAGGTTCACATGTTTCTTTATAAAGGCGTTCCACGAGAAACTGACTTTTGAGAAGAACTCTTTCTCCAATTTCTTGTCTTTCTCCAATGAACTCTGTGTCTAGTGAAGATGGCATGTTCAGAAAGTCCAGACTTTTCAGGTTTAAAGTATTCAATATAAGATTGGTGTTCTTCTAGCCGAATAGAGGCAGATCTTCCCGTTTGTCCGAAATAAGATAATCCACAAGAGCACGGAATCTGGTAGACACCTGGATGATTAAGATGTGGAAGCTTGTCCTTAGGAGAAGTGAGAAAGGTGGAGATTTTTCTAAACGGTCGAAAGGCAACAAAAATATTCAGTGGTTTTAAAACTTTTGCTATACGTTCACTGATGCCTTGTACATAAGTGATAGTAATGCGCGTTATTTCCTCTGTGTTTGAAGAGGAAGACATATTAAAACTACTCAAAGTTCTTTTAATGAAGCAATTCTTATAACCATTAGATAGAAAGGAAGAAGTTATGTATTGTAGTTCTTTCTGTAAAAGATCGTCTGTAGAACAAAAGGAGTGGGCCCAATGAACCAGTGTTTAAATAGTTCCTGCCTTTTGACTGGGATGGTGATGAGATTCCGCATGGATATAATGGCCTGTATGAGTCTTCTTTCTATAAACTGAGAAATGTAGGTTACCATCTGGTTGGCGAAGAATTAGAAGATCTAAAAAGGCTAACTGCTTATTTGATTCTACTTCTAGGGTAAACTTGATCCTAGGATGAAATGCGTTTAACTTAGTGAGAAATTGTTGAAGTTCATCAGAAGAGCCATTCCATACAGCAAAAATGTCATCGACATATCTGAACCAATGTGTAGGTCTGGGAGAAATATTGTCAAAGATACGTTGTTCAAAATGTTCCATAAAGAAATTGGAGATAGCAGGAGAAAGAGGATTACCCATTGCTGTTCCTTCAATTTGTTGATACAACTTATTTTTAAAGGAAAAATAACCAGAATTTATTACAAAATCAAATACATTTACAATGTCCGAAGGAAATTCCTGTTGTAGTAATTCAATACTTTCCAAAAGAGGCACATTTGTAAATAAAGAAACAACATCTAAACTGATCATGATATCAGAAACATCCAAATGAAGATCTGAAATTTTATTTTTGAAATCCAAAGTATTTTTTATATAAGTATCAGTTCTTCTAGTTGAAGAGGAGAGTAAATTTGATAAAAATTTTGAGATTTTGTAAGTGGGGCAACCTATACAATCTACAACTGGTCTTAACAGAATGCTTGGTTTATGAACTTTTGGAAGATCATACAATCTAGGTGGACGACCGAAGAAGGTTTTAAGTTTTTTCTTTTGATCTTCATTCCATGTAGATACATTATCTATAAGAGAATTAAGTCTCTTCAATTGACTCCGGGTAGGATCCGATGTAAGAGGCCTATAAGTTGAACAGTTGTAAAGTAAAAGAGACATTTTTTTCTCATATTCCTTCCTATCTTGAATCACTACAGCCTTCCCCTTATCAGCTTTCATAATAATTAAATTATTGTTATTCTTCAGTGATTTCAATGCTTTAAACTCAGAGTAAGAAAGATTGGACGAGGAGGCTTGCCATGAAAAAGAATTTGTGCACATTCAAAACGTAATCTGTTGGCTGTTTTTTGGGATAAGGATCAAATACTCCTGTCTATGTTATGAAAAAATCCATAAGTGGCACCTTATTCGGTGTAACGGCGAAATCATGTCCTTTTGATAAAACAAAACGTTCACAGTCTGTTAGTGGACGTCCGGAAACATTTAACTACTTTATCTATATCAATAGTATTATTACTGGATCTGCTGACCAGTGATTCAAATTTGCATTTTAGCTTGTCACAAGAATCATTAAAGACCTTTAGGTAAGAACTCTAAGATATGCACATTACAGTATTAAAAGTTTCAACCATTAAAACAGATTCCAGAGCATTTTATATGTCCATAATTTCTTTATTTAAGACGGCAAGAGATTTTTTTAGCTTCGTGTAGCTGATTATTTAAAAGAGACTTACTAGCTTTCAAGTAGATCCGATGAGCTTTTGGGATACTAAAAACTTCTTTTATTTTACAACAGGTTGGAATAACCTGGGCCATCTTACATCATTTAAGGAATATTAATCTGTTAATGCATTTGGCCTTCTTTACCAATACTTTACCGTATCTAGCAGATTGTTTGGAAATAGCTCTCTGTGAAGTCTAGCAATAAGTTTTAAAAGAGATATACTGTGAGTAGACATATCGATACAAAATTAATAACGGAAAAAACTCACGTAAAAAGATTATTTAATAGTATAATTTTTGCCTGTGTGTCACAGGCATCTCCAGTACATTAAGCTCAAATTAAACAATAACTGACAATTCCAAAAAGCACCACCTAAGTAGCTGGTGTAAGATAACTAAAAAGGTCAATAAATTTCCTAAAAAAAATAAACAAATACGTCTATCCCCTTTATGGGAGATAGTACTTTACAAATCAGCTAATCTTTCCTAACTTTTTATTGTATTGATTTTTTTTTTTTTTTAAAGGAAATTTATTGACCTTTTTAGTTATCTTACACCAGCTACTTAGGTGGCACTTTTTGGAATTGTCAGTTATTGTTTAATTTGAGCTTAATGTACTGAAGATGCCTGTGACACACAGGCAAAAATTATACTATTAAATAATCTTTGTACATGAGTTTTTTCCATTATTAATTTTGTATCCATCATCCTCTATGTACACATAGTCTAGTCGTGAAGATACTTCATGCATAAACTTTGTTTGCTTAAATTTGGATAATGGATTAAACACAGCTAAAGGATCTTAAAATGTAACAGAAAACAAATATTTCGGTGTGAAAATACATACATTTAATACTATACACGCACAATAAGAAAGCATGAGAAATCAAGATTCAATTGGGGGAAGGAAATAAATTCAGATAGTACAATCAATCTTATAAAAATATGACATGTTAATAATAGCTGTGATAGACAATAAATTTCTTTCTAGGGCCAATTAATATATTTTTTGATGCTGAATTTATAAACTGACTTCTTATCCCTTTAATTACAAAGTGTAATATTTATTCTTTTCTCTACTAACGTCGTGATTTATGATCTTAATCCTGACTTATTCCCTCATATAATTTCCTTAACCTAATTTCAATAAAAGTTCTTTGCTTGATGCATCAAGTTAATATACTATAATTCCTATGCAGTCTCAATATTTAATCTGGGACGTTCAACTTTCTTAAGAGTAGCAAGCGTGGACTGAGGACAAAGGGATTGCCGTTGGATAGCGCCAATTCCTTTGTTTCAGAGTTGGTGCCAGTTCCTATTTAGATTCAGAGAAAACTTCTATTATACTGCACCACCCTAAATCCTAGACTATTGAACAATGCAAAATCAAGGAACTAGAACTCAATTTAGTACACTGTCTAATATCTCTTAAGCACCTTCATTAAATTTTAAATTCATCAAATAACTAAAATTCATTTCACAGTCGTAGCCTCCCTTGTATTTTACCTCCCGCCTTGGTTCTAACTTAATGAGCAGTGCAATAGAAAGGAAATCAGGCAAGTCATCAATTAATACTAAAGAAAAACATTTAATTACAAAATCACACAATTTACACTTTATGAACAAATTCTGACATAGAATTGCACTAACTTTAGGGAATGAGTATACTCAACTAAAATTTCTAATTCTCCCGTAATAAATTAAAACATTATTTCAAGTAGGAAATTCTATCAAAGGTCAATTATCCATTTTACACATAACAATGCTAAAGGTTATTCATTTATCAATAACAAAATTGTCTCAATGAGCTTCCACACAATTCCTCCATCCAAAACTTAAAGTTCCACTACTTCCTTTAGCATAATCTCTAAAGTCCTTTCGTTAATTGAAACATTATAAACCTAAAGTCCTTTTTACAATTACAGGTTGTTCCCCTCAACACAATTATATAACAGATCAAAATTTTACATTACCAAAGGCTGGGGAATTTTTCGACCTTCACATACATCTTGACAGAACTTTGTTTCCTTGATTCCTTCTCTCAATTATTTCATCTGCACTATTCGACTGATGGACTCTAACTAGACACATCTCTGCCAAAAGGTGAGTCTGGCTCGCCGCTCTCAGGTAGACTAGCTCGGCATGGCTTATTGATCTCAGTGGTGATCGGAAACTCTGTTCCGCTGGGCTACTTGTTGACTGGCGAACTTGCCATAGACACTTCAGCGTGCTCCAACGGCCTCTATCTCGATGACCACTCCAATTCAAAGGGAAGAGAAAAAAAGCCATGAACTAGCACTGCTACGCTTTTTAAATCATGTGCCCGATGTTTCCTAGTCTACGTCATCCTGCTCTCTCCCTTTTCCCATGACACCTTACTTTTCTCCAGTGCCTAGCGCCACACTCTCCCATAGAGTGCTTTATGGAGGGAACCCGCATGCGCGTCCTACTTGGTGCACGTGTTTAGTTTCAGGCCATCACTATCTAATCCGATTATCTTTCTCCCGGCAGTACACAAGTATTTGCACAAAATCCACATAGCTTAAACATTAGAAAATTTACAATAATTATTTACAACATGATGCATGGACAAGTTTTACTCAAATTACTAATGTTGCTTATAAATTACAATTAGCTTTATTTCTTCTGATATACCAATATTAGCCCCGGGAATGTTATTGCATGTTAAATCTGAATGAAACAAAAATGGATTTAATTTCAGTTTCATTCAGATTTTAACAAAAGTAAGTTAATGCACAGTATCTTGTGGGCAATGTATGACAATTCTTATTACTTTAAAGTTTAAAGCAAATAAAAATTAACTGGAATTTACATCTCTACTTTATTGTTGAAATGGAGTATATAAGTTAAACATAATTAAATCCTATAAATCCAAAAAGCTTATGTAGATTTTTGTTCAATATCTCTAATGTGATTTGCAGTGATTTTAGGTTCAAATTGCAATAACAGTAATATAGCATTAATACAGTAAAAAGAGTAACTAAGTGCTCTTTAAAAAATATGCCACTATTAGATTCAGAAAGAGAGCCCGCATGATAAATTTGATAACTGAAAATAAAAAGTCATCTTGATGTTTGAAAATCCATAGGCCTACAGATCTGTGTCTATATAGATTTTACTACAAGAAAGATCACATAAACACAGATCTGTAGGCTTATGGATTTTCAAACATCAAGATGACTTTTTATTTTCTACAGCCAGCCTTTTTCAGAATGGTTATCAGAGAAGGGGCTGTAAAGCCTTAATCCACAAACCAACTGTGATAAGAATGATGGACTTAAATTTTCAAAGTTTTGGAAAGTCATCATTCTGAACTCAAAAAAAAAAACTGCTGTTATTGATTTTATCAGTGTTACAAGTACAGTCAACTAATTAGCGATAACGTTTAGGTCCTTCAGGTAATTATGGATTGCTAGTTACAGTAAATTTCTTTTAGAATAGCATTATGCCAGGGGCATTTTCATTAGGACTTTGCAACAGTTTATTATAGTGAGAGTCAACTGTATTGAGTCTTACTCTAACTCAGGGGTCGCCAAACTTCTTTGACCATCGATCCCTTCAAGAGTTTCTTGACTTTTTATCAACCCCCTCTATTTTACTATTACGTAATTATAATAGGACAAGCAAAAAGACGCTTATGTGAGCTTTTAGATTGTTTATTTTATAGTTACAGTGTTTATTGTATGTATAATAAGTATATATTATTATATTGGCTTAACATCAAAGGGATATGTTTTTGACGTCCTTCTTAACATTACGTATTTGATAGGAGGGATAAATAATATATAAAATATAAGATTTAATTTAGATAACAAAATAACAACAATACAATCTTCCTTATATATATGAAAATAAGACTTTTATTAACTTAGTATACAATTTACTAACATTGTCAATGTGAAGGGTGTGTTTTGTGACTCTTGACAAGATTAGCAATGTTGGGTTCAAAATTAGTAAGTTTCAGCCTTAAATCGCCACGGAATTCTATATCTAGCTTATTTGTTTGTTTTGTTAAAATGGAATTAACATGGCTGAAACCAGCTTGGAAATGCAAGCAAAACGGAGAGTACCACTTCAGAAAGTTTTGGATATTTTTCTACAACATTTATATTCTTCCAAAAGTAACTTAAAGTCATATTTTTAAAAAAGTGTCTTAGCTTCAAGATCAACTGACAATTCAATAAGTTCATCTTGTAAGTTACATTAGATATTTTCAATATCTGCAGAAAATGGCATGATAACCCAATCTGGAAAGTGCATGTTTTCAAAATCTGCAAAGCGCAATTTAAAATCATCGCTCAAATTTTGAAGATGTTTTGTGCATATTTCTAAGTCTTCATCTTTTACTTCCAATTGCTGTAGATTCGAAAAGTAACAATGTTTTCGTAACAATGATGATTTAAATAAGGTTAATTTAGCTTGGAAGCCTAAAAGAATCGTCTGAGCTTGTATAATCGTGACATTTTTACCTTGTAGACAGGTCTGTACGTCATTAAATTTTGAAAATAAGTCCGCCAAGTAGAAAATATGATTCTTATTTCTCTTCAGTTCATCACTCAAAAACAAATTAACATCTTTAAGAAACTCTAGATTTTGTCTCGAACAACTCAACAAATCTTTGTAGACTTGCACCTATAAACAACCATCTTACTTCAGTATGCAAGAGTAATTGGTTTGATACCTCATCATTTTTTCCACAAAGTTTTTGCAAATAATGGCGATTTAAGAGGATGAGCTCTAATTTGATGAACAGATTTAATACACACTCTTAGAGTATCATGCAGTTCGTCACTGCGAGTTTTTGCCACCAAATGGTTTCGGTGCAACATAATGATATCTTATATTTTTCTATCGATCCCTGAGCCGGAATCGACCCCCTAACAATGTTATATCGACCCCTGGGAGACAATATCGACCACTTGCAACCACTGCTCTAACTGTAGTTCACATAATCTGCCAAGAAAATTCATGCTTGATTTATTCAGAGCCAGACCAAGATAATTTTGTGCCCCAGGCAGACGCCATGTGTGAGGCTCCTAAGTATTGTTTTGTTTTTTATACTTAAGCACTTTCTAATTGTAAGTACAAGTGTTTTTTTAAATTATTAGTAATTTCATAACGTCATTATTTCTACTTATCATTTTTATTCACTCAGATATGCTACATAAAAAAGGAACAAATAAAAATTATTACAAACAAAAACTGATTTTACACTGTAATTTTAATTTAATCAATTATAATTTAGATTTTTTTTTTCTCAAATAAAAATCTGCAAAAGTTTTTATTCTTTCGCTAATGTCTATTTTCTGAGCAACAGCATTTTCAATACATCTCTCACTCCCCATTGTCGATCACAGATATGTTTTGATAAGTTTTAATTTGCTAAAACTTCTTTCAGCTGTTGGTACCGTTATAGGAATTGTCAGCAAAATTCTCAATGTGACCCATGTATTTGGAAATATATTCTACAGATTGCTTTGCTTTTAAAAATTGTAAAGTTTCTAATGGTGAATTGATGTTTTCTGGAAGTAAACTGTTTAGAGATTTAATTTCTTCAAAGAGTTTCTTCCCATCAATGTCACAACTATTTCATCATTAACGATTGAATGCAATTCCATATAATGTTTTCTTAATTCACTTTGCCTATTTTAGTTAAATTAAAAGAATACCCCACTTTTGTTCATAAGTTTTTATTTGCTCAAATCTTTCTTTGAGAGATGTTGATATTGTGTCTAAAATGATATTGAATATCATTGTTCTAAACTTTGTTTTCTCATCAACAGCAATAATGGTGTCTTCGGTTTCATAATTAAATAATTTCTTTTTACGAACTATTCTTTTTTCTGCAAATATTGGCCCTGTTTCTAAAAGTTTTCCTAATTCTTCAACTTGAGTCAAAGCATTTTCAAATCCTTGTGTATGGTATTGACTAATGTATTCTGTATGATTTTAATAAATTTATAACAGTTTTTAAATCCATATTTTTTGCTTCCACAGATTTGCTTACTATGGAAGAAGTATGTCATACCACCTCAGTAACATAACTAAAAAGGAACAGTCAAAGTTTTTCTGCTAGTGTTAAGGATTCAGATTTGGTGGCTGCATTGGTTGAATTTTCACTAAGTATTATCAGTGCATCATTATTATTACTATTATTATTATTACATGACACCTCCAAGGAGTCCAAGGACTCATCAAGGGAGGGCTCCTACTCTACAGCTCTCCATCTCCACCAACTACACCAATGACATCTACCACCACTAGCATTTTCACAGACAATCACAAACATTGAGGCCCATGGTGGGATTCGAACCCGCAGCCTTTTGGCTAGAGAGCCGATATGCTAACCACTCAGCCAACCAGGCCAGCAAATTTAATGAATTTCAACAGTCTGGTATCTAACTGACTTTATGAATTCAATGCGACTCTCCCAACAAATTTCACATACTGCTTTAATAGTCAGAAAAAATTTTCCATCTAGCTACAGATGCCAAAAATAATGTATAAAGGCACTGAATAGCACCAAAAAATGAAATAGATTGTGGGCAAGACATTGATGCATCTTCTATAATGAAATTTAAAGAATGGCAACCACAATTGCTTCAACCTTGGTATCACCTCTGGATCTGGCTCCCACTGAAGAGACCTCAATGAAGATTGAAAAAGGTCTGGGTAGTGACTCTTCCCATAATGCACAGCATTATACATGTCAGCAAGGAGATGTGCTTTGCATTATGGGATACTAAGGCAAAAGTGATGTGAAGTCAGTCCATCTTTGCCACGAGTTGCCCCAGTCCTGAAGATACTTCAGGCGCAAACTTTGTTTGCTTATACTTGGATAAAGGATTTAACTAAATATATAATTTATAGTCTAACCAAGTGAAAAAAACTTCCAACACCCTTAGAATCAGTTGGTCATTCTAAGTGGAAATATATAAATGATTATTTAAAGACTCACGAAAATTCATCTGAACACGTAAAAAATTATTTCAAGTGAGTTGAAACAAGTGTGAGATTTCAAAAATTTAAAGCAAATGATGAAGAAATGCAATCAGTCATTGCTAAAGAACAAAAATGTATTGAATAGACTGTGTGATATTATATTATATTATATTTATCAACCCATAACTTGGCATGCCACAGTTCAGCTGTATACTCCAAATAATGGAAATTTTTTTTGGTTTAATAGAATTATTAAGTAAATATGATGTCGTCATGCACGAACATGTATGTCACATTCTATCTAAGAAAATGCATGTAACATATTATTATTATTACCACCCCAAGACCTCATGGAGTCAAAGACTCATCTGGGAGGTCCTTTTATCACACACACACATACACACAGCTCATCATACCGTGTTTTAAACACATTCAAACTCTTTGCAGACACAACATTCTCAGGTAAGGCATTCCAATCATTCACAACTCTGCATGAAAAAAACCTGCCTCTCACTCTCCTACTCACACCCTCTTTATACAGTTTCTAGGGATGACCTCTGGTTCTCCCACTACTCTCTGTAAAACTTCTCCAGCATTGATCCTATAACAACCCCTTACCAATTATATAAAGAACTTGTATGTCTCTATCATATCTCCCCCTCTTCCTCCTGTCCACCAGACTCTGCAAATTACATCTTCTCAATCTTTCCTCATACTCGACATTCCAGAGGTCAGAAACTACCTTAGTCAGTCTTCCTTTGCACCCTTTCCAACATCTCTTCATCCTTCTGAAAACCCGGTGACCAAATCTGGGCACAATAGTCCATGTGTGGCCTAATCAAAGCCTTATACAACGGAACAAGAATCTCCCTACTTCTACACGTCAGTGTCCTCCGCATCATTCCCAGAAGCCTTTGTGTTGTCTTCACAATTTTGGCTATGTGTCCCCTAAATTTTAGATCCTTATCCACTATCACCCCCAGATCTTTTATTTCCTCTACCTCCAACAATATATTCTCACCAAGCATAAATTCTGCATCCCATCTTTGTTTTCCAAATTTTAAAACCTTACATTTTGCAACATTGAACTCACATCCCCATTTCCGTGCCTAATCACTCAATCTATTCAAGTCTTCCTGTAAGGTCACAACATCTTCACTAGACTTCATGGTTCGTCCCAACTTTGCATCATCTGAACAACTTAATATCTCCATCCAAATCTTCACCTACATCATTAGTATACAAGTTAAACAGCAATGGACCTAAACAGACCCCCAGAAGTACTCCACTAGTGACTTTCCTTTTCCTGGATATCGCTCCCCCATACACAAGTTGTTGATACCTAACAGATAGCCAGTCTCGAATCCAATGCACTAATCTAATATCCAACCCCATCTGCTCTAGTTTGACTGTCAACCTATCATGAGGTACTCTATCAAAAGCCTTTGCAAAATCCAAGTATATTACTGTGTATCCTTTTCCTCTGTCAAAGGAAGCAGTCACTTTATTGTAATAAGTAAGTAGATTACTAAAACATGACCTCCCTTTAGCAAATCCATGCTGTCCATCAAAGGTAATACTATTGTTATCAACCCAACTCTGGATCCTAGTTCTCACAAACTTCTCCAACAACTTAACCACATATTGTAAAATACAAACTTATTTAATAATGACCATTTACAAACAAATTTACATTATAGCCTACCAGTTTTGCCAGCAAACTGTCTGGCTTTTTCAAGGCATAAATGGAAAGACATAAAAACTAGTAAATGCAAATTGAAAGGAACATAAAAAACGTTGTAAACCAATTAGTAGCTAAGGTTACTCATTTGCATGACAGAGATGACTTATTGTTCTTATTCATTATCACACATGGGTGTTTGTTGTAAATGTGTAATGTGATTACTGGCTAGCTGTATTTCAGATTGATTTAGAGAGAGGATCAGGTTTTTCCACGAGCTGTTAAGGATTACACCCTGATTTCTGTTGAGGTTTCTGCCGGTTGTTAACACTATTCTAGCTTCCTTGAATAAACGATGTCTATAGTCGTCATCCAGATATGGCATGGAGCTGTTTTGCCACTCTATTGTGTGGTTAGACGTACAGAAATGATGTGCTAAGCCGGAAGAGATACTTCTGTTGTGGTTTACGTCACCAACATGTTCTTTTTGTCTGATTTCTAAACTCTGTGAAGTTTGTCCGATGTAGGCAGGAGCAAGGAATGTAATATACTCTTGGATATTTGTAGAATGGCACCTTACCTTTTGGGAATCCTAAAACTTGTCTGATGCTGGTGGTTGGTTTGAAGACCACTCTGATAGGCTCTTAGCATTCTGGCTATTTGATAAGAAATTGACTTGATGAAAGGGATCACTACAGTAGAAATGTGCTGGGAGCATGATTTTTCTTGTCTGGGGTTGTCTCCGTATAGATATATGTTTTGATGATGTTTGGAGGATATCCATTTTGTGATAATGTGTTGGCTATTAGTGAGAGTTCAGTCTGTGTATCCTCCTCTTCTGATATAAACTTTCTGGCCCTATATTTCAACATGTGGATAATGCTCAGTTTGTGTGTCGTGATGGTTTGAAGTATAATGAAGATATCTTTCAGTATCTGTGGGCTTTCTGTAAATAGATAATTTGACACTATTTGATTGTTTCTTTATCAAGATGTCTAAAAAATGCAGTGGGCTGTTGTTTTCCACTTCCGGAGTGAATTTTATCTTGTTACATATTGAGTTGATTTTATCCACAAACGATTTTAGGTTTTCTAAGCTGTCTTGCCATATAATGAAGATCTCGTCAACATATCTCCACCATATAGATGGTCTAGGGAAGATTGTGGAGAGAATTTCTTTTTCAAGTTTTTCCATGAAAAGGTCTGCACAAGATGGTGATAGCAGCTTCCCATTGCTAGGCCTTCTAATTTTTCGTATATGGTGTTGTTAACCTTGAAGAAATTAGATTGAAGGCAGTGTCTAAACATCTGTGTGATGTCTAGAGAAAATAGATCTTGGATGATGTTTATTACCTCGTCTACTCGTACACTGGTGAAAAGGGATAAAACATCTAGACTGGCTAGCATGTCTGTTGGTGCAATCTTAATGGCTTGAAGTTTATTTACAAAATGTTGACTATTCTTGATATAGGATTCTGTTGATCTTATTTTATTATTTAATAAGTTTGCAGGATGCTTTGCCAAAAGGTAGGTTGGTGATGATCTTCCATCAACGACTGGACGGAGAGGTATATCCTCTTTGTGTATTTTAGGTGTCCCATATAGTCTTGGAGTGATAGGATGTGAGGATTTTAGTGTTCTCTTCACTTCTTCTGGCCAAATGTTACAATTTCTGATTATGTTACATTCATTTTTTTAGATAGAATGTGATGTACACGTTCGTGCATGACGACATCATATTTACTTAATAATTCTATTAAACCAAAAAAATTTCCATTATTTGGAGTATGCAGCTGAACTGTGGAATGCCAAGTTATGGGTTGATAAATATAATATAATATAATATCACACAGTCTATTCAATACATTTTTCCAATGCTCTTGTTTTTTTAACAATGACTAATTGTATTTCTTCATCATTTGCTTTAAATTTTTGAAATCTCACACTTGTTTCAACCCACTTGAAATAATTTTTTACATGTTCAGATGAATTTTCGTGAGTCTTTAAATAATCATTTATATGTTTCCGCTTAGAATGACCAACTGATCCTAAGGCTGTTGGAAGTTTTTTCCACTTGGTTAGACTATAAATTATATATTTAGTTAAATCCTTTATCCAAGTGTAAGCAAACAAAGTTTGCGCCTGAAGTATCTTCAGGACTGGGGCAGCTCGTGGCAAAGGTGGACTGACTTCACATCACTTGCCTTAGTATCCCATAATGCAAAGCACATCTCCTTGCAGACATGTATAATGCTATGCATTATGGGAAGGGTCACTACCCAGACCGGTTTCGACCTTTGTTGAGGTCTCTTCAGTGGGAGCCAGACCTAGAGGTAATATCAAGGTTTAAAGCAATGCAGAAGTCATATTTCCATATACGAGTTGCTAAAAGGTGTCACACCTTATTATTAAATTACTCTGGATTAGAGAAAGATGTTGGAAGTTGTTTTTCACTTGATTAGACTATAAATTATATATTTAGTTTAATCTTTTATCCAAGACTGCATTGCTTCAACCTTGGTATCACCTCTGGATCTGGCTCCCACTGAAGAGACCGTAATAAAGGTCAAAACCAGTCTGGGTAGTGACCCTTCCCATAATGCAGAGCATTATACATGTCTGCAAGGAGATGTGCTTTGCATTATGGGATACTAAGGCAAGTGATGTGAAGTCAGTCCACCTTTGCCATGTGTTGCCCCAGTCCTGAAGATACTTCAGGTGCAAACCTTGTTTGCTTACACTTGGATAAAGGATTAAAGTAAATGTATAATTTATGATCCTAAGGATGAAGTCACTTAATGGGAATAAAATAATTTGCAGCAAATACGAAATATTTTACTGGTATTCATTGAATAAATAAGCCACTTTTGTAAATATTTTTCACCATTTGCAGATATTATATAATACATTGGTGTTGAAAAACATCAATGTATTATAGAATATCTATAAATCAGCAATTTTCTGGATCTCTAGGATAAATAAAATAAATGTTGTCACCTCTGGTACATTCTAATAAATTTGACAATAAAATATGATTATGAAATGCAGAATGTAACATGAAAGGCCATGAAGCAGGATCATTATACTGAAAAGTACTTCCAGAACAAGAATAATATTCTATGGGTTTCCTTCAACATTTGCTATTTTTGAATTTGAAATTTGCGAATCATTATTTTCATTTGTGTGATCTTTTTCATTTAGATTTATATCATCAGTTTAATTCTCTAGAATTTTCATTGTTTAGTGTTTAGAATTGTTTAGAATCATTTTCATTCTTCTATTGAAATATTAATTGAAGTAGAACTAGATGAATTTGTTAATTTTAGAAAGTTAGATAAACATTTTGCACTTTTAGAAATATATTTTTCTCTTTCTAATTTCCTTTGACGGTTTTCTGCTCCAGATAATTTTTTAGAAGAAATTTTGAAGGGTCAAAAATTCCAAATTTCTACACAATAAAAAATTGAATTAATAATAACACAGTAAAAAGGATTAAATAATAAAAGGTAAAACTTACCACCAATATTAATATAAATTTCAGGAACAAATAGAAAGCAAATATGTAAAGATTTCACAATACATTATGCATCCAAACAGAAAGAAATAAATTTAGTTTAATCCTTTATCCAAGTGTGTGCAAACAAAGTTTGCGCCTGAAAGTATCTTCAGGACTGGGGTAAAGTGGTACAACACCGGGCGACTCCTTGCAAAGGTGGAGCAAGCTACCAACACTCCCATCTCAGCATCTCCCATAATGCAAAACACATCTCCTTGTGGATATGTATAATGTTATGCATTAAGGGAAGGGCCACTACTCAGACTAGTTTCGACCTTTATTGAGGTCTCTTCAGTGGGAGCCAGGCCCAAGTGGAGATACCAAGGCAGAAGCATTAGCAAGCTCTTCTCCTCCTATAGGGGCTGCCAGATGGTGTGCCATCTTTTTATTAAATTACTCTGGATTTAGAGAAAGATGCTGAAAGTTTATTTTCCACATGGTCAGACTATAATAAATTTAGTTTAATCCTTTATCCAAGTGTGTGCAAACAGAGTTTGCACCTGAAAGTATCTTCAGGACTGGGGTAAAGTGGTACAACACCGGGCGACTTGTTGCAAAGGTGGAGCAAGCTGCCAACACTCCCATCTCAGCTTGCGAATATGTATAATGTTATGCATTAAGGGAAGGGCCACTACCCAGACTAGTTTCGACCTTTATTGAGGTCTCTTCAGTGGGAGCCAGGCCCAAGTGGAGATACCAAGGCAGAAGCATTAGCAAAGTTGTTGGTAGCTTGCTCCACCTTTGCAAGGAGTCGCCCGGTGTTGTACCACTTTACTCCAGTCCTGAAGATACTTTCAGGCGCAAACTTTGTTTGCACACACTTGGATAAAGGATTAAACTAAATTTATTATAGTCTGACCATTATTGTCATGTAAATTTCCAAATATTCCAAATATTTTAGTACTAGACTATGGTAAACATCCAGGTGTGCAAAATGAAACGAGAGAGAGAGAGAGAGAGAGAGAAAAGCTTTATTTATTTCATTATTTTTGTTTGCTGATGATGCAAAGATAAGCAATGTAATCTGAGTTTCTATTTATATAGCATTTACAGATTGATTTGACTATGGAAATATGTACAAATGATAATAGCTATCAATTCAATGTTGTTAATAAGTATAAAATTATGCATTTTGGTGTGATGTGATATTCAACAGTATTTATGCTTGTAACTCAACTTGAACTACTGTGTGCAGATATGGTCTCTGAGTTCCAAAGGGATAAAGAAACTCTGGAAAAGCTACAAAGATGATATTGGGATTATAGAATGTAGACAGAAGAAAGAGGTGTGATATGATAGAGGTCTATAAATGTTTTAGAAGGCATTACATTATATTGGTTGATAAAATTTTCACTATATGGAAGGCAGGGAGAGGACAAAGGGTCATCCTTGGAAGTTAAGTTTGTATACGGTTAAGAAAGGGATAAAAGCTAGATTTTTCTCTCACAGAACCGTGGGTGAGTGGAACAGTTTGCCTGTTGAAGTAGTGAGTGCATCTGGTGGGAATGAGTTTAAGGCATGATGGTGGTGTGGCCTCCCTTGAAGAGTCCTTGACTCTCAAGGTATAATAATAAATAATAATAACAATAATATTATTATTATTTGCTTGTCACTCATATAAATGTCACAATATTCCAAAACTTCATTGTAGTTGTGGTAAAAATGTCCTATTTTGCAAAAATATATCTACAACTGATAACATCAAACAAATATATAAACCTACAAAATTTTGATGATGTAAAAATGTGGAGACCAAAGAGACTGGGAAAAAAGTTGAGCTTTTCAAATATGCTGTGCTTCTTGTGCCTTCAAATCTTAGAGATTGAAATGGACAATAAACAAATAAAGAATAAATTTGTGTCATTCTCAATCTAATCACTGCTTTATTCATGAACTCTAGACTCAACTACACAAATAATAAATAAAATATGAAAGTTGAGTCTACAGTTCATGAGTAAAAGCTGCTTGACTTTAAAGAAGCTTTTCGAGATGAACTTTTAGAGGGAAAAAAATAAAAAATAAACACACACACACACACACACACACACACACACACACACACACACACACACACACACACACACACACACGAGGGTGGCCTGAAACGTTCCTGGCCTAACAATGAAAAAAGAATTTATAATTTCAAAATTATTTTAATTTTTCAACATAATCTCCCTTAAGATTAATAAATTTATTCCAGCAATGCTCCATCGCCATTATCTCATCCTGTAGTGGTTCTCAGTAAGATCTGCAAAATAACCCCTCTACAGCTGCAATCACCTGTTGATTCGATGAAAAACGCTGACCAGTGAGGAAAAGGTTCAGTTTTGGGAAGAGATAGAAGTCAGAGGGAGTTCTCACAATTCACAGTGCAGATCCCTTAATTTTCCTATTGCCAAAATATCTTTGTAGGCATCAGGTGCATTGTCCTGATGAAAAATGATTTTTTTCCTTCTGCAAACCAGATCTTTTCTCATAATTTTTTTCTTCTAGTCTGGTTAAAAGATCGGAATAATATTCCTCGGTTATTGTTTTATCCTTTTCAAGATAATTAATAAACTAAATGCTTTTAGATTTCCAAAACACCGATGCCATGACCTTTCCTGCTGATGAAACCGACTTTGTCTTCTTTGGGGCTGAACAACCAGCTTCTGTCCACTGTTTCGACTGCTGTTTGGATTCTCTGATGTGTAATAGTAAATCCAAGTCTCATCCACAGTAATAAATTGATGCACAAAATCAGTTTTATTCTTGTTAAAACACTCCAAGCACTGTTCAGAGATTTTCATGTGAGTGCATTTTTGATCTGCTGTGAGCAAGCGCATCACCCATCTTGTGCAAAGCTTTTTCATATGCAATTCTTCATGCAAAATATATCCTACACATTCTTTTGAAATGCCTAGTCTCAGCAATTTCACGCACTTTGACTTGCCAGTCATCCAATACCATATCGTGCACTTGATCAATGATTTCTGGTGTTGTTACACTTTTTGGACATCCTTCACGTGGATCATCTTCAAGGGTGGTACAGCCATGTTTAAACTCGGTAGCCCTTTTCTTAATCGTTGAAAAAGAAGAAGTGTGCCCATAAACTTTTATGAACTTTGAATGAATTTCTTTTGCCATTAAGCCTTCTTTTACAAAGAATTTTATAACTGTATGATACAAATTTTATCCATTTCAAGGGATACATACAACACTTTTGCTTCAGACAGCTGTATAAAACAAACTACTTGATAGAATGACTTGCAATTTCACATGGATGCTTATGACAGCTGTACCAACTTAAAAAAAAAAAAAAAATCTTGTCGATAGTGTTGCCATCTATGGTCGAGGCCGAGAACTTTTCAGACCACTCTCATATATATCTATTCTATGTACATAAAAAGATAAGCCGAAATTTGAAACATTTTTATGTCACATTTTTTGTCTTAGCAGCTTACCAGCCCGGAACTCAAGGGGTTGGGTGCCGTAGGCATCAAGGGGGGGGGGGAGAGAGAGCCTCCCTAGTATATATATATATATATATTTATTTATTATTTTATTTTTTTTTTAAATGTTTATTTTTATGCTGCCAAGATAAAAGAAATGAGACTTTTCTTATTTCTTGTACTTCTCTACTTGAGAATTTGTGCACATCTTTATGCTGGAACATTAGTAATTATTAGAATATTAATAATGATTAAGAGCCCATGTCCTGAATAGAAAACCACTAACCATTATTATTAGGTTGCCATATTTTTGCAAATTTTCCCAAAACATTTCTTTAATGTTGGGATTTATTTCTAAACCTGACATTTATATATTTTCATAGCTGAAATCATCTATAATGACAGACCTCCTTGTATCATTATGATGACATGTTCCCTACTCGTATTTAAACTATTTAAATTCATATTTAAGCATAGCTCATGGTTCATCAGAATATCGCATTTCCTACACAACTACACTCATTCTTTTCTCTTATTCAGCCTCTCTCTATATAAATATCCATGATTCCCATATATACACATTACATTCACAGCACCATACCATTTTGAGAAATTTACAGAGTCTACTTTATTTGTCTTTCGTGCAGACCTATGATTTGCCTTTCACCACCATATTGTATCAGTGTGCTAAGTTTAACAAGATATTTAATGAGCAGTTCATAAAGGTCTTTCATCCTTGTGAATGTGACATCACGGAGAGTTTTGAGAGCAGTGGATGATGAGGAGGAGTGACTGTGAGTGAGGAAGCAGTATATGGGGAATTAAGCAAACTTGATATTAATAAGGCTGTGGGACTTGATGATATATCAACTCATATTTTGAACGAAAATGTCAGGGAGTTGACATTTGCCTTAGCATATGAGGGTGGTTCCACAAGTTTCTGTGCCTGACTAACTTTTAGAGGTGATTGAAAGAAAACAACTATGTCACTTTTCAACATAATCTCCCTTTACTTCAACACACTTTTCATATCTTTGAATTAACATTCCTATGCCCTTGAAAAATAGTCTGTATTTTTGTTGGCAAAATAGCCTAAAACTGCATCTTTCAACTCATTGTTATTTGTAAATTTTCTTCCTCAAAGGTCTGTCTTCAGTTTTGAGAAGAGGTAGTAGTCACTGATTGCTAGATCTGAGCTGTAGGGTGGGTTTCAATTTCCTGGAAGCCACAGCCCTTCACTGCAGCCTTCACAACAATAGCTGTATGGACTGGAGCATTGTTGGGAAACAGGTGAACACCATGACTCAGCATTCCTCGTCTCCTCTCCTTTATGGTGTCATGCAATTTGTGCAGGAGTGAAGCATAATATTCTGCATTCACAGTGGCATTCCTTTCCTTGAAGTCAAGCAAGAGAATTCCCTGGCAATCCCAAAAGATTGTTGTCATGATCTTCTTGGTGGAAGGAGTGAGCTCGGCTTTTCTCGTCAGTGCTTCAACTGGTTTGCACCACTCCATGGATTCCCTTTTGGAAAAAGGACTATGGTTTCATTCCCAGCAGCAATGGATTCCAACATTTCTCTGTGATTCCCTTGGCAAAGCTCTAAAAACTTGCAGGAACAGGTCACATGATGCTCCTTCTGAAATGAAGAGAAAAGGTGGGGCATCCACCTTTCACTGACTTTTGTCATGTGAAATTTCTCATGAATGATGCAAAAGATGGATGTTATAGAAAGTCCCAACTTTGCTGAGATTTCTTTGAGGTTTCATCTGTCATTGAGCAGTTCATCCTCAACAAGAGAGACATTTTCCTTATTCATCACTTCCACAGGCCAACCATCACGAGAATAATCTTCAATCCTCTCTCTTCTTAGGCAAAACTGTATCCTTCACAGTGTAATATGAAGGAGAAGCTTCCCTATAAACACCATTCAATCACTGTTTGATAGCACTTGGAGAAAGACCTTCCGTGGTGAAAAAGTTTATCACAGTGTGGTACTCAATTTTTTTTTAAAATTACAGCCACTTAGCATGCCATGTGTTAGTCAACCGAGCACCTCCAACTGAATGATGCAGGTAGAGTTGAAACTGGTACACTAACCTCCCGATAGATGGTACTATCTGTCATGTATGGCATTTTAAAATTGGCACAAATTTTGTATGTTAGGCCAGAAACTTTTGGAACCTACCTCGTATTTGTTTAACATGAGTCTTACATCAGGTCAAGTTTTAAAGGAGTGGAAAGAAGGCAAAACTGTATCGCTACATTAAGGAGGTAACAGAAGTCAAGCATCAAATTATAGGCCAATTGTATGTCAGATGTTGTGGTTAAAGTGTTGGAAAGACTGATGAGAATCAGGATCCAGAATTGGCTTGACAACAATGGTATTATCTTTGATGGACACCATGGATTTGCTAACGGGAGATCATATTTTAGTAATCTACTTACTTATTACATTAAGGTGACAGCAGTGTTGCATGTGGGAGATGGATACACAGTAGCATACTTAGACTTTGCAAAAGCTTTTGATAGATTACAGCATGATAATTTGATAGTCAACCTAGAGCAATATCATTGGATATTAGGCTAGTGCACTGAATCGAAGACTGGCTGTCTGATAGGTATCAACAAGTTGGGTATAGGGAATCAATATCTCAGAAGAGGAAAGTCACTAGTGGTGTGCTTCAGGGATCTGTTTTAGGACACTACTGTTTAACCTGTATGTTAATGATATTGAGGAATATTTGAATGGAAATATACAGCTGTCTGCAGAAGATTCAAAGTTAGGACAAACTATGAGGAGTAGAGCAGATGTCGTGGACTTACAAGACTTGAATAGACTAAACGAATGGGCACAGGAGAAGGAATACCAGTTCAATGATGTGAAATGTAAGGTTTTAAAACAAAGATGGGATGTAGAATTTACTCTTGGTGGGGTTATATTGTTGGAGATGGGGGAAATAAGATATCTAGAGGTGATGGTGGATAAGGATCTGAAATTTAGAGAACACACTGCCAAAATTGTGAGGACAACACAACGAATCTTGGGAATGATGTAGAGGACACTGACTTGTAGAAGTAAGGAGATTCTGTTTCCAACGTATGAGGCTCTGATTAGGCCACATATGGACTATTGAACACAGGTTTGGTCACCTGGTTTTCAAAAGGATGAAGAGATATTGAAGACAATCCAAAGGCAATTGACCTAAATAGTTTCTGTTCTCTGGAATGTTGAATATGACGAAAGGTTGAGACGATGCAATTTAGAGTCTAGTGGATAGGAGGGTGATATGATACAGACTTATAAGTTAGTATGGAGTTCTTACAGGATTAACGTTGAAGAGGTTTTTCATAACTAAGGGAGAGAACAAGAGATCTTTTCTGGAAATTATATAAGGAGGGTGTAAGCAAGGGAGTGAGAAGCAGTTGTTTTGGATGGAGAGTTGTGAATGATTGGAATGCATTGCCCGAAAGTGTGGTGTCTACAGAGAATTTGAATGTCTTTAAGGTGCGAAACGATGAGCTGTGCATATGACAAAAGAGGCCTCCTAGATGAGTGTGACTCCACAGGGTCTTGTGATAATAATAATAAGAAGAAATTCATCGCTCTATGAAGCTGAAAATCCTTCTCAGATGATTCTGTTCCATAGTATCAATGAGCTGTATATTCTATCTTGTTAATCTCTACCTTCTACCAAACAGCTTCAATCCATTGCCTGTATAAGTGAGTTCGATGGGCGAAAGGATTTACATAAGATGGATGGTTTACATTTGAATGGATGTGGTGTACGGAGACTTGAAAAGGTGTTGTTGAGTGTAGCGGAAGAGTATGTGCAGAATCAGGGAAACTAGAGTTATTAAGGGGGGGGGGAAGTAGATATGCAGACTTTAGGGAGAGAGTTGAGTGTATGAATGTGTGTAATATGCCCGAGCGAGTATGAAAGACAACAAATCAGAACGGGATAGTTAGTATAAGGCATCCAAATAGGGATGGGACAAATGGGCTTCTGCAATTCATGTATACTAATGCCAGAAGTATTACGAACAACAAGGAAGAATTTTTGGCCTGGGTTGGCACTTCCAGGCCACAGGTTATTGGCATTAGTGAAACATGGCTGACAGAAGATGACATAGCTAGTGGGATTGAATGTGAGGGGTATGGTGTGTTCAGGAGTGACAGGGAGAATAAAAAGGGGGGAGGAGGTTATTGATGATAGCTGATGAGCTACAGCCAAGGAGAATAGAAGTGTAACTGCAGGATAGAGAAAAGAGCACATTTGAGGCTATTTGGTGTGAGATTGAAACTAGCAGAACAAAATATACATTTGGGTGCTGCTATAGACCAGGTGATGGAATAGATGGTGGAGATAGTATGCATAAGCAAATAGAAGAAATGAGTGGAAGGAGGGTAATTATTATGGGACATTTCAACTATGGTCGCATTGATTGGAAGGTGGAGAGGACACATGGGAGGAAGGAATTGGATTTTATGCGGTTATTAAGGGATAACTATCTGCGACAGCATGTAATGGAAAATACTAGGGGTCAGAGAGTGCTTGACCTAATAATTACATCTGAGAATTTAGCTGTAATGAATATGACCACGTTGCCACCAATTGGTGAGAGTGATCATAGGGTCTTGACTAGGGAGGTGGCTAAAAGTGGAATTTACAATTAAGACAGGGTACATGTGGAATTATCGGGGTGATAAGTATGACAAGCTTAAGAGTTTAATTGGTTCAGTGCTATGGCATGTAAAACTGCAAGAGCTAGATGCTGATAGTGCATGGGAGGTGGTTAAGAAGTCTTTGCATGAGACAATGGCTGATTGCATACCTAGAGTCCAAATAATAAATCAAATAGGGATTGAATGGATGAATAACACCATTAAGCTTGAGTTGCAAAAAAAAGAAACAACTATGGAGGGAATTTAAGGAGAAAGGTGACCGGCAGGCACATGAATGGTGTAAAGCGCAAGCCAGAAGGGTAAGGAGTGTGGTAAGAAAAGCAAAAACGGATTATGAAAGAACATTAGCCATGCAGGGCTAAAGAGAATCCCAAACAGTTTTTTCGATATGTTGCAAGTAAAAGAAAAAATGTATATGGCAGAGTGATTTTAAAGAATGCAGATGGTAGGGAGGTAACTGAATCAGTTGATATAGTTGAATGACTGAGCGAGCACTTTGCAAGAGTATATCATCCAGGTGGTGACATTGCAAGAATGAATGAACCAATAAATTACACGTGAATTGTGGTGAATGAAGTGGAGGTGAATAGTCTCTTACAAAACCTCAATGCCAATACATCTGTGGGATTCGATGTTATACCAGCTCGTGTCGTACGTGACAACATGAGAATTGTCAGTGCCCTTGACCATTTTGTTTAATTTGAGTCTCGGGTCTGGGTTAGTCCCAAGGGGGTGGAAAGAGGGAAAAATAGTTCCACTGCATAAAGGAGGTTCCAAGACTGCTGTTGTAAATTACCGACCGATTAGCACATCAGGAATCATTGTCAAAGTCTTGGAGAAATTAGTCAAGAGAAAAATACAGGATTGGATAGATGAAAATGGGATACTGTATGGGGGACAACATGATTTTGTGAAGGTCAGATCATGCTTCAGTAACTTGCTCAAGTTTTATAACACAGTGACAGCTAAACTGGATAAGGGTAATGGGTTTACAGTGATTCTACTGGACCTTGCTAAGGCCTTTGACAGGATACCACATGGAATTCTAATCAGTAAACTGCAGCATATGGGGATGGATATAGGGTTGGTGAGATGGATAGGAGGGTGGTTGATGGAGAGATATCAGAGATTGGTTAATTCAGGAGTAGAGTCCAAAAGATGGCCTGTGATTAGTGGTGTGCCGCAGGGTTCTGTTCTTGGACCACTACTTTTCAATTTGTTCATTAACGATATAGGAAAGGATCTGAGAAGAAGTGGTCACTTGTTTGCTGATGATGCAAAGTTGGGTAGAACAATAGCGAGTGCACAGGATGTCAAAATTTTGCAAGATGATTTGGATAGTTTGGAGGACTGGGTTAAGGAAAATGGATGTCAATTTAATATGGCAAAGTGTAAGGTTATGCATTTTGGGGTGAAAAGATTAACAGCAGTATATCACATTGGTGGACCCGTACTCCAGGAGATTGACGAGGCCAGAGATTTGGGAGTGGATATGGAGTTGAAGTTTAGGGGGCACATCGCAAAAGTGGCTAAATCAGCTCATCAAATCACTTGGTTGCTGAAAAATACTTCAACAAGCAGAGACAAACAAGTTACTGTTCCTCTGTATCGAGCCTTGATAAGACCCCATCTAGACTACTGTGCTCAGATATGGGCGCAAGGGTTTCTTCTTGATGGGGAGGAGGTGGAGAGGATCCAGAGAACCAAGATGATAGCAGGTCTATGGAATGAACCTTATGAGAACAGGTTGAAGATTTGTGGGTTGCAGAAATTGGTTGATAGGCAGAAAAGTGGTGATATGATTGAGACATTCAAATTACTGAAGGGCTTCTGTAAGATTAATTCAGAAGATATTTTTGAGAATAGGACTGGTGGTGGCAGAACTAGGGGCCATACATGGAAGCTGGGCATGAATGTGGTTAGCAAGGGTGTTAGAGCTAGGTTTTTTACTTGAAGAGTAGTGAATGAGTGGAATAAGTTTCCAGAGTCTGTTGTGGGTGAAATGATTGTGAATGATTCAAGGCGAGGTATGATAGATACTGTGTTAATGTCGAATAGTTGTGCTTGACATGTTAGGGCCTCCCTCGATAAGTCTGACGACTCCTTGGAGTTGCCCGGAATAATAATAATAAGTCATTCTGCAATCATGATTGGAGATTTCTGCTCTGGATTTAATTCCTCTGCAATTATTGCCAATAATCCCATGTGCTCTTTTTCTTGTCTATCCTCCCTCAATGACAGTGAACCATCATATTCTATTCTGGTAAGGTTATCACTCTTCCGTTAGGTCTTACTAATGACTATAACTGTTTGGTCTCACTATATCTACCAATGCTAAGAATGTCTTAATTCCTAATTATTAATTCTTCTGCCATTATATCTAACTACTAGTCTGATGCTGTTAACACCAAAAGCCTGATCAATTTAAAAAGAAAGCTGAGAGTGATTCCTACAAAATCCCTTTCTCTGCTTTCATTTTTCTTTCCTGACAAAATTAGCACTACTACTCTTGGGATCACACCTAACATATTCTCTCTCTCTCTCTCTCTCCTTCTTCTGTTAATACAAGAGTGGTTTGAAATGTTTCTCGGCCTCGATCATAGATGGCAACACTATTGGCAAGATTTTTTTTTCTAAGTTGGTAAATCTGTCATAGGCATCCATGTGAAATTGCAAGAATGAACTTGATAGAATGCATGTGAAATTGCATTCTATCATCTTTCATCATTGTCCTGATGAAAGATGATTTTTTCTTATACAAACCGGATTTTTTCTCATGAATTCTTTCTTCTAGTCTAGTTAAAAGATTGGAATAATATTCCCCAGTTATTGTTTTATCCTTTTCAAGATAATTAATAAACAAAATGCCTTTAGCATCCCAAAAACAACGATGCTTTTGGGATGCTAGTTTGTTTTATACAGCTGTCTGAAGCAAAAGTTTTGTCTGTAACCCTTGAAATGGAGAAAATTGAGTATCGTGCAGTTATATAATTCTTTGTAAAAGAAGGTTTAATGCCAAAAGAAATTCATTTGAAGTTCATAAAAGTTTATGAGCATTCTTCTCCTTTGTTTTCAACAATTAAGAAATGGGCTGCTGAGTTTAAATGTGGCTGTACCAGCCTTGAAGATGATACACGTGAAGGATGTCCAAAGAGTGTAACAACACCAGAAAGAATTGATCAAGTGAACGATATGGTATTGCATGACTGGTGAGTCAAAGTACGTGAAATTGCTGGGACTATAGGCATTTCAAAAGAACATGTAGGATATATTTTGCATAAAGAATTGCAAATGAAAAAGCTTTGCACAAGATGGGTGCCGTACTTGCTCATAGCAGATCAAAAACACACTCGCATGAAAATCTCTGAACAGTTCTTGGAGCATTTTAAGAAGAATAAAACTGATTTTGTGCATTGATTTATTATTATGGATGAGACTTGGATTCACCATTATACACCAGAATCCAAGCAGCAGTCAAAACAGTTGACAGAAGTTGGTTGTTCAGTGCCAAAGAAGACAAAGTCAGTTCCATCAGTAGGAAAGGTCATGGCATCGGTGTTTTTGGGATGCTAAAGGCATTTTGTTTATTAATTATCTTGAAAAGGATAAAACAATAACTGGGGAATATTATTCCAATCTTTTAACTAGACTAGAAGAAAGAATTCATGAGAAAAAATCCGGTTTGTATAAGAAAAAATCATCTTTCATCAGGACAATGCACCCGCCCACAAAGGTGTTTTGGCAATGGGAAAATTAAGGGATCTGCACTTTGAATTTTGGAACATCCACCCTATTCCCGAGATTTGGCTCGCTCTAACTTGCATCTCTTCCCAAAACTAAAACTCTTCCTCGCTGGTCAGTGTTTTTCTTCGAATCAAGAGGTGACTGCAGCTGTAGAGGGGGTATTTTGCAGATCTTAATGAGAACTACTACAGGGATGGGATAATGGCACTAGAGCATCACTGGAGATTATGTTGAAAAATAAAAATAATTTTGAAATTATAAATTCGTTTTTTCATTGTTAGGCGGAGAACTTTTCAGACCACCTTCGTATATTCACAATCTTAATTTAATGTCAGCATCCATGCTTTCAATGTGACTACACAGACATCTAATTTTACATGAATATTCATATTTATTCTTCCACCAAACATTCCCAGCACTTAACATCATTCCATCTAGTGCAATTTCCAAGCACAAAGCTTTCACTCCTATGTTTTTCCTTTCACTGATTAAAAAATCACCACAGCATATATCAACACACACACACACACACACACACACACACACACACACACACACACACACACACACACACACACACACACACAATTTCTCCTACACAGTCTACACATTAAAGTATCTCAATCAGCTCCATCTCAGCTCACTCGTATACTGTGGCAATGGACATGGTCTTGATTCTCTTGCTCTTTTTTTTCCACCTCACTCAACTCTTTTATATCTTTTCTCATACACAAAACAATTATACTGTCCACTGTTTGTTTACATCTGGCCTTAGTTGCATCATGCATTCATCACATCCCAAAAAAACTTTCATTGCTTGTTAATCAAGCATACTCCTAATCATGGATTCATTGTATATCTCTATATTCTTTTCATTTTGACATGTATAATTTCCTATGTTACCTTCCCTGCCATTTCATAAGCACTTTTCGAGTCTAACTCCAATGTGGTGTTCTGAAGCACTAACTGCTTCAAAATTTCCAACATATCATGTCAAAATTTTCTTTTTTATTACTTCCATATTGCCTATCTGATGCTATCGCACAACATTATCACTACTGTGCACTCACACATTCACATTCAGTTCAACACCTCATGTTCAATCTGTCTAATCAGCACATGTTTCTGACATATTAGAACACAATCATCTCCTTTTCCCAAAAACTACTTACATTCGCCAACAAATACATTTGCAAATACAAATGCCACCAATACGAAAAATGGTGTTGAATTCAATGGAATAATGACTATAAAATACCTATAGAAAAGGCCTAATGCAGAAACCGTGACCATGTAAAAAGTGATCGGGGTCAGGCATTAAGAGAAGGGTCATCTATTAAGTAGGCTGCCCTGTTCTTGGTAACCTTAAGCATTTTTTGAAAGGTTTTAGGTACACTACCCTAAATGTGAGAAACTTTTAATTGGATCATTTGCAGATTTATTTAGTGTCTTGAGCAGTAAAGAAGAATGAGGAAAGTGGCAAGAATGAGGCTGTGAGAGAAGGTCATTTATTAACAAACTGTCCTTTTCTGGATATTATTATTATTAGAGCCTCCAAAGCTCAGTCAGTATAGATGAAGCCCTTTGGTTGGAAAGGCTTGGGTTTGATTTCCATCATTAACACGAGAAACTTTTATCTAGTCTCTTTCGATGAAAGGTGAGTTAGCTGGTCTCATACGGAGGTGGAGAGTTTTGCTCCTGGAAACTCAGGCTTTTTTTTTGACCCTCAGAACAGGCAAACCGGCCACATTAACACACTTCTACAGACAAAACTACCTCTTCCCCCCCCCCCAACATCAGGGGGAGGAGGAAGAGGTATTTGCGATCCCATCTGTGACAAGTCAGTTGGGATCACATGCATAAGTTCAACATAAGTGCATAAGTTATAAAAAG
The DNA here is from genome assembly GCF_054136105.1 of Typopeltis vanoorti. Classification (NCBI taxonomy): domain Eukaryota; kingdom Metazoa; phylum Arthropoda; class Arachnida; order Uropygi; family Thelyphonidae; genus Typopeltis; species Typopeltis vanoorti. The sequence goes on along the minus strand of NC_143572.1, from coordinate 41,826,059 downwards.
GCCAACCCCAAATAGATGGGATAAGGTACAAGAGGAAGAAGAAGATTATTATCATTACAGGTGGCTCCAAGGAGTCCTCAGACTCATCGAGGGAGGCCCTAAACATCATGTAAAGAACTATCCAACATTTGCACAGTATCTATCATACTTTGCTCTGAACTCATTCACAATCATGGCACCCACAATCTGGCAACCTATTCCACTTATTTACTACTCTTCAAGTAAAAACCTAGTTCTAACACCCTTGCTAACTACAATCTTACTCAGTTTCCATGGATCGCCCCTAGTTCTCCCGCCAACACACCTGTTCCAAAAAATTTCCTTTGAATTAATCTTGTAAAAATTTCTTAGTAATTTGTATGTCTCAATCATATCACCCCTTTTCTGCATCAACCAGTTTCTGTAACCCACAAATCTTCAACCTGTTCTTGTAAGGTACATTCCATAGACCTGTTACAATTTTGGTCACTCACCTCTGGATAATCTCCACCTCCTCCTCCTCATCACCAAGAAACTCTGGCACCCAGATCTCTGCGCAGCAGTCATGATGGGTCTTAACAAGGCTCAATAAAAAGGAACAATAACCTGCTTGTCTCTGCTCGTCAAAGTATTCTTCAGCAACCAAGTGAACTGATGAGCTGCTTTATCCACTTTTACTATGTTGCCCCTAAACGTTAACTCCATATCCACTAACACTTCCAAGTCTCTGGCTTCATCAATTTCCTGGAGTATAGTTCCACCAACGTAGTATAGAGTTGCTAATCTTTTCACCCCGAAATGCATAACCTTACACTTTGCCACATCTTAAACTGACATCCATTCTCCTTTGCCCAGTCTGCCAATCTATCCAAATCATCCTGCAAAATTTTGACATTTGTATTAACCATTGCTGTACCCAACTTTCATCATCAGCAAATAACTGAACAGTTCCTCTCAGATTCTTTCCCATATTGCTAATGAACAAATTAAACAGTAGCAGTCCAAGAACAGAACCTTGAGGCACACAACTAGTCACAGGCCTCCTTTTGGACTCTACTCCTGAATAAACTAATCAGGAGTAGAGTGGGGGTGCTTAGGAGTCAAAGCTGTATAACTGAGAGGAGACCTCCACATAGCCATTAAAGGAATGCGGAGAACCGACCACGGCTTCTGACCTAATGTCCAATCCTCACCTTCTAGTGGTGCACCCTGTTGGGTATCTACTTGGATACTGAACGAACAAGGATGGGCTGGCAATTTGGGATTTAGCCGACCAAATTGTATTCTTATTGGTTAAACCAAAATAAAAAAATGATGGTACAACATGACAAAATTTCATGCCGGCTGGGGCATCGCCCGGTTAAACAAGGCCCCCGTTGTTTTCACCAGGGAACCAGGGCGAACAGCGAAAAGTCAGCTACTGGAACAAATCTGAAAACAAACCACAACTCAACATCACCAGAGTTAAAGATAGGTACTATCAACATAAGAAGCCTGAATGGCAAACAAATGGAGCTAGCTGAGGAATTAGATAAGTACCAGATCGACTTAATAGGGGTGGCTGAAACAAAAAAGACAAAAACTGGTGAGATCTTTCTGAGCAATAAATACAAAATGTTATATTCAGGCAATGACAATCAAGGAAAAGAAGGAGTAGCCATAGTATTCAACAGAAAATACGACGCTAATCTTCTTGAATGGCAGTCAGTCTCAAGTAGAGTAATGTGGGCAAATATGAGAATGGGGAACTGGACAATGAGACTTATTTGTGCCTATGGTCCCACAGAAGGTTCTACTAAGGTAGAAGTGGAGGAATTTTTTGACGCTTAAGAAAAAGCAACTGACACAATGAAAAAGGAAAAGTTGGTCCTTGTTGGGGATCTAAATAGCACAGTAGGAAATGATTGTGAGACATACAAAAATATTTGGGGAAAATTTGGAGAAAAGAGCAAAGCTAATAATAATGGCAAATATCTGTTGGATTTCTGCTCAGGACATGGACTGGTTATTACTAACACCATGTTCCAACATAAAAATGTGCACAAATTCACATGGAGAGAATAGTCAAGGAATAAGAAAAGTCTCATTGACTATGTTATTGTTATAGTGATGATTTCTCCCTGGTGAAAGACACCAGAGTGTACAGAGGATTTGAAATTGGAAGTGATCACTATTTAGTCTTGAGCAGGATAAAACTGAATTTCATATTGAAAAGAATAACATGTAAGAATGTTTTAAAGTGAATAAAAGTTGAGCAGCTCTCAGATGTGAACTGTAGACTAAAATACACAAAGATTATTGAAGAAAAAATGAAAGAGTTTGAGAACAAGAATCAAACCTTGGAGAAACAGTGGCAAACTCTGAAGAAAACACTGATTGATTCTGCCAGAGAGGCATGTGGTGAGGTTGTGTGCAAGGATAAAAAATCAGAACTCCCAGGTGGACACAGGAAGTTAAAGAGGCAGTGAAGGGAAAGAAGAAAGCATATCAAAAGTTCCTTTCAAATAAGTCAGCTTGTGCTCTTAGAGAATATAGAGAGAAATGCAAGAATGCTAAACACTGTGTAAAACTAGCTAAACAAAAGTCATGGGAAGACTTTGGCAAGAATATAGAAAATAAATATCAAAAAGGTGGCAAAATATTCTGGAGGTTGTTGAAGAAGCTTAGGAATGGAGAAAAGAGTCTGTAAAAGGAATTAGAGATGATAAAGGTGACATGAAAAGTGGAGAAAAAGATATCCTTGAAGTATGGAGTAATTACTTTGAAAAACTGCTAAATGAAACAAGCAGTGATGACAGCACAGTGGTAAAAAACACTGACCAGGCATACAGGCAGAAATACATATCCATACTTGAAGTAGAAAAAGCCATCAAAGGCTTGAAATATGGAAAGGCAGCAGGAGTAGATGATATTCGACCAGAAATGCTGAAGTATGGTGGTATAAGAGTCTTACAGTGGCTGCACTGCATAGTTCAGAAAGCCTGGACAGAGGGACGAATTCCCGATGATTGGAGTAGAGTTCTCATAGTACCCATATATAAAAAGGGAAATAAAACTGAATGTGAGAATTACAGAAGTATTTCCCTACTGAGTGTTCCTGGCAAAATCTATGCAAGTATACTTGAGAAATGGATGAGAATTGTGGAAGAAAAGCTTGGTGAAGAACAAGCTGGATTCAGGCTAAACAGAGGCTGTCAGGATCAGATCTTCACTTTACGACAAATAGTCGAGAAAGCATGGGAATATAACAAAGATCTGTATTTAAGTTTTGTCGATTTGGAAAAGGCATATGATAATTTGCCAAGTGAGAAGCTATTCAATAGCTGCAGTTATATGGTGTCAATGGGGCATTATATCAAGCAATACTTAGTCTTTATTTGAGTTGTAAGGCAGCAGTTAGAATTGAAGGAAGTACAGGAAGATGGTTTAATGTTAAATCTAGTGTGAGACAAGGATGTACATTATCCCCTCTGTTATTCATTATCTATATGGATCACATTATGAAGGAAATTGATATTAAACAAGATATCAAAATTGGAGATGTTAATGTCAGCTCTTTGCTTTATGCGGATGAAGTTATACTTCTAAATAAATCCGCAACAAGTCTGCAAGATTCTCTGACTAAATTGAATAGCTGTTGTAATAGATATGGTATGAAGGTCAGCAATAAAAAGACAAAGACAATGAAAATAGGCAGAATCATTGAAAATGTCAACTGTGTTGTGAATGGAGAACCTGTAGAACAAGTAAAACATTTCAGCTACTTAGGCACGATTTTTACTGAAGATGATAAATTAAATATAGAAATAGACAACAGAATCAGCAAGGCTGGTATGGTGGGAAGTCAATTGAATAAATTCATGTGGAATAAGAGAGAAATTAGTCGGAACACTAAATTAGCTGTATACAAGACAGTGTTCAAACCAGTTTTAACTTATGGATCTGAGAGCTTGTTCAGAAGTAAAACACTTGACCAAAGACTAGAGACTGCAGATATGAGAGTCCTGAGAAAGATTATAGGCGTGAACAGATGGCATCAATGCAATATCATATTAAAAACGAGGATATTAGGAAAGAACTTGACATTGTCAGCATCCAGAAATGCGTTAGCAGAGCTAATCTCAGGTCGTATGGTCACCTAAACAGAATGGGCGAGGAAAGATTAGCAAAACAAGTGTTCTCTGCCAGGTTGGCAGTAAAACGACCCAGAGGAAGACCAAGATATAGGTGGATTGATACGGTACAAAGTGCCTTAGACGATAGAAATATAAGATCTGATAATGTTAGAGTCTTGAAAAGTAACAGACTGATTTGGAGGAAAATTGTAGATAGGAAGTTAGTAATGATATAATTTTTTTCATGTAGTACTATCATATCCTGAACACCCCATGTGGGTACATGGCAGGAATTTGATGATGATGATATCTCTCCATCAATTTACCTTGCAGTTTACTGATTAGAATTCCATGTGGTATCCTGTCAAAGGCTTTTGCAAAGTCCAGAAGTATAACTGTCGACCCGTTACCTTTATCCAACTCAACTGTCACTATATTATAAAACGTGAACAAGTTACTGAGGCATTACCTACCCTTTGTAAAACCATGCTGCCCCTATACAGTATCCCATTTCCATCCATCCATTCCTGTATTTTGCTATTGACCTATTTCTCCAATACTCGGGCAACAACTCCTGATATGATGATTGGTCAGTAATTTGCTACATCAGTCTTGGAGCCTCCTTTATACAATGGAACTATTTTCCCCTCTTTCCAACCCCTCGGGACTAACCCAGAGCTGATACTTAGACTAAAAGATATGGTCAAAGGCACTGACCATTCCCTCGCGCTTCATGTAATACTCGAGCTGGTATACTATGCAATCCCACAGCTGTATTTACATTAAGGCTCTGTAATATGCGATTTCATTTACCTCAGTTTCCATATAAGCCTTTGTTTGACACTCTCATTCCTGTAATATCACCACTCAGATGATATAATCTTGCAAAATGTTCACCTGGTAATTTTACTATTTTGACTGATTAAAATACCTCTCTATTATTGGCATTCCTTAAAATCATTCTGCCATATGCATTCTTTCGTTTACTTGCAGCATATCGAAAGAATTGGGATTCTCTTTAGCCTGCATTACTAACTTCCCTTCATAATCTGCTTTTACCTTTCTTACCAACTAGTTACCCTTCTGTTCTTTGCCTTGTACTATTCATGTGCCTGCAGGTCACCTTTCTACTTAAATTCCCTCCACAATTGCTTCTTTTTTTTGCAGCTCTTGCTTGATGATGATATTCATCCATTCAACTCCCACTTGATTTTCTCTCCTGACTCTAGGTATGCAGTCTGCCATTATCCCCCTCAAACAATTCTTTACCACTTCCCATGTACTATCAACATCCAGCCCTTGCAGTTTTACATGCCATGGCACTGATCCAAGCAATCTCCTAAACTTGTCATACTTACCAGCCCTGTAATTCCACATATACCATTTTCAGTCTTAACTGAAAATTCCACACATCTGGCCACCTCCCAGATCAAGAAATTTAAACTGAAACAGCTTTACAGGTGAAATGTCAGACAACCTTATGGACTAAATTATAGCATAAAAATTCATGTACTGTCAGACATATCAATTACACATCATTGTGCAAAACAATAAAAAAAACATGAATACTTCAAAACCATATTCATTAAACAAATTAATATGGTTGATTCTCAATATAGTGAATCCATATAGACTATAGGAATAGTTTATAGTGGATGGTTTGCAGTTTCTTTTAGTTGGTTTATTATTAAAGTAAGACAGTTTTTTATAATGGTGCTGCTATAATGTGAGACAATCTTACTACAAAAGATGTCATCAAAACTGATATTTCTTCTAAAAATATTGTGAACAATAACTTTTGAATAGATATGTATATTTTATACTCACCTCTTTGTTTTCAAATATGATGTCTATCTGATCCTCCAATACTTCAGTCTACATATAGAAAATATATGCATGAATTAATGTTAACTTCAAGATTCAATGCATAATTCCAATCAAAAATAAATAAAAATAATGAAATTTATTTATGTTATATAATGTAAATATCCCAATCCATAAAAGATATTAGGAATAAATTCGAAAAAAAAAATCATAAAGTTAAAAAATCACAAAATGTAGGAGAAGGAATGCTATCTCCAAAAATCAAATGCAACTGTCAAACCAATAATTAGTAGATACAGATTTCTGTAAGAAAAGAATAACTTTTTACTGTAAGTGAGGGGAGGACATTTTGACATCAACCGTAGTCAAAATATTTTGATGCACGAAGTGTTAGAAAGCAAAGCAACAACAGCATTATAATATTCAGTGTTTTCTTATCAGCCACTGTATATATTAGTACCATCATTTTTAACTTGTAATTCAATATTTTTTGTATGTGTAGTATCCAAGTTCCACATTTTTGGATATTAAAACAAAATTTGCCAAGATTTTCTTGGAAATACCAAGATTTTCTTGGAAATACCAAGATTTTCTTTTATATCAACAATTACATACCATCCCTCCCCGTGAACATATTCAAATTTTGTGCTTAGAACATTCATTTTGGCAATGCATTCTGCTCATTCCCCACTCTACATGCTAAATATATTTTCTTTATATCTCCTCTCACCAACTTACATCTCAATCATATCGCATATGTTTGATCCATGTCTCAATCATGTCACTCATTCTCCTGCTACCTGCCAAGCAATGTAGAGCATATTTATTTGATCTGTCTTAATACTCAACATGTCACAGTTTCCTAAGACAGTCAAGTTACTTGCATCTGGACTCTCTGATGTTTCTCTATTACCACAACCAAGTGATCAGATATGTGCACAGAAATCCACATGTAGCCTGATCAGTGTCTTATACTGTGGCACTATCATTTCCTGCTGATGTCAATTCACAATAAACCACACCACTATTCATATCCAAGTATTTCCAAATAAAGGGCACTATTACTACTGAATGCAGTATGAAGATACTCAAAAATTCAATATATATAAATACAACTTTGTGAAGAAAAGGATACAAAAATTAAGTTCATTCAAAGACTAGAGAACACAGATATGAGAATTCTGAGAAAATTAGGGGAGTGGACTGGTAATTTGTAACTTAGGTGACCAAATTGTATTCTGTATTAGCTTAAACCAAAAACAAAATGGTGCAATATAAGTCATGTCATATCAGATGTTGCCCAGTTAAACAAGGCCAGCACTGTTTTCATCAGGGAATAAGGACAAACAGAACAGTGGATGACTTTCAGTAACTAAAATGTCAACTACTGGCCACCTCCCAGGTCAAGAAATCCAATAATTTAAACTGAAACAACTTTATAGCTGAAATGTCAGACAACCTTATGGACTAAATTATAGCATAAAAATTCATGCTATAATAATATAAAAATTCATGCTAACCCTCCACATCAACAAACTGAGGATAGTTATCATGAATGTAAAAACCTTATCAACAGAAAGAGATAAAATTGACAGAAGATGAAGGAGAAGTACCACGTCAACCCTCCCCCCCCCAAAAGGTAGATTCTGTTAAATAATAACTAACATTATATTTGTGCAACAGTGATCAGAGAAAGAAAGGAGTAGCCATGGTATCAACTCATCAACTATGCCTATGTTGTTCCCGTATAGGGAGTAGGCGGGGCCGTTTACCCTATCTAACTTTTGGAGACTGAGTGGGCAGTTCAATCTCCACTGGTAGCCAATCAGAGAAATAGCTGGTCCAAGGCTATCACTGATTCATTGGTATGCAGTGAAGAAGGCGGCAAGCTAGTGCCGCCATCTCATGGTCTCTAACCCTAACACAATATTTTTAATGTCTGAAAATAGTGTGGGTTCTACAGTCGATTTTCTTGAGTTTACGGGATGAAAAACCTGAGTTTCCGGGAGAAAAAACCCGCTAGCCCATGCCAGAGATCGACTAACTTGGGAACCGGCTGAAGAAAGGCTTAGAAAAATTTCCTCTAGTCGGCGACCAGATTTGAACCACCAAATCCTTTCTTCGTGTGGTCAAGTGCTGTAGAGTGCAAATGCCACTTCTACTGAGCTACACAGGCTCTTCGTAGCCATGGTATTCAACATTAAATATAAAGGAATACTTCTTGAATGGTAAGAAATTTCAAGCAGAGTGATGTGGACAAATTTCAAAATAGATGATGAAACTTATTTGTGGCTCTGGTAGTCAGGTTCTTCTCAAGTTCTACTAGTGAAGAAATAGAGGAATTTTTTAAATTATATGAAGGCTGCTGATAGAGAAAAAGGAAAAGCTAGTTATTGTTGGAGATCTAAACAGCAGAGTAAGAAATGAATACCAGGCATAGAAATATTTGGAAAAATTTTGGAAAAAACAGCAAAACTAATAATAATTGTTAAGTATCTGCTAGATTTCTATTCAGAACATGGCTTAGTCATTACTAACACCATGCACCATGTTCCAATATAAAAGTGTGCACAAATTCACATGGAGGAAATACAAAATAAGAAAAGTCTTACTGATTATGTAATGATAGCAACATCGTTCTGATTCAGAAAACAAAAATTTGAAATAAGAAGCATCACCATTTAATTTAGTGCAGGAGAAGAATAAATGTTATATCAAAAAAGATAAGTATGTGAGAAAGTTCTAAAAAAAAAGTAAAGCATCTTTTGAAGGTAACCTACACTCAGATATAAGAAAATTATTGAGAAAACATGAAAGAATTTAAAAATAAGAGGCAACTTTGGAAACTCAGTAGTAAACAGAAGAAAACATTAAATAATTCAGGCAATTTGGCACGTGGTGAAATCATCTGCAAGGATAGATAAATCCAAACTTCATTGTTGAATCAAAGTTAAACGGGCAATCCCCCAAAAATAAGAAATCATACTAAAGTTCAATTCCTGGCAAGTTAGTCAGAATGTGCCTTCAAATATATAAATAAATATATAAGGAAGCTTTGAGCAATTAAACAGAAGCCATGGAAAAGCTGATAAGAATATAGAAGATAAATATCAGGAAGGTGGCAAAATATTCTAAGGCCTACTGAAAATCTTTTAAATGAAGGATAGAGCATTGTACAAAAAATCAGAGAAGATAAAGATGATGAAAGCTGAAAATAAAGATATTCTGGATGTCTGGAATAATTACTTTGAAAGACTTAAATGTGTGACAGAAGCGATGATGGAATGGTGGTAGAAAATGTTGAAGAGGTATGAAATCAGGTGTAGCTACAGTATTGCACAAAAGCTGTAAATCTAGAATTGAAAGAGGGACAGAAAGATGGTTTGATGTAAAATCAAATGTAAGGCAAGGGTGCAAATTTATCTATCCTATTTATTCTAGCCATCTATTCTATTATTTATATAGTCTTTTATATGGATAACATTATCAAAGAAAGCAGAAGATTAAATCTGATATCAGAATTAGAATTATTCAATTTGTTTCTCTCTATGCAAATGATGCTATATCCCTACATAAATCTAGTAGAAATCTTTGGAAATGGATCTTTAACTGAACTGCTGTAATAATTTAGCATGAAAATCAGAAGTAAAAAGACAACAGGTATGAAAATTACATTGGAGAAAAAGTGCTGATATAGTAACAATGTAAACTTAATCACATAGTACTGTCAAAACTGAGGCAGAAAGAACAATAAAAATGTTCTTTTATGAACATTTTTAAGTTATATGTTACATATGGGATTGATTGTAAAGTCTGACATATTGTCTCTGTGAGCATTTCTCAAGTCATTAAGGAACTTGAACTCAAGATCATGAAGAAACTGTTCACAGAAACAGCAAAACTGTTGATCGATATCTTTGAGAAATCTCCAGAGCCAGAAGTCACAGGGGGGTCAGGTAAAATCAGGTGAACAAGGCAGCTATGCAGTGGAAAACGCATAGCTGATTACTCTGGCTAATGTGAAATATTCTCAAAGAACCTCCTGTACAGATCAACTGATGTGCAGAGGGACTTCATCCTGCATGAAAATTACTGAATCCGTGCAGAGGCACTGTTGTAGCTGTGACACAACAAAATTGTTCATCATATTACAATACCTCTTGGCAGTAACTGAGCAGATCACAGGAGCTCACTGACGAATGTCCTTAAATTAATGGTCCAATGATAAACGAAGTTGAAAACCCACACCAGATAGTAACTTTGGGTGAATATAAAGGAATTTGTTGGATTGGATGTGGATTTTGTGTAGCCCATACCCAGCAATTGTCGGTATTCACAGCTCAGTTCAGGTGAAAGTGAGCATTATATCCCCACAAAATCATCCATGGACACACAGCATCCAGCTTGAGCAACTCAGAGTTATCTTGAATGGGTACCAATGCAGAATCTTCAATAGAATTTCCTAGACAGCTCTGTAATGCACATCGATGTGTCTTGATACAGCACGTGCAGTGCAGGAGCCAATGCTGTTTTCCATGGTCTGCTCTACAACGGCAGTAGCAACTTCATTCACTTGTTGTAATCTGAATGGTTGGTGACCTCTGTCAGGTCTAACTCCTGCCGATCCTGTTTCTTCAAAAATGGAAAATCATTTGTTGCAGAGCATACAGAGATAGTGAACCTAATCGACATTTGTTCAGATGACAAAATTTGCAGAGTGCTGCAACAGCAATGAAATTGTTTGGGTAGCCCCAACATGCTTTGCTTCACGAGCAAAGCATGTTGGGGCAAAGTTAGTGTCATCTGTGTACAGTATTAATAACTAGAATGAAGAGAAAACTCCCGTGTCCATCTTTTTAAACCCTCTTGACACCTGCCAAGTTGTGTGATATGCAAATTCCATGCATGTGGTATTTACAATGCCCCTGGAATTGCTTTTTTTTTTCTCTCTCAGATATCGGCTTTTGCATGAGGCACAATGTATTCCTGCAAAGTTTCACAGCCTTTGGATCACTGAGTGATGTAAATTTGTAAATCTAGAATTGAAAGAGGGACAGAAAGATGGTTTGATGAAAAATCAAATGTATGGCAAGGGTGTAAGATGGAGATATTTTATTTTTGATCACCTTGTGGTTACTTTTCCAGGAAAATTGATTATGAGTCTTTCCATGCAAAATAATTAAAACATTGTGTTTGTAATTAGAGAATGTGATGAATATTCAGTAATGCTTTGGTATTTGGCCAATTCAGTGTGCTTTTCAAATATTTGGCTTTGGCCAAATAAGTAGAAAGATTTAACATTGAGCAACAAAAGTAGAATAATTTCTGTAAATTGAGCCATAACAAATGCAACCAACTGGAAAAAGCCTTCCCTTATTTTGTGTGACTGCATGCAAAGACTTTGGTGTTTTTATTATTATTATTATCTGAGACCTCCAAGGAGTTAAGGACTCATCGAGGGAGGCTGTAAATTACCCAACCCAGCTATCAAACCTTCCCTTAAATTCATTTACACTAGTTGCACTCACTACCCCTAAGGGCAAATTATTCCACTCACTCACTGCTCTCTAGGAGAAAAACCTAGCTCTTATCTGCAAAAAAATTTTAAACTTTTAAAGTCTTAAAAGTTGTTTATATTATCTTCTTTAAGTGCTATTTTCTAATGGAGTTCAGCAGCCACTTTGCAAATTTACTTCTGTCTTTCATTTCAGACACATGCAGTGCAGAGACTACATGGAGACTACAACCATGCTAGAAATAATTACTTTAATTTCCTGATGTTTTGACCTTCATATTAAGGACATCATCTGGAGTATATACACACATATATATACACACAGAGACAAGCTAAAAAAAAACTACATCAAAGCTATATACTATTTGTAACATTATCAGAGAACAAATTCATATAGATAATTTTATTACAGTAACAGTGGTGACCTAATTTAACATGAGAATTGTTATATTAGAGTTAAGATCCTGGATTACTTAGTCATATTTATAATTAACTCTTGGACAAAAAGGTTATTATTATTATTATTAGCTTATGTGGATAGAATATGTGGTGGCTTCAATATTCTTGGGATTTTTAGATCATCATTATTGTTAAGATTAAGGTGGTTGATAAGAATTTCATAGGCCTCCTTAAATTTATGTTCATACCATGTTTTGGTGTGTTGTTTAAAAGAAAAATTGTGTCACTGATTGGGACATTTGGGAAAAGGGCCGAGACATCGAAACTGACTAATAAATCACTTTTTTCCAGTGTGATGTCTTTAATTTTGTTTACAAAATGTTGTGTGTTTTTAATATAGGAGGAGGAATGACCTACCAACTCCTCGAGTTGGTAGTAAATTCTTGGAGAATGAGCATAGTATGGAAGTAGTTTTTAAACTGTATCCTTGGGCCAAGAAGTGACTGATTTAAGTAATTTTTCAATTTTCTTTTTTATCCAATTAGTTGGGTTATAGTTAACAAATTGATAAGTACTGTTGTCTGAGACTAATTGATTCATTTTTACCAAGTATTTTTTCCGGTGCCACTGTTATTTTAAACCGAACAACATACTTAGAAAAAAATGGACCAGTCAGTCAGTTTTGATGTCTCTGCCCTTTTCACAAATGTCCAAATCAATGATACAATTCTTCATTTACAGGATAAATTCCCTCCGATATCACAGGGCTCTTTGCACATGTATTACGTTCTGTCTATTTTGTGTGGTGGTAAAACACTTTCTACCTACAAAAAGAAGGCACAGCCACAGGCTCACAGTTATCCCCCCCCCCCAAATTGGTAACTTTTATATGGAAGCTTTTGAGCAACATGCTCTAGATTCCTTTACTTTAAAACCAAAGGTCTGGCTTAGATGTTGACGATGTTTTCGCTATCTGGTCCCATGACTGCCAGACATTAGATACTTCCCTTAGCCACCTAAACAAACAAACAACACAAACACATATAATTCGCAATTGAGATTGAAAGTCAGAACACACTTCCTTTTCAAAGATACACTTGCCACATGTCTTCATTCTGGCAGTCTTTCCTTCACTGTTTACTGGAAGCCTACACATACTAGCTAATATATACATATAAACTCCTACCACCACCCAACACAAAAACTAGGTGCAATTATGTTGAAAGTTTATTTTTCACTTGGTTAGAGTATAATAAAATTAGTTTAATCCTTTATCCAAGTGTGAGCAAACACAGTTTGCGCCTGAAAGTATCTTCAGGACTGGGATAAGGTGGTACAACACCAGGGCAACTCATTGCAAAGGTGGAGGAAGCTACCAACACTCCTATCTCAGTATCTCCTATAATGCAAAACACATCTCCTTGAGGATATGTCTAATGTTATGCATTAAGGGAAGGGCCACTACCCAGACTAGTTTCGACCTTTATTGAGGTAGAATGGGAGTTCATATCTCTTCATCATTGGCCTCTTTAGAGTAAAAAAAGTTGTGCTGAGATTCAGCTTGATAGTGAGAGACTCTTCAGTGGGAGCGAGGCCCAAGTGGAGATATCAGGCAGAAGCATTAGCAGGTCATCTCTACCTATAGGAGTTGCCAAATGGTGTGCCACCCTTTTTTAATAAATTCCTCAGGATTTAGAGAAAGATGTTGAAAGGTTATTTTTCACTTGGTTAGAGTATAATAAAATTAGTTTAATCCTTTATCCAAGTGTGAGCAAACACAGTTTGCGCCTGAAAGTATCTTCAGGACCGGGGTAAGATGGTACAACATAGGCAACTCGTTGCAAAGGTGGAGGAAACTACCAAGTGTAAAATAACCTTCAACATCTTTCTCTAAATCCAGAGGAATTTATTAAAAAAGGGTGGCACACCATTTGGCAACTCCTATAGGTAGAGATGACCTGCTAATGCTTCTGCCTGATATCTCCACTTGGGCCTGGCTGCCACTGAAGAGACCTCAATAAAGGTCGAAACTAGTCTGGGTAGTGGCCCTTCCCTTAATGCATAACATTAGACATATCCGCAAGGAGATGTGTTTTGCATTATAGGAGATACTGAGATAGGAGTGTTGGTAGCTTCCTCCACCTTTGCAACGAGTTGCCTGGTGTTGTACCACCTTACCCCAGTCCTGAAGATACTTTCAGGCGCAAACTGTGTTTGCTCACACTTGGATAAAGGATTAAACTAATTTTATTGTAGGTGCAATTAACATACTAAAAACAGGGCTTTGAAGATCTGCTCCAGTGAACAAGCACTTAAAGATGAATTAAAAGTTATCAGCAATACCTTCCTGAAAAATGACTATAGCCAAAACACTATCAACAAAATTCTTCACAAGACCTCACTTAAAAACAAAAATAAACTAGATTACAATAAAACTGTAACCATTCCATACATTAAATGAATATCAGATAAAGTAACATAATACTATAGAAATACAACTTTAATGTCACCTTTAAACCTCCTGCAAAATTAAAGAACTTATTCAACTCATCCAAGGATCTACTTCCTTCACTGGCCCACCCTGGAGTATACTGTATTCAATGAACCTGTAATTTGTCCTATATAGGCAAAACAGGGAGCACAATTCCTATCTGAAAAAAGGAACATAAATGGCACATTAAATTTAATAACTATGATAAATATGGCCATTCTGAGCATATCCTGAATACCCTACATAGAATTGACTGGAAAGGTGCTTGCTGTTTACAACACACCAAAACATGGTATGAAGTAAATTTAAGAAAGCCTGTTAAATTCTTATCAACCACCCTAATCTTGACAATAATGATGGTCTAAAAATCCCAAGAATATGGAAGGCACATATTCTACCCACATAAGTTAATAATAATAATAATAACCTTTTCGTCCAAGAGTTAATTATAAATGAGAATGTAAGTAATCCAGAATCTTAACTCTAATATAACAACTCTCATGTTAAATTAGGACACAACTGTTGCTGTTATAAAACCATCTATATGAATTTGCTTTCTGATAATGTTATAAATAGTATATAGCTTTGATGTAGTTTTTTTTTTTCACTAGAGGTCAGGCTAGTAGAACAACTGTAAATGAAATCATTGTCTCTCTGGCATACTGTTTGAAATGTAATATAGCTTGTATCTGTGTGTGTGTGTGTGTGTGTGTGTGTGTGTACATACTCAAGATGACCTTAATATGAAGGTCAAAATGTTGGGAAATTAAAGTAATTATTTCAAACATGGTTGTAGTCTCCATAATT
This sequence comes from Typopeltis vanoorti, assembly GCF_054136105.1. Lineage (NCBI taxonomy): Eukaryota > Metazoa > Arthropoda > Arachnida > Uropygi > Thelyphonidae > Typopeltis > Typopeltis vanoorti. Next base: position 41,810,929 of record NC_143572.1, on the reverse strand, counting down.
TGTCTGAAATGAATACTGATCACTGTGTAACACTAAAGGAAAGGATACTTCTATCTTTAGTGGCTCTGATTAAGAGCTGTGTGTTCAGTTTAGTCCAGTTTTTTGGTTTATATTGTCTAGTCATGATATTTTTCTTCTTCCATGTTTTCTCTTTCCAATGATTTTACCTTCTAGTATTGCAATTGTCTTGTTGAGATTTCCATATGTAGAGTGTTCTGTTTGGAAGCTCAAACCACATATTTGTAATTGTCTTGTTCTTGACAAAATTGTATTAAACAATCTTCTCTGTCACTTCTTATCCGTCCAAACTGTCCTACTGTGATTCCAGATGCTTCTTTCCCTACTTTTGCATTATAGTCTCCCATGACAATGTTGATGTCATGTTTCTTTGTCATTTTGAGAAGTTCTTTCAGTTGAGAATAGAAAAGGTCAATTTCTGCATCGTCCTTGTCTGAAGCTGGTGCATATACTTGTATAACATTTATGTTGATTGCTTGGCACCTGAGTTGTAGGAGCATTAATCTATCAGAGAATGAAATATTATTACTGCTTCTAGAGTAATATAGGGTCATATCGTGGGAACAGCATTTTCTTGAGCCTGGCCATCTTATTTCACTCAGGCCTAAGATTTGTATTTTTAGTCTTCTCATTTCATCAATAACATTTCTCAGCTTTCCAGCTTCAAACATAGTTCTAACAGTTCATGTTCCTATTTTGATTGGTTTGCTGGAGATTCTTAGCACCCTGTCCATTTAAGAGATGCCAGGAACTCAGGAACATTGGTTTGTTGTGTTTGCCATGGTGGTTGGTATGGAGATGTTGAATGCAGTAGTTTCCCTCATGTTTCCCACAATACTGTGGCCATTAAGGCAAGTTCTATCCATGCCCCTAACATACAGTCTTGAACCTTGCCGACGTCATTCATCTTCAGCCTCAAGATCAGTAATGGTGTACACTGCTGCCTGCAAATCATGGAAGATGAGTCACCATATCTGGCTACTCTCAATTAGTTTTGCCTGTGGATCAACACAGTTCACCAAGATGTAGCCACTACCTTGTTGGTAGCTTCAAGCAGTCATAAGTGAGAGCTGGGTGCTCGGTGGGAACCAATCCTCCTGGACCATCCTAAGATGCGACCATCCAAGATAGAGAGGTTCTATTCCTCCCCAACACCCGATACACCCCTGTTTATATTATAAAGTATTAAATTTCTTAAAGTACTGAAAAAAGTACAGTTTTGGCCATGAATCCTCCAAGAGTGTACAAGATAGAGTAAAAAAAATGTAAACTTTGTGCACTGACTTCCTTTGAATGATTTTCCTCCAAATTAGTTTGTCAGGACACCAAAACTGTCAGATATTACTAAAGCACTTCTAACTGCATCAACAAACCTAGATGTTGGTCTACCTCTGGATCTTTTTCCTGTCATCAAACATCTGCTTTGCTAACCTTTCCTCTCCCATTCTGTTTCAATCTCTTATTCCATATAAATTTATTCAAATTTATATGGAATAAGAGATTGAAATATTCAAACCATACCAGATTGGCTAATTCTACTGTCCATACCCATATTTAATTTCCATCTTCAATAAACATTGTACCTAAATAGCTGATATATTTTCCCTTGTCCAATGATATGATATAATTATAGATTTCATGTCATTTTCGTTTTTATTACTAATTTTCATGCAGATGTTATTAAGTTGAGTTAAAGAAGCCTGGAGACTTGCACTGGATTTGTTTAGTATACAAATCTGCATAAAACAAAGTTTGTTTTATGTAGATTTGTTCTTCCATAATGGGATTCATTCTTCCATAATGAAATTCATAAATAGATAATGAAGAGCAAAGATAAAAAACACTTTATTTTACATCAAACCACATTCAGATATTTCCTTCAATTCTAGCTGCTGACTTAAAAAAACATAAATATAGACTATATACTGCTTTGTACATTTACCCCATGTATTGTTATTACTGCATCCTCCATGGAGTCGGCAGACTCACTGTCGGAGGTTCATTCAACTGACAACATAGTTATCATACTGAATCTTAAAATCCTTAACACTCCTTGCATTAAAAACACCTTCTGGAAATGCGTTTCATTCACTAACAATTCCCCATGTAAAAAATCTACTCCTCACACCCCTCTTCACCACATTCTAACAGAACTTCCAGCTATGTCCTTTGGTTTTTACCCTCTCACCTTCTATTCATTTTATAATCCTGTCTGAATTAATTTCATAATATCCTCTCACTAACTTATATGTCTCTATCATATCACCTCTTTTCCTCCTAACCAAACCAAACTCTGCAAATCTACATTTCTCCAACCCCTCTCTCTCTCTCTCCAAGCCAGCATTCCAAAGTCCTGATATTGTCTTAGTCACCTCATCTCTGGATCCTCACCAGTGTTTCCATATCACACTGTAAACCAGGTGACCAAATTTGAGCACAATAGTCCAAGTGTGGTATGACCACCGCATTATACAGTGGTACAACCACTTCGTTATTCCTATATGTTAGAATACTTCTTATCATAGTAGCACTACGATGTGCAGTCTTTGCAACACTTGCAATATTCTTCTTATTATTATTTTTTATCTAAGACCTCCAGGGAGTCAAGGACTCATCGAGGGAGGCTATAAATCTTCCAAACCAGCTATCATACTTTCTCTTAAATTCATTCACACTAGATGCACTCATTACCCATAAAGACAAACAATTCCACTCACTTACTTACTTCTCTGGGAGAGGAAAAACCTAAATCTTACCCCTTTCTTGACTGTGAACAAACTTAACTTCCATGAATGCTCCCATGTTCTCTCCCCACCTTCCATATAACGAAAAATTTCATCAGATGCTATCCTATAATACCCACTCAAAAGTTTATAGACCTCTATCATATCACCCCTCTTTCTCCTGTTAACCAGAGTCTGTAATTCACATACTCACAATTTGTCTAAATTGTGAGTACAAAATGAATAGTATGATGCCTGAGCTCTGTGAGGCAAAGGGAGTTCAGTTTGTAAACTACGGAGTAAATTTGAAGGAAAGCTGGAATGGTTTAAAGGATTGCATTTGAATGGATTTGATGTTGGGCATTTAGAAAGGCTATTGTTTTCTGAGAAGACACAGATTCAAGAAGTTAATGTAGTGAATGATCAGTCTACTTGTGAAGCAGGATAGCACAGCTAAATGGATTGTACAACAGGAGGAAGATGGATATGATGTTGAAGATGTGGCTGAAGCAGCACAAGGTAATGGAATGTATAATGATGATGATGAGACAGGCATGAATGGAAATTAGAGTCAGTGGTCAAACTGAAGAGAGGTGTGGTATAGCAGCTAGAATAGAGAATGTTGGCATTGGTAGAATGGCCTCAAAGACACAGAGATTGCTATGTTTGTACAAAAATGTAAGGAGTTTTCGAAACAAGAGAACTGAGTTTGTTGCATTGATTGAGCCAGCATGCCCAAAAATAATTGGAATAAGTAAAACTTGGTTGTCTGAGGAGGATGTGATGTCAGGAATAGAAAGATAGAAATGTAAAAAGAGGGAGGGAGTGCCATTAATGATTGCAGAGGAATTGTGTCCACAAAGTAAAGAAGTTTATAATGCACGCACAGATTTTGAATCTGTGTGGCGTGAAGTTGAAATTAACATCCTGTACATCTGACAGGATGCTGTTATAGGCCAGGGAATGTAGAGAATACTGACTGTGGAATGTTTAGGCAAACTAGTTGGGCATGTAAAAAGAAAGTGATCCTGATGGGAGACTTTAATTACAGGAATACAGAATTGAAGGAAGATATAGTGCATGGGAACAAGGAGAGAGTGAGTTTTTTGAATTTCCAAGAGGTAAATATTTTAAGCAACATGACTGCAGCAATTAGAGGCTTTAATGTTTTGGATTTGGTGAAGTTGAATATGTAGTTGTAGTTAAAGTTGAAAGATGTAGTCATGAATGAGATATTAACACTGCTGCTGCTGGTTGATGAGAGTGATCATGAGGTACTTGTTTGGAAGTGGTGAAACAAGAAAAGGCTACTACCAAAAATGGATATATGTGGAAGTATAAAGCAGGTGATTATAGGAAGCTCTCTGTAGTGAGTTAGCATCAGTAAGTTGGGTAGATAAGCTGAGCAGACAAGATGTTGATAGTGTGTAGATATTCACCAGGCAATATCTAACACAAGTAATGTATAACTGCGTACCAATGGTTAAACAAGTAAACAGAGTAAGAGTGAAACGGATGAACAATGAAATCAAGCAAGCTGTGCTGGAAAAGAAAATGCTATGGAGCAGGTACAAGACAGTAGGTGGTGATCAGATCCATGAAGAGTATAAAGTGCAGGCTATGACAATGATGAGCGTGACAAAGAAAGAAAAGGTGCATTATGAGAGGAGACATGCGTAAGGTTAACTTGAGAGAATTTTTCTGCTATATGACAAGCAAGAGAAAAATTATGGCAACTTGACACTAGTGGATAGTCATGGCAACAGAATAACAGTTGCAAAGGACTAGTGGAATTACTGAATGAGCCCTTTATCAGTGCAATCATACTGGTGTAAATAATGTGGTGCAATAGACAGAAGGATGGTAAGTATTAGGAGAATTGGAAGCGAAAGAATCAGATGTTAATAAAGCTGTGGGAATGGATGGCATATCACCCCGTATTCTTAAGGAATGTGCGCAACAGTTAGCTATGCCCTTGACCTAGTTATTTAATGAAGGTCTTTCAGCGGGTATGGTTCTTAAGAAGTGGAGAGAAGGCAAAATAGTACCACTCCACAAGAATGGTTATAGGACAGAAGTTTCCAATTATAGACCAGTCTGTATAACTGCAGTTGTGGTGAAGGTATTGCAGAGATTGGTTAGGAATAGAATATAGGATTCGGTTGATGGACATAGCATTCTTTATGATGGTCAGCATGGATCTGTAAAAGTTTGATCTTGTTTTAGCAATTACTTGAATTTTATGATAAGGTAACGAGTGTGTTAGATACGGGAAAATCATATACAGTCATATTATTATTAAGAGAGACCTCTGGGAACCAAGACTAATTGAAGAAGGTCACATATTAAATGCACCAGCTATCATACTTATTCTTGAATTCATTCATACAGCTTGAATTCACCACATCCAATGGCAATCCATTCCAACCATTTCTAATGAGAGAAAAATCTAGCCCTCACCAGTTCTTAACAGCATTCATTCTCAATGAAGGGTGGGGAAAGGACAATAAGGCATCCTTCCAAGGATGCCTTATTGTCCTTTCCCCACCCTTCATAAAATGAAAAATTCCATGAATTGAAATCCTGAATGGCCCTTTCAGAAGTTTGTGCATCTCAATCATATCACCCCCTCTTCTTCTTGTTTGCTAGTGTCTGCAGTCTACAAATTCTCAATCTGTCTTCATAATCAGTATTCCTCAATCCTGATATCAGTTTTAATACTCTTCTTTGCACAATCTCTCTCTCTCCACTGTATCAAAATCACAATGGAAACCAGGAGACCAGACCTGTGCACAATAGTTCAAGTGAGGTCTTATCAAGGCCTTGTAATGAGGAAGAATGACATCCTTATCTTTAGATGTTAAAGTTCATTTCAGCATTGCAATTATCTTTTGATTGTATTTGCAACCTTTACTACATGGGCCCCGAACTTCAACTTGCTATCTACTAACACTCCAAGATCTCTAGCCTGATCAGTTTCTTCTAGTATAATACAACCAATATAATATGACATTGGATACCTAATCATGCCAAAGTGCATAACTTTATATTTACTGACATTGACCAGACATTCATTTTCCCATGCCCACAATTCTAGCCTATTCAAATCATTCTGCAAGTACTGCATATCAACAGCATTCCTGATTACCTTACCTATCTCTGCATCATCATCATCATCAGTAAATAGCTGTATCATCTGTCAAATCCTTCCCAATATCATTATGTATAGATTGAATAACAGTAGACCAAGGACTGATCCTTGTGATATACCAGCTAGAATAGAAAATGTTAGATTCCACCAATCTTGCAAACTCACATCCCCTGTAGACCACTTTTTGATATCTGTCAGTCAGCCATCCTCCTAATCATGCTAATATTTTATAACCCAAGCTCATATTCTCCAATTTATGCAACAGTCTTCTATGCTATATTCTGTCAAATGCCTTAGCAAAAATCAAAAGTATCATGGTGTATCCATTCTCCTTGTCTAGACTAATGGTAACATTATTATAGAATGTGAGCAAGTTACTAAAGTATGACCTTCCCTTAGTAAACCCATGCTGTTCATTGCAAAGTAAAGAGAGATTCACTGTTACACCATTTCTGAATGCAAGGTCTAACCAATTTTTTCAAGATTTTCATCACCAATCCTAAGATGCTGATTGGTCGATAGTTGGATACATCGATCTTCGCACCACCCATCTGCAATGGGATTACCATACATTCTTTCTATTCCTATAGAATCTTCCCTGTTCTGAGACTTAAATTATATAGCCTGGTCAAATGAATAGCCAGTAAAGCTGAACACTCTTTTAGCACCTGTGCTGATATCCCATTAGTTCCTGATCGATGAATTTGTGCAATAGCTCTAATACCTCCTCTTCATACACCTTTGTTTCTTCAAAAGAGGTAGCAGTGAACTCGATGTTGCATACACTAGGTTGATAGCTTTTAGAAAAATATGCTTGGATTTGCAAAAGCATTTGATAGATTACCACACAATAAGTTAGTGTACAAGCTGCACACATTGGGATTACATAATATATATTGATTAGATGGATCAGAGATTGGCTCTCTGACTAATACCAACAAGTTGTGTATGTATGATGGAGCAGTGTCTCAAAAAAGGAAGGTAACCAGTGGCATGCCCCAGGATTCTGTTTAATTTGTTATAAATGATTATGTGGATTGACTGGGGATCTTCAGTTGTTTGCTGATGATGCAAAGTTGAGGAAAATTATAAGTAGCACTGTTGATGTTAATTTCCTTCAGGATAATTTGAATAGACTTTTGACTTGGACAAATGAGTGGGGGTTGTAGTTCTAATATTAATAAATGCAAGGTGTTGAATTTTGAAATGCAGAAATATAAGGCTGTGTACTATATTGACCATGCCATACTGCAGGAAGTGGATGAAATTCGATATCTGGAAGTGATGGTTGACACTAAAATGAAGTTTAGAGGGCATGTTGCAAAGGTTGCACATCGTAGTACTGCTATGATATGAAGTGCAAAAAAGTAGGGATAAAGAAGTGGTTGTGTGCCACTGTATAAAGCAATGCTCAGACCACACTTAGGCTAGTGTGCTCAAATTTGATTAACTGGTTTTCAGTGTGGTGTAGAAACATTCGAGAGGGTCTAGAGATGAGCGATAAGAAATATCAGGACTTTGGAATGCTAGCTATTGAGGGAGGTTGAAGAAATGTAGATTGCATAGTATGGCATATAGGAGGGAAAAAGGTGTATGAGACTTAATTTCCCTGATTCTCTGTGCTGAGAATCAGGGAAACTAAATTATAAAGGTAGGAATGATGAGAATGTGATTATAAGAGCGAAAATATTATATAACTGGGTTAATGATGAGAATAGGCTTTAGTTAAGATAAAAAGTCAAATGGCTAGTTTTCTGGCACCTCATCATCAACAAATTCCTGCCATGTACCCTCAATGAATTCCTCAAGGGGTGTACAGGATATGACAGTACTACATGAAAAAAATTACATCATTATTAATTTCCTATCTACAATTTTCCTCCAAATCAGTCTGTTACTTGTCAAGACTCCAACCCTATCAGATCTTATATTTCTATCGTCTAAGGCACTTTGTACCGTATCAATCCACCTATATCTTGGTCTTCCTCTGGGTTGTTTTGCTGCCAACCTGGCAGAGAACACTTGTTTTGCTAATCTTTCCTCGCCAATTCTATTTAAGTGACCATACCACCTGAGATTAGCTCTGCTAATGCATTCCTGGATGATGACAATGTCAAGTTCTTTCTTAATATCCTCGTTTTTAATATGATATTGCCATTGATGCCATCTTTTCATGCCTATAATCTTTCTCAGGACTCTCATATCTGTGGTCTCTAGTATTTGGTCAAGTGTTTTACTTCTGACCCAACTCTCAGATCCATAAGTTAAAACTAGTTTGAACACTGTCTTGTATACAGCTAATTTAGTGTTCTGACTAATTTCTCTCTTATTCCATATGAATTTATTCAATTGACTTCCCACCATACCAGCTTTGCTGATTTTGTTGTCTATTTCTATATTTAATTTACAGTCTTCAGTAAAAATTGTGCCTAAATAAATGAAACGTTTTACTTGTTCCACAGGTTCTCCATTCAAAACACAGTTGACATTTTCAATGATTCTGCCTATTTTCATTGTCTTTGTCTTTTTATTGCTGACCTTCATACCATATCATTTAAAACAGTTATTCTATTTAGTCAGAGAATCTTGCACACTTGTAGCAGATTTATTTAGAAGTATAACATCTGCATAAAGCAAAGAGCCGACATTAACATCTCCAATTTTGATATCATGTTTAATACCACTTTCCTTCATAATGTGATCCATATAGATAATGAATAACAGAGGGGATAATGTACATCCTTGTCTCACACCAGATTTAACATTAAACCATCTTCCTGTACTTCCTTCAATTCTAACTGCTGACTTGCAACTCAAATAAAGACTAAGTATTGCATGATATAATGCCCCATTGACACCATATAACTGTAGCGTATTGAATAGCTTCTCTCTTGGCACCTTGTCATATGCCTTTTCCAAATTGACAAAACTTAAACACAGATCTTTGTTATATTCCCATGCTTTCTCGACTATTTGTCGTAAAGTGAAGATCTGATCCTGACAGCCTCTATTTGGCCTGAATCCAGCTTGTTCTTCACCAAGCTTTTCTTCCACAATTCTTCTCAACAGTTTCTCAAGTATACTTGCATAGATCTTGCCAGGAACACCCAGTAGGGAAATACCTCTGTAATTCTCACATGCAGTTTTATTTCCCTTTTTATATATGGGTACTATGAGAGCTCTACTCCAATCATTGGGAATTCGTCCCTCTGTCCAGGCTTTCTGAACTATGCAGTGAGCCACTGTAAGACTCTTATACCACCATACTTCAGCATTTCTGGTCGAATATCATCTTCTCCTGCTGCCTTTCCACATTTCAAGCCTTTGATGGCTTTTTCTACTTCAAGTATGGATATGTATTCCTGACTGCATGCCTTGTCAGTGTTTTTTACCACTGTGCTGTCATCACTGCTTGTTTCATTTAGCAGTTTTTCAAAGTAATTACTCCATACTTCAAGGATATCTTTTTCTCCAGTTTTCATGTCACCTTTATCATCTCTAATTCCTTTTACAGCACTCTTTCCTCCATTCTTAAGCTTCTTCAACAACCTCCAGAATATTTTGCCACCTTCTTGATATTTATTTTCTATATTCTTGCCAAAGTCCTCCCATGACTTTTGTTTAGCTAGTTTTACATAGTGTTTAGCATTCTTGCATTTGTCTCTATATTCTCTAAGAGCACAAGCTGACTTATTTGACAGGAACTTTTGGTATGCTTTCTTCTTTTCCTTCACTGCCTCTTTAACTTCCTGTGTCCACCTGGGAGTTCTGATTTTTTATCCTTGCACACAACCTCACCACATGCCTCTCTGGCAGAATCAATCAATGTTTTCTTCAGAGTTTGCCACTGAATCTCCAAGGCTTGATTCCTGTTCTCAAACTCTTTCATTTTCTTTTCAATAATCTTTGTGAATTTTAGTCTACAGTTCACATCTGAGAGCTGCTCAACTTTTATTCGCTTTAAAACTTTCTTACATGTTATTCTTTTCAATGTGAAATTCAATTTTATCCTGCTCAAGACTAAATAGTGATCACTTCCAATTTGAAATCCTCTGTACACTCTGGTGTCCTGCACCAGGGAGAAAACATCACTATCAACAATAACATAGTCAATGAGACTTTTCTTATTTCTAGCCTCTTCTCTCGATGTGAATTTGTGCACATTTTTATGTTGGAACATGGTGTTAGTAATAACCAGTCCATGTCCTGAGCAGAAATCCAACAGATATTTGCCATGATTATTAGCTTTGCTCTTTTCTCCAAATTTTCCCAAAATATTTTTGTATGTCTCACAATCATTTCCTACTCTGCTATTTAGATTCCTAACAAGGACAAACTTTTCATTTTTTTTTGTGTCAGTTGCTTTTTCTAAAGCCTCGAAAAATTCTTCCACTTCTACCTTAGTAGAACCTTCTGTGGGACCATAGGCACAAATAAGTCTCATTGTCCAGTACCCCATTATTATATTTCTCACATTACTCTACTTGAGACTGACTGCCATTCAAGAAGATTAGCCTCGTATTTTCTGTTGAATACTATGGCTACTCCTTCTTTTCCTTGAATGTCACTGCCTGAATATAACATTTTGTATTTATTGCTCAGAATAATCTCACCAGTTTTGGTCTTTTTTGTTTCAGTCACCCCTATTATGTCGATCTGGTACTTATCTAATTCCTCAGCTAGCTCCATTTCTTTGCCATTCAGGCTTCTTATGTTGATAGTACCGATCTTTAACTCTGGTGATGTTGAGTTGGGGTTTGTTTTCAGATTTGTTCCAGTAGCTGACTTTTCGCTGTTCGCCCTGGTTCTCTGGCGAAAACAACGGGGGCGTTGTTTAACTGGGCGACGCCCCAGCCGGCATGAAATTTTGTCATGTTGTACCATCATTCTATATTTTGGTTTAACCAATAAGAATATAATTTGGTCGGCTAAATCCCAAATTGCCAGCCAATCCTCGTCCGTTCAGTATCCAAGTAGATACCTAACAGGGTGCACCACGAGAAGGTGAGGATTGGACATTAGGTCAGAAGCCCTGGTCGGTTCTCCGCATTCCTTTAAAGGCCATGTGGAGGTCTCCTCTCAATTATACAGCTTTGACCCTTAAGCATCCCTTTCTGGCACCTTAATATAGAAAATAAGGGGATAAACATCCTTTTATTGTTTTATAGCCAGTAAGCGAAACTAAAGATTGATAACTACGATCTATAAGTTTCATGCCGAAAAACTATCGACGAAGGCAATTCGAAGTAAAGGTGGAGCAAGCTCCCTCACTATTCTTGATATTTTCTCACAATGTAAAACACAGCTCCTAGGAGATGTAATACTGTCATTACATTATGAGGAGAGGTCACTACCCAGACCAGTTTCAACCTTTTTTGAGGTCTCATCACATAATTATAATTACACCTTTATGGCATTCGTATAATGAAGGTATGTAAGTTCTTTTCACTAAGCTTTGATATCTTCCAGGTCTACCTACTCACTGATGAGACCTCAAAAAAGGTTGTAACCGGTCTGGGTAGTGACCTCTCCTCATAATGTAATGACAGTATTACATCTCCTAGGAGCTGTGTTTTACATTATGAGAAAATATCAAGAATAGTGAGGGAGCTTGCTCCACCTTTACTTCGAATTGCCTTTGCCGATAGTTTTTCGGCATGAAACTTATAGATCGTAGTTATCGATCTTTAGTTTCGCTTACTGGCTATAAAACAACGAAGGATGTTGATCCCCTTATTTTCGAGAATAGGCTTTGTCATGGAAATGTTGATGAGGAGAGAATAATTTTGACTTTGTGTTCATCTGGTTCAGACCCATCAAACGTGTGCAAATAGGTCTACATGTATAACACACTAGAGAAGAATACAGATCTGCAAGTCGTCCAACTGTGTCATGCAGAGTCCAGACAAGAGTATACAAAAGAACATCCAGGTAGATTATTATGTCTGTACACGAATACTAGGAGTATCAGAAAAAAAGGGGTAGAGTTTGTTGCCTAAGTCAATATGTTGGGATCTAAGGTTGCAGGCATTGGTGAGAATTGGCTATTAGAATCAGACATACTAACTGACATTGAGTGTAAAGGGTACACTATTTTTAGAAATGATAGAGAGGATAGGAGAGGAGGGGGGGGGGGATGTGGTGCTAATGATATCGGATGACTTGAATCCAGTTAGAGTTGAGAACTATGATTGTAGTACTACTACTAACAATATTTCATTTGGCACTGAGTCCAAAGCCATCTGGTGTGATTTGGAATCTAACAAGATCAATTACACAGTGGGGTGTTGTTTCAGACCTGATGGATGGGTGCTAGTGATGAAGAAATGCATGGCTAAATAGAAAGGATGAGTGCAAAAAGAGTAATGTAATCATAACGGGAGACTTTAATTATCAAAATATTGATTGGATAGCAGTAGAATCTCATGAGAAGAATGAAAATGCATTTATTGAGCTGCTGCGAGACAACTTCCTCAAGCAGCATGTGACAGAAGGAACTCAAGGTTAAAGAGTGCTAGATTTGATAATAGTGCCAGGAGGTGTTTCAGTTCAAGATGTAACTATTCTACTCTACCTCCAGTTGGTAACAGTGATCATGTGGTACTCACTTGGGAAGTGACTAAGTTTATGAATGATCCATTCAGAAAAGGTTAAAAAGCAGGAAATTATGACCAACTGAGGAGTATACTAAGTTCAGGAGAATAGGCTGGACTAATGGATGGGAAGAATATCGACAGTGTGGGAAGCATTCAAACGATATTTAAATGATGTGATATCAGCGCGTGTCCCGAGAGTTCAAAGAATAAAGAGATTCCTAAGAAAAGGATGATGTGGAAAGAATACTGTGTGCATAAGGATGATGTGCATTATGAAAATTATAAGCAGCGGACTAGAATAGTCACAAGTGTTGTACAGAAAGCAAAGTCTGAGTATGAAAAGAAATGCTGCAAGTAAAAGAAAGAATGAATATGAAAAAATAACTCTTCTAAATGCAGATGGCATGAGGATTACAGATGCAGAAGTGGTTGTTTAACTAATGAGTGCCCATTTTGTTAAAAGCTATCAACCTGGTGTACATGACATTGACCTCACTGCTACCTCTTCACTGGATGAAGAAACTCAGGTGTATGAGGACGAGGTATTAGAGATGTTGCACAAACTGAATAAGAATTCAGCAACAAGGTCTGATGGGATATCAGCCCAAGTGCTAAAAGAGTGTTCATCTGAACTGGCTATTCCTTTAACCAGGCTGTTTAATATGAGTCTCAGAACAGGGAAGATTCCACAGGAATGGAAAGAAAGTATGGTAATTGAATTGCACAAGGGTGGTGCAAAGATGGATGTATCCAATTATCAACCAATTAGTATCTCAGGAATGGTGGTGAAGATTTTGGAAAAATTGGTTACAGCTCGCATTCAGAAATGGGTTGACAATGAATGCAATGAGCAACATGGGTTTACTAATGGAAGGTCATGTTTTAGCAACTTGCTCACATTCTATAACAATGTTACCATTGAACTAGACAAGGGGAATGGATACACCTTGATACTTTTGGATTTTGCTAATGTTTTTGACATAATACAGCAAAGTAGACTGTTGCATATATTGGTAAATATGGGTTTGGATTACAGAATATTAGTGTGGACAAGTGGATGGCTGACTGACAGATATCAATAAGAGGTATATGGGGAATGCAAGTCTGCAAGATTTAAGGAAACCAGTGGTGTTCCACAAGGATCAATGCTTGGTTCACTGTTATTCAATCTATACAGTAATGATATTGGGAAGGATTTGACAAATGACATAAGCTATTTGCTGATGATGATGATGATGATGCAAAGATTGGTAGGGTAATCAGGAATGCTGCTGGTATGCAGTACTTGCAGAATGATTTCAATAAGCTGGAATTCTGGGCATGGGAAAATGGATGTCAGTTCAATGTCAGTAAATGTAAAATCATTTACTCCAGCGTGATTAGCTATCCAATGTCGTATAACATTGGTGGTATTATGCTTGAAGAAACTGATGAGGCTTGGGATCTTGGGTGTTAGTAGATAAGAAGTTGAAGGTTCAGGGGCCATGTAGCAAAGACTGCAAATACAAATCAAAAGATAATAGCAATGCTGAAATGAATGTTCACATGTAAAGATAAGAAAGTCATTTTGCCTCTTTACAAGGCCTTGATAAGACCTCACTTTGGCTATTCTGTACGAGTAATATTGAGGACTATTGTGCCATTATTTGCAAAAATTTATGTCTAATTCGTTATTGTAAACTCTATATTTATTTTATTTACTATTATTGCTTTATCTCTTTCTTCCTTATATTTAATTACCTATTACCTTTTTTTTTTTTTTTTCAGGGTGCTTAAGGATCAAAGCTGTATAACTGAGAGGAGACCTCCACATAGCCTTTAAAGGAATGCAGAGAACCGACCAGGGCTTCTGACCTAATGTCCAATTCTCACCTTCTCGTGGTGCACCCTGTTGGGTATCTACTTTGATACTGAACGAACGAGGATGGGCTGGCAATTTGGGATTTAGCCGACCAAATTGTATTCTTATTGGTTAAACCAAAATAAAAAAAATGATGGAACAACGTGACAAAATTTCATGCCGGCTGGGGCGTCGCCCGGTTAAACAAGGCCCTAGTTGTTTTCACTGTTCGCCCAGGGAACCAGGGCGAACAGCGAAAAGTCAGCTACTGAAACAAATCTGAAAACAAACCCCAACTCAACATCACCAGAGTTAAAGATCGGTACTATCAACGTAAGAGGCCTGAATGACGAAGAAATGGAGCTAGCTGAGGAATTAGATAAGTACCAGATCGACATAATAGGGGTGACCGAAACAAAAAAGACCAAAACTAGTGAGATCTTGCTGAGCAATAAATACAAAATGTTATATTCAGGCAATGACAATCAAGGAAAAGAAGGAGTAGCCATAATTCAACACAAAATATGAGGCTAATCTTCTTGAATGGCAGTCAGTCTCAAGTAGAGTAATGTGGGCAAATATGAGAATGGGGAACTGGACAATGAGACTTATTTGTGCCTATGGTCCCACAGAAGGTTCTACTAAGGTAGAAGTGGAGGAATTTTTTGACGCTTTAGAAAAAGCAACTGACACAATGAAAAAGGAAAAGTTGGTCCTTGTTGGGAATCTAAATAGCAGAGTAGGAAATGATTGTGAGACATACGAAAATATTTTGGGAAAATTTGGAGAAAAGAGCAAAGCTAATAATAATGGCAATATCTGTTGAATTTCTGCTCAGGACATGGACAGGTTATTACTAACACCATGTTCCAACATAAAAATATGCACAAATTCACATGGAGAGAATAGTCAAGGAATAAGAAAAGTCTCATTGACTATGTTATTGTTGATAGTGATGATTTCTCCCTGGTGAAAGACACCAGAGCGTACAGAGGATTTGAAATTGGAAGTGATCACTATTTAGTCTTGAGCAGGATAAAATTGAATTTCATATTGAAAAGAATAACATGTAAGAAAGTTTTAAAGCGAATAAAAGTTGAGCAGCTCTCAGATGTGAACTGTAGACTAAAATACAGAAATATTATTGAAAAGAAAATGAAAGAGTTTGAGAACAGGAATCAAACCTTGGAGATTCAGTGGCAAACTCTGAAGGAAACATTGATTGATTCTGCCAGAGAGGCATGTGGTGAGGTTGTGTGCAAGGATAAAAAAATCAGAACTCCCTGGTGGACACAGGAAGTTAAAGAGGCAGTGAAGGAAAAGAAGAAAGCATATCAAAAGTTCCTGGCAAATAAGTCAGCTTTTACTCTTACAGAATACAGAGACAAATGTAAGAAAGCTAAACAGTGTGTAAAACTAGCTAAACAAAAGTCATGGGAGGACTTCGGCAAGAATATAGAAAATAAATATCAAGAAGGTGGCAAAATATTCTGGAGGTTGTTGAAGAAGCTTAGGAATGGAGGAAAGAGTGCTGTAAAAGGAATTAGAGATGACAAAGGTGAAATGAAAACAGGAGAAAAAAAAGATATCCTTGAAGTATGGAGTAATTACTTTGAAAAACTGCTAAATGAAACAAGCAGTGATGACAGCACAATGATAAAAAACACTGATCAGGCATGCAGTCAGGAATACATATCCATACTTGAAGTAGAAAAAGCCATCAAAGGCTTGAAATGTGGAAAGGCAGCAGGAGTAGATGATATTCAACCAGAAATGCTGAAGTATGGTGGTATAAAAGTCTTACAGTGGCTGCACTGCATAGTTCAGAAAGCCTGGAAAGAGGGACGAATTCCCAATGATTGGAGTAGAGCTCTCATAGTACCCATATATAAAAAGGGAAATAAAACTGCATGTGAGAATTACAGAGTTTCCCTACTCAGTGTTCCAGGCAAGATCTATGCAAGTATACTTGAGAAACGGTTGAGAAGAATTGTGGAAGAAAAGCTGGATTCAGGCCAAATAGAAGCTGTCAGGATCAGAACTTCACTTCACGACAAATAGTCGAGAAAGCATGGGAATATAACAAAGATCTGTATTTAAGTTTTGTCGATATCTGGAAAAGGCATATGACAAGGTACCAAGAGAGAAGCTATTCAATACGCTGCAGTTATATGGTGCCAATGGGGCATTATATTAAGCAATACTTAGAGTCTTTATTTGAGTTGTAAGTCAGCAGTCAGAATTGAAGGAAGTACAGGAAGATGGTTTAATGTTAAATCTGGTATGAAACAAGGATGTACATTATCCCCTCTGTTATTCATTATCTATATGGATCACATTATGAAGGAAAGTGGTATTAAACATGATATCAAAATTGGAGATGTTAATGTCAGCTCTTTGCTTCATGTGGATGATGTAATACTTCTAAATAAATCCGCTACAAGTCTGCAAGATTCTCTGACTAAATTGAATAGCTGTTGTAATAGATATGGTATGAAGGTCAGCAATAAAAAGACAAAGACAATGAAAATAGGCAGAATCATTGAAAATGTCAACTGTGTTGTGAATGGAGAACCTGTGGAACAAGTAAAACATTTCAGCTACTTAGGTGCGATTTTTACTGAAGATGGTAAATTAAATATAGAAATAGACAACAGAATCAGCAAAGCTGGTATGGTGGGAAGTCGATTGAATAAATTCATATGGAATAAGAGAGAAATTAGTTGGAACACTAAATTAGCTGTATACAAGACAGTGTTCAAACCAGTTTTAACTTATGGATCTGAGAGCTGGGTCAGAAGCAAAACACTTGACCAAAGACTAGAGACCCCAGATATGAGAGTCTTGAGAAAGATTAGAGGTGTGAACAGATGGCATCAATGGCAATATCATATTTAAAATGAGGATATTAGGAAAGAACTTGACATTATAAGCATCCAGGAATGCATTAGCAGAGCTAATCTCAGGTGGTATGGTCATTTAAATAGAATGGGCAAGGAAAGATTAGCAAAACAAGTGTTCTCTGCGAGGTTGGCAGGAAAACGACCCAGAGGAAGACCAAGATATAGGTGGATTGATACGGTACTAAGTGCCTTAGACGATAGAAATATAAGATCTGATAATGTTGGAGTCTTGACAAGTAACAGACTGATTTGGAGGAAAATTGTAGATAGGAAGTTAGTAATGATGTAATTTTTTCATGTAGTACTGTCATATCCTGTACACCCCTTGAGGGTACATGGCAGGAATTTGATGATGATGATACCTTTTTTCTATACCTCGATTTTCTTTTCTTCTATATCTCTTTTCTTCATTATCCTTATTCTATCCTCACTTTATCTTTATCTAATCCTTTCATGTACTCTATTAACTTTATTCTCTTTGCTCTACCTTCAGTATTCTTTACTTATACCGGAGATCTCTAGAAATTTATATTTTATTAATGACTGCACCACTAGAGGTCTCCCTATGGTATAAGAAATATCAATACTTCCAGTAAAGCTCGCTTTCTGTACTAAGGCCCTTCTCAATAACATTTCACAGTCACTGCTAACACTTAACTTCAAGTCGTAGCTATTATTGAACTCCCCGCTCACAGGATTGTGTTTATTTTAAAACATTGCATTGTGTAAAAGATCAGGCGGCACTCTTTGTAAATAAAACAAAGATGTTTATTTATACTGAAATAATTATACAATTTACACACTAATGAATTCTTACTTCTTACTCCACTCTAAGTTTAACACTTTAGAGGAAAAACTTCCTTTTGAACAATTACGTAAGCATGCAATATAATGCAAATCATTAAGCAATTTAAGAAAAAACATAATACAAATCATTAAGCAATTTAAAGAAAACTATCAGCCCATTTACAATATAGGAATTATCATGACTTGTTAACTATACTATAGATTCCAGCCTTCACTTTATATAAACTTCTCTTTATGCAAACTATTCTCATTATACTATATATGGTAACTCTATAATTTTATCAGTCCCTCTAAAATAGTCTTTCATGACTTAGACAAAATTGCATAAAAAAATAAACTCACATGACTTCTTTATCAGTATAGTGCACTTGATCACATTTCCTTTACAGATTCCCTGGCTTCCTTTTCGTATCAAGTCTTGGGCTATCACTTAAGAGGTTTCATGGACACTGTTGTCTCCTGAAATGGCTTGCAGGGCCTGGAGTGCGATTTTCCAGCATTATAGATACTTGGGCGAAGGGTCAGACAATCGAAGCCTTATGTATTCTGGTCCATTGCTGCTAATTCCCTCTGTAAGTTTTTGCCTCCGGTAGATTCCCTCCATGACATCATCCGGATTCAACGAAATCAATGGATGAACGCCTCTTCTCTTTTTCTCCTGGCGTCAATTCTCCTGGTGTCGATAACGATCCTTTTTCTATGATCCTTATATTTGGTTTTTCGCGGGACCCTGGACGAAAGTTTGAGGCCCCTGAACATTCCTGTGCAATCTGTCTTGGCCTTTGTTTAACGTGGACATCTAGTTCTCCTAAATGCACACTTAATCCTTTTTACAGAATAGTGGAACCGCATCTGATGTATACCGCCCTCTTTTATCATTGACCTTGAAGGCAGTATCGGACTGGCTTAGGATACAATAGGTTTCCTTTTCACTTTATACTAAATACTAACATCAAATATATTTCTGATTTCAAAGGCATTGCCCTTGAACTTAACATTTTAAGATATCTTCTGTTTACACAATTTAGTATGTTAATTCCTCTGGGTTTTAATACATGGGCTTTTGGTATTACTTACATAGACAATTACAATATATTTCCAATTTCTACAGCACTGCCCTTGAACTTAACACATTCATATATCTTCTATTTACACAATTTATCATGCTAATTTCTCTAGGTTTTAATACATGGGCTTTTAGTGTTATTTACATATAAAATTACATGTCTACTTTTGTGAATTTTGGATGCGACCCCTGTAAAAGTCGATGCAAATAAAAAATGGAAAAATCATGCTTGTTCAAATTTTACATGCAGATCTGGTCTCCTGGTTTCCGTTGTGATTCATATATTGAAGAAAGAGTACAAAGGAGAGTGTTAAAAATGATATCAGGATTATGGAATACTGATATGAAGACAGAATGAGAATTTGTAGGCTGCAGACACTAGCAAACAGGAGAGAAAGAGAGGTGATATGATTGAGACTTACAAACTTCTGAAAGGGGCATACAGGATGTCAATTGATGGAGGGAGGGGAATGGACAAGAGTGCATCCTTGGAGGCTGAGAATGAATGCCGCTAAGAAGGGGGATGAGAGCTAGATTTTTCTCTCATAGGGTGGTGTGTGATTGGAATTAATTGCCATTGGATGTTGTGAGTGAAAGCAGTGTGAATGAATTCAAGACTAATTATGATAGCTGGTGCATGTTGTATGTGGCCTCCCTCGATGAGTCCTTTCACTCCCTGCAGGTCTCTCTTAATAATAATGATAATAATAATAAATTAAACATAAGTGATTCTGGTAATAATATTTTAAGGATATTGCAATGATAACTGCTTCCAAAAAATAAATTAATTAAATAATATGAAATTCCATAATATGAAAAAGTATTGAAAACTTTTTCACATATTGTATAAGTAATTATTCATCTTGCTTTATACTGTTTGCTGAACATGGCTGAATAATTTGCGAAATGGCTTGTTGATACATCACTACTACTATTAATCACTGAAGAAACACAGTAAATATTGCTTAATGTTTAAAAGAATTTGTTAAGAATAAATTAACTTTATAATCTGTTTTCAATTCACCCTTAGAGATTTTAGCAGAGGAAAGGGTAAAATTTTTAATTTGAAAATCCTGTATCTATTATTATTAATCAACATGTATCTACATCAAGAATCTACTGTCTATCAATTAGTGGTCTCTCATATAAACCATCTCAAAAACTTCTGGAAATGCCAACTTTACAAAATATTAGTAATTTACTCAAAGAGAGCATCAACAAAAAAAAAAAAAAAAAAAAGAAGCATGCCACAATTTTTTTTTTCTGCATTAAATAATTTAACTCACAGAAAAGACCATTTTTGATTCCAAAAACTGAGCAATATCTTCATGACCATTCTTTTCAGCTAAATCACAAGCAGTATCTTTGTCTCTATTTTCTGTAAATAGTGGAGAACCTTGGATAACTAAAAGCTAAAAGGGAAAAAGTAAAATGCATATAGTAAAACCGCAATTATTATAAATCAGTCTGTAATAAACAACTCCTACTGATGAAAACCTTAGAACAATAAGGTGCAAAATAAGTTTTTATTAGCCTAATGGAGAAGTGTTAGTTATTGCCGTTTTAACAGAACTTTTACTGAAATATTTTCTGTGATTTCAGTTATCTAAAGTCATGAGGTTGTCTTCTGAGATTACTCTGTTTTTATCTAATAAACTAATAGTGTATAAAGCATTTTTGCAAAATGCATTGAAAATAAGAAATAAATTTGCTTCCACCCCATCCTTCATTCATGTACAGCCATGCCTCACATAATACGAGTTTGATTAACCACCTTACCAGCCATTATGGATCAAATACGCATCCTCAAAAGCTTCATATCCATCATATATTTCAATGTGATATCAATGGTATTACAATTTTAATATGCACTTTGCATTAATGGCAACTTGGATATATATATATATATATATATATATATATATATACGTCCTGGCCGGTAGCATGGTTAATGTGTTTTTCAGTTATCATGATTTGAAAAAATTATACTACTTTTTATTTTATGTAATGCAAATTTCCAGTTAATATGATCGTTAATGTGATAGTTGAAAAAGATTTGAATTGCACACTAAGACCCCACATTGGGCAGGCAATAAACAAGTGTTTGCTGTCAACCATCAGAAGCAGATATGTTACTTCTTTGTCTCCTGCTAATAAAGCCTCATGAATCATCTGCTAAGCTTACGACGTGTCAGGTGAGCAATAAACAATCATTTGCCCACCTCAGTGTGTTCCATCAACTATCGAAAGCAGACATGTTTTGCCAGGGCATAGAGAAATTTGTCCTTTGCTTATCAGAAACTGTATAATGAAAAAAAGCACACCAATACTATTCATGGGAATTCTATTCTATGGGAATATTTGAACAACTGCGTTCAAATATTTCCATAGCAAACCGTTTTTTAATGGTGCATTTTATGCAATGAGCATTTAATTCTATAATTACAATGTATTTTAATTATTATTCACATAGTATACAGTTAAAAGGTTATTTAAAAGGTATTTTTTTAAAAAAAATTCTTATGGACATGACATTCCTGAAGTTCACAGACCAATCATAACTTTTTCCTATTGATTATTATATTCAATTAATGTGTTTCTGTTTTGCATGATGCATTCACAGGACAAAATGATTGTGATGAGTTCAAATTTATACTTAATTGCTTTAACCCTATGTACTCATATACATGAGAATATGTATAGGGATATGTATGTATATACTGGGTTTCCAGATCTCTTATTTCCTCCACCTCCAACAATATATCCCCACCAAGCATAAATTCTACAATGGCATGCCCCAGGGTTCTGTTTAACTTGTTTGTAAATGATATATCACTTGGACTGACTGGGGATCTTCAGTTGTTTGCTGATGATGCAAAGTTGAAAAAAAATTATAAATGATTTATATGGAAACCCAATTATTATGTGTATACTTATAACAGTAAACAAGACTTTTTCCATAGCAATGAATATACAAGAGAGACTTGAGCAATGAGGCTCAAAGTCTCTCCTGTAGTTGCATTGTCCTAATTTTAATGATATTACTAGTGAATGGTAAAATGATGTTTTCCCAATATGGGAACCACACAATACCACATCACATGCTATTTCACTGAGGTGAAATTTTATGCATGAACTATACATACTGAAACAGTATGTAAAAGATATGATAAAACAATATCTTTATGATAAAATACTATTATTACCATAACCCCATGGAGTCAAATACTCATCTAGGAGGTCCCTTTGTCATACATACAGCTCAAATGCATTCAAGTTATCTGCAAACACGATAGTCAGTTAAGGTTACAATCATTCACAACTCTGCATGCAAAAAACTTACTTCCCACTCCCCTACTCACCCTCCCAATACAGCCCCCAGGGATGACCTCCCATCCTCCCCCCTGATCTCTGACCATTTTATAAAAAACCTCTTCAACATTGATCCTATAACAACTGCCTTACCATCCCTCCTCCCCCATCTACATGACTGCAAATTACATCTTCTCGACTTTTCCTCATATTCAACATTCCAGAGATCAGAAACTACCTTAGTCAATTGCCTCTGGACTTTCTCCAAGATCTCTTCATTCCCTGGAAAACCAGGTGACCAAATCCGTGCACAGTAGTCCATATGTGGCCTAATCAAAGTTCCATAGAATGGAAGAAGAATATCCCTACTTCTACTAGTTAGTGTCCTCCACATCATTCCCAGAAACTCACCATGTTGTCCTCACAATTTTGGCAATGTCCTCTAAATTTTTCATCCTTATCCACCATTATCCCAAGATCTCTTATTTCCTCTACCTCCAATAATATATCCCTCACCAAGCATAAATTCTACAATGGCATGCACCAGGGTTCTGTTTAACTTGTTTGTAAATGATATATCATGTGGACTGACTGGGGATCTTCAGTTGTTTGCTGATGATGCAAAGTTGAGGAAAATTATAAGTAGCACTGCTGATGTTAAATGCATCCCATCTTTGTCTCACATATTTTAAAACCTTACATTCTGCAACATTGTATTGGCATCCTCACTCCAGTGCTCATTCACTCAATCCATTCACGTCTGCTTGTAAGGCCACAATATTTGCTTTACTTCTCATAGTTCATCCCAGCTTTGCATTATCTGTAAACAACTGAATATCCCCATCCAGACTTCCCCAATAACAGCAATGGTCACCGTTTAGACATACCACTAGTGACTTTCCTCTTCCAGGATACCCCCCCCCCATACACAAGTTGCTGATATCTATCAGATAGCCAAATGCCAATCCAATGCATTAGTCTAATATCCAACCCCACAGCTCTAGTTTGACTATCAACTTATCATGCAGTAATGTATCAAAAACTTTTGCAAAATCTATGTATACTATTATGTATCCATCTCTGTTGTAGAATGAGGCCATCACCTTATTGTAATAAGTAAGTAAAATAATATCTCTAATATAAAATAATATCCAGAAAATCTGTAATATTCATAATTTTTTGCATAATTATAGAAATGAATCCAAAAGTGTAGAAGTATATCAGAACAGAGATGCTGAGGGTAGTTCATTTGAGGCCATCTTGCATGAGATAGAGGCTAGGATGAAACATAGACAGCTGCTGCTATAGGTCAGGGGATATAAATGAAAATGTAAATGATATGCAATGGCAATTAGCATGATGAATGTATCAAGTAATTATTATGGGGATTTTGACTATGACAACACAGATCAGAAGGAGGAATAGTCATAGGGAGGAAAGTAAATGGAATTTATACACCTGCTAAGAGATAATTATCTGAGACAGCATGTAATGGAGGGGATGTGAGGTTCAAGAGTGTTGGATTTGGTCACAGCATCAGAGAACTTAGCAATATCAAATCTAGCAAACACTGCCTCTGCTTGGGAATAGCAACTGTGTGGTCTTGACCTGAGAGATTGCCAAATATGCAGAATTTTCTGTTAGGAAGGAGTCATACATGGAATTACAAAAGCAGATAATTATCACTAAAGAATCAGTTTGCAATACCATGGTATAAGAATTTGGAGGGGAAAGATGTTGGCAGTGCATGGGAGATGGTCAAGGGGGTTTAAAGAAAGCAGTATCAGGCTGTATACCCAAAATCATGAGGATAAATCAGGTAAGAGTTAGATGGATAAAAAGCAACATTAAGTGGAATTACAGAAAAAGTTGTGGAAGGAATATAAAGAAAAGGGTGATCAGCGATGACCAGTACAAGCTAAGGGCAAGAAAGGTGACCAGTATGGTAAGGGAGGCCAAAGCTAATTAATGAGAGGAAGTTATTTGATCAGACCAAAAGAAATTCTAGAGTTCTTTTGCTATGTGGCTAGTAAAAGGAGGAATGTCTATGGAAGGATGACTTTAATAAGTGCTGATGACAGAGAGGCAAGAGAAGAAAATCAAATTGTTTAGAGACAGTGACCATTTTGCAAGTGTACCATCCGGGTTGCAATGTCAGATGTGATATTGACTGATGAGAGAATATAGGTTGAATGAAGAGGTGCTTAGGATACTGCAGAGCCTTAACACAAACACAGCCATGGGATCAGATGGCATATAGACTGTGTATTACAATGATGTGCAAGAAAATTAGCACCTCCACTGACAAAGCTGTTTAATTTCAGCCCCAGTTCTGGGAAGGTGCCAGTAGAGTGGAAAGGAGACAAAACAGTTCCACTGCATAAAGGAGGCTACAAAATAGAAGTAGAATATTATATTATTATTATGATTCAGGCCTCCATGGAGTCAAAAGACTCATCGTGAGAGGCCATCTTAGAAAACACAGTCTAAAATACCACTCCTTGAACTCACTGACCATTTCATGCTCTCATCACTCTATCACACAATGCATTCCACAGTTCAACTACCCTCCATGCAAAGAAACCACTCCCTTGTCCTCACTCCTTCCCTCTGTTCATCCAAGCAAAAGAACTCCCAGTGTCAACCCTGTAACCACCTCTCAACAGTTTAAAATTCTCAATCATATCACCTCTCTTTCTATATACCAAGCTCTGCAGTCCCCATTCCCTCAGCCTGTCATCATAACTAACATTGTACAGTCCTGATACTATCTTTGTTATCTGCCTCTGCATCCTTTCCACCTTAATTTATCCCCTTCAAATCCTGGGAACCAAATTTGAGAACAATAGTCCAAGTGTGGTTTGACAGGGCTTTATACAATGGAATGACAACTCTCATCTCTGCAGGTCAGCATCCTTCTCAGTATTGAAGCAATCCTCTGGGTTACCTTCACCACCTCTGTAATATGTTCCCTGAATTTCAGGTTTCTATCAATCATCACCCCCCCCCAAAATCCCTTGCCTCCAGTACCGTTCCTCCAACAGAGTACGCATCTTCCCATCAATATATCCCAAACTTCAAGACAACATTTTGATGCATTAAACTGATACCCTTCATTCATTTGCCCATCTATCCAGTTTATTCAAATCCTCTTATAGGGCTACCACATCCTATTACTAGTAACATTTACCAGCTTCACATTATCTGCAAACAACTGAATATCCCCCTGCAATCCACTGACAATATCATTGATATAAAGGTTATATCAATGCAATACAGCTCCCAGTACTGAGTTCTGTGGGACTGCACTAACCTTCTGTCTCCTTGATACTGTTGCTCCATACACAGTATGGAGCAACAGTATCAAGCTTATCAGCTGATCTAGTGGTACCTTAACAACTAGATGACCTTAACATATTTTTCTATTCTCTTTCTTCTATTTTTTTCTATTCTCTCCTCTTCTAGCATTCCCATACCTCTCTCATTCCCTCTCTCCTACTGCTTCTATACTCTCCTCTTCTATCATTCCCAAACCTCTTTCTCATTCCTTCTCTTCTACTGCTTCTATTCTCCTCTTCTATCATTCCCAAAACTTTCTCTCACTCCTACTCTGATTTGCCTTGCATTCCATTCTCCTAATCTCATCTCGTTCACAAGACATTCCACCTCCTCTTTCAGCTCATCTATTCCTCGCTGCAAGTTAGTCACTCTTACTCGCCATTCATTTACCCAATCAAAACCATCTCCGAAAGCTTCACAGTCATTCAAGCCTTCCACACTCCCAATTCTTATCTTCTCATTCATATTTCGCTCATCATTCTCTCCTATCACACTACTCATCTCCCGACATAGTTGGTGGATTAAGTGGTAGAGAGACGGAGAGTTTTAGAGTAGGTGCCCTCCTTCAACGAGTCTTTAGACTCCTTGGAGGTGTCACATAATAATGATAATAATAAAAGAACAAGATATGTTTAGGCCAAATGGTTGTCAGGATCAGAATTTTACTTTATAACAAATAGTTGAAAAATCATGGGATTATGACAAAGATCTTAATTTAGCTACGTAGATCTGTATACATATAGAAAGGCTTAAGTGCTGTTGATTATTCATAATAGTGCTTCACGGTATAAACAACACCAAGAAAAGAAAAAATATAATCAATATAATCTGATTATACTGATTATATTACTTCAAATATAATCTCCAGTACCATATTAATATTTTGTTGGTTTTCTACCCAGTATCTTCAGAGCACTAATTACAACTGTGACAAGCACACAGTACTCATATCTCCTTCAATTATCTTCTTCTTCAATTTAATCATATGTGAAGGAGTATCCAGAGCATGTTCTGACAGTCCAGACTTGCTATACAGTTGAATGTTAACTGATCAACCAGTCTGTCCAAAGTTCCTTCTTTCTTGGAGCAGGAACTTTATGCACTCCAAGATGTCAAGATGTGCAAAAGGGTGAAGCTAATTGAATGGTTTGAAAGTAGCAAAAGTAGCATGGAGATGATTTTGCAGAAAGCTTTAGCTATCTTTTCTGACATATCCTGAATATAAGGGATGGGAATGGTTTTGCTATGGTCATGTGTGTTGGTTGTAGAAGGATGTGGGTGCATGTAGTACTGTGTTTTATCTATTTTATAGGGATTGTAGCCATTGGCTAAACAGTATTCATGTGTCAGTGTCTGTGAGAGAGTGGCTAAACAGTGTTGTGAAGGTGCCTGAACTCAGTTTCAAGGGCTATGTCATTTGAGCAAGTAGCCCTCGCTCTATGTGTGTTTGAAGGATGTCATACTGTTAGGATTGGTGGTAGCTGTTTGTGATTGTTTATATAAATACCATCCCACATCTGTGGATTTTCTATTGGAAAAGGATGAAGAGCATTAGGTAGTCATGTGATTAGTGTGTTTAGAAAGGGGAGATAACTGTTACTTTGTAGCCATTGGCTACAAAGTAACAATTATCATGTCAAGTTTATTTTAGGATGTTGGCTGTTAAGATGTGCTAAAAATGTATCTAGGTAATGGGGTTATTTGTTTGCTATTTGGTCCTCTAAGGCCCTGTCCACAATAAGTTCCTTGCAGTTCAGTTTCATCAATACAGTACACAGCTTGTAATTTCTTCTTTACAAAGTGCATACATAACCTTACACTTAGTCATGTTAAATTGGCAGACATTTGCTCATACTGCCAGTCTATTTAAGTCATCCTGCAGAATCTCTACATCACTACATTGACTGTTGCTCTTCCTAACTTCACATCATCATCATCAGTAGATAATTGAATATTTTTCATCAAATCATTTCCTATATCATTGTGCAAATTAAACAGCAGAGGATCAAGTATGGAGCCCAGCTGTATACCACTAGTCACCTGCCCTCTTCTGTACTAAGCTTCTCTAGAAACCACTCTATATGTGCATCAGCCACTCTTTACTTGGCTCCTTTCAATGTTTCAGTAGAGTCACTGAGTAGTGATTTCCTTCATCCAACTCACTTGTCACTGTATTATAAAAAGTAAGCAAATTACTAAAGCAAGACCTTCCCAAAATCATGTTGTCCCTTATAAAGTATCACACAACTGTTCACCTGGTCCTGAATTTTACCAACTTCTACAATACTTTAACCACCACTCATGAGATACTGAATACATACTTGGCACTGGGTCTCCATTAATCAGCAAGGATGGTATCCTAGGGAGAGGCTACTGAACGAGAGTTTTTGCTCTTTTAAGGTTTCTGCCTTAGAACTCTTGAGCTTCTGGGGATTGGTGTTTTCCAGGGTGGCCTCTATCAGGGCTGTGTCAGTGAATGGTTTTCCCTGGAATATGAGTGGTTTGGCTCAACTAAGTAGACCCAATGGCAAGTTAAATGATCCTTCAGATCACTCGATGAGTTTAGTGTGATCTGGGGGATCGCCTTAAAAAAAAGAGTGGTAAGAGGTGTGAAGTATGGAGACTTGATGATCCATGGTGTGCAAGACAAAATGCCCGAGAAGCGTTTGCCTGGAGGAATGACAGAAAATGCGGCTTAAGCAGGGTGAAAGGGTGGATGAGATGATTGTGATGACTTGAGAGGAAGTGTAAACTGGGTGGCAATAGATATGAGCTTCATGTGTGGTTGTACGGAAGATGACTCAGAGAGGGAAGATAGTATGTGTGTTGCCCAGGTATGATAATAAAGAGATGAGGAAAAGAGCATTAATAATGAATGTTATATGATAGCCCAAATGTGTCAAAACAAGGGCTTGGAGTATGTGGATGCTTAGAGGGCATTTGAGGATAGAAAGCAACTGTATGCAAGAGACTGCTTGCATTTGAATGTAGAAGGGGCATCGGTCCTGCAGATGCTGTTCTCTGAATGAGTAGTGTCAATACAGCGAACCTAGAATTATCAGGGTGAATAGTAGCAGGGGGGTGGTCTCTTATGGGAATAGCTGCATGGGAGAAGGGGAAATACATTGGGTAATGCTGAATCCAATGGTGTGTCTGGAAGGGATAATGATAGGAATAGAAATAGCAACATTTTTATTCTTTATACTAATGTACTGTATATATAATACAGTACGAAGAAGACTGAGGGAATGTGGACTGCAAAGTTTGGTGGATAGAAGGAGAGGTGATATGATCGAGACTTTTAAACTGTTGAGAGGTTACAGCATAGACATTGGGGAGTTCTTTAGTCGAACAGTGGGAAGGAGTGATGACAAGGACCATCCCTGGAAATTACGAAAGTAGGCTGTGAGCAAGAGGATGAGGAGTGGTTTCTTTGCATGGAGGGTGGTTGAACCGTGGAATGCATTGCCTGAGAGTGGTTAGAGAAGAAACGGTCAGTGGGTTCAAGGAATGGTATGATAGTGTTTCCTAAAAATGATCTCCCACGATGAGTCTTTTCACTCCATGGAGGCCTGGATAATAATAACTACAGCAAACCACCACTACTATCATCAATGCCACCTACTGCCCACCACCTCCACTAGTATTTTTGTCTGTAATTTGTATGTGCTCTCAAGGCTGATTTGTCTGTATGCAGGATGAAAAACCGGAGTTTGCAGGAGAAAAAACCCTGATACCTTCTTCTCTAAGTTTCTCTTCCATAATTATTCTTCTTCTTTCTTCTTAAGCACACTTGCACAAATCTTAGCTAGAACACTTAGTAGTAAAAATTCCTCTAATTATCACATCATTTTATTCCCTTTTTTTAAAGATGCAATCTATGAATGCTCTACTCCAACCATCCAACATTTGATTTTTAATACCTGCATATTTGAAGATTTCTTTTTGAATATCATCTATCCCAACTGCTTTTACACACTTGAAGCCTTTTCTACTTCAAGTATCGATATGTAATCCTAACTGCATTCCAAAATGTTTTCTACCATTGTATTGTCACTTTGCTTTGAAAGATTGCTAAATGAAACAATCACTCTAGATACTCAGAATATCTTCAGTTTTTTTATATCTCATCTCCTTGATATTATCTGATTCCTTTTACAATACTCTTTCCTCATTCTAAAGCTTCTTCGATATAATGTCTTCCTTATTCTTACCTAAGTCTTCTCCTGACTACTGTTTAGCTATTTTTACACACAGCTTAGTTCTTTTACATGTTATTTATTTTCACAGCATTCATGACAACACAGAATGATGAGAAAATATTTATTCACTTATTTGTTGGTATTTCGTTGGTATATCCAGCATCATCAGAGCACAAAAACAGTTTGTCACAATGTACAAAACAATAACAATTTGGTATAACACTGGGACTAATTTAAAAAAATTGTAATGGACACACAAGGAACTAAAATCCTAATTAGGCACCATCTATGTTGGAAAAAGAAAGAAAACAAATATTAATTAGATCTTAAAATGACTGTCTCCCAGATTTTTGGTAAATTTATACAGCCATACTTGTTGAGGTGTGGAGTATGTTTTAAAGCTTCTGTTGATTCTAAAAACTATCTCTCACTTATAATGACTTCTTTCTTCATTCATTTGTATGAGGAAAGAAGTCATTTAATATATGAGGAAACTCATATATTAAAATTACATACATCACAGTTTATTATATTATTATTAAAGGAATAAAGCAAATAAAATAAATGACACTTTAATACAGAGCCTTTTCATGTCTATGATATACCCTAAAATACATCAATAAAATTAACTAACAAAACTCAAAAGGTGTGGACAGACTTATGTGTTCGTCATACATGTTGTTTATTTTTAATGGTATATATTAGAACACAGAAAAATGAGTAAATAATTAATTTATTAACTTATTGCTGATATTTCACTGGTGTTATAACCAGCATCTTCACAGCACAAAAACACAGTTTGTCACAATATGTGAGACTATAACAACATGGTGTAATCAACAGGCTAGTTAAACAAAATTGTAGCAGCAACACAAAGACTAGAGTCCTGATTTTGGCGCCCTCTGTCTGAAAAAAAAAAAAATTGCAGCTATCACATAAGACTAGAGTCCTAAACAGAAAAAAAAACTGGTACTAGTTTTTTCTTAAGATGACTGTCTCCCAGATTTTAGGCAAATTTATATAGCCATATTTGTTGAGATTTGGAGAGTGTTTCAGGGCTTCTGTTGCCTCTAAGAACAATCTGTCCGACTTGTATGAGCTTCTGTGCAGTACTTTTGTGTTCTTCCAGTTGATCATGTGTGCAGGGGTATCCAGAACATGGTCTGCTAGGTCCGGCGTGCCATAGTGATAATGCTGGATGTATCTTTTGTGTTTGCTGATGCAGATGTTCACAGTTCTTCCTGTTTGACCATAGTAGGCTTGATTACATGAGCAGGGTACTTCATAGACTCCTGGATGTGATAAAGGGGGAATGCTGTTCTTGGGTGAGCAGATAAAGGTTTCTAATTTGCCACACTGTCTGAATGTGGTGCGTAGTTCATGTTTATTGAGAATTCTTGAAATCTTTTCGGATGTGCCTTTAATGTATGGGATGGTGACTGTTTTGTTGTAGTTCTCTGTGGTGGATAGTGGGAATTGTTTCTTAGGAAAGTATTTTGTTTATCTTATGGGGATTATAGCCATTGGCCAAGAAGGTGTGGCGTAAGTGAGCCAGTTCAGCAACAAGAGGATTGTCATTGGAACAGATTGCTCTCACTCTGTGGGTTAGCGTTTTTAAAATGCCATATTGTTGAGAAGGGTGATGGTGTGATTGTTTGTGTAAATATCTCCCTGTATCTGTGGGTTTTCTAAAAACTGAAAATGATAAGGAACCATCTGGAAGATGTGTGATAAGCGTATCCAGGAAGAACAGACAGTTATTAGCTTCCAGTTCCATTGTAAAGTGGATTTTTGGATGTCAGCTATTTAAATGCGCAAAGAATATTTCCAATGTCTCTGGGCCATGTGGCCAAATAGCAAGCACATCGTCAACATAGCGTAGCCCAAGGTGTTGGTTTGAGAGTGGCTGTATTGATTGTTAGTTTTTCTAGGTGTTCTATGTAAAAGTTGGCTGGGGGGAAAGTGGGGACAGGGTGATGTCCCCACTTTCCCACAGAGTGAGAGCAATCTGTTCCAATGACAATCCTCTTGTTGCTGAACTGGCTCACTTACGCCACACCTTCTTGGCCAATGGCTATAATCCCCATAAAATAAACAAAATACTAGACGTTCCCAAGAAACAATTCCCACTATCCACCACAGAG
Source organism: Typopeltis vanoorti (assembly GCF_054136105.1). Classification (NCBI taxonomy): domain Eukaryota; kingdom Metazoa; phylum Arthropoda; class Arachnida; order Uropygi; family Thelyphonidae; genus Typopeltis; species Typopeltis vanoorti. The sequence goes on along the minus strand of NC_143572.1, from coordinate 41,778,828 downwards.
AACTACAACAAAACAGTCACCATCCCATACATTAAAGGCACATCTGACAAGATTTCAAGAATTCTCAATAAACATGAACTATGCACCACATTCAGACCGTGTGGCAAATTAGCAACCCTTATCTGCTCACCCAAGAACAGCATTCCCCCTTTATCACATCCAGGAGTCTATGAAGTACCCTGCTCATGTAATCAAGCCTACTATGGTCAAACAGGAAGAACTGTGAACATCTGCATCAGCAAACACAAAAGATACATCCGGCATTATCACTATGGCAAGTCGGGCCTAGCAGACCATGCTCTGGATACCCCTGCACACAGGATCAACTGGAAGAACACAAAAGTACTGCACAGAAGCTCTTACAACCCAGAGAGATTGTTCTTAGAGGCAACAGAAGCCCTGAAACACTCCAAAGCTCAACAAATATGGCTATATAAATTTGCCTAAAATCTGGGAGACAGTAATCTTAACAAAAAAACTAGTACCGGTTTTTTCTCTGTTTAGGACTCTAGTCTTATGTGATAGCTGCAATTTTTTTTATTTATTTTTCCAGACAGAGGGCACCAAAATCAGGACTCTAGTCTTTGTGTTGCTGCTACAATTTTGTTTAACTAGTCCGTTGATTACATCATGTTGTTATAGTCTCGCATATTGTGAAAACTGTGTTTTTGTGCTGTGAAGATGCTGGTTATAACACCAGCGAAATATCAGCAATAAGTTAATAAATTAATTATTTACTCATTTTTCTGTGTTCTAATATATACCGTTAAGAAATAAACAACAAAACTCAAAAGGAATTACATGAATAACATTTTAGAAGCAAGAGACTAACAAAAGAAATTTAAAAAAGTCCTGCTTATGATATGGTAGATCATGTTAATTATGAATGACTTATTATTAATTATAAATATCTTCAATCATAATTTAACAGTAGTACTACAATCATAGGTCTCAACTCTAACTGGATTCAAGTCATCCAATATCATTAGCAGCATACCCACCTCTTCTCCTATCCTATCCTCTCTATCCTTCCTAAAAATAATGTATCCTTGACATTTGATACCAGTTAGTAGGTCTGATTTGGATAGCCAGGTCTCACTAATGCCTACAATCTGAAGTTGCAACATATTGACTAATATGGTATGAAGATTCAATTATAAACCATGTGACTGATAACAGTGTCACTGCTTTAAGTTTTCCAGTTGTTAAAATTAAAAACTTAATGAATGTAAATGAAAAACAGAAAAGAAAAATTAAAAAAGATGGTAGTCCTCTGATAGGAACATATGATCTAACAGGCAATACGTACAGTATGAGGGAGAACATGAAAATGGATTGCTGGAATAACAAAGAGTGAAGAGCAAGAAAAGTGAAAATCACTAGCATATTACCTAGATATAATTGTATTGAATTAAGAAGAAGGAGAGAAGAAGTAGCAAACGATTCAGTGCATATGCTGTGTAGAAAGAATGGTTGCAAGTTTTTGGATGTGTTGAGAGAGTTAAAAAAAGAAGGGATTGATTATAAGAGGGATAGTCTGCACTTGAATGTGTTTTTGATATCAGGAGTCTGGATATATTTAATGGTATGACCTAATATGGAGAATCAGGGAAACTAGATCATAATGGTAGGAAGGAGAGAGAATATGTGAATAAGAATGAGAAAGTTATACAACCCAAAATAACACAAATGTGCATTATCACGGAGGGTGAGAAAAGGATGACTGTGTGCTCATCTGATTCGGACTTATTAAACTATGAAGCATTAGATATGAAAACAGGAATCTGAAAGTTGTATTACAAGATTACAGAAGAGTATATAAGGAAAGACTGGAGATAACTTTCTGTCTTTACGCAAATGCCAGGAATATCAAAACAAAGGGAAAGATTTTGTTGCCTTGGTGAATGCACTGGGGCTCCAGATTGTAGGCATTAGTGAGACCTGGTTCACCGGAAAATACACAAACCTATATCAAGTGTAAAAGGTAGAGTATTTTTGGAATAGACAAGATAGGAGACGAAGGGATATATATGCTACTAATGATACTGGATGATCAAAGAAAGCTATGATTGTACAGTACACATTTTCCATGTTGCAGTAAAGCAACAGTTTAAAGCTATCTGGTGTGAAGGAGATTCTAACAAGATAATATATGGTTGAGTGTTGTTACAGACTTAGCGGTCTGATTCCTGATGACAACAAAATGCCAAAATCCCAAGTTTTCCAGGACACTTGTGATATCTAATACATTGTCTTTACATCAGTAACTGTCCTGTAAAACATTCTAGATTTTGAAAATAGTCATGATCCTAGTTACATTTTTTCTCATGCAAAAGCAACATGATTCATATGCTTGTCAGTTCACCAGCATGCACTGAAAGCAGTGTTTATGATACAGTATTTTTCATACAAATACAATCCACTTGTGAATTAAGATCATCATCACCTATTGGCAGCAATATTTTTTCAGAAGGTGAACAAGTATTACCGATAGCATTATTTAAAGTGTTTCTTATATTCCTGTTGTTAATAGAACAGTTAATCAACTAAACAATTTGATCTTTTTAACCCTGTGGAGGTCGCAGCTGCTCTGACAGATTGCAAACAAATTGTTTAATATAAATATTCTTACACATATCCAGTGTATAGCTTGGAGGTCATGACTAGCTGCGCATGCATATATTATAAGTGATATTCCACACTGTTTATGCGGTCAGTTTTGGTTTAACACAACACATGTTAAACCAAATGTAAAGGTTTGTGATATTTGATAGTAAATTGTATCTGAGAGATACCGCGAACTCCGATGTCAGTATAGTATTGGTTTAGTTTGGTTTTTTATTATTATTTACTGTTGAAAATAGCTGGAAAAATATATCGATTGGATAATCCATCAGATATTGAAAAGATTCAGCGAATGTTACTCGAGTCTGATGATGAGAATGATAAAGTCGAATGTGAAAGCGATATTTGATGGTAAATTGTATCTGAGGGATACCGCGAACTCCGATGTCAGTATAGTATTGGTTTAGTTGGGTTTTTTTCTTTGTTTCTTTGTTCAATAATTTCTAGATTGTAACTGAAAATAAATAAACCATCATGTATTATATTTGCAGTGTTTTTTTTTTTTTTTTAAGTTTTATGACATTTTAGCACATACTAGTAATGAATGTATCTCTCAGATACATGCGACCTACGCTGCAATTTTTTCGACCGCGACCTCCGCAGGGTTAACATAAAAAAAGAATTTCTAGCAAATTTGTTCCACCAGCCTTAAATTTTTTGCTTAATATAATTGTAAACAACAACAGTATACAAAAGTAATTTTACCAATTCATAATACTACGTGTATATCATATTTGAACTAAGGAGAAAGCACTTAAATGAGCTGAAGCACTCTTCAAATAGGTTGCACTGAAAATGCAGTTAACTGGAAAGATGTAGTGTAGATGTCAATTTTTGTAAGAAAATATTTTAACAAAGAGAGTTGTCAGACTACAGGTTATTCAATCAAATTTCATATTAAATATATATATATAAAAGGAAATTAAATGACTCTATACCGATTTTTAAATGGCTCGATGTGCCAGGGTTGAAATGATACCAAACTTTTGTGGAGGGTAGTGATGGGAAGAAGCATGAAGGTATCTGTCTGTGTGAGTGGGTTTCCTAAAAATGGAGATTTTGATATTTTCAGTGCATCTCGTAAGTTTTAAGTCCAGAAAGGGGAGACAGTCATTCGATTCAAGTTCACGGGTGAAATTGATTTTCTGATGAAATTTGTTGAGGTGGTCTAGAAAAAGGTTGAGGTTGTCGACGCCATGTTCCCAGATGAGGAAAACATCGTTAATGTAACAATACCATATTTTAGGTTTAAGACTCGAGGAATTAATAGCTTTTTCTTCAAACTTCTGAAGAAATATATCAGCAAGAATCGGAGAGAGCAGACTGCCCATAGATAAACCTGAGTTTTGTTTATAAATTTTGCTATCATATATGAAGTATCCTGCGTTCACACAGTGAGAGAGTAAGGAGAAAAATTTTTTGGATAGTTTCATCTGGAGAAGGTTAAGAACCTCTTGAATAGGTACATTCGTAAAGAGGAAAAAAATATCGAAACTTGCCATTAAATCTGATGTGTAGAGTTTGATGTCTTTTATTTTGGAGACAAAATCAGCTGAGTTTTTTATATGAGAAAAGGAAGTACCACAAAGATTTTTTAAAAAGGAAGCGAGGAATTTTGAAAGGTTATAAGTAGGGGAGTTTATGCCTTCAACGATTGGTCGTAGTGGAGAGTTTAATTTATGGATCTTAGGGAGTCCATATAACCTAGGGATTAGAGGATGAATCGACCTAAGGGAAAGACGGATGTTTCTTGGTAACTCTGAGGTGGTTTTCAGTAAATTGTTGGTTCTATTATGTAGTTCTTTTGTAGGATCACTATTTAGTTCAGAGTAAGTGTCAGTGTTAAGTAGTTCCAAAATTTTGTTATGGTAATCCGATCTATTTAAGATGACAGTAGCATTCCCTTTGTCTGCAGGGAGAACAATGATGTCATTATTGTATCTCAAATTTTTGATAGCTGATCTCTCAGAATGAGAAATGTTGCGGTCTTGCATGATTTATGGCGAAAATAGCTTCCATACGAAGAAGGTTTGCCTCGTGGATAGGTAATGAGGATGCTGCGTTTTCTATCTTAGTTAAGAATAGTTCTTTAGGTATTGAAGTAGGAGCGATAACAAAATTGAGACCTTTAGCAAGTACACTTTCAGCATAGAGTCATTTAATTTCCTTTTTTATATACAGTTCTACTGAGTAAATAATGAACATTAATATATATATATATGTGTGTGTGTGTGTGTGTGTGTGTCAGCTAAAAAATGTAGGAACTGAACAAGAACATAATGGAATTGACATGAATGAGTTGAGTTTATTTTTTTATTTAGTTTTTTCATTCAGAATATTTTAATGTCCCAGATTGGCACAAGTAAAAGGTCACCCTACTCATAGGTGACTTTAATTATCCAAAAAACATCGACCAGATAATGGCCAAATCTCATGAGAAGAATGAAATTCAATGAAAATTTATTGAGCTGTTGAGAGACTACTTCCTTAAGCCAGCATGTGACAGAAGAAACTCTATATCAAAGAGTATTAGACCCGATTATGGTGTGAGAAGGATTTTTAGTTAAAGATGTGATTGATCTGCTTGGCACGTGCAACACTGAACTCAATGTTACCTCTTCAATGGATGAAGAAATTCAGCTGTACGAAGAAGAGATGCTAGATCTCTTCCATAAAATGAAGTCAGCAATAGTGAAGATTTCAGGAGTGAAAAGAATGTATGATAATTCCATTGCACAAGAGTGGTGCAAAGACTAATATTGAGTTATCAACCTATCAGTATCTAGAGTGGTGATGAAGATTTTGGAAAAGTTGGTAAGAGCTCATATACAGAAGTGGATTGACAGTGAATCTATATAAGCTCACTTTTATTTATTTATTTGTATGGAGTTTCCTCCTTTTAACTCCCCCATCCCTATTGGGGCAAGTTGAGCCCCCTCATGGGGGGGTTAAGTATTTATGGCTGTAGATCTGTGTGTGTTCAAGGGGCCGGTTTGCCTGCTTGCGGGATGAAAAACCCCAGATAAACTGGGTGGAAAAACCCTGCTGTCCACACCCAAGACCGGCTAACTTGGCTATGGCTGGGGAAGATCCTTAAGTTCTTCACGTCAGCGACGGGAATTGAATCTAGGACACTCCTTTCCCAGGTATATGGTTGCGAAGCGCAAAGCCACTAGGCTAACCGTGCAGACATATAAGCTCACTAAGGATTTACTAAGAAAAGTTCATATCTGAGCAGCTTGCTCATATTTTATAATGTTATGGTTGAAATAGATAATGGGAATGGATAAACTCCATAAATACTTTTGGACTTTACTAAGCATTTTGATAGGATACAGCATGGAACCAAGATATCAGGAAGTGGTGTATGGGTAGGGTGACCAAACATCTCAGTTTGGACAGCTCTGTCCTGGTTTACACCTGTTGTCCCGGTGTCCCATCAGGTTCAGCATCTGGCCCAGATTTTTATTTTATAATGCTAAATTTTTTTTCCTGACCTTTTCCGGTGCAATGTAACTAATACTTTTTTTTAAAGACAGCATGCAGAGTGCTCGCTGATAAAACAAAGCACACTTGGACACAAGTGGCTAGGAACAGCTAAATCCATTAGGTGAGGGAGGTGAGAGAATTATTTAACAATTTATAAAAAAAATTAAAAATCATTAATACCATACTTAAAAAAAATATACAGGGTGTTCGGGATAAATTTGACATATTTATAATTAATTATATTTTTCCGTAAGTTACATGTATTAACACACACTTCTCTTCATTTAAAAGTTTGGACCCTTCTTCATTCATATACAAGATGTCAGAAAGGATGGATAGCTGGAACCCACCTGAATCATGGAATAGAATAACTTGTATCATGATGATTCGTGCCCGCCATCAAAATAAGGATATTACGACTGCTGCCCAATGCTCCCTGAATACAGTAAAAACAATCAGGCATGAACTAGAGACTTGCAATGGTGACTACGAGGATGTAGCAAGAAGAAAGATCCCTAGCAGACGATCTGATTGCGTTCGTACAGCAGAATTCCTCGCAAATCTGCAGGAACAGGTGTTGAAGAACCCTGGCATTGGAATTCGGGCTTTGTTCGTGGAGTTGCTAACTGTAGTCAAGCCCTGGATAACAAGGGTAGCCAATGGTAGGCCGTATGTATGGCAGCAGGATTCGGCCCCTTGCCACACCTCTGGGAAAAGTCAAAAATGGTTGTCTGAAAATTTCTACGACTTCACCAGTCCAAATGTTTGGCCTCCAAACTCCCCAGACCTTAACCCCATGGATTATTTTGTATGGGGCGGAGTTGAAAAAGACACCAATCGCACTTCCAGTAATACAAAAGCCCAGTTAATGGATAAAATTAAAACAGTTTTTGCGGCCCTTCCCAGGGAGACTGTAGCATCAGCTTGTTCGAGGTTCCGAAGCAGAATTGAAGCTGTGATCGATGCTAATGGTGGTTATTTTGAGTAAATCTTGTTGATAGTATTGTAATTAACTCTGCCTGTAATGTTTTTTTGTCAATTCATTAAATTTAATAGATACAAAGAAGATTTTCTTTTTCCTTACGAAACTGTCAAATTTATCCCGAACACCCTGTATATATATTCTTCAGAAAAATACTGGTAATACAATTTTAAAGATAGATGCACCCAATAAACTGATTAGAGCATGTGAATATTTATCAAGAACACTTATGTTATTTTTTAATGTTTAAATCAGGGCTGTCCAAAGCACTGCTTGCAGGTTTGATGCGGTCCACGGTGTGATTTTGTGTGGCATGCCTGTTGGTTTTGATTTTCACGAGTGAAAAAATAAAACAGCAATTTGAATCGAATGCATATTAGATATTTTAATTATATCACTAATTGATAATCTCGATGTTGGTAATTTTATTTGGCGTTTTTACATCACTATATGTCCACAAGGTTAGCCGAGTGGCTATGTGCTTCGCAACCATATGCCTGGGAAAGGAGTGTCCTAGGTTCGATTCCCATCATCAACATGAGGAGCTTAAGGATCTTTCTCAGCCATAGCCAAGGTTAGCCAGTCTTGGGCGTGGACAGCAGGGTTTTTCTCCCCAGTTTATCTGGGGTTTTTCATCCCACAAGCAGGCAAACCGGTCCCCTGAACACACAGGCTACAGTCATAGGACACACCAGGAGGCATTGGGCTAGCCACCTTATCCTCGGGATGGGTACAGTTTAAAAGAGCTAAGGATAGCTCCATAACAGGCCACTATGCCTAGTACATGAAGGGAAGAAGAAGAAGAGCGACATCACTATACACACACGCATTTTTCAAATATTAAATGTGTGAAAGTGTTCTTATACCGTTTTGTTCCAATGCGCATGCTCCGGGCGCTCATGGGGAACGCGAGTGCGCGATTAATGTTGTTCATTTGTTCAGCTGTTGAGGTTGTGTCGCTGCTGCTCACCAAAATACTAAATACACATCGTGATGCAGCCCTTGGATAAATATTTTTCTTTAATGTGGCCCTTGGATTACCTAAGGTTGGACAGTCCTAGTTTAAATAATCAATATAATGAAGTTTTTTTTATTTTGCTTCAATGTGCATAGACATATGCTGTTTTTATTTTCTTTAGAAAATAATTTTATTTTTGAAAATAGGTTTTAATAGAACTATTTTATAGGTCCACAATACAATAAAATCGATGTGTAGGTCAATAAATTAACATTTCAAAATTGTCATTGTCATTTTTACAACAGCGAGAGAGAAAGAATCTGTCTGTCTCACTCTCTATCTCAGTTCATATTTACAAGTTAGGCTCCATGGCCTACCAGAGCAGTAAAGTGCCTTCATATATAACCTAATTTCTGTTATAATAGGATAGTGAATCTTATCTGCATTGCAATGCATGTGTAAGTATGTATTTTCTGGCTAGTTTCTTTGTTTTGCAGGTTGAAAAAAAAATCAGTGCAAGTAAAATCTCTGTAATCTCCACAACAGACAGAGTAATTCATCTAAAACTGGAAAGTCTTTTCATAAAAATGATATATTTTCCATATACAACTTAAGACTGAAATTCTAAGCAGTTTGATAGAGCAAACTTGGTTGATCTAACTGGTCTAGACAATAACAGATATGTTATTCATTTTGTTGAAGCTTTTGTATGGTACTTTATTTAATTTTTATTTTTATTTTTTTTCTTGTATCGATAATATGGTTATATCAATGTGATTGTGTCACTCCAGTATAGTTTAATTAAACAACGTGATATTACAAACCAGAAAATGAAGTGCACTTCATAGAAATATGAAATAATATTAGTAGTTTTGAATTTGATGCACTCACCTCCACACATTTTCTTAGACCTGTAGCTGATGCATAATGTAAAGCTGTATTTCCTTCCTATCAAAATGAATTTCAAAATTAGTATAAAATTTTATGCATGAACCAAGATTATATGTGAAATGATTTATAAAAGTAATATCTAAATATATTAAAACTACTATTTGAATTTTCATTTAATTAACTGTAGTCTAGATTTAAGTTCAATTTTTATCACTAAAAATGAACAGACATAAGAAACATTTAAAAAAAGATTTTAACTTGGGTTTGTTTAACTAGAACCTGTTTAGATGCTGGCATTTCTGCATAAGAGATGTAAAATCAATGACACTTCTTTTTCACCCACAGTCTATGTAGGTGAAAAAGAAGAATTGTTGGGTGGAGACTGTCACTATAAAGGTGACAGTTCTGACATAGTCTCTCCAGAAGTTTCTGTCTAGGGATCTATTTAACAAGGTGGAAAATGAAAAATTAGTCAAATTTTCTAATATTATATATGTAGGTGATTCTAGGTTGCCCCAGTGTTTTTATACCAGAAGTCAAGCCCTTTAATGCTTTTTTAAGTAAACTATCAGATCTAGCTATGTGACCTAGCTACCACAGCTGTTTGATGTATTCTACTGATGATATTTTCTTGTGGTCTGGCAATGGAGCAGATTTTCCTTTTAATATTCCCTCATTGCTAGCCACCTGGGATGGCTAGCAACATGAGGACTTCTGGAGGAAAGGATATATGTGGAATCACAAGGATGGTGATTATGAAAAGTACTGAACCTTGAAGGCCAACAGCTTTTTCTCATCCTCTTTTGCCAAAGTCCAGCTCACACATCTGTATAGTAAGACACCATTAACAAGGGTGTTGATGAAGTAGAGACGTGTAGTTGGTTACAGCCACTTTGGAAGGACAAAGTGGCTGTAATAAAACCTCTGAAGGGCAACACTTGTTTAGCAATGAGTGCTTTAACCACCCAACTGGCCATGATGTGTATATACGTCCAGGTTACTATGGATGCAAAGTGCATATTAAAATTGTAATACCATTGATATTACGTTGAAATATATGATGAATACCTTCTGTAGAGGACTGATGTATTTTATCCATATTGATGGTGACGTGGTTAATATCATGTTTAGATCTTACTTGGGAAGTGTATATATCTATTGCACACAAATTACTATAGATTTATGTTGAAATGTGTGTTGCTATACTCTGCAGTGAAAAGAGATGAAAAATGTATTAATATGAATGGACGATACTTTCAACAATTTTTCTAACTAGCCTCTATTTTGCTGTATGTCTAAATATTATGTTCTGCACATACAATACATTGCATATCCATTTCATTCTACTAATATTTTTTCCTCCTGCTTAAATATCGATTCTCTGATTGTTCTGTTACTTTTGGGGCCATTCCATACAACTTAAACCAGCCTACATCTTAGAGTTCTATACATCTGATGCTCCAGACAACGGAAGGTGGATCCAGTGGTGGCTTCTGGCATTTGTAGCAAAGAAGACTATAGTTATGATCACTATATAGAAATATAAAATTGCATTGCAATATAAAACAGGAAATTATTATATCAAAAAGACAACTTGGCATCTTAATAATAAGATCATCATTATCAATCTTCCACTAGGAAACTTAAGTGATATGAGAGCAGGAATCATGAATAGTATGTTGGCAGAACTGTGTAAGGAGAAGGAAGTAGAGATTGTAAATGTGTGAAATGCATTTGAGGGAAAGATTGTACAAAAGTGATGGGTTGCACATTTAAATGGATTTGGTGTGAGTCAGCTGGAGAGGCAATTGCAAGAAGGAAGTGCAATAAGTGATGTAAGCAAGAGATCAGAGCCAGTAAGAGGTGAATGAAAGATCAGGAGAGAGAGGAACTGGTAAGACTGAAGCTGAAGTGGTTGTAAATGAGAATAGTAGTGAGAGATAATGATGAGAGAACAAGAATGCAAGATGGACAGTAAGACAATGTATAAGGAGAGTGGATGCCAGAAGTGGTAATAAATGTGTATGAGGATGGTAGACATAGGAATGGGATGGTAGACATAGGAATGGGATGGTACAGTATGTAAGGGGGGGGTAGTTGAGCCTGAGGAGATATATAGGGTTAAGTGATGATAAAAGTGACTGGGCATAAAAAGGTGTGGGGAAATCACAACCAACAAGTGGAATAGGTACTCGTAAGACTGGCTATACACCTAAACATTAATTGTCGTGTTTATTTACAAATGGCAGGAGCATCAGAAATAAGGGAGATGAAATAGTTTTACTGATTGAGTTTATTCATCAAAATTAATTGAAATAAGTAAAACATGATTGGATAAGGATGTTTTCCTGGAGGGAACAGTAATGGAGGGGTACAATGATTTTTGTAAGGACAAAAAGGACAAGAAGGGAGGCAGAGTGCTGCTGATGATAGCATTCGAATTATGTTTGCACAAAGTGGAGATGCAAGAGGGAAACAGTGGCAATGGTTTTGAGTCTGTATGGTGTGAGTTGGAGACTGACAGGAAGATACATTTAGTCATATGTTACTATAAGGCCAGGGAATGTGAAAGATGGTGATGAAGAAATGTATAAGTAACTCAAGTTAGTGAACAAGGGAAAGGAAATCGTTATATCTGATTTTAATTATGGTAAATACAGATTGCAATGAAGGGATAGCATTTGAAAATAAGGAAAATGAAATTCTTAAGTTCTTGAGAAACAACTATCGTAAGCAGTATCTAAAGGAGGGAATGCGAGGATCAAGAGTATTAGATCTGATCATTTCATCAGAGGATGTCATTTTGAGTGAGGGTGTCACACTTCCCTCCAGCTAGTGAAAGTGATTATGAAGCGATCACTTAGGATGTGGCTAGCGATATGAAGACTTCTGGAGGAAAGGATATATGTGGAATTACAAGGATGGTAATTATGAAAAGCTCAGCATGGAATGAGGAGTTAAGTGAGAAGGAAATACTGTATATGACGCTTGGAGATTGACAAAAGAGATGCTTAACAGCATCAATGTGTAAATGTATTCCAAAAAGATCAAAAGACTGAATAAGGTTGTGTGAAATGGATGAAAGAAGGGATTAAGCATATAATAAATACAGAAGAAGGCACTGTGGAGGCAGCACAAGAATAATGATAATAATCAGTTTCAAAAAGAACAGTTACGAAGGTAACTCAATTCGTAAGGTAAGCAAAAGTGTAACATGTGTAGAAATTAGCATATCGGGCCAAGACAAATCCTAGAGAATTTTTCTGATATGTGGAAAATAGAAAGAAAAACAATTATAGTAAGATGATGTTAATGGATGAAGATAATATATTGGTAACTGCTACAGAGGTCTTCTGAATTCAGAATGGTGTTTCATCCTAATCAGTGTGAAATCATGAGAAGCTTAAGTGTAGAAAAAATGGGAGAGAATGGCTTAATTGTGAGTGAGCAAGAGATATAGAAGGAATTAAATAAGCTTGATGTCAATAAGGTAATAGGAATTAATGACATATCACAGTGTTTTAAGGGAATGTTTCAGGGTCTTGGAGGTAGCCTTGACATATCTGTTTAATAAAAGTCTTCCAACAGCATAGGTGCCAAGGGAGTGTAACTTTTTTCATGTTGTACCATCATAATATCTTGTCTACCCTCCCCCCAAGGGGTATATATATCAGGAATTTGATGATGATCATGGGATAGTATAATAGACTAGTGAGTTGGATATATGACACTGTCAGATAGGTGTCAGCAAGATGAACATGGAGATGCAGTATTGTGAAAGAGGAAAGTCAGAAGTTGAATAATAATGGCTCCAAAAAACAGCCCCCTATGCAGCAAAGGTCTTTTTTTGAAGTCTGTTTTGATGATATTGTTTAACTGGATATGGGTTTAACTGGAGATATGCAACTGTTCGTAAATGATGCAAAACTGAAAAGAACAAGGAGGAGTCATTGTTATGACTCCTACTGAAATTTGGTAAGCAATGATGGAATGCAAAGTATTATGCTTGATTGGATACTTTAACACTCTGAGTCCTATCGAGGTAAATATACATACATCGATCGCACATGAACCAAGAATCCCATCGATGTATATTTATATCGCTAAATTAAAAATACTGAAAATAATAATATACGCTTGAAATTCATTATCAGACTGTACTGTAGTTAAATTTGAACCTTCAGCTTCATTATCCATGAGGATGGTTGACTTTTATCAATAAAAAAGGAATTTATATTAGTATATCATAACGCCTGCCCATCGGCTGTGTCGTAAACGTGAACACGTACGATCGTATGTGTTCATGTTTATATTATATCACACTGTCATAACTCTGGCTGCTCCAATCTAAACAATATAAGGGATTCACGACTCTCTTCTTGTGACTTGAGAGATCAGTTTGAATTCTCTGTCACCGTGAACAGACCAGAACCTAGTGGTGCCCAATGCAGGGGTGTGAAACAGTTCTTGAGTGAAAATGAATTAGAACAAATATTGAGGAAATACTCGATAAAGAAGGATCTAAATTAGATGATTGGGCAGACAGTGATCCAGAACAAGAGGAAGCAGATCTCCCCACAAATGTGAGCCCTGAGTCAAGTGACAGTGACGCAGAACTTCAAACAAGGGGTGACCAAATTCGAGGCCATCCAGCGAGTCGTGTTTGCGATCGCACGCGAGGTCATGGCATTTCAAAAACCGAATGGCCTAATTCAATAATTTACCACTCGACTTTTGTGGCCAATAGTGGATAATTATGGTGATGTATACCCTATGTAAAATGATATTTTGATCATAATAATAACACACATAAATTTTATTTATAATTTATATTTACACTTAAGAAGTATATATAAGTAGAAACTAATAAAAAATTAACTTTTTTTTTTTTTCAAAAACCTTGATTTCTTGCAACCTATTTCTGGAGCCCATACCACATGTATAGCTAAAATTTTTGTTCCAATTAATTGACAAAGATGCTAACTAAAAGACAAAAAACTAATTATTTGATATTCCATAGAAATACTGCACAACAATTTTTTAAATAGAAGTAAAAAGGGTCAGGCCACAGGGTTTTCTAAGTCCCAGCAGGTCTAAGACTCAAAGTGTTAAAGAAGGTAGCGGAGATGCCAAATCTGTGAGTGGTGGCGGAGGACAAGAACGTGAAGTCAAGGGGTAACTCTGAGAAAGTTGTGAAGTCATCTCATCAGATTATGGCAATCATGTGGAGGACCTTGACATGAAGAGGTTATGATTCCATTGTATAATGGCCTCATATGGATTATTGTGCACAGGTTTGGTCAGTGTTCCTGGTAATGATGTTATGTTAGAAAGGATCCAGAGAAGATTCATGATGGTGGTAACTGGTCTTTGAAATATGGGGTATGTAAACAAACTGAGGAAATGCAATTTGCAAAGCCTCATGAACAGGAGGAGTGAAGGGATGTGAGTGAGACATAAGTTGGTCAACAGTTGTTACCAAGTTAATGTGGAAAAAATTTTTCATAGAATGGGAGAGGCAGATAGAAGAAGAGGCCATCCCTGAAAACTGTATAAAAAGGTGTGAGCAAAGAAGTGAGAAGGTTCTTTGCATGGAGAGTGGGTGATGAATGGGATGCAATTTCTGAATGTGTGTGAATGCAGATACACTGTATAACTTCGAGGCACAGTTTGAGAGTTTTGTGTATGATAGCATGTACTTTCCACAATGAATCTGGCTCCACGGGGGATATGGTGTTAATAATAATAATCTATGATAGCAACAGTATAAGCTGCATGAATTACCCAAATGTTATTCAAATACTTTGGGAATTTTGGTAGTTGTTCAAAATCAGCTTTATGTTTGTGAAGGACAACTGGAACTCCAGTTTGGGATATGGGATGGTTTCCAATCCCACAACTGACACTAAGTCAGTGAAAAAAAAAAAAAAAAAGACATTGGCTTTTACGCATGGGGTAGGTTTCCTACCCCCATGCGTAAAAGCCAATGTCTGTGCACATTCACACACAATTCGACTTCTCTCTCTCTCCTTCATTCTGATATCTTTATATTTAAAATATATCTGAATTATACATAATAATTTGGCAGACTGCTTAAATAAGTGAATAATTCCTTTGCTCTATATCAGAACAAACTGTAAATTCAAATCCCATGGCAAGAATATCTGTAGAAGTCTTTAGCAGGCAAATGACTTGTCATCTACTGTGAAATTACTACCTGGCTTACAGGGATATGAAGTGGCTTGAAAAAGCACCATGTTTGGTCTCTAGTGAATGGTTCCTGGATTTAAATACTCAGCCTGTCCACAGTACTAAACAACTATAGGTTGCCAACCTTTTGTTGTTGGAATTACATAAAAAGAGTCATCTCATATTCGAGTATCATTTATTATTATTATAAATTTTAATAGCATATATTAATGTCATCTTTCCCTTAATGAGTTACAGAATGGCCTGTCACACAAAGTAACCTGGCTTTGTATAATCTAATAGGATAATTAACCCTGACAGCTCTTCATATGCTAATTGGGATTCAAACTCAGGATCTTTCCAACCAAAGTGGAAATGTTGCTATCGACTGAGTTATGACTCTCTATACTAATATATTAGCAATGTATAAGAATTATTTGTGTGTTTTTAGAGACCAATCTGATTCCCCCCCCCCTCTCTCTCTCTCTCTCTCTCTCTACAGAATATGAATAGCTCTTCAATGAATGCAATATACTGGAAGGATAGCATCGTGGTTAGTGTATGCACTCTCCAGCCAAAAGGCTGTGGATTCGAATCCCGTCATTGGCATGGATGCTTGTGATTGTCTGTGAAAATACTAGTGGTGGTGGGTGGTAGATAGCGTTGGTGTAGATGGCATCCAGTGGCATCGCGTGCCCATTTCAGCGGTTGGGTATGCTGTCATGTGGGTTATACAACACGAGCTACAAATTTCACGTCAATTTGACTATATGCATGGGCGTGCATCCGCAGAAAATTTTCCGGGGGTGGGGGGAGCTTGGAGACAAATAATTACATCAATAAACATCTTTTATCGATGTAAACTATAAACAGTACATTATTTTTAATGATCTTTAATTCTTGGGGAAAAAAAAATATTCAGAATTAATACAGTTTTAGCACAATTTCATATATAAAAAAATTGACTGGCATATTTTATTAAAAATCAACTAATTAATTAATCCCAAAATCCAAAATTAAATTATTTCACTATATACTTAGCTTTTAATTTGTATTTTTCTGTTTAAATTTGTTTCATTATAAATTTACACTTCACTCAGTGACTCACTAGACACAAAGGGCAAACGAACTTGTCTCGCTGTTCACAAATCAGAAAAACATGAACCAAAACAGGAACACGTGTTTTATTGCTGCAATAAAACACGTATTCTATTTGCTACAAAGCCATGAGCTGAAACAGGCCAACTCATAATAAAATTTTAAGACAGACAAAGCTTACATATAAAGTTATAAGACACAAGGTTACATATCTCGATCACTTTTACGATTATAATTTGTAGAATTTTTTTCGAGCCCAGGGAGGGGGTCCCCGTTTGCCCACCTCCTTCTGTAGACGCCCATGACCATATGATTGCATTTTTATCGATGCATGAAAGTTTTGAGCTCATCAGTGCTCATCTTAATTGGTCCAATGCAATTAATTGCAGGATAACTTTGAATACTTCTGCGTAGAGTGTGGGAACAATCTGTTGGTTTTAAGATTTATTAGAATACAACAATGAAGGAGAATGCTATAGTTGTGGGTATTTTTTAAATACTCAAAGTTGAAAATATGTGAACCATCATTTATAAGACATGTTAGAATAGGAAATGAAAAGAAAGAATAAGTGTGAGTAGAAATACTTTCATTAATGGTAAACGAATTATTAATAATTAACATTTGTGATATGTGTCCTATAAGTTGCTGGGTAGAGCAAATAGCACAATCCTCCTATAAAGTCTAGACATGAATAAGTGAATTTATGATGGCATAATTAATAAAAAAAACTTACGAGGAGACAGAGAAGGGAAGGAATAAATATCGTTTGATGGAGCAGCAAATCATCTCGTAAAATTTGTTGCCCATGTTATGAGTATCTCACTCGTTTGTGTATATTTCGCTCCATTTTTCCAGAAATTTCTTTTGTTTACTGACTCATTATACATAACATCCGATCATTATTGGAATTATCCACACTTTCGAGAATCCTACATTCATCGTTTTTTTTTTTTTTTTAGTATCAGCGGTTCTTGTCTTATCAATCTCACATATGCTGGTATTTTGTTGTAGATCAATGTCATATAATACACAGAATATTCATTTTTATTCAGGAATAGATTTTTTTTTTACTGTCTGTTGTTTCCGAAGACTAGAATAAAAATGTCTCTATACTGTTAAAAAAACTTTGCAACCTCAACAGATGCTACACTGCATAGCAAGAGAAACATTTATTTTTTTTCTCCTAACATCCACTTTCAAATTTTCAGTTCCAGAAAACATGTGTAACAGCTGTTTGTAATAAAGCCATCGGATATAATAATCGCTCAACTCATGACAAGTGACAACATTCAATTGGATTGGTTGACACAATAACCAATCACGGCCGTTAGGCTAGGTGCTGGGTGAGCTCAAAATTTTAGCTCACCCAGCCCCACCTTCTCAACAATTTAAAAATATTAGAAAGCTAAGAATTTGACCAGCTGCACCCTCTTTAAATCTTTTCAAATGGCGCAAAGGTGTATGCATTTTTTTGAAAACAAACCTGGGCTATTAACGTGAATGCGACGCAATGTTTACTTGGCGAAAAGTGCCTTCTTCATGAAGCCCTAATGCTTTATTAGTGCTTCATTGTCCTCATGAAGAGGACAATGAAGCATTAGTACAGTATATTGTGTTCAATGTTAGGAATCACGCAAAGTCTGCAAACAATTGGGGAGTCTTTAATGGGAATAAATGCAAAATATAATGTGTGATACTGATATTTCGTGGACAAGCACCACATACACTGAGACCCATACAGGCAGCTGCATTTCGATGTAGTTGGTGGATTGACTGGTGGAGACAGGGAGTTGTAGAATAGGTGCCCTCCCTTGATAAGTCTTTGGCCTCCCTGGAGGTGTCACGTAATGATAATAATAATAATATAGTTCAGAGTTAATATTGTTTTCTCTCAAACAATAATTACTATTCTGAACCTTTCATAGCTCAGTCAGTCATGCTTATCAAGACCTGGGTGAGAATCTTATCTAGGTTGAAAAGAGTTCAGTTACCCAGTCTTGTATGGTGTAGCAGCAGGGCTGCATTTACCATTAGGCACATGAGGCCAAGTTGGGAGCCTCACTCTCTATGGGGGCCACATTTTAAAACCTTACTCCTCACAAAGAACAACAATAAAAAAAGCATAGTTATAGTTGCAAAATAAAATACTTATTTTTAAATATTAAATTCATAATATAAAAACTAGAGGCCACTGAAAAATTTGTGAGGCCTCCTGCTTCCATTTGAAATACACTGTTCTTTCTTTAGAATATAAAACTAACAGGAACTCCTGTATTCCATAAAATTCATGTATGTAAGCATACCATTTCTTTGCTGGACATATATACATGTCCAGCAAACCTGGATAATATTCTGTCCACCCGTTGAAAGAACATGGATAACAAGTGCAGTTTGTCCGTCACGTCCATTAGAAGGGGCAATAATCCTTCACGTTGAAAAGCACCCTTACCTGGCATACGTAGCAGCTACATTCAGTTGCCTACAGCAAGAAACGCAGTTGCTTGCCATTTGTTTGGTAACCAAATTAAAAAACAAAAGCAATATGAGAATAAAATGTTTTGACCATCTGTAGAAAAGGCAAAAAATATAATAAAATAAATTTCTGTGTGTATTCAGCTATTGTTAGGGACTTTTTAGTGCATCTACTGAAAGTGTGTTCATTTTTCACTTTCTCAATAATTTTCGTTAGCTTACGGACTGTTACTCGAGCAGAAAGGAATAAGTCTATAACCCTCCCCCCCCCAAAAAAAACAAATGATTATGTAATACATATGGGCCTTTTCTTTTAAATAATTCAATTTTTTTTCTCAATATAATTGTATCAAATTATTTATAATTTTTCGATAATAAAAATGAAACTGATCACTATAAATTAAGAAATCATTTTGGTATAACTGTTGTATCAGCCTGTAAAAGATACAGGGTGTTCGGGATAAATTTGACATATTTATAATTAATTATATTTTTCCGTAAGTTACATGTATTAACACACACTTCTCTTCATTTAAAAGTTTGGACCCTTCTTCATTCATATACAAGATGTCAGAAAGGATGGATAGCTGGAACCCACCTGAATCATGGAAGAGAATAACTTGTATCATGATGATTCGTGCCCGCCATCAAAATAAGGATATTACGACTGCTGCCCAATGCTCCCTGAATACAGTAAAAACAATCAGGCATGAACTAGAGACTTGCAATGGTGACTACGAGGATGTAGCAAGAAGAAAGATCCCTAGCAGACGATCTGATTGCGTTCGTACAGCAGAATTCCTCGCAAATCTGCAGGAACAGGTGTTGAAGAACCCTGGCATTGGAATTCGGGCTTTGTTCGTGGAGTTGCTAACTGTAGTCAAGCCCTGGATAACAAGGGTAGCCAATGGTAGGCCGTATGTATGGCAGCAGGATTCGGTCCCTTGCCACACCTCTGGGAAAAGTCAAAAATGGTTGTCTGAAAATTTCTACGACTTCACCAGTCCAAATGTTTGGCCTCCAAACTCCCCAGACCTTAACCCCATGGATTATTTTGTATGGGGCGGAGTTGAAAAAGACACCAATCGCACTTCCAGTAATACAAAAGCCCAGTTAATGGATAAAATTAAAACAGTTTTTGCGGCCCTTCCCAGGGAGACTGTAGCATCAGCTTGTTCGAGGTTCCGAAGCAGAATTGAAGCTGTGATCGATGCTAATGGTGGTTATTTTGAGTAAATCTTGTTGATAGTATTGTAATTAACTCTGCCTGTAATGTTTTTTTGTCAATTCATTAAATTTAATAGATACAAAGAAGATTTTCTTTTTCCTTACGAAACTGTCAAATTTATCCCGAACACCCTGTATGTCAGTATTTCTGTGTTAGGATGTCTGTAATCAACAATGGAATACGAAACATTCTTGATGTATTCTGCACTACAGTGAGGCAATTTAGTGTGATTTCTGGGGAAACTTTCTCTCGTCTTTCTCGATAGCAGTGAGAGTAATGTAAGTTTAGCTTTTCCACCAGCTAAGAGGATTATTATGGAGTATTTCAAAGATGTAGTAATATTTAGAATTAAAAAAAAAAATAAATAAATAAATAACAAAAATAACACTACTGAAATTTCAGCAGACCGCTGAACAACTGATTTCAGGTTGCAAAGAAATAGTACAGAATTAATAGCTTCGACGGCACAACAATATTAATGCTTTATTTTATTTATTTTATTTTTTTGTCAAAACAGTAAACCGAAGTATCAGATTTTGAATACTCTCTGAAAACTTTCAAACCAGTAGAAATTTAAAGTAGCTATGTAACTGAGTTCCAGGAGAGGAGAAGGGAGGTAGATGCAGTAGAAAATCTTCAAAATGACATAAATTTTGAATTATTTCATATAGGATGTCCTTCATGTTATATTTTCAGCATATCTACAGTGGTTACACTGGATATTATAGTAATGCAGATCCTAAAAAAAAATAAAAAATAAAAAATATAAAAAAAATAAAAAAAAAATCTGTTGCAGTTTTAAGCAAAAGACAAAGGCGAAGAGTCTCTGATAAAATACCATTGGATATAAATTTTTGATATTAAAAAGACTCACAATCGGAAACCACAAGTAATGCAGTTTAACATAATTTGTAGTTCACAAAAAAACAAAACAAAAAATCGTTCCTAAATTAAGATGTTATGATCCATATAACAGTATTTTGCAAGGAAAGAAAGCAAAATGTCATATTTATTTCAATACATGTTATTTAAAAAATATAAATATTTGACATAATATTTTAAATGAAATAAACATTTGAAAATTCTCGAAAAAAAATTCTTCTGTATTGTATTGTCAGTAAAGTGAAAGAACATAAAGTTGTCTTGTTCCGTGACACTGATTTGAAGAATAAAAGGCAGCAAATTTACTATTACTAAATAGATTTATTGCAAAGGCTGATCTCTGGGTCATTTCAGGATTGATTATTTTCGCACATGTGAAATTCGTTTTTATTTTTGGGTAAAGACACAATAACTGTGCAGGAAAACAAAACAAAAAAAAATTAAATATCATAGGGCAGTAAAGGAAATTCCAAGTAATACAGTATATGTAAAGTCAAAAGTTGTTCCACCACAGTTAATTAACAGCTCTAAAATCGCCGTTCAGGGATTAACGGCGAAGGGGGTAATTGCATGATAAAAAGTAGAATGCAGATGAAGTTTTGATCCATTAAAATTGAATTGGCAACTATGCCATGGAATCTTGTCTGGAAGCAGTGCAGTATTTTTGTTTTATTCAAAATGTATATAATTACTTTTCATCTTCAACAAGGAGATGGAGTATACTCCTTAAACGTTTAGTGAAAAAAAAAAATTCTTTAACACTTAAAAGATTAAGTGAAACAAGGTGGTCCACAAGAGCTGACGTTGTATTGCTTTGAAACCGTGGATATAAACAAATTAAAGAGGCATTACTTGAAGAAGTATCCATTTCTCCTCATGAAAAACCTATTTCTAAATTAGAGCTCATCACTGGCTGATCATTTTGACAATTCAGAAACAGCAATTTTAACAGTTGTGTGGGACAAAATTTCAACAAATAAATGCTACTAGTAAATTTCTACAAGATCCCGATATGGATTTGTTTTTAGCTAATACTTTGTTAGTCTTTAGTTGATTTTATTTTAGATATAGGAAATAGTTTTTGCTGCTTTAAATGAAGAAGCGAATTTATTAACAGATGAGACAAAATTTAAAGATGAGAAGGAAAGAATGAAAAAACAAAAAAAAAAATGTCTCACGAAATTTCACTATCTAACGATGAGATTACTCATATATTACATGGCAAAGAAAATTTTTGTTAATACTTTTAATGTCTTTGCGATAACCTAATTTTGGAAATTAATGAAAGAGTAAAAAGCTATTTAGACAGATATGTTTGTCATTTTTTTTGAAGGAAGATATAGCTCAAGACAAGTACAAGACTAGTATTAACAAAATTTTATATCTTATGGGGCTGATATTAATTCAGAAAAATTTATTGGTGAAGTTAAGCAATTTTTAATAAAGTTAAAGGAAGAAAATTTTTCAATTAAAATATGTACAAATTTATAAACAATGCGTTAAGGCAGTGTTTCTCAATGTTTTCTGGATCATGCCCCACCTCAACGTCTCAAAGAGTTTTATGCCACCCCCCAGCAAAATAGTCAGCTAAGTTCTGAAAAAGTATAATATAAATATGTACATGTACATTTTCAAATTGCCCATGTTGAGAAACACTGGATTAAGGTCTACTTTTCTGAATGTAGAAACAATTCTGAAAATATTTTTGAGGATGCCTATTTCAAATGCAAGTGCTGAATGCTCATTTTCAGTGTTGAAAACGAATAAAAAATTTAAGCAGCTTGTATCAAAGCAAAACAAGTGACCAGTCGTTATTATGCATTGAATCAGATGTAACAGACTCGATTAATTATGATATCATTTTAGATATATTTGTTGAAACCGAAGCCGGAAAAAAAAAAAAAACTTTTAGCTATTATTTTTTTCTTTTTTAATTTAAATTTCAACTGATTTATATATATATATATATATATATATATATATATATATATATATATTTTTTTTTTTTTTTTTTTAATGTATACCAATGTTGTGTTATTTTTAGTTTTTTAAAATGAGTTATTATGGAAATGTTGACTTTTATTTTCAATAAACTAAAAAAAAAAAAAAAAGCGTATGAATTTGATTAACTGAAATAGGCTTGTTATTTTGGGGCCTCATTATGATGTTGTGCCTAGGGCCTCAAAAAGTATAAATGTGGCCCTGTGTAGCAGGGCTTTTCCTATGATAAACCTAGAGTTTTCATCCTGCTAGATGGACAAACCAGCCAAAGAATAAATACAATTTACAGACAAAATCCTTTTCAACTGACAGAAATTATACTGGTTTAATAAGATGCTACACCTGTCTCTATAGGTCTCAGTAATATCATCATGTAATGCTGATATGATGCCATTATAAAAAGAAAGATATAATGTTTAAAGAAAAGAACAGCAGTTTATCAGCTTGGTTGGCTGTGTGATTAATATACTCACTCTCCAGTCCAACAGGTTGCATGTTCAAATCCTGCCACAGATATGGATGTTTGCAACTGTCTTTACATGGAAGATGTATTTCATAACCCAATATGAAATGACTAAACTAGTTTCTTGAAAAACTTATATGTTTTATCTCCAGAGCAGTGTTTCTGGCTCACCCTTAGTGAGGTCTAAAACATTATTGTTCCATTCATGTACTGCAATAAAACTACAAGCATCTCCCTCTTCCTCTAGGACAGTGGTTCCAAACCTCTTTCCACTTGCGTACCCCCTTTTAAACCCATTTCTATAAATTGTACCCCTTGTTTTCAATATAGCGGTGATTCAAACTTAACATTTATTGTTCCATAACTAATGTTTTGCATTTTGTTTACTTTACATGTTTTTCGTGTACCCCTGAATGGCCCAGCACATACCCTAGGGGTATACGTGTGCCACCTATTTGGAACCGATGCTCTAGGAGCATATAAATGTAATTTATGGATATACCCTTTTTTTTAACAAATAATCTATCATGTACTAAGCAGAATATAATGTCGAAAAAAGAGAAGTATAATTACAAAAAAATAAAAGAAAGCACATTTATTCATATTTTAAAACTGATTTACAGAGGGCAAGAGATATGCAAAATTATAAAGGCTGAAATGCATCATTTTATAACTGGCTAATATCACCTAAATTCAGAGGACCACTGTCTTTCCATCTTGTGATGATATTAATATTTCATGTAAATTAAAATACTGATAGCTTGACCAATTTTGGTATTTTTACCATACTCAAATTTAAATACAGATGCTTGGAAGCTAAGGCCATATAGCCTACAAGTAACCCGTATCGTATTCTATAATTATTCTGAAAGTTGAAAACTTTCAGAATAGCCAAATATGCATATCAGTCATTCATGAAATGGTATGGGCATAAACGAGGGGGGAAAAAAATTTAATTTTCTGTTGTTTTTTAGATATCAGCTGTTTTTTTATGTTGTATTAATATTAATTAACATGAATATTAATTCAAAGTTTATTTTTCACTTGGTTAGACTATAATAAATTTAGTTTAATCCTTTATCCAAGTGCGAGCAAACAAAGTTTGTGCCTGAAAATATCTTCGGGACTGGGGTAAGGTAGTACGACACCGGGCAACTGTACCAAAGGGGGGGGGGGGGGGGGGAGATCAAGCTAAGTGTGAGCAAACTTCATTTGCTCACACTTGGATAAAGGATTAAACTAAATTTATTATAATGAATATTAATTGTTAATAACTTCATATTAATAACGTTATTAATATTAATTAATATTAATAAATTAATTAATATGAATTCATAATAAATTAATATTAATTATATTAATATAATATATTAATGGCCTGGTTGGTAGAATGGTTAGCATATCCACTCTCCAGCCAAAAGGCTGTGGGTTCGAATCCTGCCGTGGGCATGGATGTTTATGATTGTCTGTGAAAATACTAGTGGTGGTGGTGGTTGGCAGTAGATGGCATTGGTGTACTTGTAGTTTGTGAATCGAGTGGTGGAGACAGAGTTGTAGAGCAGGTGCCTTCCCTCGATAAGTCTTTGGACTCCATGGAGGGGTCATGTAATAATAATATGTTTTAATGAAATTTACAGTCAACTCTCACTATAAAATGCCTAGGGACTACAGGAATGGATTATTATAGTGGATAGTTTGCTATAATGAATTCCATTTAGCATAGTATTTGCCTATGGGACATTGGTCAGGACTTATCAGTAGTTTGCTGCAGTGAGCAGGTTTGTTATGATGGTGTTTATTATAATGAAAGTTAATATACTAACATTACTATAATAAGACAAAATATATAACAGAAAAATAGACTAAGTATTTAATGGAAAAATTCAAATTGCAACAGAATAAAAGACAAATCTGAAAACAAACCCCAAGTCAACATCACCAGAGTTAAAGATCGGTACTATCAACGTAAGAAGCCTGAATGGCAAAGAAATGGAGCTAGCTGAGGAACTAGATAAGTACCAGATCGACATAATCGGGGTGACTGTAACAAAAAAGACCAAAACTGGCGAGATCTTTCTGAGCAATAAATACAAAATATTATATTCAGGCAATGACAATCAAGGAAAAGAAGGAGTAGCCATAGTATTCAACAGAAAATACGAGGCTAATCTTCTTGAATGGCAGTCAGTCTCAAGTAGAGTAATGTGGGCAAATATGATAATGGGGAAATGGACAATGAGACTTATTTGTGCCTATGGTCCCACAGAAGGTTCTACTAAGGTAGAAGTGGAGGAATTTTTTGAGGCTTTAGAAAAAACCACTTACACAATGAAAAATGAAAAGCTGGTGCTTGTTGGGGATCTAAATAATTGAGTAGGAAATGATTGTGAGACATACAAAAATATTTTGGAAAAATTTGGAGAAAAGAGCAAAGCTAATAATCATGGCAAATATCTGTTGGATTTCTGCTCAGGACATGGGCTGGTTATTACTAACACCATGTTCCAACATAAAAATGTGCACAAATTCACATGGAGAGAAGAGGCTAGGAATAAGAAAAGTCTCATTGACTATGTTATTGTTGATAGTGATGTTTTCTCCCTGGTGCAGGACACCAGAGTGCACAGAGGATTTGAAATTGGAAGTGATCACTATCTAGTTTTGAGCAAGATAAAATTGAATTTCATATTAAAAAGAATAACATGTAAGAAAGTTTTAAAGCGAATAAAAGTTGAGCAGCTCTCAGATGTGAACTGTAGACTAAAATACACAAAGATTATTGATGAAAAAATGAAAACCTTGGAGATTCAGTGGCAAACTGAAGAAAACATTGATTGATTCTGCCAGAGAGGCATGTGGTGAGGTTGTCTGTAAGGATAAAAAAATTAGAACTCCCTGGTGGACACAGGAAGTTAAAGAGGCAGTGAAGGAAAAGATGAAAGCATATCAAAAGTTCCTGTCAAATAAGTCAGCTTGTGCTCTTAGAGAATATAGAGACAAATGCAAGAATGCTAAACACTGTGTAAAACTAGCTAAACAAAAGTCATGGGAGGACTTTGGCAAGAATATAGAAAATAAATATCAAGAAGGTGGCAAAATATTCTGGAGGTTGTTGAAGAAGCTTAGGAATGGAGGAAAGTGTGCTGTAAAAGGAGTTAGAGATGATAAAGGTGACATGAAAATAGGAGAAAAAGATATCCTTGAAGTATGGAGTAATTACTTTGAGAAACTGCTAAATGAAACAAGCAGTGATGACAGCACAGTGGTAAAAAACACTGACCAGGCATGCAGTCAGGAATACATATCCATACTTGAAGTAGAAAAAGCCATCAAAGGCTTGAAATGTGGAAAGGCAGCAGGAGTAGATGATATTTGACCAGAAATGCTGAAGTATGGTGGTGTGAGAGTCTTACAGTGGCTGCACTGCATAGTTCAGAAAGCCTCGACAGAGGGACGAATTCCGGTTAAGATAGGAGTAGAGCTCTCATAGTACCCATATATAAAAAGGGAAATAAAACTGAATGTGAGAATTACAGAGGTATTTCCCTACTGAGTGTTCCTGGCAAAATCTATGCAAGTATACTTGAGAAACGGATGAGAAGAATTGTGGAAGAAAAGCTTGGTGAAGAACAAGCTGGATTCAGGCCAAATAGAGGCTGTCAGGATCAGATCTTCACTTTACGACAAATAGTCGAGAAAGCATGGGAATATAACAAAGATCTGTATTTAGGTTTCGTCGATCTGGAAAAGGCATATGACAAGGTGCCAAGAGAGAAGCTATTCAATACGCTGCAGTTATATGGTGTCGATGGGGCATTATATCAAGCAATACTTAGTCTTTATTTGAGTTGTAAGTCAGCAGTTAGAACTGAAGGAAGTTCAGGAAGATGGTTTAATGTTAAATCTGGTGTGAGACAAGGATGTACATTATCCCCTCTGTTATTCATTATCTATATGGATCACATTATGAAGGAAAGTGGTATTAAACATGATATCAAAATTGGAGATGCTGAAAGTTTATTTTTCATTGGTTAGAGTATAATAAAATTAGTTTAATCCTTTATCCAAGTGTGAGCAAACAAAGTTTGTGCCTGAAAGTATCTTCAGGACTGGGGTAAGGTGGTACAACACCAGGGAAACTCGTTGCAAATGTGGAGCAAGCTACCAACACTCCTATCTCAGTATCTCCTATAATGCAAAACACATCTCCTTGCTGTTATGTCTGATGTTATGCATTAAGGGAAGGGCCACTACCCAGACTAGTTTCGACCTTTATTATACTGTAACCAAGTGAAAAATAAACTTTCAACATCTTTCTCTAAATCCAGAGTAATTTATTAAAAAGGGTGGCACACCGTTTGCAACTCCTATAGGTAGAGATGACCGCCTAATGCTTCTGCCTGGTATCTCCACTTGGGCCTGGCTACCACTGAAGAGACCTCAATAAAGGTCGAAACTAGTCTGGGTGTTGTACCACCTTGCCCCAGTCCTGAAGATACTTTCAGGCGCAAACTTTGTTTGCTCACACTTGGATAAAGGATTAAACTAATTTTATTATACAAAATTGGAGATGCTAATGTCAGCTCTTTGCTTTATGCAGATGATGTTATACTTCTAAATAAATCTGCTACAAGTCTGCAAGATTCTCTGACTAAATTGAATAGCTGTTGTAATAAATATGGTATGAAGGTCAGCAATAAAAAGACAAAGACAATGAAAATAGGCAGAATCATTGAAAATGTCAACACAGTTGACATTTTCAATGATTGTGAATGGAGAACGTGAATGGAGAACCTGTGGAACAAGTAAAACATTTCAGCTATTTAGGCACGATTTTTACTGAAGATGGTAAATTAAATATAGAAATAGACAACAAAATCAGCAAATCTGGTATGGTGGGAAGTCAATTGAATAAATTCATATGGAATAAGAGAGAAATTAGTCGGAACACTAAATTAGCTATATACAAGACAGTGTTCAAACTAGTTTTAACTTATGGATCTGAGAGCTGGGTCAGAAGTAAAACACTTGATCAAAGACTAGAGACCACAGATATGAGAGTCCTGAGAAAGATTATAGGCATAAACAGGTGGCATCAATGGCAATATCATATTAAAAACGAGGATATTAGGAAAGAACTTGACATTGTCAGCATCCAGGAATGCGTTAGCAGAGCTAATCCCAGGTGGTATGGTCACTTAAACAGAATGGGCCAGGAAAGATTAGCAAAACGAGTGCTCTCTGCCGTGTTGGCAGGAAAACGACCCAGAGGAAGACCAAGATGTCGGTGGATTGATACGGTCCAAAGTGCCTTAGATGATAGAAATATAAGATCTGATAATGTTGGAGTCTTGACAAGTAACAGACTGATTTGGAGGAAAATTGTAGATAGGAAATTAATAATGATGTAAATTTTTCATGGGGTACATAGCAGGAATTTGATGATGATGATAAAAGACAACTCAAGTTCATTTGATTTGAAGATATACTTCACCTTTTGGCATAACCTGGATTTCACAAAGTGCCATGTGCATAAATGAGCCCACTTTTGATAACTGGGAGAAATGTTATCATGATTTGAAGAACATAAATATACAGTAATCTACTGTTTATTTGACCTTCAAAAGAACGACCCTTCAATTAACCAACCACCACAAGTCAACTGACTTCTTGAAGAGCACCATGTCATTTTACCTCAATGATCCAACCTTTCAATTATCAGAACTCGCTGTTCTGCTAATCAATGGGTTGGATAAACAGTAATTACTGTATATGCTACAATCATTATGAACATATCAGGAGCAGCAGACCATACTTAGGACACTCCTTCACATAAGATTGGATGGTAGAAAACACCAACCCTAAACTTAAGTCATTATTATTACAAATCTGAAAAGGAAATTGTTGGAATTAAGAGAGTGCCTCTTTGCCAAAACTTCAGAAATCTGAATTTTCTGGCAAAGAAGAACTCCTTAATTTCAAAAAGCCTAACTTCATTATTAGACTTTTATTTTAAACACATCAAAAACTTTGGGAGATTGTAATTTTAAATTGTTTAACCCAACAGCCTAGTTTCCTCTATTCCTCAAAGGATGCCTGAAACCTTAAGTTGTTTATTCTATTACTATTCGGCTTATTTGCACTATAACTTGGCCTATTGTAATTTTAAACCTAGCTTCCTCACAGGTTGCTTACTGAAACTTAATCCTTGTTTATTCCATTACAATCTGGCTTTTTTTCCCCCACTATATACTTAGTTGTAATGCCTACATATTTCAGACAAGGGTTTTATATAGAATCATGAAATGGTTAGCTTAAATCCAATGAAATATCATTTGAGCTGATATTTAGTTTATTTTGTCCTATAGCAATGTTAGTAAATACAGTAGGCCCATCTAACTAATTGGGGGAAGGGGAGTCTGCTACTGCTGAAAGTCAATTAAATCAAATATATTTTAAAAATATATATTAATAATGCTTACAATGTACAGGATGTATTAAAATGTTATTATAATGTACAAGTATGAATAAAATGTTATTATAATGTACAAGTATGAATAAAATGTTATTATAATGTATACTGAGTAATTTAAACACACCACTAAAGCATCTGTTAAATGAATTACTGATAGCTTTTAACCTGTCGTAAAAATAAATTTACGACAGGAACCAAACTTTATTTTAATTAAACACGTCAAAAGCCATACAATGTAACTTATAGAATGTTTCCAGACTTTTATTGATTTATTTTTTTCCTTGAAGCTCACATAAAGTTGTTTTCAATGTGAATATTAGTTGTTTTTTATTCAAATCCATTTTAGAGGGAGAAAATACTTTAAAATTCTTAAACTGCACTGAATAAAAAACATACAAAAAATGTTAAAAAAAATAAAAAAAGATACACATTATTCAATATTAATATTAGCTTAACTGAAAGAATCACAGCAGAATCAGAAATACAACTGTCCTATGGAGGGAGAGGTGTTAATTCTTTGCTGGTAGAGGGTTCTGGTGAAACAGGTCCGATTGATAAAGTAGTCTTGATGAAATCATCAATCTTCAGTTGCCTTACACCTCAGTACTGCTTCCCTATTACTGCAGATTGAAATTCTCTAAAAATGTTCATAATAAGGAAGAACAACAGGGTCTGATGATGATGATTCAATATAATGTATAATGTCATCCATATGTTGTCTTATAACAGACAATTTAGAATGAAGTGCAACCGATTTTTCATCTTTGTCATCATTCTCTTGTTCTCCATGAAGATTTTCTGTAATCTCTACTTCAAAAAAAATTTGACAGCTCAGATCACCATTTTGTGTGATGAAGAAAATGCCACAGCCATCCATCACTCCTCTGAAAATTTGGGCCCATATGCTTAACAAGCCTTTCAGCAGCCCAACACCACTTGAGTGCTGCTGAACAAACCACTTGTACACTGCTTCCGCTAGGTTTTTATCTTCAACCACTTTCATGTTTTCTACTACCAACTGTAGAGGTAGTCTTGGAACAACCATCTACATTGTATTTTAATGCAAACTTCTTAAGGTTTTTTTTTTTTTTTTTAATGTATGAAACTGTTTGTTTTTTTACTCTAAATCTTGCACACATGTGCAAGAGTTTCTCAATCAGTTCTAATTTTTGCAACAATAAAGTTTAGAGCAGAAATTTTTTTGTCTGTTAAATGAAGGGCCTACAGTATTGTCAAAAAAATAACATGCCACAGGAAGACATGGGAAGGGGGGGGGTCAAGCATGGACATATACTAGTATATTTTCACTATTAATTCACATCTCTGTTGTTTACTGTAGTATTTACTGTACTATTTATGTGCTAAAAATTATTTCTGCTTTCAGGACAATGCTTCATTAATACAAATCCAAACCAATAAAGAAGGTGAAGATTTTGTGTGTGAATTTTTTTTTTGTGACTCCCACTCACAAAACCTACAGTATATTAACACCATGGTTGGCTCAAGATTTTTTATATTTTCGTTAATTTTATACAATATTTTGTATTTATTTATTTAATTTTTTACATAATCTGGAAACCCTACTTTAAGGACCAAACACAGAACTGTTTTGAGCCACTTCAAGCCTTCAATAAATGCTACTTGGTCAACCAGGAATTACCATGTTTATGGTAATTCCACCTATAAAAGGTGACCTATGACATACTAATGTCATGGCTGGGCTAAGGGTTAGACTAACAGGAATCCTATTGTACAGATCGAACATTATTTTTATTTTTTGGCTACCTCAGGACTCGAACAGTTGCAGCGTTGTAAAGAGAAAATATTTTCTTCACTTGTTTTTACTCTCTTAAATATGAAAATTTATTTTTAGAAGTAAACTTTTTTGAAGCATGCAAACAAAAGCACCATCACTTCCAACAAACATAATTTTTGTTAAGCTTCTCTCCATCCACTACTGGATACAGCCTATCTCTCAGAAATTTCCAGTTGTCTCTGCCCTTATTTACTGTCTACCATCTTGTGCCAAATCATTATAGATCATCCCTCCATCTTGTTCTCTGGAATCTAAGTTATTGCCATTTAGATCTGAGCAGGATAAAACTGAATATCACTATGAAAAAGAAAATGTGTAAGATAGTTTTAAAAGATACAAAGATGAGTAGTTTCCAGGGGTGAACTGCAGACTCAAATATACAAATATTATTAAAGAAAAAAACAAGTTTCAGAACAAGAACCACACCTTGGAGACTCAGTTGCATACACTGTAAAAACATTGAACTGAATCAGCCAGAGAGGCATGTAAATCATCTCTACATGCCTCTTAAACAAAAATGAGAACTCCATGGTAGACAACTCTGGCAATCAAGAAAAACAATAAAATATATCAAACGTTCCTAGCAAGTAGGTCAGCAGATGCTCCGAGAAAATACAGAGAAAAATGCCAGAAAGCAAAGCAATTATGTAAAACCAGCTAAACAAAAGTCATAGGAAGACTATGGTAAAAACATCGAAAATAAATATCAGGAAGGTAGCAAAATATTATGGAGGTTTTGGAAAATGCTTAGAAACAGAGAATAAAGTACAGGCATCCCTTGCTTAACGCGGGATTTGATTAACGTGCCGAAATTAATTGCGGCAATCCCTTGATAAAAGTTTTGATTAACACGCCTTTAACCCTGCGGAGCTCGCAGCTGATCTGACAGATACATGCAAAATTTAATATAAATATTCTTACACAATTCAGTGTATAGCTTGGAAGTCATGTGCATTCATATGTTACGAGTGATATTCCGCACTGTTTTTTGCTGTCAGTTTGGTTTAACACGTTATGTAAAGGTTTATGATGTTTGACAGTAAATTTTATCTGAGAGATAATGCGACCTCTGATGTCAGTATAGTATGGTTTAGTTGTTTTTTGTTTTTTTTATTCTTTGTTCAATAATTTCTAGATTGTAACTGAAAATAAATAAACCATCATGTATTACTGAACTAGAGAGCCAAAGGTTTATTTATCATACATGTCCTCCAAGAAATATGCTTTACATTAAGGAAAATACTAAAAGAAAAATGATCTGGAGCTTACTCCACCTTTACAACGAGTTGCCCATAAGGTTGCTTATGTTTGCGTCCACCGAAACTTTAGTTTCTTATATTAGGCATGAAACTCTTGTAGTTTATATTTGGCTATGAAATAATGTTGGATTCAATACCCACTTAATTTGTACCATCATGTATTATATTTGCAGTGTTTTTCTTTATGTTTTATTGCTTGTTTGCCGAAGTCTGAAGAGTCATTTTGCTTGTTATCGTAGAATTTATGCCGATAAGAAAAAAAACTAAAACTGTTCAAATGATTCTTGATAACTTCTTTTGATAAAAAAATTGCAGTAAATAATGTAGGTACAAGTATTATACATTTACTTTGCATTCATTTTTTATCTTTCCTAAAAGAGGACCATATAAAACGAATTATTAATACAGTAATCGATCATGGACGAATTATAATTTTTACCATTGATTATTAGATTTGATTAATCCAATTTTGATATACGTGGTAACATCGAGGAATTAATTAACCGCGTTAATCAAGGGATACCTGTACTGTAAAAGAAATCAGAGATCATTAAGGTGATATGAAAACTGAAGATTAAGATATTCCAGGTGTCTAGACTAATTGCTTTAAAAGATTACGAAACGAAACTAGCAGTGACAGTACAGAAAAATTCTCTAGGAATGCAGTCAGGAGCACGTATCAATACCTAAGCCATTAAAAACTTGGAATATGGAAAAGCAGCTAGAGTAGATGATATTCAACTAGAAACTCAAATCTAAAGGTATAAAAGTTTTACAGTGTCTACAATGCATAATTCAAAATGCCTGGTCAAACGGTCGAATTCCATATGATCGGAGTTCTCATAGTACCTTAAGAGCTTTTCCTTTCCTATAAAAAGAAAAATAAAACTGAACGTGAAAATTACAGAGGGACTTTCTCTACTGAGTGCTCTGTTAAGATTTATGCAAGCATTCTAGAGAAAAGGCTAAGAAAAACTGAAGAGAAGAAGCTTGGAGAAGAACAAACTGGGTTCAAGAGAAATCGAGGTTGTCAAAATCAAATTTTCACTTTAAGACAAATAGCTGAGAAATCATGGGAATATACAAGAATCTGTATTTAAGTTTTGAAGATCTGGAAAAGCTGTTTGAAATGCTACAATCATATGATATAAAAGGTACGGCATTATATCAAACAATACACAGTCTATATTTGTGTTGTAAGTCCAGCGAAAGAAGGTCCAGGAAAATGGTTTGATGCTAAATAAGATGTGTGAGAAAAAGGCACACATTACCTCCACTGTTATTCATCATCTATATAAATCATCTTATGAAGGGAATGTCATTAAACCTGATGTCAAAATTAAACAGCCTGAGATTACCATCTTCACTTTATGCAAATGATGTTATACTTCTACATAAATCTAGTACAATTTTGAAAGATTCCCCAACTAAATTGAATAACTGCATTTCAATACTTGAAGTAGATAAAGCCATCAAAAACATGAAATTGGGAAAGGCAGCTAGAGTCGATTAGAAATGCTCAAATATGAATGCATAAAAGTTTTACAATGGCTATACTGCATAATTCAGAAGATCTCTATAGCAATTCAAGATGATTGGTGTAGAGTTCTCATAATGCATAAAGTTCTTATAGTACCCATCTAAAAAAGGAAAATAAAACAGAATCAGAATTACAGAGAAATTTCTCTATTAAGCGTTCCTGGTAAGATTTATGCAAGTATACTTAAGAACAGAAAAGATTGTGGAAAGAAAACTTTGAGATGAACAACCCGAGTTCAGGCAAATAAAAGTTGTGAGGATCAAATTTTCATTTTATGACAAATACTTGAGAAATCATGGGACGATAACAATGATCTATATCTAACTTTTGCAGATCTGGAAAAGGCATATGAGAAGATGCCAAGAGAAATGCTGTTCAAAACACTGCAATTATATAGTGTAAAATGGAACATTATATCAAGCAATACAGAGTCTATATTTGATTGTCTGCAAGTCAGCAGTTAGAAGAATGAAGGGGGGGGGGGGTTACAGAAAGGCAGTTTGATATTAAATCAGATGTAAAGTGCTTCTCAAGTGGGCCACAAAAATTTTCAACTAAAAAAAAGCTGCACTAATTAGAATCGATTAATAAAAATTAATAATGAAATTTTATTTATTCCAAGTCATTACAAGACATGTAAAATAATAGTACAATGATTATAACTTAAAAAAATAAAGAATATTTTTATTATATTAATATTTACAATATATAGAATTTAAACCAAAGTAAATCGAAATTAAATTTTATTTGAACAAATAAAATATTTATACAGTCTAAAAATGTATGAAGTCTCATTAATAACCATCACAAAAATTTACAGAGCTTCCTGTTGGTTTGAATTTTTTGTGTTTGTGTTGAAATAAAATACTTCTATTTGGGAGGGAGGGGGGTGATATTTTGAGGAATTTTTTTAAATGTTAATGATAACATTTTGGGGATAGATGATAATATTTTGGGGTAAAAAAATATATATATACTTGCATATTATAATTATAGTAATTTTTAAGTAATTTAATTGTAGTATTTTATTTTTTTTCCTGACACTTGACAACGTTTATTGTTAAAGAGCTTTCCAAAATTTGGATTCAAAGATTGAGAGCATACGACTCTCATTGTGGCAGAAAGATTGACGTCAGTTAGTCTTGATCTGTGGGCTGTTCTGTTATCTTTCATACATGAGAATAATTGTTTGCATAAATAGGTGCTTCCAAAATAACAGAATATTTGCTTCAAACTTTTTTATGTCCGAATATTTTTGGAACACTGACTTCTGGTATTTCTCTTTTAGAATGGAATCAATCTGCAAATCAGTAAGTTCCATTTAAATACAAATAGGAGTTTTTCGAAATTAAAGAAAAAAGAACCTGTAAAAACGAAAAAACTTCTTTTGCTCCTTAAAATCTATAAATCACCTATCAAATTCTTCTTTAATCTTTTCTAGTTTGGGACAATATTGAGAAAAGGTAAAACTTTGATTCTTATTGTTCAAGAGAATATCAGCGTTCTTAGTTGATATTCTCTTTTATATGATTTTGAAACAAAACCAATTTATATCTAAAGTGCATCCTGAAGTTTGACATTTAAATCATTCAAATGTTCTGTAATATCAACTAAGAATGCTAGAACTCATGTCTGATCATTAAGAAATGCAACATCATGATTTTTCATTTCTAGGAACAATTTCATCTCATCTAAAAGTATAAAAAAGCTTTTTAGAACCCTATAACATGATAACCAATGAATCTCTGTGTAATAAGGTAGCCTTTCAAATTCACTCTCCAAGTCTTTAAGAAATTGTGCAAACTGGTGGTGATTGAGGCCTCTGGATCGAATGAAGTTCACAGTATTTGTCACAGGCTTGAGTACGCTGTTCATTTCCAATACTTTGGAGCACAGGACCTGCTGATGAATAATGCAGTGGAAAGATTGCAGTTTTGGAATGTCTGGATACATTTCCTTTAACTTTGCTACAAGTCTTGATACAAAACCTTTATTTTTGCCTGTCATTGCTGGAGCACCATCGGTTGGCACAACTACAAGCCTGTTCAGAAGAAGTTGGTATTTTTCCAAAATGCTCCACGCGCAGTCATAATGTCTTCCCCTGTAGTGGTTCCATGGATGGGAATCATTTCCAAGACCTCTTCAGTAATAATCATATTGTCGTCACAAGCCTGAAGAAACAGAGCAATTTGAGCCACATCGTGAATATCAAAGCTTTTGTCAAGTGCAATTGAAAAGCACTGTACGTTTGCAGATATTTCTTGTAACTGGTCACACAGATTATCTGTCATTTCGGTTATTCCTTCAATCACAGTATTTCTGGACAAAGAACTATCATGAAATACTTGCACATTTTTGGGACATACGTTTTCGGTTGCTTTTATCATATGCTACTTAACCAAGGAACCATCACTAAAAGGTTTGCTATGTTTCGCCAATAAATAGATGATTTCATAACTTGCTCTCACTGCTGATTCATTGTCTTTCATAATTTTTGAAAATACTTGTTATTGACTTTGAAATGAATTCTTGATACTCTTTAATATTTCTTCTATCAGTTTACCCTCAAAGCGTGAATACTGTTCTTTGTGAATTTTATCTTTTTATATTATATTCTTTGGCGACACTAATTGTTTCATTACAAATAATGCACACATTTTTGTGCTTTGTTTCAGTGCAGAAGTAATTCAATTATTCCCATTTTTCTTGAAATTTTCTCTCCTTATCAGCAATTTTTCTTTTTCTTGTCTTAGAAAGCGACAGTGTATGGGTGAATAAACATATTATTAATAACAATTTTTATAAAAATGTATTTATATAATTACTTACATTATTAAAACTAAATGTATTGAATAAAAACACACAAAACTGTAAACCAGTGCATGATACTATTGCAAATAAAAAATAATAAAAAAGGGATTCTCTCATAGCTAGATTACACTGATCATGTCATTGGATCATATTGGCACACTGACATGTGCTTCAGAGATCGCTGATTGACAATAGCAGGCAATTATAAATTCGCGTAGGCTAGATTCACATGGGAGCATATGCTGCGTGTCACATGAACAGCTGCTAGCCAATAGAATTCAATTTTTTCAACGAGCTAACCACAGCATGCTATAAATTAACACGTTTTTAATTTATGAAAGCAAAAATATAGTTTACGATTGATCAGGATCGGATCTAACATTGAAATTGCAATATAAATTTTTATCATTGCAGTTATATTATAGCAGGTTGTTGCATCCATATTGTTTGTACTATAAATGTTGTACGAAAATGAATAAATTGAATGTTTAAATCGATATTTCTGTTTTATTATAAAAAGCAACTATCTTTTTTTTTTGTATTTTTTCTTGAGGCATCACGGGCCACATGCAGCCCGCAGACCACCTGACACCCCTGATCTATATGGATCACTTTATGGAGGAAAGTATCATTAAACTTGATATCAAAATTAGATGTTTATTTCATTCTTTACTTTATGCAGATGATATTATACTCCTAAATAAATCCAGTACAAGTCAGCAGGATTCCCTAACTAAAGTGAATAACTGCTATAATAAATTTGGCATGAAACTCAGAAATAAAAAAGACAAAGACTATGAAAACAGGCCGACAGAACTTTGGCACTTTGAAACCTTTGGCTGCATTCTGAATAGGAAACCTACAGAATAAGCAAAATATTTCAGCTATTGAGCACATGTTTTTCTAGCAAAATAGCAAATTAAATATGGAAATAGATACAATAAGCAAAGCTGATATGACTGGAAGTCTATGGAATAAGAGAGAAATTAGTCAAAAAAACCAAATAAGCTGTATATAACCATAAGATAAATAAATTCAATACAATTCTAACTTGTCATTCTCAGAATTGGGTTACAAATGACTGATCAATGAGTAGAGAGTACAGATATGAGGATTCTGAGAACATGTAGGAAGTTAACAGATAGCATTAATGGCAAAATCATTAAAAATGAAGATGTTATTAATGAACTTGACACTGTGGTATTTGGGATGCAATTAGGGCAGGAAAAGAACTTGAGGAAGACTGAGATGAAGGTGGAAGTTAGAAACTTCTAACTCCAAATTAGAAGTCACTTGGAGGACTGAAATATAAGATCTAACAGTACTGTAATCCTGGCAGACAGCATATCAATTTGGAGAAAAATTGTCAATAGGAAGTTAATATATTGTGAACTTTTCACATTAGTACCATAATAACCTGCACAACCCTTGAAGATATATATCAAGAATATGAATGATAATGAAGTAACATTATGCATTTTGGCAAGATTTATATTCTTCTATGACATTTTCAGTATTTTATTTGATGGTATTTACAGTACCATCAAATAAAATGTGAATCAGCAGTGACAACAATTTAAAGACAACTTCATATGAAAACCTGTTTTTTTAGATATAAAATATGAACATATAATTGCTGAAAAAGAGAAGCCTAAAAGGCTTCATTTTGGCAAAGTAAATTAAAAATAGCAGTTATCATAAATCTATCCTTAATTCACAGCTGAATGCACAGAAACTTAGTTTCAAAAATTAGAACCAGAGAGTTTACCAAGAATGCACCCTTCAGCATCGGAGTTGCCTTGGACTTCAAAACTTTCGAAGTCCAAGGCAACTTAGACAACTTTTAACATAAGATATGGTATTAAACAAAGGATTTTTACCTTAAGATTTCTGTCTGGTCTCTGATGAGAACCAAATTCTAAACAGCTGTCAGGCCAAAAAGCACTAATTAAAGGCAAATATATGGTCTCTTGGGATTAATGCAAGTCCGAGGTAATTCCAATGCAGAAAGTGATATTCTAATAAGCTCTCCAATCTATTCATTTTAAAAATTTATGGAATTTACAACCTTGTTAAAAAAACTTTTTTATTATCTCGACGTTTTGATCATCATCTGGAGCATACATCAATATATAAGACAAGCTGAGTTACATTATTAATTGTAAGCTAAAGAAACAATGATTTGATTACATGTTATTCTACTGGCATGACCTCTAGTGGGGAAAAAAAAATACATCAAGCTAAATTCTATTTATGATGACAGGAATAAACATTCTTTCAGAAACAATGATATCCTATTTTTAGTATTACAATTCTTATTTTTGCTTTTAAGATACTGGATTTTCTACAGTCCTGTTTATAGTTGTTCTTAGTTAGGAATGTTGGGTGGGTCGAATATATACCTTCCATATGTTTGGGATTTTTAGACCATCATTATTGTTCAGATTGGGGTGGTTGATAATAATCTCACATGCTTCCTTAAATTTCCGTTCATACCATGTTTTAGTGCGATGTAGACAGCTAGCGCTTTTCAATCTATTTTTCAGAATTTTCCAAGTTTCTATACATTCAGCTATGAAATAAGGATGGATTTATAATATCCCTCATTTCTATTAATGGATATATAAAGTTTTGATGTCTGCATTGCATAATTCAAAAGGCCTGGTGAGAAGGTCAAATTCCATATGACTGGAATAGAGCTCTTACAGTACCATTTGTAAAAATGGAAATAAAACTGAACATGAGAATTACAGAGGAATTTCCCTATTGAATCTTCAAGGTAATATTTATGCAAGTATACATGAAACAAGGTTAAGAAAAATTGCAGAAGGAAAACTTGGAAAACAAGCAGTATCAAAGATAATTCTCAAGAAATGCCATATGAGAAATGTGACAGACACACTACCAACAAATGATTTATTTATCAATTAAATAATTCATTGCAAGGTTATGCACTTTGGGATGAAGAGATAATAAGCTGTGTACTACATTGATGAAAGTGGGCTACAGAAAATTGATGAACCAGGGATTTTGGGGGAGGGGGGCAAAGAGTCTTGAAATTAGACTATTGCAATGGTGGCTAATCAGATTATCTGGATTACATTGACAGAATACATTGACAGGCAGGAATAGGTAGATTATTATTTATAAAGTTTAATAAGCCAACCTCTGGACTATTGCACCAGATCTAGTTACCTAACTGGAATCCTTGGGGATGAGGGGGGGGTCCAGAGATGAGAGGCCAAGATTGTGAAAAGTCTATGGGTTACAAGGGCTACTGATAACAAAAAAAAAAAGAGAGGATATGATAGAAACATAAGTTATTAAAGGGATTTTATAGAATTGACAAAGAAGACACTTTCCAGTACAGGGCAAGAAGGGAAAGAACAAGGGTCACCCTGGAAATTGTATAAGAGTGTTGGTTAGCAAGGACATGAGGATCAGATTTATTGCTTGGAGAGTTGGTATATGGGTGGAAATGCACAACCAGAGATAGTTGTGAGTTGCTTTGTTGGTGAATGAGTTGTAGGAGAAGTATGATAGGCTACTGTGTGAATAATGGTTAATGAGGGATCCCCTCCCCCACAATGAACCATTGACTACATGAAGATGGAGAAGAAAATAATTATTTTTTAAAGTAGACCCAACTACTGAGGATCCATATCACACTGGTATTATGGATGTGCAAAGGGTTAGTTACAGGAGAAAATTACTGGTGTTATTAACAGCCCGACCCTGTCTGGTTTTTTGTTGGTCATCCAATCACAGAGGGCCTGTGGTCTGGGATGATGATCCATGAAGGACTCTTCCAGGCATCGGCCCCTTCCCAGCAGAGAAATGACTTCTGTGTTACCTTTCATTATTATTTTTTTCTTTTTTCTTTTTTAGGGGAGACAAGAGATCTGGGGGTGATGATTGATAGAAAACTGAAATTCAGGGAGCATATTGCAAAGGTGATGAAGGTAACCCAGAGGATTGCTGCAATACTGAGAAGGGCGCTGACCTGCAGAGATAAAAGAGTTATCATTTCATTGTATAAGACCCTGATCAGACCACACTTAGACTACTGTTCTCAAATTTGGTCTGCAGGATTAGAAGGGGATAAATTAATGGAAAGGTTACAGAGGCAGATAACAAAGATAGTTTCAGAACTATACAATATTAGTTATGAGGATCGGCTGAGGGAATGTGAACTGCAGAGTTTGGTGGATAGAAGGAGAGGTGATATGATCGAGACTTTTAAACTGTTGAGAGGAAGTCACAGGGTGGATATTCGGGAGGTCTTTTGCTTGGTGGAACAGCGGGAAGGAGTGACGACAAAGGGCCATCCCTGGAAGTTATGAAAGGAAGATGTGTGCAAGAGGATGAGGAGTGGTTTGTTTGTGTGGAGGGTAGTTAAACCTTGGAATGCATTGCCTGAGAGAGTAGTGAGAGCAAGAACGGTCAATGAGTTCAAGGAATGGTATGATAGACTTTGTGTTTCCTAAGAAGGACCCCCCCCCCCACAATGAGTCTCTTGACTCCATGGAGGCTTGAATAATAATAATATTAAACGACACATGGAAATTATATGTTTTAATAAGAGGCATCTCTGAAGAGATCACTATGAATGATGGCCCTCTCAAATTCACTTTTTTAGGTTCCTTGTAAAAAACATACTTACCAACCATATGCTTACAAACATACCTGCATATCATGAACCACATATGTAATAGATACTTTTAATCACAACTGAATGTGTGCTTATTATGTTCAAATACCTGCTATAAGGACCTTCACTTCACTCAGTACTTTAATCTCGTTATGAAATGTGCACTTGCATTGCATACAATTATGTAAATTATATCGATTTAACTAGAGGCAGTTCTTTCATAAGTTCTTTCCTTAAGAGTTTGAATGAAATTTGAGAAAAATGTAAACAGTGTAATGCAGTGCAATATTCCTTGCACTTTAATATTAGGGCAGTTTATTCAACTATTCTTCGTTATTGATTTTGCACATATAATTTAATGTGTGCCATATTAAACAAATAAACTATGCTGTTATTTCAAACTTCTGGGTTTTGTAATCATGGTTCCTATAATTCCTCTCCCCTTCATCCATACTCAATATATTTTTTTTACCATGGCACATGTTCCCAATGTGTGCCATTATCTAATGCTTCTGACTTTTATAGTTATTTTATTAATTGTGATTCCTCTAATTCCTCTCCTCTCTCTCTCTCTCTGCATGACTACAGATCACATTTCATAAGCCTGGCTTAATAAGGTTTGTCTATTACATCTAAATTACTCTAGTAAAAGAAACTAAAGCTTTTGGAATGAAATTAAAATCAATATAAAATCTCTTAAACTTTTAAACCTCATCAAATGCTCCCAAATCAATTCTTTCATCTGTTCCTTCTGAAGGAATATAAGGTCCTCTCCACTGTAGAATTAGGAGAACACAAGCAGCTCTTCTCTCCTGAGTTGATGGACTCCTCATTAAATTACCCTGACATGCTAAATGAAGGGCTGTCTCATTACTGGCATTTCTTTTATTTGGATTTCCTCCTAACTCATTCAAGAATATTCTGTAA
Source organism: Typopeltis vanoorti (assembly GCF_054136105.1). Taxonomy (NCBI): domain Eukaryota; kingdom Metazoa; phylum Arthropoda; class Arachnida; order Uropygi; family Thelyphonidae; genus Typopeltis; species Typopeltis vanoorti. The sequence continues at coordinate 41,736,070 of NC_143572.1, read as the reverse complement.
GGAAGAAAGAATACAGAATAGCGATTTGTTAATAATGAACATGTTTGAAAAAATTAAAATAATAATAATATTAATAGGTTCAGAATTGACATATCTAAAAAACAGAATGGAATCTTTCAAAAACAATTACAAAACAATTCACTGAGGATTGTGGCATTTCCACCTGCCACTGCTGAAAATTTGTTGCATTTATCTCTTGTTGTAAATTAGCTGAGAGCTCAAACCATTACTGAAGCAGATGATTCTCTTTAAGTAGCAAAACCTGCCCAGCTTGCTGGAGACTAAGCGGTTTGAGGGAAAAATAAATAATAAATAATAATAATAATAGTACAAGTTCATCTCTAGAACAGGGTTTCTGAATTATCTACCTCAAAGTTAATTAAATATCTTTCTTGTGTTTACGTGCACATATCATTCAGTCCTATGTCACAAATATCCTTAAAACAGCAAATACTTATCTACCTCAAGCCTCCCCAAACAGATTTGTGACCTTTTGCAGAGGAGATTAACATTAATTGCTGTTGTACATTATTACCATGGGCAAATTTAGGCCTATATTATTGTTTCCTGGGAATAATTTTATTAACAGTTATGGCAAAATCAACAATAGCAAAAAATAACAACTGAAAAACAACTACTGATAGGCTATGTTATCATGTTACATGAAGCTCTCATGTTACCACTCCATTTGAATTCAACTGACTAAAAACTATATTCCAGTCAATGTAATCTGACATGCTGAGAATGATAATATGCTTATGAGTTTGCAAGTTCTGTGGTTGAAATTTGAAGGGGGGGGGGGGGCTACAAGATTACAACAATATGTTACACTTAACAAAGAAATTATATTCCTGTTTTAATCCTTTACCCAAGCATAAGAAAATGAAGTTTACACATGAAGTATCTTCATGACCAGTCTACTTGCACACAGAGGCTGCTGACATCACATCAAATGCCTCAGTATCCCATAATGCAAAAACATTATTGGAAAGGTCACTACCTAGACAAGTTTCAGTTTTTGTTGAGGTTTCATTAGTGGGAAATCATGCAAAATCATATTTTTCACATATAAGTAATAAATTATAGTCTAACCAAGTGAAAAATAAACTTTCAACATCTTTCTCTAAATCCAGAGTAATTTAACAAAAGGGTGGCACACCGTTTGGCAACTCCTATAGGTAGAGATGACCTTGCTAATGCTTCTGCCTGGTATCTCCACGTGGGCCTGGCTCCCATTGAAGAGACCTCGATAAAGGTCGAAACTAGTCTGGGTAGTGGCCCTTCCCTTAATGCATAATATTAGACATATCCACAAGGAGATGTGTTTTGCATTATGGGAGATACTGAGATAGGATTGATGTTAGCTTGCTCCACCTTTGCAATGAGTTGCCCAGTGTTGTACCACCTTACCCCAGTCCTGAAGATACTCTTAGGCGCAAACTTTGTTTGTTCACACTTGGATAAAGGATTAAACTAAATTTATAATTTCATCATCAATAATAAAATGATGTATCACCAAATTATAAAATACTCTGGATCAAAGAAAGCTGTAGGAAGATTTTTAGCTTAAGTACAAAGTATATCATTTTTGACAAGAAAATATATATTTATTTTAATCCTTCATCTAAGTGTAAGCAAACAAAGTTTGCACATCGAGTATCTTCATGACTAGTGAAAACATCACTTTTAGAGGTGTGTATGTAGGTGGATATGCATTGTGCAACTATAAAATTTGTAATAATTAAATATTTAAGAATTTCTGATCAATTATCTATTCCAGCTTCCTTTCCACATTTCAGCTTTGTAATGGCTTTTCTACCTGCAGTATTGATCTATATCAATACTGCAGGTGGGGAACTCTTGGCATGTATGTCAAACATGGCACACCAATGACTTTTTTTTTTCCTGGCATGCAACCCAGGTCTCACCTTAAAAATAATTAAATAAATAAATGCGCATCCAACATCTTGGCTGAGTTGTATATTTTAACTTAAGAGAATACAATTTTATTAAGTAGAGCGATACCAAATAAAAATGCAATAAAGAAACTGATACTATCAACTATTTTAGTAATAATAAGTATAAGAAAAGGAAACAAACATCCTATTTCCAAGGCATCAATCTCCACGACATACTGACATACAAGTTTTGTCCTGTTTAGTAGTTGCATCATTTGCCAGGCAGTCAGACATGCCATGACTATTTTACCATCATTTTATATATTTTTTCGTGTTTCATAAAGAATTTATTGATTTTCTTAAGTGTGCATATATGTGGGTTTAGATTTCATTAAATTGTAGGTCATTAAAATATGGATTGGAAGTATTTATTGTTAATTAATATGTTTAATTTATTAGATATAAATGCAAATTTTCTTTACATTGCCATATCATCATAATCCATCATTAGTGATCCTAACAGGCACTTAAGCACCCATGACCTTCCAACTAAATTACATTGCCATAAGTTATTGTTAAAGCTATGTGAAATGTATTATCAATATTCAGGATTATGAAGTGTTATCTGCATGTGTTTAGATGGCATGCATACTCTTCTCTTTTATTGGCATATGTATAGGTAGGCTTATAATTGTACTCATTTTTAATGTTTGCTTAAACTTGGTAGGTGTATACAAAGAGTGATTATGATGAGATTTTCTGAGTTCAAATTATAATTTTTGTCAGTGTCCATATGTCTCTGTCCACATTTTTACACCCCATAATGAGATTTTCATTAAAGTTGGAAGCTATATGAAGAAAGCAATTATTTTTTTGTATGTACCTTGTGGTTGTGCAACATTGGTCATTCAGTCGTAATTTACTTTTTTCCTTTTGACTTTCACTTTATTCCCTTCTTGTCTTCCTTTCTTTTTATTTATATTTATGCTATATATATATATAAATATACCATTATCAGATATTTTTATTTGCTTCCTGCCCTTCACAGATTGTACAGAATGTCACAGCCACCAGCAAAGAAACAAAGATATTCAAATAAAGAGGATATTAGAGAATTAGAATTTAAAAAATACTGGACTAAAAAAATTGGTATGATGAAGAAAGATAATAAAGCATTATGCATTTTATGTTCTGAATCAGTTGAAACTGTTCATAAGAACTTAAGTAATAAAAGTGAGCAAGAACAAAGAGAATTAATTTCTCATGAACTCAGCAAGATAAAAAAAAAAAAAAAAAAATCTGGTACTTTGAAATTTATTTCAGGAGAGGCCTAGTTCCAACTTGGTTGCCCAGCATGGAAAATCACTCAGTGATGGGGAGTATATTAAAGAAGCATGGTTAGAATGTACTCCTTTAACTTTTTGACAATCTTTCAGAAAAGGTAAAAATTATTCAGCGCATTAAAGATTTGTCTGTGAGTAGAAAAACAGTTAAGGATAGGATACTTAAGTTGGAAAGGAATACAGCAGGACAATTAACAAAAGATTTGGCTTGGTATAAGTCCTTTTCTATTTGTGTTGATGAGAGCACAAACATTACATTATCAACTAGGCTAGATCTTTGCTTGATTTTGTAGGGTTGATGAAGTATGCGAAGAGATGATTAACCTTGTAACACTACCTGTGCAATACCACTGGGGTTGAAATATGTAAAGCAGTTATGAACAAATTATCTATTCAACAAATTGATATTTCAAAAGTGGTATCCATCACAGCAGATGGTGCACCCAGCATGATTGGCAAGGAAGCAGAATTTGTAAATCTGTTTGCAAAGCATGTTGGTCATTCACTGATAGGTTTTCATTGCATCATACATGAGGAGACTTTATGTGAAAAAAGCTGGCCTAAAGGAACTTCAAGAAGTGATGCAAACAGTAACCAAGGTTGTTAATTACATTTCTGCACATGCTTTGAATAAAAAACAATTTCAGAAACTATTGAATGAGATGGATTGGTGTACAAAGGACTAATAATGTACAATAATGTCTGTTGGATGAGATAAATCCCTTTTTGACTAATCCACAAATGTCTTATAAAGAAATGTATGACACCGTGTGGGTTTGTAAACTGATGTTTTTGCAGATTTTTGCAAGCATTTAAATGACTGGAACCTTAAACTACACGCTCTAGCAAGACTTTGGATGTTATGTTTGATGATATAAAGGCATTTGAAATGAAACTACGAGTTTTTAAGAGGGATGTAAACAATGAGAGATTTAAATATTTTCCAAACCTAAGAAATACATCAATGATCTCCAAAAGGATGACAAAACAGAGAGCCAATGTCTTTGAAAGCTATTTTTAAACATCATCGTGTCAACTGTTGAGCAATTCTCTCTCTAAGATTTGTTAAGTTCAGAGAATTGGAAGAGACAGCAAAATTCATCAAGTTTCCAGACACTATAAAATTGGATGAATTAAACTTACAGATGTTTTCATGGATAAATATGGATGATTTTGAATGCAGTTGATTGATTTTCAAAGTAGCTCAATTTGGAGGCAGAAATTTGTTGAACTCAGAGTTGACTTGGAAAACATTGAAAAGGAGTGATTAGAGATGTGAGTAACAGAGAGAAGTGCGGAAAACGAGGTACTAAGGACTTGGAATACTATACCAGAAACTTTTGTATATTTAAAAACTCTTGCAACAGTATTACTATCCATTTTTGCATCTACATATTCTTGTGAATCATTGTTCTCAGTGATGAACTTTGTTAAGTCCCATAATAGGAGTAGCCTTACAGATGAAACTAATAGTGCATGCATATCTTTAAAGGTTACAAAATATACACCTGATATAAATGTATGTCATCAGTGATGCAGCAGCAGACATCTCATTAATGCTAAATAAATAAAACATCCACTATTTTTCTTTCTCTAGTTTGGATTTGATGTTTTCTGCTAAAAAATGATAAAGATTAACTTCTGTTTAATGCATTATGTAGGTAAAATAACATTTTATTTATCTATAATTTTCATGTATTACTTGTAAGGGATTAAGAATTAATAAAAGAATATCTTTAATTTTATTTATTTTATTGTGCTTTAGTCAAGAAAAACGATGAGATTATGCACTATAATATACTGGAGAAACTTGAAAAACTTATGTCTGATTGATCTTTATAAAAAAAAAATAATAATAAATAAATAAATAAATAAATAAATAAATCAGAAATAAATCAGAATTTAAAAAAATTAATAATAGAGAAAAGAAGAGAATATAATTTAGAAACACATATTGCATTTATTGACTTTGAAAAAGCATTTGACAAAGTTAAAAGAAACATATTATTTAACATATTAAAAGAAAGACAAATACCAAATAATATCCTAAAAGCTGTCACAAGTATATATGAAAATAATCAAATACAAGAGAGATAAACCAAGGGGTCCGACAGGGATGTCCCCTCTCAGTAACTCTTTTTAATATCTACTTAAATGAAATAATAATAAAATGGAGTAAAAATTCACATCAAGGAATTAAACTTTCACCTACAGTTAACTTAAACACTCTTCTCTTTGCAGATGACCAAATAATAATTAGAAATTCTGAAGATAACTTACAGAAAGCTATTTTAAATCTAAATGAGATATCCAAAGATTATGGTATGATAATATCAACGTAAAAATCAAAAACTATGGCCTTTAAAGGACAAGATCCAGCAAGAACTAAAATAGTATTAGATAACAAGATCTTAGAACAGGTGAATTCATTTAACTACCTAGGATGTATGATCACTTATGAAAATGAAAAAGATATAAACATAAAAATTGCAAAATATTAAAAAATAACAGGAGTAAATAACTCTATATTTAAACCAAACCTAGTTCAAAAACAAACCAGACTAAAAGTATACAATACATTAGCCCTACCTGTCTTAATGTATGGAAGCGAAATCTGGACAATAAAACAAAAAGACAAACAAAGATTAACAACAGCAGAAATGAAGTTTATGAGAAAAACTGCAAAGTATACCCTATTTGATCACAAAAGAAACGAAGATATTATGAAAGAATTAAACCAAGAACCAGTAATTGAAAAAATTAAAAAATATAAACATAGATGGATGGAACACGTTCAAAGAATGAAAACAGAAAGATTACCAAAACAAGCCTTAAAGTACAAGCCATTAGGAAAAAGAAAACCAGGACGTCCTCTTAAACGATTCAACGATGACTTCTAAGGCCGGAACAGGCCATACTAGGCCTAAATCCTTGATACGTATGATGATGATGATGATGATAAATCAGAATTATTGTTTACTCTTTTGCTGATGATAAAACTTGTGTCTTTAAATTGTGTGACTGTATATGGCAGCTAGAATTACGCTTAAAGGCAAATAATAAATATCCATGCTATCAACAGGGTAAAAGGAATTTTAAGTAAAACTTCCATCACTAATTTTTACATTCATTCAATCTTACATGACTTACAATAATCACTTTTACTGTATTCTTTGATTTTATTGCTCTAGTGTGATTTCTGATTATTTTGGAAAAGTGCTCTCAATACTTAAAAGACACCAAATAATATGTTCCCCAAAATTTTGGCTGGCACATGAGAAAATTTTGCATGAAAGATTTGATGATTTTGGCACACACTTATAAAGGTTGCCCAGCCCTGATCTATATTCTTATCAAAGTTTTCCCATAATTTTTCTTGAGCTACTTTTACACATTCCTTCACTTTCTTACATTCTTCTCTGTTCCCTCATAGCACATGCTGACTTATCTGCTAGACATTTTCAGCATGCTTTCTTCTTCCCTTGACTGCTTCTTTAACTTCCTGAGTCCACTATGGAGTGATTTTTCTATCCTTTCAGACAACCTCACCACTTACCTCGCAGACTGAATCAGTTCAATCCTGTTTCTTCAGGATTTGCCACTGAATCTCCAAGGTTTGGTTCTTGTTTTTGAACTCTTTCATTTTCTTGTAAATAATATTTGTATATTTGAGTCTAAAGTTCACCACTGAAAGCTGTTTCATTTTGATTCTTTTTAAAACTTTTTTTTTTTACACGCTTTTCCTTTCAATATGATATTCAATTGTTATCTGCTTAAAACTTAATGGATCACTTTCTATTTATCTCCTGTATTCTCTTGTGTCCTGAACTAGCATGAAGTTATCATTATAAACAATGAGACAATTTTACTGTCTTGTCCCCATTTGAAGTAGTAGACTTCTTCATGTTTAAACATGATGTTATTTGTGCACAACTTTATGTTTGAGCATGGTGTTACTAATAATTAGTGCATGTCCTGAAACAAATCAGCAGATACTTATTATTATTAGCTCTGCTCTTTTCTCCAAATTTTTGCAAAACATTTCTATATGTCTGATATTTATTTCCTAATCTGTTGTTCAGATTACCAACAAAGACAATCTTTTCCTTTTCATTTATTTATTTTATTTTTTACTTCATCTAGTCCTCCCTAATGACTAAAACAATTCCTCTACATCTTCCATAGAACCTTATCAGAACATAAATAAGTCTCATTGGCTATCATGCTGGTTCAGGAAACAAGTATACAGGGGATTTGAAATAGGAAGTGATCACTATATAGTTTTGAGCAGGATCAAATTGAATATCATATTAAAAAGTGTTTTAAGACAGTTTTTATAAAAAAATCAAATTTGAGCAGCTTTCAGAGGTGAACTGTAGACAAACAAATATTACTCAAAATAAATAAATAGTTTGAAAGCAAAAAACAAATCTTTGAAATTTAGTGACAGAGAATAAGTCTCACTGTCCCACACCACTCTACTTGATGTTTTATACTATTCAAGATTATCTTCATGTTTAGTGTTGAATACTATAGCTACTATTTGATTATTTTTGCCAAATAAAACATCTTGTAGTTGTCATTTAGAGGAACCTCACGTTTTTGTCTTTTTTTGTTTCTGTAATAGTAGGTATGCCCATGTTATATTCTAATTCTTTTGCAAGTTCCGCTTCCTTTCCATTGATACCACTTTTGTTGATGTGCCTATCTTGAGTTTTGCTGATGTGAAGCTGGAGTTATTCCAGTAGATTACTTTTCACTGTTTGCCAGATTTCCTAATGAAAGTAGTAGAGCCCTTGTTTTACCAGCCTAATTGGCTGAGTGATTAGCATAAAAAAATATATATGTATATACCTAGTCTAGCCATAAATACTGTTATAACTTGAAGAGCAGATAAACCTTAAATCTATCAGTAAATGATTTACAGCTTCCAACACATACAAACCACATGTATAATATGCATATAGCAGTACTCTATGTTTAAATTGTCTCGCTTTTGCCTTCACGCACACCTAAAGACTGTGAAGCCAAATATCAATGGCAGCATTCACAACATCCAATGGAAATGCTTCCACTGTTTGCTCCAAATACATCTTCAGGATGGGGTGTCATTTCTTGCTGGCTACTCTCTCAAGCTCTGACCACAATTGACATCCAACAGATGCAGAATGGGACAACCAATCAGGTGGAGATATGTAGTCGGACACATTCACCTCCAACCACTATGGTGTGGTCCTTGCTTTGTGTGCAGGGGCTGAGTCCCATTGGAGGTTCACGGACAATTCATCAGTGGAAAATTCATCATGTGGGCAATTCATCGAGAGGAAAATTCATCGCAGAGAAAATTCATCACAAGGAAAATTCATCGCGCAAACTACTGATCATGGAAAAAATTCGCTAGAAAATTGAAATGATATTGCATTGATACTGATATATGAAAAATAAATGCAGTGCAAGATAAATTTTACAAAATATAATTTTATTATGTATCTATGTATTAGTCTGCATGCTTAGCCAAGTGGCTGGTTGCTTCGCAACCATATGCCTGGAAAAGGAGAGTCCTGGGTTTGATTCCCGTCGCTGATGTGAGGAGCTTAGGATCTTTCTCAGACATAGCCAAGTTAGCCGGTCTTGGATGAAGACTGCAGGGTTTTTTCCTCCCCAGTTTATCTGGGTTTTTTTTTCCCACAAGCAGGCAAACCAGCCTTCAGAACATAACGCTTCTACAGACATAGGATACACTGGGAGGCATAGGTCCAACCACTTTTTCCTAGTATAACGGTTGCAGTTATAAGGAACAGAAACCCTCAACAACGTAAAAGTAAAAGAGGGAAAGATCTATGTATTATTTATTTAGATTTTAAGTAGATTTTCATAATATTTTTATTTTTATACAGTGAAAAGTAATATTTTATTGATCAGTGAGTTTCCTAATTTCTGTTTCATCTTAAAAAGGTATAAATATATACTCTTTCTTGCTTTGATACTACAGGTTCTGTTGATGGAATATTAATATTTAATAAACTGGAATAGGGTGGTTTAGGGAGGAAGGGCACCATATTTAAGAATACTTATTATGCGAACCATTCACTGTTTTTCTGCGCACTTAGAAACCCATATATATACATACAGGTTGTTTCAAAAAGAATGATCAGATTTCAAATAATTATATTTAATAATGAAAATGTGGTACAGTTACAAAATAAATTACCAAGTATGAAGTAAGGCCTAAAATTTCACTCACCACTATTACAAATGCTCAATGCCCTCCACCCGCTGCATGGACAACATCAAGCCGATAGCTGAATTCATCCCAAATGCGTCTGAGAGTGTCTTGTCACAGAATTTACTGCAGCCGTGATTCTGGTTCTAAGCTCATCCAAGTCAGCAGGTAATGGAGGAACATAAACACAGTCTTTTACGTATCCCCATAAAAAGAAGTCACAAGGTGTGATGTCTGCAGATCTTGGAGGCCAAGAGCGTAGTGCCTATCGTGATTGTTCATCAAGATAGGAGTTTCCCGTAACAGTGTTTTCCTCAAAAAAGAAAGGGCCATAAAGCTTTCTAACAGAAACCGTGCAAAAAAACATTAAGTTTTGGTGAATCATGTTCATGTTGTACAATTGCATGTGGATTCTCAAGTCCCCATATGCAAACATTGTGGGGCGAAACTTTACCGCTTAGACGAAAGGTTGCTTCATCACTAAAAATCAACCTTTGTAGGAAGGTGTCATCCTCCATGTCCTCTAACAGATTAGCACAAAAATCTGTTCATTTTTTTTGTCACCTACACGAAGAGCTTGCACCAGTTGCAATCTGTATGGCTTCATAAGCAAGCGTCATCGTAAAACACGCCAAACAGTCACAAGAGGGGTAAGTTCTCAGCCAGCACGACGAGTGGACTTGCGTGGCTTCGCTGAAAAGCCTCTTGAATTCGTTGCATATTCCTCTCTGAGGCGTGTCGATACCAACAATGAATGTTTTTGTCCAGTGGTGGATCAATTCTGTAACGTCATCTAAACACACAGATTCAGTCTTGCTAAATTCGAGAACACAAAACGCCTTCTGTCGACTAGATGCCATCTTCTCATTAACTAAACTTAGCGGCTATTTGGGAGCTAGTGGTGGCATCTAGCGGTCGTCATATCAAACTCTGGGCCAAGGCCATTCACATGGTACAAGTCGCATTCATTTGTGGTTCGTGGTTGCAGAGATATACAATTTTTAAATCGGGACATTCTTTTTGAAACACCCTGTGTAGTATATGCACATTTTATCTGAACTAATTCAGAAGATGAGATGTTTCAGTTACTGAATACAAGTGTATTTTGAAAATAACTCCACTTTTCCTACATAGGAAAGATATGTTGTTTGCTGTTATCGTTAACAGAGCTAGTTTAAGATCATAGGTGCACTTTGAAGTAATTATATTAAAGAAAATGATAATAAAATTATGTAAATGCTATTATAATGATGTAAATCATTATAATATACCATCTTCGGCTGCAATACTAGTCTTTACCTTTTCCTCCAATGTATTTTAAGATGAAGAAATTCATCTCTCACGTGATAACAATTACAAACATCCATGCCTATTGTGAGTTTCGAATCCACAGCTAATGGTGGGAGTGGGTACGCTATCTAGTCGGTTGTTCATCATCATGGTTTATTTACAACTTACAATTTGTAAATAAGAAACTAACTAAATAAATAGGAATAAGAAAAAGTTAATTATTATACGTAGTTTTCCGGGCATCTCTATTTCGAGCCAGTTGAGTTATTTCTCGTGAAGGGAAAGAGAGTATCTGTGCTAATAAGTTGGTTAATATATTGCCAGAACTAAACAATTCTGGAAGTATATTAACCACAGTATATTGACTAAACAGTTGGTCTCCCTCTTCATCTTAGTCCATTTGAGGGGGTACATAAAAATAAGATTTCAAATTATGGAGAAGGAGGATGTCTCAGATGTCCAAGCCAATCAAGTTGACATCAGCGTTGGGTTTCAATCAAGGGTTTTTGGTTTGCCTCTTCTAAAATACTTGAATTACGAATATGATCCTTCCAAGAGTTGCTTTTTGAATGGAACTGTCCCATGTTTTGCCACGATACCAGAAGATAGTCTGAGAAGTTGTTTTGTAAAGCCTAATTTTTGTTTCCAAGGTAATGAGGGGCGATTTCGATATATTTCTTAGATTCCTGTGTTGATTCAGAGTTTATATTTTCTAATAATATGTCATTTACACTATTGTTTATATTTGAGCCTAAGTATTGGAAGTCTTCTACTTTTTTCTAAAGGTTGGTTGTGTTCTGTAACGATGGAACCTTGTACTGTATTTGTGAGTATTTTAGTTTTATTTCATTTAACTATCAATCCAAATATTTCTGCAGCTTGGCATGGTTTTTCAAGGTGTTGTTGCACCTTGGCTAAAGATGAATCTATTACTATATCATCTGCATAGCTGAGGTTGTTAGCCGGTTGAGTCAGTTGTTAATGACATGGTATTTCTGATTACAGTTTACTTTTGAACGGTACACAAGAGAAGGGTTTTTGGTTTGCCTCTTCTAAAATACTGGAATTACGAATATGATCGCTCCAAGAGTAACTAAGTAACACTCTTAAGCAGGTTGTATTAAAGCTATTCATGGTTTTTATTGAATGGAACCATCCCATGTTTTACCACGATACCAGGAGATAGCCTGAGAGGTTGCTTTGTAAATCCTAATTTTTGTTTCCAAAGTAATGAGGGGCGATTTCAATATATTTCTTAGATTCCTGTGTTGACTGAGAGTTTATATTTTCTTAATAATATGTCACTTACACTATTATTTATATTTGAGCCTAAGTATTGGAAGTCTACTTTTTTCTAAAGGTTGGTTGTGTTCTGTAATGATGGAACCTTGTACTGTATTTGTGAGTAGTTTAGTTTTATTTCATTTAACTGTCAATCCAAAAATTTCTGCAGCTTGGCATAGTTTGTCAAGGTGTTGTTGCGCCTTGGCTAAAGATGAGTCTATTACTATATCGTTCTGCATATCTGAGGTTGTTAGCCAGTTGAGTCGGTTGTTAATGACATGGTATTTCTGATTACAGTTTACTTTTGAACGGTACACAAGAGAAGTAATTAATTACTTCTCTTGTGTACCGTTCAAAACGTATTTCAATTACATATTTCAATTTCACTTTGGAGCATCCATCTATATTTTTTTTTTCCAACAAAAAAGACTAAATATAAAATTTCTTAGTGTCATAAAATACTAGTTTTGGAGGAAAAGGTAAAGACTAGTATTGAAGCAGCAAATTTACTTATGTTGAATTATATCATTATGATATCATTTACATAATTTTATTATCATTTTCTTTAACATCATTACTCAAAATTGCACCTATGATCTTAAACTAGCTCTGCAAATGATAGCAGTGCGCAGGAAGTCTTTACTATGCAGGAAAAGTGCAGTGATTTTCAAAATGCACGTATATTCAATAACTGAAACACGTCATCTTCTGAATTAGTTCATATAAAAAATATATCACACCTGGATAGATGTCTAAATGTGTGCAGAACAGAAAAATAGTGGACAGTTAGAAGAATCAATATTCTTAAATATGTTGCCCTTTCTCCCTAACTATTCTTAAATATTTTGTTCTCTCTAATAACTATTCTAACTATTAATAGAATAGTTAATAGGATTAGTTGGATATGACTATTATCCCTAAATATTCTTAAATATAGTGCACTTTCTCCCTAACCATCCCATCCCAGTTTTGTAACAATTAATATTCCATCTACACGGCCTGTAGTAAGAAATAATATTGATAACTTTATACAGAATAAAAAATTTCACAATGCTAAGTGTAACAGAAATAATAAATCACACATAAAATAGTTCTTTTTTTTTTTTTTTTTTTCACATATGGGAATGACATTAAACATGATTTCAAATTTTCTTGCAATTAATTTTCCATGTGATGAATTGTCTGGATATGCCCATTGGAAGTTCCACTGCCTACTGTGAAACAAGGTGCTGTTCAGGACCATACCATAGGTTCCAGCATAGAGCCTTGATACACTTTGGCAGAAGTTTTCACCCCTTTCCCATAGAAATGCAACTTGGATTTCTCCTGATATGTCGACCCCCCACCACCACCAAACCATCACTGATGCAGGGTGATGACCTCTCTGAATATTAGGTGCTATGGCACATGTTGTGTGGTGACCATCTCGGGCATATACTCGATCATTTTGGCAATTAAATGATGACTCTTCAATGGTGAAAATCTTCTCATCTGTGAAGAAGATATCGCTGTGTTTGTTGTTTGCATACCCATGGAGAAGTGCCATTGATTTTATCACAATCTGCTGTATAAGTTGTAGTGTTAGTAAGTGTCCAGCAGAAGGTGTTCTGTGAAGTGTTCATCTTTCTCATTACATCACTTTCTGTGTTCTCATAGAATTACAGCAGAGACATGCCTTCACAACACTCACAATCTATTGCATCCTAACGCAGTGTGGTCGACCTGTTCTTTGGCAGTCAGATACATCTTCTATATCGCATTAATGGTTATCAGACTAGTACACAAACATCCTACTGATCCTGAGTGTTTTTAGAATGCTAAAAATAACTGGTGGCTGTATTAAAACCTTGTGAAGTACTATTATAGCTATATGATTCTCATAATCTCTCCACTGCATGTTAACCTGTACAACTCTCTCTCTCTCTCTACTGATAAACATGTGAATGTTGGATGTGCACAGCATCACTAATGAAACTGGGCTTGCACAATTCTGTGGGCATCATGGGGGTGTGTGTGGAAAGTATTTATGGCAAGACTGTATATATAAAATAATTTTAAAAAAATCCTTAGCCCACCCATGTTACTAAGGCACTAAAAGTCTTTCATGGGTGGAAGTCACATAAAAAATGGAGAATGCCCCAGCTGGCGTGAACTTTCATCATGTCAAGCATTTCCACAGCGCAACTGGAAGTGACAGTATGTTGTACCCTTCAATTAGAAAAGGCCTAAGTTCCATTCTCATTGTGACAAGAGGAATCTTTATATGGGCTTTTTCAAATGAAGGTGAATAAGCTAACCTCATACAGAGGTAGCAGAATTTTTCTCCTGGAAACTTGGATTTTTCATCCCACAAAAAGACAAATTGGCCTTGAGAACACATGCAATTTACAGACAAAAAATACTAATGATGGTGGTGGACAGTAGATTGCATTGGTGTTAGCAATTCACTGTAGTTGATGGATGGAGTGGTGGTGGAGATGGAGAGTTGTAGAGTAGGTGCCCTCCCTCAATGAGTCTTTGGACTTCTTGGAAGTATCGTGTAATAATAATAATACCATTTATTTTGGTTTAAACTAATGTAGAATGCAGTTTGCACATTTAAATCCCAAATTGTCAGTCCATCCTCATTTGTTCAATATCTAAATCTAAACTTCAATATCTAGATATTGAATGAACCTCTAATGAAATGCACCACGAGAAGGTAAGGATTGGACATTAGGTCAGAAGCCCCAGTCAATTCTTTCTGCATTCCTTAAAAGGCTACATGGAGGCCTCCAAGTTCTCTAGTTTTGCCCTTAAGCAAACTCCAAATTACATTATCAAAAATTATGGAGACAACTACCATGTTAGAGCAAAACTTTAATTTAATATAAACCAAAATAAACACTCGATGTTTCAAGCTTCATATCAAGGTCATCAATCTGGAACATACACATATATACAAAGAAACAAGCTGCACTACAATCTACATGGTTTGCTAAAGTTACTGACCAACCGTTGCAACAATTATTAGCCTGACCTCTGGTGAGGAAAAAAATATAATATAAGAGCAGGTACTTTTGAAAAAGTACCTGCTCTTATATTATATATATCTTATATATAAACTAAAGTTTTGCTCTAACATGGTAGTTGTCTCCACAATTTTTGATAATGTATTCTGATCACTGTGTAAGCATGAAAGAAAGCAAACTCCAAATTCTCATCCTTTATTTAAGCTTTGGTTCTTCAAGAAATATGACACACAATGCTACATTAATCCTGGTGCAGTAGCCCAGGTCTGCAATTTCCTCTTGAGAAAGGGGCCAAAATTAGAAAATTAAACTAAATTAAATAGAGGGCCTCCTTGAGAACCTATTTGTGTCCAGGTAAAAAGGCTGTACAAGAGTTTCAAGGCTTACTGCTGGGAGAAACTCATGTTAAAAGTTTAATGGAGTGAAACAGCACTAAAAAGGATTAAAATAGTACTTAATTCTTCCAGTATTTCATCTCAGTTACAGAGACATTGTCCAGCAGTAAAAAGTGAGACGTCTAAAACACATATGCGCACAAAGGCAGCAAAAAACTAACTGAAGCACTTGGACGAAAGACTAGAGCCCTAACTAGGTGGTGCATCCTCTATGGACACCAGTTGGTGGCTTAGAATGTAAACTGGGATCTCGAAGTATTAGTGTTTCCCATATTCTGGGAAGTTTTAGGAACCATATTTATTCAAATTAGGCTGATTTTTAAGAGCAGCAATAGATCTTTTTCTTCTAAATTTACTATGATGGAGCATGGGGTTTTCGAACTGATCCTGCAAGCTGTATCCAAAGCATTGTCTGCAAGTCCAGATTGACCAAAGTCATTAACTGCAGATGCATTTTTGTTCTTCCATGCAGATGATAGCTGATCTTCCTGTCTGTCTATCCACAGTAGGCCAACTTGCAGAAATAAGGAACTCTGTATACACCTGGAACTGAGAGGTGAGGAAGTCTGTCTTTAGGGGAGCAGATAAGGGTAGCTAGTTTAAGTGAGCATGAAAGTGGTGCAGAGATTTTATTTCTATAAGATTCTGGATATTTTTTTCTGATGTGCCTCAGACATATAGGATAGTAATAGCATTACTAAAATCTTTTTAAGAGAAGGTTGTGGAATGGGGAAAGGATTAATTCTTTTATTAAATACTGTGAGAACTGTAGCCATCAGATAAAAAAAACGTGGCGCCTATGATTGAGTTCTGCTGCAAGAGAGGTTTCATTGAAACAAAAGTTATAGGCTCCATTGGTTAGTGTTTTTATGATACCATAAAATATTATAGTATAAAATACCATATCGTTGGGAGGATGGGAAAGTTTGTTAATATATCTGCCTGTGTGAAGTGGGTTTCCTATATACTGAAAAGAATATATCTACATCTAATCATCTACATATCTTATCTTGATAGAAGGTTTGAGAGGCAGCTGAGTCAGGAACTTGTTTTCAAAATCTTCCATAAAAAAAAAAAAATAATAATAAAAAAATCAGCAAAGGGGATAGGGGTGAAAGGGGAGACTCCATAGAGGTACCCTCTATCTGTTTATAAATTCCGTTCTTCCAACAGAAATAACCAGAATGGATAGCAAAGGAAAAGAGGGCAATAATATCAAGGGAAAAGCTTTTTTTAAAAAGGCAATAAGGTGTCATTTAAGAGAATTTTAGTGAAGAATGAGGTGATATCAAAGCTGCTCACTAGGATATAAGTATCATTAACAATTATATTTTCAATGGGAAGAGTTTATATTTTTATGTATTTCATAGTATGACCAGTGGGGAAGGTGAGGGAGAGATTTCACTAACTAGATTTCATGTCCTAAGTCTCACCCACAATTTTGTGAATGGATTTAAGGCACAGTACAATGATCTTTATGTTTGAGCATGTGGACCTTTCACTCAAAAGTTTGTTACATAAGACATTAGATTCCATGGAGATCTGATGTTAATAATAATAATATTTTACTCTGTGGCTTTCTACTCAACAGATGAATCTGATTTGATAGCCAAATTTATATTTAGTGAGAGCAAACAACTGAACAAAGACCAGCCATAAAGTTCATCTTACAATGTGATGTAATCATCATTCTTTTACATATTGCTATTTCTGGTTTTCTTTACATTATAATTTTGATTTTTGTTTTGTTTTTGTCATTCCATTATGTTGCCACCAAGAGCAAGTTCCCAGTTTGTCCACTACCATCTTTCACCATAGTCTCACATTGGATGATGACATCATCTATTCCCTAAAGCATTTACACACATCCATGTCACAATGGGAGTGAACCTATAGTCTGTGGACTATCTGCAGTGTCATATGTTAGCCATCACTGTCCTATCCTATAAAGTGTGCATTATATTATAGAAATGCTCAGATAAATTTGTAGTGAGGTATCAGCTGCTCTCAGTGTGCAAAAAAAAAGAGTTGGTTGTAAAGATACTTCACATGCAAACTAGTTTGCTTATGCTACTGTAGATTAATATAGATAAAACCATTAAAGCAATTATAAATTCTTTCAAAGGAATGAAATAAAAAGGACATTCTGATAATTGGATAAGAATGGCCTTATGTTTCAATGTAATGTTTTAGTTCTAAATACACCAATACTGTAACCTACTGTTTATCTGATCACATGAGGAAGACAATTTGCCATTTTTATAATTGAAGGGTCAGAAAACTGTACAAAAGCATGGTTCTGTACTAGAAGTCAGCTGACATGCAAGGGTCATTCTTTTGAAGGTCAGATGAATGGTAGATTACAGTTATTAATAAACACTGATGAAACACATCTATAATTTTATTCTTGAAAAAAATACATCTGAGTGTAAACCTAAATGGTTAATTATATCACTTCCATTTGTAACCATTTGTTTAAAAATTACAAGTAATAATGTCTTTGAAATATGTTAGAACATAATTGCTATATTTTATCTAATTTCTAAAATGAAATCAAAATTTCATAATTACCTGAGCAATGGCTTCATAGCATGTTTTGCTGCTAAATGGAGCGGACTACTATGCTGTAAAGAATCACCATAAGAGCAGTTGGGATCCAGTGTACGTCGTAGCTCTGGACTATTCTGAAACACTTGAAGGGCAGCATACTCATCACCATTTTGAAGATGCTTACGAAATTTGCTAGAAGCATTGCCCATCTTTCCTCATATGCCAATGCAAGATAGCATAAACACAACATCTGGCACTGATATCGTCAAAGTATTAAGCACCTTTTAAGTATTCTGAAGTACCAGGATTTGAAATTATTATAAAAACAGTTAGAAATATGACTCATCTTTTTTTTTTTCAACTATGAATAACTTATTGCTCCCTTTATCCTTTTTTTTGGCATTTTAAGAAAATGCAAAGATGCATCTGCTGAATTAGTTCAAAAGTCATACTAAAGTTGAAAAATGCTTCTGCAACATTCATAGGAATAACAAATACCATTGTCATATATTGCTGATGGAACAAAAGCACCGGTCTTATTCATATTCCTTGACATCTGAAAGAGGGAGAGGAAAAAAAAAGTATTAAAGGAAATCGAGATATTCCAAAAATCAAATCACTGTAACTATGCAGCATTCATTATATAAACAAACATTATAGTTCCAGATAGATTTATTCTTCTTTAGATTTCCAAATTTTGTCAAGTAGTATCCCTCCCACTCTTATACAGAAATTAGCTTAACTTTGTATTAATTATAAACATTATGAGGTCAGCAGGAGAAGAAATAATTCTGGATGAATGATCCTGTAAATGGAAATTGAAGTGGAGTGATAAATGCAGAGGATGTAGTGGAGATGTTTAACAATCATTTTATAGGAGCATTTCATCCCAGAAAAAGCTCTTCGCTCTGCACCCTAGAATTCAATTTATGATGGAAAAGGAAACTAATAATAGAACGATTTTGTAAATAATTTACTTAATATGTAAACAGTATGTATAAAGAGTGATTGCTCTTTTAACATTTTATTTTTAGATGAAATTTAATTACTGATTTTGGATTTCTGGAAATAATTTCCAAGTAGATCCAAGGATTAACAGTAACAGCAGAAAAGGCCTAAACATTATGAATAAAGGAGATAATTCCTTTTAAACCTACCCTAAAATATCTTCATAAACAACACAAAAAGTGCATCAATCATCTTTCTACTAAAGAATTTCAGGTTAATGTTTTTTCAGTCAATATTCTATTTAATAACAAACTTTGATTAGCAAATGTAAACAATTAATATAAAATCTTGAGGTAGGTTTGAAAGTGGTCAGCTCCTTATGTGGCATTATAACATGCAATTATAATATTAGAAATCATCTAGGGCAGGGGTTCTCAACCTTTTCCAGTGGCATACCACTATATTTAATTCAAGATATTAGATGTACCAGTAAGGCAGTGGCTCATGTACCACCAGTGGTACGCGTACCATAGGCTGAGAATCCCTGATCTAGGGGAAGCTATATGGATGAAAGAAAATGATATCAGCGGTGAGCTTCCATAGCTCAGTTGGTATAGACGAAGTCCTTTGGTCAGAAAGACATAGGTTCGATTCCCGTCAGTGATATGAGGAACCTTTATCTGTCTCTTTTGACGAAAGGTGAGTTAGTCGGTCTCATATGGAGTTAGGGGGTTTTTTCACCCGGAAACTTGGGTTTTTGTGTCCTCCACAACAGGTAAACTGGACCTGTAAACACACGCACATGGATTACAGTAATGAATTTTTTTATACAATGAAACCTGTGGTGAATTCATCACTAAAAAAAACACGTACTAACCACAGTGATAAATTTTAATACATAATATTTCATCCCAAGTATCTTGGGACATCCTCGGTACAGTAATTCAAACAATACTGTACTGAGGATGTACCAAGATACTTGGGATGAAATATTTACATATTAAAGCTTATCACTGTGGTTAATATGTGTGTTTTTTAGTGATACAATAATGAATATTGCCCTTACGGGATTCAGCAGAGGAGTGATGAACAGGCTGCATTAATTCATCGTAAGCCCCTCATTAGGAGTGGGGGGCTCAACCCTCCCAAAGTATGGATGGGAAGGATAGTATAAGGATAGGATAAGATATCAGCAATGCATAGGAGTGATTTATGAACAAGTTAAGAAATACTTCTTAGCAGGCAATGGCAACTTGCATTCAAGTGAAAAAATAACATGATTTGGTGTAAAGAGAATAACTACTGAAATCAAACAGGAATTGCAGATTTAAAAGAAATTAAGTATACAGAGAGGGGCATGAAAAATATAAGGCTCAAGCAAAAAATGAACTAGTGTAATAAGATAAAAATGGAATATGAGAAGAAAGGAACACTGCAATCCAAGGAATATCCCTAAGGAATTATTTCATTATGAGGCCAGCAGGAGGAGAAATAATTGTGGATGAATGATCCTGTAAATGGATATTCAAGTGGAGTGACAAATGCAGAGGATGTAGTGGAGCTGTTTAAAAATCACTTTATGGGAGCATTTCATCCCAGAAAAAAAGCTCTTTGCTCTATTCACCTCAAATCTACATCCTAGAATCCATTTATGATGGGAAAGGAAACCAATAGTAGTTTAGTCTTCCTAGCCACCTTGGTAACTTACCTTCCTAATGGTAACATCTCCTTCTCAGTATATCAGTATATAGGAAATTCACTCACAAAGGCAAATACATTCACAAACTTTCCCATCATCACCACCTCTCCACAATATGGTATCATAAAAACACTAACCAACAGAACCTATAGCCTTTCTTCCAAAGAGGCCTCTCTTGCAGCAGAACTCAATCATATAAACCATACCTTCTTATCTAATGGCTACAGTTCCCATATAAAAAAAAAAAAAATCAAGTCAAATAATAATAATAAATCCTTCCTCCAATCCATGACCTTCTCTTCAGAAGGATTTTAGTAATTCTATTACCATCCCTTATGTCTCAAGCACATCAGAAAAAGTAGCCGGAATTTTAAAGAAATACAACCTTTGGACCACTTTAGCCCCACTTAAACTAGCTACCCTTATCTGCTCCACTAAAGACAGACTCCCACCCATCTCAGTTCCAGGTGTATATAGAAAGTTCCTTATTCCTGCAAGTTGGCCCTACTATGGACAGAGAGGAAGATCAGATACCATATGAATGGAAGAACATAAAAAATATACCTGCAGTCATGACTATGGTCAATCGGGTCTTGCAGACCAAGCTTTATATACAACTCGTAAAGTCAATTGCAAGAAAACTATCATACTCCATCATAGCAAATTTAGAAGAGAAAGACTGTTTTTAGAATCTGCAGCAGCCCACAGAAATCAGCCTAAGCTGAATAAATATGGCTGCATAAAACTTCCCAAAATATGGGAAATACTAATACTCTGAAATCACAGTTTACATGTGAGATTGCCGACAAGTGCCCAGAGAGGGCACCCCCACCTAGTCAGAACTGTAGTCATTTGTCCATATTTCATTTCTTTGTTTGCTGTGTGTGTGTGTGTGTGTGTGTGTGTGTGTGTGTGTGTGTGTGTGTGTGTGTGTGTGTGTGTGTGTGTGTGTGTTTATTGTACTTCTTTAAGATGTCTCTATGACAGATGAAATACTGGAAGAATTAATGATTGTGTAGTTGGATGATTAAGTAGGGGAGAGAAGTTGCATATAGTGGAGGTAGTGTGCCCTCCCATAATGAGTCATTGGAGGTGTTATATAATAATAGTAAATAGTATTTTTAATTCTTTCCCGGTGCTGTTTCACTCCATTAAGCCTCCTTAAGCATTAACACTTGGATAAAGGGGCATCCATGGAAGTTAAGTTGGTGGTCAGTTAAGAAAGGGACAAAAGCTAAACTTTTCTCTCACAGAGCAGTGAGTGAAAGAGTTTCTGTTGAAGTGGTGAGTGCATCTAGTGTGAGTAGGTTTAAGAGAAGACATGACATCTGGTGTGGGTGATGTATGGCCTCCCTCAAGAAGTCCTCAACTCCCTGGAAGTCTGTGATAATAATAAATACAAGGATGAATGTTATCTCTGGTATTCTAATATATATATAAATAAATTCTTAGGTGAAGGACATTCCCTTACGTAAGGTCTAAATTTTAAGGTCAGAGATACTGAATATCCATATCTTTTTGGAATAGGCCTAAGTTTGATTCTTGTCGCGACGGGAGGAATCTTTATGTGGACTTTTTTAATCAAAGGTGAGTTAGACAATCTCATACGGAGGTAGCAGGGTTTTTCTCCTGGAAACTCAGGTTTTTCATCCCGCATACAGACAAATCCGCCGTTCAGAACACACGCAATTTACAGACAAAAAATACTGGTTGTGGTGGTGAGCGGTAGATGGCATTGTTGGAGATGATTGGTAGAGGTTCGGTGTAGTGGCGGAGACAGTTGTATAGTAGGTGTCCTCCCACGATGAGTCTTTGGACTCCTTGGAGGTGTCACGAATAATAATAACAATATATCTATATCTTCAGAAATTTAAAGTCTCAGTGAGCGATGCCCATTAGCCTCCATACCTTGCTTATCATTCTTTTCCTTATACTTGTTATGGATAAGAGAAAGAAACTGTACTGAAGAGAAGGGAATATATTGAATATTGGCATATACTGGCAAACACTTGCTTTCAAGTTCTACTTTATAAACAATATTCCATTTGTCTGCAATTATGGTTTACCAATAATATTCCAGACAAAAAAGAAAGAATTTGAATAGGCTGACTGAATTCTATATAACAGCAAGAAAGATTTAAATGTTTGAATGACAACATATTTTATATAAGAATGAGGCTTTTGAAACATATTTCAAACATATTTCAACCCCCACCCCTTGAAGTGCAAAGTGAATGACTATTTCAAAAAAAAAGAAAGGAGAAACAGAAAGAGCATGAAAATAAAATAGAGTTGATGAATGTATATAAGTCAAACAGAGATTATTAAAAATGCATCAGCAATTCCATATAAAAAAGGTATATCAGAAAAAAAAAAAAATCAAGGGAGGGGAGTTCTTCTCTGAGAATCCTATCTCATAAAAATCATCTCATTTGTAAGCATGTAAGGAAATGATTCCATAAAATCATAATGATGAATTATCTACACTCCATATATCAACCTAAAGTTAGCATACATTAAGTAGACAATTCTAATGTACCTAATTTTTCCATTAAAATAGTTTGTTTATAATAAAAAACAAATTTTAAAAAAATTAATAACATTATCACTTTAAGCAGTTCTGCAAAAATATTTTTTTTTTAAAAAAATAGAATTATAATGCAGAGGGAGAGGAATGGGGGGGAAAAGTCCAAGTAATTTTGGACCAAAGGGTAGTTTAACAATGAAACTACTAACCAGCAGCAGATTGACATCTACTAGACTAATGATGGTTAATGTCATAATTATTCACATAATATTCTGATCAATTTAAAACTGATCAGCATTGATTTTTCAATGGTCAATATTTTAAGCATATTTACAAGAACTATTGTGAAATCTGAGACAAAGTTAAATTAAATCAAAGAACTATCAGAGTACCTTTGCACAAATTTGATGAGTGTCAAAAGTTATAATGCAATTTATTAAACACCAACTGCTTTTGGCTTGTTTATTTTTATATATATATATATTTTTTTTTAAATATTGATCCCATACATGAGAGGTCAAGAGACCTATAAGTACATCTGTGCCTTGTGTGAGGTGCAGATGAGGACTGAGATAGAAGTTTATAAATGTTTTTTTTGAAGAGCTATAAGTCGTAATTGTTTAGGTGGTAGGGAGACCAAAGAGAGAAAAGGAAAGATACTTCTGTTCCAGAAGAAAGAGATGGATGGAATAAAAGAGGAAGAGGAGAAGCAGGTTCAGTGTGTTTGCAGTTGCACAGTAAAGGGATGCTGGACAGCTGGCGGTGGTGGTGCAACTGAAAGTGCAGGAATGATAGTTGCCAGTTCACTGGAGCAGTGACCATGGAAATACATATAAAATAGACACAGTGCTGAAACACTGCATCTGTGAAATAGAGGTTGAAATGAATCTGTAAGAGAGGTATCATTAATAAGCCTAATTGCTTGCCTCTAGGCAGCATAAAGGATTTTAGGGGAAGTTTTAGGTGCACCACCCTAAACATGTGATCAATATTCTAAGCATGGGAGGATTTGGGATTTAATACAGTTAGGAACTGGTTGGGTGTAAAATTGCCTTTTGAATGAAAGAGAATGCCATGTTTCTTGGATGCTGAGGAGGCTATTGATGTGATGTGTTTATGCCAGGAGAGACTGGAGGTAAACGCTAGTCCAGGCAAAGAGATCCAATCTTATCTGGTGATTTGTGTGTTACTGAGGGTAAGGGTAGGTAAGCTAAGATCTCTTTTGTGAGAGAAAAGGAGAGATTGTGATTTGGTGGTATTGAACATGACATGGTTGTCCTCGCTCCATTGAAGGATAGTATGAAGATCAATGTTTAAGGCACTGGTTATAGATAATCTTGTAGCCTGGGATGTCAGAGTGACACATGGTTTGCCAAATGAGTAGGATGAGTGGAGAGTACTATCTTCAGCAAAGCTGCAGATAGGATTAGTGGTGATTGCGAGTAGGTCATTTATGAACAAGAGAAAGAAAGTAATTGAAAGGACAGAGCCTTGAGATACTCTAGCACTGATGGTGAAGCTCAAAGAGAGGGAGTCATCTATCATGACTTACAGAGAACAACCTAAGAGAAAGATGGCTACCAAATTACAGAGGATGGCAGGGAGACCAAAGGATGGCAATTTGTTAAGCAGGCCATGATGCCATACATGGTTGAAGGTTTTGGAAATGTCAAGGGCAACAAGTTTCTCTGAACCTTTCCATGGCATGAGTCCAGTGGCGGGTGATATAAGCTACGAGTTAGTTGTGGATCTTTAATGGCGGAATCCGTACTGGTGATCGCTGATTAACTGGTAGGCTTCTAGGTAGCAAAGGAGTTTGCTATTGATGACTTTCTTCATTATTTTGGAGAGGACTAAAGTGATGGTCATTGATCGGTAGTTTGATGGTTGACTTCTATCACCCTTTTTAGGAAGAGGATGGATATGAGATGCTTTCATGCATTGGGATAAGTACCAGATATGTATAGCAGATTATAGAGACGATGCAGGATGGATGTTAATTCTAGAGCACAATGTTTGAAATCAACTGGAGAGATGCCATCAGGAGTTTTTGGTCCTGATGGGATTTATTTGATCCTTATGAAAAAGACTTCTGCTTCTAGTCCAGCTTGGTCAGTGTGTTGGAATAGGTGAGCCTGTTGGAAATGTGGACACTGAGGTCACCCAGAAAGATGACCTCACTATTTGGATAGCTGGATTGTAGATAGCTGAGTTTCATGGAAAGGAATGTGAAGAGGTCAGAACAGTTAGTGTTTGGAGACCAGTAAATACAACAAAGGAGTGAGTGTTATTAAATGGGGCAAGGAAACTTTGAGCCAGATAATGTCAAAGCAGGGGATTCTAAATTAGCCATTCTCTGGTAGGCTGTGTTGGATTTCACAAAGGCAGAGATATCATGCTACCCTTGTAGCAAAAAGAATTGTGAAGTATGTAGTTTGGGCACCAGATGTGGACAGTAGGAGATGTAGTTGCAATCTGGGTTTCCGTCAAGAATAGGATGTCTGGTCAGGAAGACAGCAAGTGATGAACATCATTTATGTTTGCATTAATGCCACAGATGTGAAAGTGAGTTTTTTTGTGATGAGATTCTAGCTTTGTTTGTGTATTGTGTCTGTTTGTGATATGATTACTGTTATTATTTGTAGGAGCCTTCATAAGTTTGATCATGATTAGCTGGAAAAATATAGTGGGGATGATGTGCAATGAGAGAGAGAGAGAGAGAGAGATTCTCGAAAATAACTTCCATACAAAGAGAAACCAGTCTCCATACCATGACATGGCCTCGACAGTGCCTCCCCCCCCACATAACAGAGTATGTTGCAGAAAGATTATGCTCCAGTTGACCATGTAGTCTTCTGACTTGTTACTGACAGGTTCGGGCAAGTGAGCTAACTGGCGACCAGCCTGCAGCACCACTGTTTTAACTGATGTACCCTCAAAATGGAGGAGGTTATGGGTCTCAACACATATGGCTTATGGTCTCAACTCAATTTTGTTTTTACTAAATCAGCCATAACAACAGTCTATCTACCAAGACTCTTTGTGCCCTGCAGTACATAAGGCTGAGATACATCTTCTCCAGTTATTCCTGTCTTCTGATACTAATTCTGCTTCTCTCCAGCTCTTCCAACTAGCTGTCATTTTTTTGCTACCATTCTTTGCCAAGTTATTTCGGGTCTTCCCCTTCATGTTTCTCCTTCATGGACCCATGTCAAAGCTACAAATGGAATTTCTCCTCTGTCTATTCTCAGTACATGGCCAATCAATTTCCATCTGCATCTTTTTTATTTCACTGGCAATACATTATTGATTTGTCTGTTTATACAAATCATATGTAACTTAATTGTATATAGAACTCAACAAATGGTCTCACCAAAACTGAAAGGATTCAACAAATTTTAACAGAGATCTTAAATACCATATTTCACCATATTAATAATTCCATTTAGGCTGAATGAAATATCAGTCTGAATCATTTCACAAATAAAAATGTGTTGCTTGAAACTAAAACTGAATTGCATGAATATCTTGATTGCATCCTAAATCCCATCAAACAAGATCAGAATTACTGTAATGTATAATTTCAAGATGTTCAGTCCCTTCGTGTCCACATCAACAAACCACCACTCCAATGCATCCCTTCCTGTAAGAATGGATTCAGGTGCCATTAAATTAATTTGTCATTCTTGGACCTCTTTTTATATCCTCCTATTGCCAATGTGCATTTCAAGCCAAGATTAGGACCCATTATTATCGTTATTTCTAAGACCATCTCATTCCTCCATACACATTTTTAACATGTCAAGCTAGTTTAGTCAGATTTCTACCAACTAGCACTCTAAACAGATTTTTCACTTAAAAATGTGGTATTATATATCCAGTGCTTATAGAATGATTTGAATTGGCTGGAAATGTGGATAAATGATAATGGTTATCAAGTTATGCACTTTAGCATGATCAAATTTCCAATGGCATATTCACTGAGGCTAGGGATCTTGGAGTTTTAATGGATAGGAATTTGAAGTTTATAACGTTCAAACAGACACTGACATATCCTCGCATGACTTATGCTTGAATAAAAAAGTCATTTTGCCTCTTTACAAGGCCTTGATATGACAGTACATGGACTACAATATGCAGATTTGGTCTCTTGAGTTCAGAGGGGATAAAGAAGCTGCAGAAAGGGTGCAAAGATTATATCAGGCTCATAGAATGTAGATTATGAGGAGATTGCAAGTAAGTGGACTGCAGCCCTGGTAAATAGAGAAAGAGGAATGATACAACAGAGGTCTATTATTTCTGAATAGGTATATAGGACGTAGATAAATTTTTTCATAATATCAAAGATGCAAGAGAACACAGAGGCATCCATGGAAGTTAAGTTTGTGTGCAGTTAAGAAAGAAATAAAAGCTAGATTTCTCTCTCAGAGCAATAGGTGAATAGATATTTACCTGTTGAAGTGATGAGTGCACCTAGCATGAATGAGTTTAAGAGAGGGTATCGCATCTGGTGTGGATGATGTATGGCCTCTCTCAATGAGTCCTTTACTAACTGGATGTCTCAGATGATAATAATAATAGCCATACTATTGTCTCACCCATAATGACTAACCTTTGTGAAGTAAATAGTATACAATTTATTATCTTCAGACCTTCATGGAGTCAAAGACTCATCAGGGGAGGTCTCTCTATCATACACACAGCTAGTCATACATGCCTTTCATATTCACATTCTCTACAGACCATCATGCTCTCAAGCAATGATTTCCAATCGTTCACCACTCCATATAAAAAACCTGCTTCTCATTCCTTTGCTCACATCCTCCTTAAACAGCTTCTAGGGATGACCTTGTTCCCCCCCCTCCCAAACTTCTACTATTCTGTGAAAAACCACTTTAGTATTACTCTGATAAGAACCCCTTACCAACTTATAAGTCTCTATCATGTCAGCCCTCCTCCTATCCATTAGACTCTGTAAATTGCATCTTTTAAACTTTTTTTTTAAAACTCTGCCACTGCTGGTCCCAAGCCTGGGTGAGAAAGGAGGAGGATTGTACTTGTGGCTAGCAACCACAATACATCAAAAATCTCCCACTATAGAAACCTCAAATATTGAAAGAAATCAGACTAGTTCTGTTGAAAAATCACCAAAGGAAATGATGCAGGTTGATGAAAGCACTCTTAGAGAAGCTAACAGGCGGAAGGCACTTGGAAAAGATATCCTCGCACCCAAATCTACAGCCAAAATTGGATGTTGGAACATCAGGACAATGTACAAATCTGGGAAAGCACATCAAATAGCAAAGGAAATGGATAGATACAAAATACACATAGTAGGACTAATTGAAACCAGATGGAATGGGACCAGTGAGATCAGACTAACATGAAATAAATATATCATACATTCTGGAAACCACAAAGATGAAGAACATAGCAGGGTTGTCACTCTGATGATGACAGTGGAGGCAAGAAAGGTACTGTTGGAATGGAACCCAGTATCAGAAAGAATAATAAAAGCTAGGTTTAAAACCAGATACAAAAATATTACTGTAATAAACATCTATGCTCCTACAAACAGTGCTGAGTGAGAAGAAAAAGAAGCTTTTTGACACTTTCTACAGAGAGAGAGAGAGAGAGGGAGAGGGGGGGGGAACAGAGTAAGATAAGAGTAGCAAAAGAGATGTGATCTTACTTCTGGGAGACATAAATGCAATGGTAGAAATGAAACAGCTGGGAAAATCCTGGAATGAGATCAAGAAGGAAGCAATGAACAAAGTCCAATGAAGAACAATAATTGATGCCCTATGCTCCACAGGGAGTGAAGAGAATAAGTAAGTAAAACAACTTTTTTTATATTCACCATTCCAGAGACAAGACACCATTTTAGATCACCATTAGATCCTCACTATCGCTTCATCCTTTCGAAAACTAGATGACCAAATAATCTGTCTGCAGTAGTTCATTTTTGGCCAAAACAATAATGGAACCATACCGTAATTTCCTTACTTCTACAAGTAAGTGTCTTCTGGATCATTTCCAGAATTCAATGTGCTGTCTTCATAATTTTAGCATTGCATCCTCTAAATTTTAGATCCTTATCCACCATCATCTTATTTCCTTCACCTCCTCCAATATATCCCCACCAAGTGTAAACGTTACATCCCATCTCTGATTTCTGAATTTTAAAACCTTACATTTTGTCACACTGAACTGATAATCCCACTTCCATATGCCCATTCACTTAGTCTATTCAAGTCTTCTTGTAAAGCCACAATATCTGCTATACTCTTCATAGTTCTTCTCAACTTTTCATCATCATCATCTGCAAACAACTGAAAATTCCCCATCTAAACCTTCTCTGATATCATTAACATACAGTTTAAACAGTAATGGCCCTCAAACAGATCCTTGAGGCACACCACTAATGACTCTCCTCTTTTGGGATACAGCTCCCCACCAAACACAACTTGCTGATACCCATCACATAGCAATCTCCAATGCAATAATCTAATATCCAGCCCCATTCATTTTAGTTTTACTATCAATTTATCAAAAGCCTTTGCAAAAATCTAAGTAAACCACTGTGTATCCCTCTCCCTTGTTCGCACCTGTCACCTTATTGTAATAAGTAATAATCCTCACTGCACTTTTGCGACTCCTTACCAATTGAGTCACCCTCCATGCCTGTTCTTTGTGCTCCTCATGGAACTTATTATTACCACTCATTTAACGTTGCATCTATAATGCCTTTTCCCTCTATACTGCATGCTTATCTCTTCATTCATTCATTTCTCATCGACTTATTTAATCTTCTTCCCACTGGAATACATTTAGATATTGCTTCTGCTAAACAGTTCTTAAATAGCATCAAAACAGCATTGATCTCCTTTCAAAAAAAAAAAAAATTCCTCATTGCATGCTACAGCTGAATTCATTGTGTCCTAAGCAATACCGTTCCTGTCTTGTCTACTCATCGAGAAAGGATATTCAATTTTTTTTTAATTCCACACATTTTCTTGAAAAAAATCAAGGATATTTAAATACAGGAGTCACATATGTTAGTAAGTTTTAACATTGTTTCTCTATTTACCAACATTCCATTATTAGTTTACTATATGATGATTTCATTCCTGATGTGAAATTTTCTGAATTTGTTATACAATCAGGATATTTCAGCTAAAAAAAAAAAATAAATAAATAAGATCCATAAACAGATCAAAGTCAGGGGTAGTCCTCTGTCTTTGGCAAACTATTTTTTGAACCATCTGGAAGATACCTTGTTCTCATCCATTCATCCTCAACAGTCCCTATGGTTTTGTTACATCGATGACATTTTTGATGTTTGGCTTCATTCTGAAAATGAACTTACCACTTTCCTACATTGAATCAATAAACTTCACCCATGTATTCAATTCACCATGGAAAAGAAATGCTGGTAATGCATATAATTTATAGAAAATGCTGGTAGTTTATCATTCTTGGATATATTTCTTACTTGCACAAAATAAGAAATATAAGTCTGATAATATTGGAGTCTTGACACGAAACAGATTGATTTGGAGGAAAATTATAGATAAGAAGTTAGCAATTACGTAAATTTTTCATGTAGTACTATCATATTCTGTACACCCCCTGGAGGGTACATGGCAAGAATTGGATGATGATGATGATATCCTTTCATTCAACAGCTTTAACTGCTAAGATGAAGCCTTGAATGTTAATGGTTTCTTCTGTTACTTTATTACTTTAGTAAGAATTGAAGTGAACAAAGTTGGATAATAATTTGATCATAAAAACTTGCTACCCTTTTTAGGAATGGGTTGAATATATGCAAATTTTCAACTTGCAGGCAGATAGCCATGGAATAGGGGTAAGAAGGAAGGAGATAGAACAGGAATCAAGAACAAACCCTCTATACTATTGAAGAAACACCATTAGGACCAGGAATGAAATAGAAACATCCAGTATAAAGAGGTGGAAGCAGAGATGGACAAAAGCTATGGATGATATAGCTTTGACAAAAGAAGAAAAAGCATAACTGTATGCCACTTGGCCATGATGTAAGTCTCCTGCTTTAGCTTATTAAAAATCAGTTTTGGATGTCTTCACAATTTGCTTGCAACATTTTGAGCTTTTCAATTAACAGTAAAGGAAGATGGAGAATTTGATGAAAATCAATTGTGATGTGCCCAATTCTTGAACAACCTTGGTATACTTCTTGGAGAACTACAGCTCAGATAAGGGAAAAGAGAACAAAATGACTGCAAGTAACTGAAAAAAATGGATAAAAGCACTGTTAATAAGAGTAATGAATAATGAAGTAGAAGAATTCAGACAAGTGTCGATGAAAGAGTGAAATGAAGTCTGTCTGCATGTGGAGGATGACAATGAATATCTGAAGAAGTGATTGTGATGCAGATGTTCAGAAAGTTTGGTAGATGAAGAAAGCATCACAGGATGATGGTTGTGTGGTATGGTATTATTAGATGGGAGGTATGATAAATAACAGGGTGCATAAAGTATATTCTCCAGGTGACAGTGAGACAGATGACTGATGCTTGATTAGAAGGAAATTAGTGAGAGTTGTGGGCATGAATAATTAGAAGGCAAAAAAAAAAAAAATGTGGAAAGTGATGTAAAGAAGTTGTGGTTGTAAGGAAGTGTGTGTGTGTGTGTGTGCAGATATCCTTGAAGCAAATCACTGGGAGAATGATCAAATGATATTAAATAAAGATCCATGTTCTGAAACACAGAGTGTGAGGGATGTCAAGCTGAACTTACCTCTTATTCCAGATGGATTGATTGTTGGAAGGTGAGAGTCACAGGGACAGAATTCAATAAGTACAATATTTTCAGAGAGAACAGATGGAAATGGGGGGGAAAGGTTTGCTAATAATAGAACAAGAACTGAAAGCCAAAAAGAGCAGAAGTCCAGCAGGAAGACAGAGGTGCAGAAGGGAGAGCATTTGAGGCTAGCTACCTGGAGTGAGACAGATACCAACAAGGTGAAATATTTACTCAATTGCCACAGCATCCTTAAACGAGGAATGGTCACAGAGAGGAAAGGAACTGAAATTTAAACTACTGCTAAGAGAAGTACTTAAGACAGCATGTAACAGAAGAGAGACTGGGTTTGAAAGTGATGGATCTGTTGATAGTGTCAAAGAACTTGGTAGTAAAGGTAGCCACACTACCTTCAACTGGGTGAGAGTGATAATGCAATCTTGGCCAGGGAATTGCCAAACGCAGAATTTTCAGTTAAGAAGGGATACATATGTGGAATTACAAAGTAGGTAAGACAGCTAAGGAACAGTGGCATGGCATATGAATCTGGAGAGGAAAAATGTTAGGAGTGCATTATTATTATTATATGGGCAACTCCATAAAGTCCTCAGACTCATTGAGAGAGACCCCTAAACATCATACCAAGCACTATCCAACATTGTAATGTAATGTAATATCTGTCATACTTTGCTTTGAACTCATTCACAGTCATGGCACCCACAACAGACTAACAACCTATTCCACTCATTCACCACTCACCAAGCAACACCCTTGCTAACTACACTCTTGCTCGGTTTCAAAGGATGGCCCCTAGTTCTCCCACTACCAAAGTTGTTCTGAAAAATTGCCTATGTATTAATCTTGTAAAGACCCTTCAGTAATTTGTATGTCTCAATCATATCACCCCTTTTCCATCTGTCAACCAATTTTTGTAATTCACAAATCTTCAACCTGTCCTCATAAGGTTCATTCTATAGACCTGCTACCATCTTGGTCAACTGCCTCTGGATCCTCCCCACCTCCTCCCCAAGAAATCCAGGTGACCAGATCTGCACACAGTAGTCAAGATGGAGGTCTCACCAAGGGCTCTATAAAGAGGTATTAATAACCTGCTTTTCTCTGCACATCAGGGTGTTATTCAGTAACCAAGTAATCCGAGATGTATTAGACACTTTTGCATGTTTTACCCATCAGAAAATCATGTGGCTCCCCCATATAGTATTCCATTTCTTCTACATATTCCTGTATTTTTCTGTTAATCAACTTCTCCAATAGCTTGACTATAACTCCTGATATGCTGATCAGTCAGTAATTTGATAACTCAGTCTTGCAAACATCCTGTATACAATGGAACCATTTCCCTCTCCCTCTTTCCACTCCCTTAAGGTTTATCCAGAGACTTAAATTAAACATGGTCAAAGGCACAGCTAATTCCCTAGCACTTCTTGTAAAACTCCAGATGGTATACTATCTTATCCCACAGCTATATTCACATCAAGGTTCTATAACATCCTATGCATCTCCAGTTCATTTACCTCTATTTCCATAAAGTCCTTACTTCTCTTGCTACTGCACTATATGCAAAATGATATACTCTTGCAAAGTACTCACTTAGTAATTCTACTATTTCATCTGATTCAGTTAATTGCAACCACTGGCATTCATTAAAATTATTCCTCCATAATCATTCTTCCTTTTACTTTTTTTTTTATATCTGATCCACACACGAAAGGCCACATGACCTATAGACATTAGTGCTGTGTATGAGCAAGAAGAAGAAGAAAGGAGATTCTGTTCACATTTTGCTTGAACAGCAGAAGGTTGTAATCTTTGGGGAAGGCAGAGTGGGAGAGACTGTTCCAAAAGACAGAAGTAGATGGAATGAAAAAGGAGGCAGTGAAGTTGGTACAGTGAGTTTCAAGATGGGACTGTAAAAGGGCGTTGGTTAGAAATAGTTCTTTGTTTTAATGATTTTGGAGGAGAGTGGAGGTATAATAGTGGCCAATTCAGCAGAGAGCTGTCCAAGAAAGTATTATCTGTAGAAGAGGCACAAGGCAGAAACTGAACGTCTGTGAGAGAGGGATTGAAGTTTGCATACGAGAGAAGTCATTAATTAGCCAGATTATCCTCTTCTGGATAGAATCGAGCAATCTTAGAGAGGATTTTGGTGCACCACCCAAAATATGGGAGCAATATTCTATGGCTGGACAGATTTGGGCTTTGTATAGAGTTAGCAGCTGTGAAAGTGTGAAGCAGTGTCTTGTGCAAAAAAGTACACCAAGTTTTTTGGTGGCTGCAGAAGCTATAGTTGAAATGTGGTTGTGCCAGGAAAGATCTGAGGTGCAGGTCAGTCCAAGAAGAGAAATCTGATTATGCTTGGGTATCTCAGCATTACTGAATAAGGGATTAGTGGTAAACATGCTTTCTCCAATGCATATTT
This sequence comes from Typopeltis vanoorti, assembly GCF_054136105.1. Classification (NCBI taxonomy): domain Eukaryota; kingdom Metazoa; phylum Arthropoda; class Arachnida; order Uropygi; family Thelyphonidae; genus Typopeltis; species Typopeltis vanoorti. The sequence goes on along the minus strand of NC_143572.1, from coordinate 41,701,678 downwards.
TAGTTAAGAGGGGGTATATGTGGAATTACAATTACTTAGAAGATTGCTTGGAGCATTCCCATGGCATGTGAAACTGCAAAGGGCTGAATATTCATATTGCATAGAACCAGGAAAATAAATCAAATGGGAGTTAAATGGATGAATACCATCACTGCCATGGCATGCGAAACTGTGAAGGACTGAATATCAGTATTGGATAAGAAGTGGTAAGGGAGTGTTTGTGGGAAGTAATAGCAAACTGCATACCTAGAATCAGGAGAATAAATCAAGTGGAAGTTAAATGGATGAATATCATCATTAAGCAGGAGCTACAAAAAGAAAAAAAAAGTGGATGGAATTCAATGAGAAAGGTGACCAGCCGACAAACACAGACAAAGCACAGGCCAGAAGGGTAACCAGTGTAGTAAGAAAGGCAAAATCACAGTATGAAAGGAAATTGGCAGTATAGGCAAAAAAATTATACTCAAAGAACTCTTTGGGATTATTTTTTGCCTATACTGCCAATTTCCTTTCGTACTGTGATTTTGCCTTTCTTACTACACTGGTTACCCTTCTGGTCTGTGCTTTGTCTGTGTTTGTCTGCTGGTCACTTTTCTCATTGAATTCCATTCACTTTTTTTTTTTTTTTTTTTTTTTTTTGTAGTTCCTGCTCAATGATGGTATTCATCCATTTAACTTCCACTTGATTTATTCTCCTGATTCTAAGTACCACATCCTATCCAATATATTGATATTCAGCCCTTCACAGTTTCACATGCCATAGCAATGATGGTATTCATTCATTTAACTCCCACTTGATTTATTCTCTTGATTCTAGATATGCAATATCAATATTCAACCCTTTGCAGTTTCACATGCCATCGCAATGCTCCAAGCAATCTCCTAAGTTTGTGATACTTACCAGCATTGTAATTCCACATATACCACATCTTAACTAAAATGTGCATCGGAGAAAGAATGCTTGAAGAATGAAGTATCAGACAATATATCCAGAGTCAGGCAGAAGTTAGATGAGCATTAACAATAAAATTAAATATGAACTGAAGAAAAAGTTGTGGAGGATATATAAAGCAAAAATGATCAGCAAATTCATGAGAGCAAGACAAGTGATTAGTATGATAAGGAAGACAAAAGCATATTATTTGAAGATGCAAACTGAACAGGGAAAATTCCCAAGAGTTGTAAAAGGATGACTACAGAAGGATGACTTTAATGAATGGTACGATGTAACAGAAGCAGACAAAATACTGAACTTACTGAGTGATCATTTTGCAAGGACTTACAATACAGGTGGTGATACTGTGAATGAGTTCAAGGAGAAGCATGATAAGTATTGTTGAATATCAATTAGTATAGATCTTCCATGCGGAGTCTTTGACTACATGGAGATGCCCAAGAAAATAATATAATTACTATGAAAAGGCAACACATATGGAATAATAATCTACTTCTTATTATAATTTTCTGCTTAAATAGTAATCTTCCTATATAATAAAGCATCATAACAGCAAGCAAAGCAAGTCAAGAATACAGCAAACAGTTAAATTTAAACAGTTATATTTTTTTAAAAAAAAAGCATGCACATCCAAATCACTGTAGCTTCAGTTTGAGTGTTTTAATATTATTATTATTATGACACCTCCAGGGAGTCCAAAGACTCATTGAAAAGGGCACCTACTCTACAGCTCATTCAATGTGGAAATGCTAGTGGTGGACGGTAGATGGTGTTGGTGTAGTTATGGTTAGAATTCAGCCAAAAGGCTGCAGGTTCGAATCCACAGCCTTTTGGCTGGAGAATAGATATGCTAACTACTCGGCCAACCAGGCCAGCATGGCACTAGCATGTTCAAGAAAAGCAAATAATGAAGGAATGGGACAGTAATTGATTAGAAGCAGAATTTAGTTATCAAGACATTATTATTCAAAACCTCCATGGAGTCATAAGACTCATTGTGAGAAGCCCATCGTAAACAATACCAAGTCTATCATACCATTCCTTAAACTCATTCACTGTTAGTGCTCTCACTACCCTATCAGGAAATGCATTCCACTGTCCAACTACCCTCTACGAAAAAAAAAACAACTCTCCACTTTTATTTATTATTAATTTTTACTTATTTTAATTTTAATTATTAATTATTTTTTATTTAATTATTAATTTATAATAGGTTATTAGTAATAACCATTAAGCAGGCTTAATATACAGCTTCCTTGTACACAACTCTTATACCTATCAGACAACCAATTCCCAATCCAATTCAATAAACCTGATATCTAAACCCATATGCTGCAACATAAATATCAGCTTATGCTGTATCCTGACAAATTCAAATGCCTTTATCAAAACAGTAGTATATATCTTTCCCTCATCAATCACATGCCTCATAACAAATCCATGGTGACCCTCACATATAATGTTGGAGGTTTAATGGATTTTTTACAACACTCAAAAAGGATTAAAAAGAAGTTTCTGGGAAATTCCCATGCTACTCCTCTTAAACACTATTAATATAATTAACGGCTATTTTAGCCTGTTTTTGTTTAGGAGTGTCCCTTATATTTAATACATTGGCTAACATAACTCAAAAGGGGTATATATATATATATATATATATATATATATATATATATATATATATATATTTTTTTTTTTTTTTTAGGGCATTATGGGCAAGTATAGAAGACAATTATGGCAGAAAAAAAATGTGGAAAAATTATGTACATACCTTGTTTTTGGTTTAAAGATGCCCTCTAAATCCAAGCTCTTGATGAAAGGTTGTATGTAAATGGGGGGGGGGGAGAACATGGGGATGTGCTTGAGACACGGGAAATAAGTTTGGGAACCCGGGTTACTATTAATAATATATATATTTATATATATATTATTTATATTATAAATGTTCTTTCTCCCCCCCCCTCCATTTACATACAACCTTACATCAAGAGCTTGGATTTAGAAGGCATCTTTAAACCAAAAACAAGGTATGTACATAATTTTTCCACATTTTTTATTCTGCCATAATTGCCTTCTATACTCGCCCATAATGCCCTAAAATATATATATACCCCTTTTGAGTTATGTTAGCCAATGTATTAAATATAAGGGACACTCCTAAACAAAACCGGCTAAAATAGCCATTAATTAGATTAAAAAGAATTTAATACTTCCTATATTTCGTCCTAGTCACTAGGACATCTACGGGGATTACAAAAATAACTAATGTAACATAACACAAATATCATACAATACTAAGCCCAACCACATGGGTGACACTAAAGTCCTATGTAGGTGGATCGGCCTCTAAGGGCGGTTGTAGGTGGCCCGCAATATAAAGTAGGATCTTTGGTGATGAGTGTTTCCCAAATTTTCGGAAGCTTGATGCAACCGTATTTATTAAGATTTGGTTGATTTCTAAGAGCTGCTGCTGCTTCTAAGAATAGTCTCTCTTTCTTGAATTTGTTGTGATGGAGCATGGTGGTTTTCTTCCATGATACTCTGTGAGTGGTGTCCAAGACATGGTTAGCCAAGCCTGAATGACCATAGTTGTGTTTACAGATGTAAGACTTGTGTTCCTCTAGGCGGATGGATGCTGATCTGCCTGTCTGTCCAAAGTACGCCAGCTTACAGGAACAGGGTACTTTGTAAACTCCAGGCAGAGAGAGAGGAGGGAGCTGATCTTTTGTAGAACGGATAAGGGTAGCAAGTTTGCAGTGGGGTTTATATGCTGTGTGTAGGTTGTACTTTTTTAGAATCTTGGCTATTTTTTCAGATGTGCCACGGATGTAGGGTATGGTGATGGCATTTTTAAATTCTTGTTGATGAGAAGGACCGGGAATGGGAGAGAAACTAATTATTTTTTTGATACTGTGATCGCTGTAGCCATTGGAGAGGAAAGTGTTGTGTATGTAGTTAAGCTTAGTAGTGAGGGCAGTTCCACTGGAACAAAGATTGTGGGCTCTCTTGGTAAGAGTTTTAATAATGCCATATTGTTGAGAGGGGTGGTGGTGTGAGAGTTTGTGAATGTATCTGCATGTATGTGTGGTAATGATACACTTGCCTTCTGTATACAGTGAAGGCAAGTGTATCATTAGGCAGGCGTGTGACTAAGGTGTCTAGGAAGGGTAAACAATTGTTCTTTTCCTTTTCCATTGTAAACTGGATTCTTGGATGTAGGCTATTGAGATGACTGAGGAAGGAGTCTAATGTGTCTGGGCCATGAGGCCAAATAGAGAACACATCATCTACATATCTTAGCCAGATAGAAGGTTTGAGTGGGGCTGAGTCTATGGCTCGTTTTTCAAAATCTTCCATATAGAAATTAGCAAGGGGGGGAGAGGGAGAACCCATGGCAGTTCCCTCTATCTGCTTGTAGATTTTGTTCTTCCAAGAAAAATACCCAGAGTTAATGGCAAAGGAAAAGAGATCTAAGATGTCAGAAGGGAAAACTTTGTAAGAGAGATAAGGTGTCAGTTAAGGGAATATTAGTAAACAAAGAGGCGATATCAAAGCTTACCAATATGTCTGCTTTATTCAAGGTTAAATTTTCTATGAGGGCTTTAAAGTGGGTCGAGTTTTTTACATAGGAAGTGGACCTTCCAGTAAGGGGGGGGGGGGGTCAGAGAGTTGGCCAGCTGTTTAAATAGTCTGTAGCAAGGTGCATTGGTGGCATCTACTATAGGTCTGAGTGGGGAATTGGGTTTGTGGATTTAGTTATCAAGACATTATTATTCAAAACCTCCATGGAGTCATGGAGGTTTGTAAAAAATCCATTAAACCTCTAACATTATGTCTTCACATAATGGTGAAGGTTTATACACGAATTCCTCACATATATTAACCTCATCTGCCCAATGCTGTATACAATCTCTCAATAATTTCTCCAACTGTTACCAACTATGGATGATTAATAGTCTATAGTTTGATATTCCATTCTACAATGACCCTATCTTACCCTCCTTCCAACTCCTGGACACCTCTCCCATAGCCAGACTCCCACTAAAAAGCCAAATCAAGGGAGCTGTAAGCATGTACTCCTTAGTACATTCTCTTAAAGCATGTAGTGAAATCCCATCCAGTCCCATTGCCTTATTGACATCCAGAGTATTTAATATTTGTAACACACTCTCCTCTTGTCACTTCTAAACTTTGAACCCTCCCCATCTCTTTAGTAATAAAATCTTTTCTAGGATGAAATATGCCAATAAAGTGATCATTAACCAACTCCACCATGTCTTCTGCGTCAGAACGAAAAAATTTCATCAGATTTTCCATGGATTTTAGAACTAATCTCTTCCCATATTAAAGTTTTGAATTCCTTACCATGCTAGTCACTTTCTTGCCTGAGTCATATTCCTCATGCAACTGCTCCCCAACCCTCTCCTTATACTTTTTCCCATAACCTCTTTTAAATCTCCAGTTCCCATTTGATATTGTTAGTCATCCACTTTACACCAAATCATGTTTTCTTTTTCATTCAAGATGTACAACTTGCTACTGCTGCTAAGAAACAGTTCTCTGCTAGTTGCCATGCAGAAACGAGTGAATCTGATGATATTTTGTCCTTCCAATTCTTCCACCCATGGAACTGACCCCAAGCTGATCTCTAAGATGATTATAATCACCTGCCTTATAATTCCACATAAATTCTTTTATTCTTAATACTTCTGCATGTCTATTCATTCCCCAGGTCAAGACCACATGGTCACTCACTCCAAATGAGGACAGGGCTAACAATTCAGTTAAAATCTAGTCCTCTGATGCTAGGATCAAATCCCAAACTATTGCGCCTCATGTTCCTTCTTCTATACATTGCCTCAAGCATTTGTACAAGAATTCCAGAGATGCTGTTTCCTTACTACTAGATGCTGTTTCCTCTTCCCAATTTAGACTGCTGTAGTTAAAATCTCCCACAACGATCCCTCGTTTTTGCACTTGTCAAACTTAACTGCCTAAACATTTCTGACTCTTCAAACTCTGTATTCTCTGGTCTATAGCAACATGGCCTGTCCTGTCCACCCCCATCATATACTCCCAAAACCATTAGTGCCATTTCTCTCCAAATCCTCTGTGCTCTGAAAGGACATCACTTATAATAAGCAACATTCTACCACCACCATGGTTGTCATTCTATCCTTGAAATGCACTATATTCTTACATTTCTATTCCTGTCAGCAGTGTGATAATGAGGGCGTGGAGAAAGAGGCACCTGCCATGGGTGCAAAAAACATATAACATTTTTGTCATTTTTGGGTTGGGGGGGGGCACATTAGACACTTTCCATTGGCGCTTCATACCCTCATTATGTCACTGCCTGTCAGTATATCATCTGTCAAACAGGTTTCACTGATCCCAATAATTTTTGGACTGGCTGAAGCTATCAATGCCCTTAATTCATCTCCTTTATTCCTGATACTCCTTGCATTCGTATATCCTTCTGCAATGCAATATTAATGCATTGTCTATACCTATTATTATTCATTCCCCCAGACTATATTTGACTCAACACCATATATTCCTCCATCTCCCCAGCATCTATTCCCATAAGAAGCCACCCCCATCCACCCTGATAACTCTTGTTTCCCTGCATTAATGCTCTCTCACCTGCCCAGAGAACAACATTCTCTCCAGATGACTATGTCCTTCCTCATTCAAATACAGTCAGTCTCTTGCATACAGCTCTCTTCTATCTTCAAATGCAGTCCAACCATCCACACAATCCAAGCCATACTTTCAGCATTCTCGCTATAATGCTTCCCCTCCCCTTTTTTTAACTTGCACCATATGTGCATTTGGCTTCATAATGAAAATAAACAATTATTTATTAGTTTTTTTTAGGAGTTTAAAAAAAAAAAGACAAAGAACAGACGTTTATAAGTAAAAATTTTATTATTATTATTATTATTACAAGCAACCTCCAGAGAGTCAAGGACTCATCAAGAGAAGTCACACATCACTCACACCATGTCATACCTTCTCTTGAATTCAATCACACTGTCTGCACTCACAACCCCCAAAGGCAAGCCATTCCAGTCATGCACTGCTCTATTAGAGAAAAATCTAGCACTCATCCCTTACTTGACTACATTCACTCACATATTGATGGCTCCTCTCATCTTGTCTGACCCTCTCAGAAGTTTATGTCTCTATCATATCACTCCCTCTTTCTCCTGTTTGCTAGCATCTGCAGTCCACAAATTCTCAATCTCTCCTCATAATCTACATTCCACAGTACCCATATCATCTTTAGCACTCTTCTTTGCATCCTCTCCACAGGATCTGTATCACCTCAGAAACCAGATCTGCACACAATACCCCAGATGAAGTCATATCAAATTCTAGCTTATTTATATCATTCTGTAAATGCAGTGTATATATATTATTTAAGTTTCTTAAATCCTAAAATGGAAAATACTGTTTTACAGCTTTATTTTGTAATCAGAATAACAGCTATTGCATTTTCATTACAAATACAGAAAACAACGTGTATCAGTTGCAGATAAGAAGTCTAAGTAATTTGTAAGTGTATTTCACTATAATGGCTGAATTATATCAATTTTGGAAATAATTATATAAATCTATAATTACAGTACATCAGATCTTGCTGCTGGGGGGAATTATCCATGTAAAAGTCTTTAAACACACCAATAGGGACATACCATCATTTTTGTTTTGTAGCCAGATTTCTTTTTATGCTCTTCCATCCAGGTATCGTAGGTCTATCAGCATGTTAAAGTTAGTGCACTGAATTTTCAGACAGTATCAAAGAATATAATTCAAAATGAAATATCATTTTGCCAATGATAAGTTGAAGCAGTTGCACAATAATGTCGATGAATTATGTTTGTTATCATTATTACAAGAGATGACCTCCAGGGAGTAGGACATCCATGGAGGTCTGATGATGCCAAAAGTTAATAGGCATATAAATAAGATAGGAGTGAAATGCATATAAAAACAGTGAAATTAATATATGTATATTATATTTATTTTTTTTTTAAACAACACCTTGGATATTGAAAGGTGAAAATGAAAAATAAATTTGGTATATGTAACATGGTAAGTGAGGGGGGGGAGGAGTAGTAGGCCCTTTTCCATGTTTTCTAAAACAAATAATCTCAATTAATATCCAACAAGAAAATCAAGCTTATAATTGTAAATTATAATTATAAATGCAATTAGAATTGCATTGAGTGAGTACTTGACTGTTATTTATCAGTCAAACACAGGAACATAAAGCCTTATTGTTAATATATTGAGAATCTCAATTGGAGATTCTAAATTCTCTGAAAGTCTCTTCCTTGAATTTTTTAACTAGATGACATCTTACTTAAAAAGAACACAATATTCATCCTTCCCCTTTAATCTGACCAATTAAATTAAACAGAGCCTCCATAGCTCAGTCAGTATAGACGAAGCCCTTTAGCCAGAGACACCTGGGTTCGATTCCCATCAGTGACATGAGGAACCTTTATCTGGTCTCTTTTGACTAAAGGTGAGTAAGTCTCATACTGAGGGAGAGGGTTTTTTCCTCCGGGAAACTTGGGTTTTTCGTCCCTCAAAACAGACAAACCGGCCAGTAGAACACACATCATTTATAGACAAGAATACAAAGAGGTATAGAGGTAACTGCCTTATCCTTGTATTATGGTTGGGAAGTACAAGGATACTTAGAAGGCTACGGGTGCTTAAGTGCCTGTTAAAGCCACTGATGGATGGATGGATGGAATTAAATTAAATTAAATTTACCAATAGACCAATGCATACTGTACTCTAAGATAATTCAAACTAGTATCAACGCTTACTAAAAGTAGTTTTTCTCCACTGTAGAATCTAAGTTCAATGCAAAAAATAACACTAATATAAAGTTTTTCCATGAATACATAAGTTATGATTAAAAACTACTGAGACCAGAAACTGAGTTATTATAATAAAATAATGAATTCATTTTTAATATTTTGCCTTTTGACAAAGGGAGAAATGCTCTGCATCAAAATTTGCATTATCAATTTTATGAATTATGCAATTATCAGTCATTAAAATCAAATAAAAATCCATGAATCTTCCGAGAATCGACTAAATTTCAGATCACTGAAGAAAACCAAATTTCAAAACATAAAACGAAATATAAAACAAAATATATCTAAAAATAAAATACTGACTACCATTATATGCAACTTTTGAATTTCGGTTATGCAATCCACGTGCATAATTAAAGCTCTTGGAGTTGAAATATTTATCCACATTTGATGTGATCATAAGTTATTAATATAACATCAAATGGACAAAGTTAAATTTTTCATGTGTGGAAGGGGAAAAAAATAAAATTGAAAATATAGTTTTCGTGCAACTTCTCTGGAGAGCATTAAATTAGTTTAGGTGTTAAATGCATCTGTTAACATTTAGATTCAGTCCTTTTCAAAATATCTAGTTATTTTCAAATTAAAACGAATAATTCCGTTTATGAAGTATAACGTTACACCTATTCTAATTTAAAACAACATTCACGATAGTGAAAAAAATCATTGAAGCATTTTTGTTGGAACCAAATGTTTCTATGAATACTAATGAAATATTTTACACCAATTTGACTATTTGCCTTCCTTAGTGATTGTGATGAATATTTAAAAATATGTGATTTCACTCATTCATTGTATAAACACAATGTGCTGGTTAAACAAATTTAGTATCAGTAATCCTAAAATAGTTACCATAAAGTGTGAGGTTTCCAGCCTCCAGATACGCTTCTCATTCGCTTTTATCAATGATGCCCAGAGTTTACCATTCAACGATATAACAGCTGAATTGTTTCTTCCCAGTACTGACATGCATGGCTGCTCTGTCAAAAATTGACTTGTCACCAGAATGAAAATAGTCACTTAACATTTTGAAAGGGAGGAAAGAATGTATGCTTTATCATCATATCAGCAATTATATATCTTCACGACAGATAATTTCATATATTATTACTTCTACATCCGTTGTGTAGTATGTATATCAGAATGTTGAAATAAACGCTGTCTACAAACATGTATGAGTAGATGGTGTAAGTGACCTGGCAGAAGTAAACATCTTTTTAAAAAAAAATATATAAAAAAAAAAAAAAAAACGACAAGACATGAAAAATGTCTTGTACTACTCTACTAAGCACACATTAGGAAAGGAAAAACAAATATTTTAAATCCACAAATACACTTTCGTTCTATTCTGCGCAACTTCGCAAAATGCAACATATACAACTTGCATTTATACATATGATATGAGTAAGGTTTCCGAATAATAAATAACACACACTAGACCATTCCAATATGACTTGCATGTCTCCCAAGACACAGGTCAAGTGACAGTAGCGAAATTGTTGTTGCAGTTGGATTTTGTCTTATTTTTAAATAAAACCATATAGTATTAAACTGAAATAAACTTAATTTATTTAATGATCCTTATAGACTGGCAAATATTAATTGTCTCATGATTTGTATTTGATATGTAAATAAACAACATGTTGCCTTCAATGCATGAAATCAGTTCTTATATCGAATTCATTTTAGATTTTTTCAATCTTTCCCGAGCACACATTTTATATTAAATTAACAGCAGCACCTTCATCCGTCCGACTGTTCTGTCTGCCTTTCTTCAATATGTACGAACTTAACAGCACTCTCTGACTGGGAAGATTTTGATGAAATTTAGATTTTGGTATCTTCGTTGAAATATGCCGAGCCATTATTTGTTGACATTTGATGACCTTATCAGTTTAATCATGGATGGAGGTGAGGAGAATTGTATCAAACCTGCACAAGAGAGGTTTCAAAACATACACCACAGCAGTACCAGTATGATGATAAGTGGTCAAAGAGAAAGAAGGAACCTTTTCTGTATCTTGAAGAACTGACGGTCTTAGTCTTCAGTGCAAAACATTGTAACGAAAACTGTGTTTAAAAAAAAACGTATAATATATATAATAATAATAATAATATATATATAAGTTTTTTTTAACTTGGGTAATGTATATTAGGGTTACCAAGTAATTTTATAAACTTGGTTATTTTACTCCTAATCCCAAGTAAGCAAACAGTTAAGTTTGCGCCTGAACGTAGTTCAAGTCTAAAGATGGGGAAACACCACGGCAACTCATTGTAAAGGTGGGTAAAGTTCTGATCACTATTCTTAGTATTTTCCATAATGTAAAGCACATCTCACTAAGAGATGTATACTGCAATACATTATGGGTGGGGTCACTACCCAGACCGGTTTCAACCTTTTTTAAGGTCTCCTCGGTGAGTAGCTAGACCCTAAATACCAAGGTTTAACCATTTTAACCATTAACATTACTGACAGGATATGTGAAGCACTAGTGCTTTTCATATTCCCCTTTATCTGTAATGAGAGTTGTTTGGGAATGGGAGGTTTGTGAGCAGTTAAGCTCGTCCTCTGAGGGCAGTTGTGTTAGCTATGATCAGTTGAGAGAAGAATAGCCTTTGGTCTTTTGTGTTTGTAGTAATCAGTCTCATTATAATTGATAGCTTGTACGATTAGTGGGTTTGAATCTGAACTTGACTTCAAGAAGAATTTTTCTGCAAGATTACAAAGAAAGGAGGAAATGTATGGAATGCCGGTTTCTCGGTGAATCTGTGAATTTCTGATGAACCACGGTGCATCCAGGATCATCCTAAGGCATTTGTTTTGGATTCTCGATAATTTCGAAATGTTTGATCTTGAAGTGTGACTCCATGCTGGTGAGGCGTAGGTAATGACTGGACGTATTACCATCCGGTAAAGAAGCAATTTATTATGTAGGTTCAGTTTGCTCTTGCGGTTGATCAATGGGTAGAGCTGTGCTATTACTTTGGAAGATTTGGAGCCGATGAGATTGATGTGCTTGTTAAAAAGGAGTTTCTAATCCATTAATACCCCAAGATATTTGGTCTCTGATTGCCATGGGATCTTATGACCAGAGAGCAAGATGTCTTCTTTATTGCAGACTTTTCTTCTTGAAAACAGCATGGCTGAGCTTTTGAGGGGGTTCACTTGAATCCTCCAGTTGGTGAACCAGTTTGCTAGCTCATTAATACTTCCTTGGAGTCTAGTGATTGCTAGGCGAGGGCTGAGCAATCTAGCTAGAATAACGGTGTTGTCGGCATAAAGAGCCGTAGTAGTTTTTGGGTTGAGAGGAACATCTGCCATGTAAGTTGTGAAAAGTATTGGGGCTAGAAGAGAACCCTGAGGTACTCCCGCCAGAATTTTGCGCCTTGATGACACAATTCCGTTAAGTTTTATTTGAATGTATCTTTCGTTAATATATGAATATATGAGTTTCATTAGTTTAATTGGGATATTGTTTTCAATTAGTTTGAAGATAAGGCCTTGATGCCAGACCTTATCAAAAGCCTTGGCAACATCCAAAAATACAGCAGCAGTGTGAAGGTGCCAGTTAAAACCATGAGTGATATGTTCTGTTAGTCGGTGAATTTGATGTACTGTGTTGTGAGCTTTGCGAAACCCAAATTGCTCATTTGGGATTATTTTCTGTTTGTCCACTGCTGATTGTAGTCTTGATAGGATGACCTTTTCTATTACTCTGCCAAGACAGGAAAGAAGACTGATGGGCCTGTAGCTTTGGGGAAGTTGTGGGTTATTACCAGGCTTTTTCAGAGGTATAATGTCCGCGATTTTCCAATCTGTGGGAAAGTACTGGAATCATAAAATGGAATTGGTAATATTAACTAGATGAATTATGGCTTTCCATGGGAGTAGCTTTATTATTCTATTGGTAATGCCGTCAGAGCCGGGAGCCTTTTTATTCTTCAGATAGAAAATAATATTTATTATTTCTGTTGGAGATGTGGGGGCGATGGTTTCTGAATCATCCTTATGCTGTCTTAGTGCATTTCTAACTTTACAATGAACTTTGTAAATAAAATTGATATTTAAGTTTATGTAAGATGGGCTGAATTGATTTCTTCATCTGAGTGTGCAATTCCAAGATTGGTCTTCAAAGGGGGAAGTGGCTGTCTTTTGGTACGAAGAGATTTTACAAACTTCCACATGGAGTTATCTTCTGGGTTGATTTCCCTGAGTTTGGATTCCCATTTGGAATTCCTGTGCATCTGGAGGGCTTTTCGAACCTGTCTGTTCAGGTTGTTTAAGGTTGTTTTGTCCTGCCAGGCTCTGGTGTTGTAATATCGCTTTCTGGCTTTATTTTTGGCCCTAATCAGGTCCATTATCTCTTCTGAGATACAGTTGGGAGCATGGAAGACAGTTTTGAGTGACTAATGCTATTGCCGTGTTGATTTGCCTAGTTAAATTGCTTACAGCTTGGTCTATTTCTTCTTTTTTACGAATGACAGGGGGGTGGACCGATGTGGACTGGGAGAACCTTAGAGAACTTCTCCCATGGTAAGAAAGAATGATGGGGAGAGAGTTGACCTTGAAGTCCTAACCTGAGCAGGATGGGATTATGATCTGAGTTAAGCTCTTCTAAAGTCTCCAGCTGGTATTGATATTTGATGTTTCTGAGGATAACTATGTCTAATACATCAGAACTTCCTGATGGGCTGTAGTGGGTGGGCTCAGTGGGTCCAGTTACCATTGATGAGTTGAGTAACGTGTAGTTGAATAAGGTACGGCCTATTGGAGTTGATTAACGAACTAAACCTGGCCGTATGTTTGGAGTTTAGGTCTCCTGCTATAATTATGGAATCCATGGAGCCGAGGATGGAGTCTAAGTTTGCTGTCAATAGTGGAATGCTGGGAGGATTGTACGCTGCGTAGATTTTGAGTTTGCCTGCGTTATTAGTGTGCACCTCCACACCTGTCACCTCCAGGTTTAGAGTTTGTGGGTTGGTCAGCGAGTTGTGGCTCAAATAATTTTTAATAAAAATAGCTGTGCCGCCTCCACTAGAGTTAAGTCTGTCTATCCTATATAAAATATAACCTCTTAGTTTTGGGTTGTTTGATGGTCTGAGATGGGAATCATTGATCAAGATTATGTCTGGAATGTATCTCTTTGCGAATTCTTGCAGCTCTAAAATTTTATTTGTTAAGCCATTGGCATTCCATGCTGTTATCATGAGAGAATTTGGTTTAAATTTTTTAAACATTATAGAGAGCTGTTAATATGAATTGGGTTTCTAGATAGAATCTCTTTCTGGAAGATGGTAAGGTGCTTGCTTTGCTGAATTCATGCAGCATCGTTGCAAGTAACGAGGTTAAAGCTGATGTGAGATTAGAGCTTGTTCGTTCTTGCGATGAAGGAGTCTGGGTTCTTACCGCTTCCGTATATGATTTGGACATGGATGAAGGTCGAGTGCCTTTGCTGTGTTTCCGAATGTGAGGTATTATGATCTGGAGGGCGTTCTGTTTCGTTGTTTGTGTCATTGCTTGGAGGAGCGTGGTTCGTTCTTGTTGATCCACAGTTTTTTGGATGGAAAAGGCATCGCTTGTAATTAGAGGGATGTGGTCCTCTACAATTGGCACAGCAGGTAGGTGTGGATCAGAGCTTGGTGCAGGAGTTAGTTTGGTGACCCTCACCGCATTTTAGGCATCTGTAGTCAGCTCTGCACAGTTTTTGGGCATGCCCGAACCTCTGCCATCTGTGGCACTGCCTTGCCGAAACCTTCTTCCTTAGAGGTTCGGTTGTAATTTTAAGCTTACAAATGTCGGTAACGTCATAGACTCTATTATTAATTATATGAAGAGCCAAAGGCTTCAAATCGGCGACCTAAACTTATTTCCCTTATCCCTTAACTTAAATTCATAGATTCTTTTTTGTGTTGTGGAGATTTCGACCAACAACAGTGGCATTGGTGTTTTATCTGACCTGCACATTCTACTGACTTTGATTGGGGTCAATCCATGATTGATGAGGTCAGCTGTGATCTCATCAATTGTGATGCCCTCAGCCACTCCTCTTAGAAAGTTCTTCTCGCTTGCTAGCGCAAGTTGTGGAAGGGCAATTTAGAGTTGTCCAGCATTTTCGTCATCATGCGATAATATGTGACAGTGGTAGGGTGAATCTTTACATCCTGGTCAGTATTTCTTGCCCAGGAGAAATTGATATTTTGTTCTCCTAGGGATCTTGAGACTGAGGTCCAGTTATCTTTATCTTGAAGGATAACTGGAGGGACCTTTTCTTTTCTATCTTGGGTGACCTGATTTTAGTGAAGTGTTACATCATCTTTCATTCCACCTTCCGATGTACTGGGTCTTTTATTAGATTGTTCCTCCTGGGAGCAATCGAACTGTCGGGGAGTCTTTGTAGGTGGAAGAGGTGTAATGTCCTCTTCGATGTTCAAATCATCATCTTCAGTGTCATTTACTTGAGTGAAGAGATTCAAGCAACCAGGATAATCCGTTTCAAATTTCTTTAGGATGAATATGAGAATGTCAAATGACATATCTAAGTTTAGATGTTGAATGGCGTCCTTGATATCTTTTACATTCTCCATCCTTGTGTACAATGAGGGAAGATGACGATGTCTTATTCCTGATGATCTCGGAGGGTGGTCTATTGACAAATCCCTCAGACTCAAAAGCTTACCTCTAAATATATCATTTGGAAGTCCCAACAATTATATACAGCATAGAATGCTTACCTCTATATATCATTTCATCTTAACCATTAACTACTCTATAGCAACAAGTATTAGTAGCGAATCACTCAATCACTGTCAATTCTCGACTTCGAACTCAATACCAAGGTTTTTGTAATACAGAGCCTTATCAACTTTACCTATACAAGTTGCTACAAGGTGTTTTATTTTGAATAAGATTTTCTGGAGGAGATATAGATGTAAATCAGTTTTTTTTAACTTGGGTATATTAGGGTTACCAAGTAATTTTATACACTTAGGTATATTAGGGTTACCAAGTCATTTTATAAACTTGGTTATTTTACTCCTAATCCCAAGTAAGCAAACAGTTAAGTTTGTGCCTGAACCAAGTTCAAGTGTAAAGATGGTGCAACACCTGGGCAACTCATTGTAAAGGTGGGTAAAGATCTGATCACTATTCTTAGTATTTTCCATAATGTAAAGCACATTTCACTAAGAGATGCATACTGCAATACATTATGGGTGGGGTCACTACCAGACCGGTTTCAACCTTTTTTGAGGTCTCCTCAGTGAGTAGCCAGACCCTAAATACCAAGGTTTTAGTAATACAGAGCCTTATCAACTTATTGTATTTTATTTATTCAAAATAAAAACATTTTGTAGCAACTTGTATAGGTAAAGTTGATAAGGCTCTATATTACTAAAACCTTGGTATTTAGGGTCTAGCTAATCACTGAGGAGACATCAAAAAAGGTTGAAACCAGTCTGGGTAGTGACCTCACCAATATATAGTATAAGGCCTGTGTAGCTCAGTGGAAGTGGCGCTTGCATCCTCTGCGCTTGGCTGCTTGAAGTTAGACCTAGTTCTAGTCTAGTCGCTGACTGGAGGAACTTTTTCTAAGCCTATCTTCGACCGGTTCCCGAGTTGGTCGATCTCTGGCACAGGCAAGCGGGTTTTTCGTCCCGTAAACTCAAGAAAATCGGCCGTAGTACCCACATTATTTCAGACAGTGACATGTCTTGTTAGGGTTAGCTACCAAGAGATGGCAGCACTTGTTTGCCAGCCTCTTCATCGGCGGCTGCTATAATTAATGAAAGACATGGGCCAGCTATCTCTGATTGGCTACCGGTGGAGATTGAACTGCCCACTCAGTCTCCAAAAGCTACATAGGGGTATAAAGGCCTCGCCTACTCCCTATTAGGGAATAAAAGGCATTAGTTGATTTTTGATTTGATTTTTTGATGAATTTACTACTCCGAGATCGAAATGCATATGCCAAACTTGATTATGATCCTCCAAAAAGACAGCTCAAGAAAATCAACAAGTTACTTGATGAAACCACCTCCTTAGAGGAAGAAGCAATAAAAAAACTCAGGACATACCATGCTAGGCCTCTTAGAATACACGGATCACCTAAACTTCACAAGAATAACTTTCCACTCAGACCCATAGGATTCCAGTAGCAGTCCGACTTAAAAATTATCAAGATTTTATCTAACCTTCTTCGTCCTCACATAGGCCACTCAGCTTCATCAATAAAAATTCAACAGCATTCACACAAAAATAAAAGATATTCAACTGTTGGAAACTGACATGCTAATTAACTTCGACATTGTCTCCCTCTTCACTAATATTCCCCATAAGGAAACGGTAGACTTGTTAACTCAAAAATTTCCATCTGATATTGTTGAATTATTCAAATTCGTTATTACGTCCAGTTACTTCACTTGGAAAGAAAAAATTACAAGCAAGAGGAAGGAACAGCAATGGGGGGGTCTCCCTTATCACCAAACTTAGCCAACCTGTTTCTTGAATACCTTGAAGAAAAATTTTCACGTTTAAACCCAAACCAAGAATGACCCAGACAGGGGTAATTCTTGTTCGGAATGGACTCTGTCTGGGGTCATTCCGAACAAGAACTACACCTGTTTCTAGATAAAATAAACCTTCTTCATCCTCGCATCAAATTAAAGATAGAAAAAGAATCTCAACAGGATATCTCCTTTCTGGATTTACACATCCAAAGAAAAGAAGATGGTTCCATCTCCACTTCTGGCTATCATAAGTCGAAATTTCAGGTCACTACATTCACTATTCTTATCATCCATCACTATGCTTATCATCCATCTCAAAAATTTGGCATCATTAAATCATTAGTAACCAGAGCACACAGTTTCTTCTCCTCTGAAGAATTTCTAAACTAAGAATTGGAAATAATCAAAAAATACAGCCATACTAAATGGATACAATCTTAAAACAACTCAAAAAATCATCAGTCACTTTCCCACACATCAACCTAGAAAAGAACAAGCCCATACCTTATGTCAAAAGGCATCTCCAAACGTCACAAATTATGAACAAAATACAAACTTGCTACTACTACTACTACTACTACTACTACAACTACTACTACTACTACTACTACTACTACTACTACTACTACTACTTATTATTATTATTATTATTATTATTATTATTATTATTATTATTATTATTATTATTATTACGGGCAACTCCAAGGAGTCGATAGACTCATGGAGGGAGGTCCTAACATTATGTCAAGAACCACTATTCGACATTTACACAGTATCTATCATACCTTGCCTTGAACTCATTCGCAGTCATGGCACCCACAATAGACTCTGGCAGCTTATTCCACTCATTCACCACTCTCCAAGTAAAAATCCTAGCTCTAACCACACTCTTGCCCTGCTTCCAGGTATGGCCGCTTGTTACCTTCTCCTAAAGACAAACTCCCACCTCTGATGTTACCTGGCGTGTACGAGGTTCCGTGCTCCTGTAAATTGTCTTACTATGGACAGACAGGTAGATTTGTTCATAAACGCATTTCGGAACGTCAAGACCATATCCGTCTTATCAAACTGCAGAAATCTGGCCTCTCACAACACGGAGTTTAAAACCCAAACCATAGGATCCATTGGAAAAAGAGCAAACTTCTACATAGATCTTTATATAAACATGAACGCTTATATAACGAAAGCGCTGAAGCCCTACTTCACAGACCAAATCTAAACCGTAATGACGTTCTTGCTGTTCCTCATGTATGGAAAATTGTCACACAAAATTGTGTAAAATATTTTTTTATGTATGTTATCTTATTTTTAATGTAATCTATTTTCCTCCCTCCAGATATATTTTAATTTAATTCTATAACAGGCTCCTGCACGCATATTGGGATTCCATTGTAATCATGCACCCCTAACTGTATGTTATTCCTAGTATTGTTTGAATTAACTGTACTGACAATGCCCTAAGATACTTAGGATGAAATATTTACTTATTAAAACTTATTACTGTGGTTATTACGTGTGTTTGTTTAGTCATGAATTCTCCACAGGTTTCATTGCACAATATTATCTGTTATGAAGATAATTCATATCGCCATAACAGTTAATAAAAGCCTGTTCACCCATTGTCGGACAGAGTAATCCATGCTGAGTTATCCATTTAAATCTGGGTTGAAGAGATTCAAAACCATATATTTCCAAATAAGAGATACGCGATGTTCTTCTGGTTCAACTAGCAGAATTTTTTTTTTTTTTAATGTTAAGCCGATAAACGAGAGCTTGGTTGATCAACCTATAGTACATTAGTTCTGTGAATAGATAAACAGAAACGTACTGGTTAGATATTGAGGTACTTGTATAGAGATACCAGAATCATTATTTAAATTAGCCAATAAAGCTCATATTTTTTGTGAGTTTTTCATTTGTGATTCAGTCATTTTTTTTTTATTTTTCTTTCAGTTTATTGCATATTTGGAATTTCAGCTGTTGCTTGTTTAGGGTTTTACTGAGGCAACCAACACTGTATCAGAAACATACCATACTTGCTAACTGATGTATCATTGTATCTGTTTTGCAACTGGGGGGGGGAGGTGAACATACTGCCCAAACTATATTGGATCGACCACTTTCAACGACTTTATAACTGCTATTGACAACCTAAACGAAACGTGAAATTCATCTCCAAGCATTTCCAACTAACCATACACATAATCTTTCTCCAAAATGAGTAGAAAATCTGAGAATAATTCGTTCCCAAATTACTATTATTATTATTACTATTATTACGGGCAACTCCAGGGAGTCATTAGACTCATCGAGGGAGGCCCCAAATCATATTCATCACAACTATCTGACATTCATACAGTATCTATCATACCTCGCCTTAAACTCATTCACTGTCACAGCATCCACTACAGACTCAGGGAGCGCATTCCACTCATTCACTACTCTAAAAGTAAAGAACCCAGCTCTAACACCTTTACTAACCACACTTTTGCCCAGTTTCCATGGATGTCCCCTAGTCCTCCCACAACCAGCCCTGTTCTCAAAAATATCTTCTGAATTAATTTTATAGAAACCCTTCAGTAATTTGAATGTCTCAATCATATCTCCCCTCCTCCGCCTATCAACCAATTTTTGCAACCCACAAATCCTCAACCTGTTCTCATACGGTTCATTCCACAGACCTGCTATCATCTTGGTCACTCGCCTCTGGATCCTCTCCACATCCTCCCCATCAAGAAGAAACCTAGGTGACCAAATCTGAGCACAGTAGTCTAGATGGGGTCTTATCAAGGCTCGATACAGAGAAACAATAACCTGCTTGTCTCTGCTTATCAACGTATTCTTCAGCAACCAAGTGATTTGATGAGCTGATTTGGCCACTTTTGCAATGTGTCCCCTAAATTTCAATTCCCTATCCACCAACACTCCTAAATCTCGTGCCTCATCAATTTCCTGGAGCTGGGTTCCACCAATGCAGTAAACTGCCGCCAATCTTTTCACCCCAAAATGCATAACCTTACATTTTGCCACATTAAACTGACATCCATTCTCCTTAGCCCAGACCTCCAATCTATCCAAATCATCCTGCAAAATTTTGACGTCATCTGCATTCACTATTGCCCTACCCAACTTCGCATCATCCGCAAACAAATGAACTGTTCCTCTCAGATCATTTCCTATATCATTTATGAACAAATTAAACAGCATTGGTCCAAGAACAGATCCTTGTGGCACACCACTAGTCACAGGCCGTCTTGTGGACTCTACTCCCGAGTAAACCACTCTCTGATATCTCTCCGTCAACCACTCTCTGATATCTCTCCGTCAACCACCCTCCTATCCATCTCACCAACCCTATGTCCATTCCCATTTGCTGCAATTTACTGATTAGAATTCCATGTGGAATCCTGTCAAAGGCCTTGGCAAGGTCCAGTAGAATCACCGTAAACCCATTACCCTTATCCAGTTCAGCCGTCACTGTGTTATAATACGTGAGCAAGTTATGCTATGTATTTATTCCAATTCTGTCAGAATATTTCTTAAACAGAGTTTCAGCATTTTCAAAGCACTTAAAAATATTTTAAATTCATGTAACGCTATAAAATTAAGGAGAGAATAACATTTGATTTGCGCTATTAAAAGAATCTCCTCTGTTCTTCGAACTGGTTTCTCCGATGTAATTTAGTTGAGGGTATTTATACTTGGATGACAACTGATACTCAATATTACAAATTAAAGATGCAAAGAATTTATATTCTTGCTTTAATCCTTTATTTATGCCATCTTGAATTTATAGTATAATGCTTAGTACCTTCCTGGTTGGCAGAGTAGTTAGCGTATCCGCTCTCCAGCCAAAGGGCTGCGGGTTCGAATCTTGCCGTAGGCATGGATATTTGTGATTGTCTGTCGAAATAGTAGTGGTGGTGGTAGTCGGCATTAGATGGTGTAGTTGCAGTCAGATGGTGATTGAATGGTGGAGACCGAGTTGTAGAGCAGGCGCCCTTCCTCGATGAGTCTTTGAACTGCCTGGAGGTGTCAAATAATAATAATAATAATAATCCCTCCACAACCAGGGATCATTGTGATCTAACACATAAGAAATGAAAATCAGAATTATACATATTAGCTATAGTATTAACTACATCCATGGCTTTTAAGCATACCAAGAGCTGGTAGTCACAAATGGTTCATCAGGAATATCACCACCAGCTAGACGACAATTATGACTACCTTTTTTTTTTTTTTTTTAGTAGCAAGTAATTGCGTCGCAGTAATATAGTTTCGTGCCAGTTATTTCACAAAAAATAATAATAATAAAATAAATAAAATAAAAGACAAGAAAAGTGAATGTGGCTCTCACCCACGAAAATCTTCTTTTATATATAAACCTGCAGTATATTCGAACCGTGGATGATCTAAGGTTTTTTTCTTTCATTTTAAATATATATATATATATATACAGGGTGTTCGGGATAAATTTGACATATTTATAATTAATTATATTTTTCCGTAAGTTACATGTATTAACACACACTTCTCTTCATTTAAAAGTTTGGACCCTTCTTCATTCATATACAAGATGTCAGAAAGGATGGATAGCTGGAACCCACCTGAATCATGGAATAGAATAACTTGTATCATGATGATTCGTGCCCGCCATCAAAATAAGGATATTATGACTGCTGCCCAATGCTCCCTGAATACAGTAAAAACAATCAGGCATGAACTAGAGACTTGCAATGGTGACTACGAGGATGTAGCAAGAAGAAAGATCCCTAGCAGACGATCTGATTGCGTTCGTACAGCAGAATTCCTCGCAAATCTGCAGGAACAGGTGTTGAAGAACCCTGGCATTGGAATTCGGGCTTTGTTCGTGGAGTTGCTAACTGTAGTCAAGCCCTGGATAACAAGGGTAGCCAATGGTAGGCCGTATGTATGGCAGCAGGATTCGGCCCCTTGCCACACCTCTGGGAAAAGTCAAAAATGGTTGTCTGAAAATTTCTACGACTTCACCAGTCCAAATGTTTGGCCTCCAAACTCCCCAGACCTTAACCCCATGGATTATATTGTATGGAGCGCAGTTGAAAAAGACACCAATCGCACTTCCAGTAATACAAAAGCCCAGTTAATGGATAAAATTAAAACAGTTTTTGCGGCCCTTCCCAGGGAGACTGTAGCATCAGCTTGTTCGAGGTTCCGAAGCAGAATTGAAGCTGTGATCGATGCTAATGGTGGTTATTTTGAGTAAATCTTGTTGATAGTATTGTAATTAACTCTGCCTGTAATGTTTTTTTGTCAATTCATTAAATTTAATAGATACAAAGAAGATTTTCTTTTTCCTTACGAAACTGTCAAATTTATCCCGAACACCCTGTATATATATATTGTATTTTTGCATTTATTTTTTACATAGTCTAGAAACGTTCTCTACTTCAGGCATTCAATACAAACAGGAAGTGAAATTCATCGTCTACCTAAAAACAATGACAAACATCTATACCTACAGAGGGATTCAGACCCGCAGCCTCGTGGTTGGAGTGTAGATATGCTAGCTACTTGGCTAACCAGTTTATATATAAAAAAAGATTTTCGTGGATGATCAGTTACCATGAAATGATGTACGAGTAGTTCGATCAATTTCATGTCCTCCGTTTATTTTCCTTTTACATTTTATTATTATTTTTTCAATATAATAACGAAAAAATTCGAGCACATCTTTTTCTGCCCCTTATTATCATGTTCCCTAATCAGGGAATTAAACCCGTCTTGGACGGACGAAAATTGGATCGATGATCTTATCATGTAAGCCAGAGGATAGGGCCTCACTCGGCTTGCCTTTTTACGGCCTTGGCAAACTATATTGCTTATACCTATACTGTGCGACCACAGATGCGAAACTACTCGATACTTCTGCCCATGGCAGAAGAAGGCGAATTGATTCTGATATTAGGTAATTAATGCGTTTCGTCCGATAAGTGTTTATTATTATATGTCGGAAAATTACCTTTTTTGTTTATGAAAATTTTGGTTTTTAAAGTGGTAACTATTTTGCTTGCACAACAGTTGGGAAATTTTACATATAAAGCACGTGATTTCGTGTGTTGCTCACAAATTCGTAAATCGCCTTATTCCTTTCTCCCCTTCAGTATGAATTGACTCTTCTTGGCAATCTGCCAGCGACCTCTGTGGTCGGATAGTAAAACGGATCATCACATTATTTATTCATTTAGCGTATGGGGGGTAATAGGTAAAAGAAATTATTGAGCAAAACTATATATAGACTGACAGTTCAGCTACATCAATTACATTAGGTCATAATCCATTATAGTTCATGTTTTTCCCACCTTTTATTCAGAATCTTAATAGAGTATGTGAGTGATTTTACACGTATACAGTCTAATAACATTAAGGACAAAGATGGAAACATATTCTTTGATAAGGAAAAGATAAATGGAAGATGGGTGGATATACTTATCAGATCTCTATGATCAGAACCGGCACTAGGGTCTTTGGCGCCCGCATGCAATTTCTATCTAAGCGCCCCTGTAAAGATCCGGGCGTGTGTGGTTCTTTCACGATATAAAAATTTTAATTATTTGAAATTTCTTAAATAAATTTTGACAGAACAGCCACACGTTGGTTCGCTAAATGTAACGAACTGGGATGTTGACTAGGCAGGATAATCGTTAAAAACCCGAATATTCAAAAAATTCTTAAAAGTTAATACAAATTTTGACAAAGCCAATTCACTTTAATCGTTGAATATAATAATACAGGGATTATATTCGGGCCTTCTCACCGATCCAAATCGTTAACAAAATTAAAATGAATTTTAATTAAAGTTACAATTTATTTGAACTAAAGTTTAAAAAATTCTTTCATTTTACAAGTTAGTAAATTCTTAGTAACTTGTAAAAAATTTTTAATAATTTTTATAAGTGAAACTATAGGAAAATAAAAGAAACTCTAGATAGATGGGAAAATAAGAAAAGAATTCAGAAATAATTAGAACATTTACTATCAACTCAGCTCAGCTAACGCCTTTTTATTCCCGTATATACGGGAGTAGGCGAGGCCATTTAGCCCTATCTAACTTTTGGAGACTGAGTGGGCATTTCAATCTCCACTGGTACCCAATCAGAGACAGATGGCCCAAGGCTATCACTAATTAAGCGGTACGCAGTGAAGAGAGACGGCTCAAATGTGCCGCCATCTCGTGGTCTCTAACCCTAACACAATATATTTAATGTCTGAAATAATGTGGGTTCTACGGTCGATTTTCTTGAGTTTACAGGACGAAAAACCCGAGTTTCCGGGAGGAAAAACCTGCTTGCCCGTGCCAGAGATCGACTAACTCGGGAACCGGTCGAAAAAAGGCTTAGAAAAATTTCCTCTAGTCGCCGACTAGACTCGAAACCAAGACTTCCTTCGTGCGGCCTAGCGCGATGGTGTGCAAACGCCACATCCACTGAGCTACACAGGCTAGATCAAACATTTACTATAAGTATTCAAAAAATAATATCTTTACAGAATGACATAAATAATTAAATTGCATAAATATACTTGAAATTTTTTAAATTAAAATTTCAGGGTTTTTGATTTCATATTCACAAAATTAGAAATAATGGTCTTAATGTCTAATTCCACATATATCATTTTCAATAGCTCTTAACTCCAAACTAACAAGCCTTTTATGTGACATACTTGCTCATAAGTAGGTTTTAATCAATTTCAACATGGTAAAGGAACGTTCACCGCTCGCTGATGCTCGTAGTCAAATTGTCGTGTCTTCTTTCGTCGTCGAACTTCCGTATCCGTTTTAAATTCTTGTTCTCCATCCACCTCTTCACTCCATTCACCTCTTTTAGAACTTCTTTAAAATTTCTATCTGATCGATACTCTTGTAAAAATATTTTTAAGTTTTCGACAGATTGTAAAGCAAGTGTAATGTTCATATTTTTGTCTTGAAGCATATTACTCACAGGTTTATTCTGTTAAGTAAATCATGCCAAGTTATACGAGAGCAAATAAATTTGTAATCCTTTATTTTAGCACATAATGTTTGTGCTTTATACTGAGTTTCTTTATTAAAATTTTCATTATTTAAAATTTCAAAACGTGCATCGTAAATTTCTCCTAACTGACAGGACGGATTGCATTAATTTTACTTTCCCATCGCGTTTTTGATGGCTGTTTCAATGTTAAATTTTTTACAAACTTTAAAAGGATTGCCCAATGTTTGTAAGAGAATGAAAAGAAATTGTATATTTCTTGAATAATTGCAAAGAAACTAATTGTGTCTGCATTCACTTTGGCTGCATCGTTAATGATTACATTTAGAGTATGAGCAACAAATGGCACGTAATAAACTCGAGGATTTTTGTTCAACAGCAAATTTTGGAGCCCACATTTTTTTCCCGTTTATATTTGCCACATTGTCATACCCTTGACCTCGCATGTCTTCAATGGGAATGTCCCATTTTTCCAGTTGTTCCATTATTGTTGCACATAAACCACGTCCTGTGGAATCTGATATATCTACAAAACCTAAAAAGTTTTCCCTGATCTTGACAATTCCATTGTCACAGGAAACAAAGCGAATAATAATGGTCATTTGTTCTATTTTACTTGCATCACGTGTGCAGTCTAAAATTATGGAAATATATATAAAATATTATATATAAAATATATAATATTTTATTGATAATAAAATTGTATCCCTGATTGCGTTACTTAAACTTTCCAATATTTCCTTTTGTCTGTCTTTACTCAAAGAGTGTTCTCTATTGTTTCGATGTAGGGCATTTTCCACATGATTTTTCCATAACGGAATCAAACTTCGCAAATAGTTCTACTAATTTTAAAAAATTGCCGTTATTCCTTTCATATAATTTATCAGATTATCCGCGAAAAGCTAAAGTTTGGCTACCAAGGAATTTTATAATTTCAATCAAGCGTTCTAAAACTCGTCCAATGTTTCTTTTCCATTTCATACATGCTTTGAGTCTGGCAATCAATAGTAGTTTTGATTATTAAATTTTTATCAAGTTCCTTCCATTTTAAGAAATTTTTCATGCGATTTAAACTAGTCTCATGTCTATGCAAAGTTTTACTTAAATTTCTGCAATCGTTATAACCTTGTACAAGACTACTTGATTCAGTAGGTGCAAAACGTTTGCAACAAAAGCAAAAAATAGAATTTAAAGTTTCGGAATAAATGAGCCATGTTCTTGGCACGAGCTCCCCGTTTTCCATTTTTCTATTATAATACGTGTCGCCAAATTTACGACCTATGTATCTCTGGGATATATTATATTCTTCTTTTGAACAGGCCCCATTTCAATTAAAACAAATCGTAATTTTTCATCAATATTTCCCCATTCACCTGGATCTTCTAAATTTACAGAGACTAACAATGTGTTAATTTCGTGGTCAACTACAACTAAATTTCTCCTAACTGTTTTTTACTTAAATCATGCGTCTTCTTATCTTGTTCAGTTGCAATACTACCTTCATGAAACTGGATGATATGCATGGTTCTTCAACTCTGATTTCTGATGTATCGATTTGGTTACAATCTGCATCAGAATATTTTAATATTTTAACAACTTTATTAAGAGCCCCAGTTTGTTTCTTAAGAACTGCTTCTATCGCAGTATGACGCTTACAATTTTGTGCGCCTGATAACTTTTTTTTTTAATTTTTGATTCCATTTCTATTTTATAACCACAAGAAATTATTACTGAAATATATGAGCCTGTGTAGCTCAGTGGGTGTCGCGTTTGCATACCACGACGCTTGGCCACACGAAGGAAGACTTGGTTTCGAGTCTAGTCGGCGACTAGAGGAAATTTTTCTAAGGCTTTTTTCGACCGGTTCCCGAGTTAGTCGATCTCTGGCACGGGCAAGCGGGTTTTTCCTCCCGAAAACTCGGGTTTTTCGTCCCGTAAACTCAAGAAAATCGACCGTAGAACCCACATTAGTTCAGACATTAAATATATTGTATTAGGGTAAGAGACCAGGAGATGGCGGGACATTTGAGCCGTCTCTCTTCACTGCGTACCGCTTAATTAGTGATAGCCTTGGCTCATCTATCTCTGATTGGTACCAGTGGAGACTGAACTGCCCACCCAGTCTCCAAAAGTTAGGTAGGGCTAAATGATCTCGCCTACTCCCCGTATACGGAAATAAAAATGCGTTAGCTGGTTTTTTTTTTAAATTATTACACAACACGACACAGAGACGAAATAATAGTCCACACTGCGCTGCTGTCAGTAGCTTACTGAGATGCGTACCATATGACTGGCTAACTAGCAACAAATGTTTTGTATGAAAATTCGTTTCTGCACATAAAAACCGTTCACCGTTTCACTTTAGATAGACTGCAGTAGACACAACATTCTGCAGGCAAGTTTAACCTGCTCTCGCTGCAAAATTGTAAACAGCTGGCTGATCAAAGAGGCGGTAATACACAATTTTTTAAAATTTTTATTCGGTGTATCCGGCCTTATTTATTTTTATATTGATCATTCTAAGAATTTTTTGTTTTTATGATAAAAGTTTTGTTTCCTAAAAATGAACTTATTAACCATGCCCCGGCAACGGCACCCCCCCCTTCGTGGCTGCGCCCGCATGCATCACATGCCCGCTTCTGCCGGCCTGTCTATAATGATGATAATGGTAGCAGGTTAGATGATTCACGACACCTTAAGCTAAACGTAACAACAGATAGCACTCTATCCACAAAAAAGGAGGTTGAACACGTGATTAAGTATCTTTCTAATAATAAATCTCCTGGGTGTGATAATAACCCAGCTGAGCTGCTGAAAGCTTTGACTGGCAATAATAACAACTATTTAGTGAAATCTATTCAGGATATCTATAAAACAATACAATTACCTGAAGTTTTTACGTCTATCTGCATACCCTATCCAAAGAAAAAGAATGCAGAAAATCGAGGATTACAGAACTGTGAGCCTAATGTCCTGCATCTAAAATTATTTTAACCATTGTTATCAAACAAATTGAAAGAGCCTTAAGCGGCGAATTGAGTGAACAACAGAAAGGCTTCAGAAGAAGAATGGGAACCATTAATGCTATCCTGGAACTAAAAATACTAATAGAAAACCTTGAAAGAAATAGGAACATTTACATATGTTTCATAGACTTTCAGAAGGCTTTTGACCTGGTAAACATAATAAAATGTTCAATATATTAGATAAATTATACATAAAAGATCATGTACTTAAGGTTATAAAAATTATTTACACCAAACAGAAAATGCAGCTGTTTAACTCTGAAACTTCTGTAGTGTAGTGAAAATAAAAAGAGGAGTTAGACAAGGTTGTATACTTTCACCAAATCTATTTAATATCTATAGTGAGACAGTGATGAAAAATAATGAAAAACAAAAAATAGGAATTAGTGTCAGTGGTATAAAATACAACAATCTTAGATATGCTGATGATACCATTCTAATAGCAGAAAACAGAAACAAATTAATCAAATTACTACAACTACTAATTGAAGAAGGTAAAGAATTGGAGCCTGTGTAGCTCAGCGGATGGGGCGTTTGCACACCGCCGCGCTTGGCCGCACGAAGGAAGACTTGGTTTCGAGTCTAGTCGGCGACTAGAGGAAATTATTCTAAGCCTTTTTTCGACCGGTTCCCGAGTTAGTTGATCTCTGACACGGGCAAGCAGGTTTTTCCTCCTGGAAACTCGGGTTTTTCATCCTGTAAACTCAAGAAAATCGACCGTAGAACCCACATTATTTCAGACATTAAAAATATTGTGTTAGGGTTAGGGAGCACGAGATGGCGGCACATTTGAGCCGTCTCTCTTCACTGCGTACTGCTTAATTTGTGATAGCCTTGGGCCATCTGTCTCTGATTGGGTACCAGTGGAGATTGAACTGCCCACTCAGTCTCCAAAAGTTAGATAGGGCTAAATGGCCTCGCCTACTCCCGTATAAGGGAATAAAATGGCGTTAGCTGATTTTTTTTTTTGAGAAGAATTTGGATTAGATATAAATGCAAAAAAGACCAAATTTATGAAAATCTCGAAAGAAATCAGATCCGAGCTAGAAATATTCACAAACAATATGAAAATTGAACATACAGTTGAATACAAATATTTAGGCACCTACTTTACTGCAGATGGAAAGCGAAATAAAGCAATAAAAATAAGAACAGCCATAGCTAAAGATGCATTCTGGAAAAATAAAGATCTGCTCAGAAGTTCTGTGAGCATCGAAACAAAGAAAAGAATGATAAGAACAGTAGTGTGGCCAATATTCACATATGGAAGTGAAACCTGGATATTCAAGAAAAGAGCAAGGCAACAGATAATGGCCTTTGAAATGTGGTGCTATAGGAGAGCTCTGAATATCTCATGGACAGAACATGTGACAAATAACGATGTCCTACAGAGAATGAGACCACAGATATTTTTATTACAGGAAATGATCCAGAGAAAGATGAGTTTGGCAGGACATGTACTGAGAGGTTCAGCAGGACAGAGGATACTAACAGTTTTAGAAGGAAAATTATGGGAAAAAGGATCAAGAGGCAAAAAACGAAGGACATGGTTTGAAGATATAAGATCATCCACAGGATGGCTATGCAGAAACAAAAAGGAAAGCCACCAACAGAGGGAACTGGAAGGACATGGTGCTGCACTCTCTCACTGAGGAAGCTATATGAAGAAGAAGAAGAGTGATTTTGAACATACAAAACATCCAACATATGTATAACATTGATCTCCTAGTCAGGAGATTGTCTAAAAAATAACAGGACAAAAGATTATGTAATCTTATTTTGTAAACCCAAGTTTAGTTGAGCAGTAGATTCTTTTTATTATATGAATGGCAGATGCAAAAGCAATATGTCCTTTTTTTTCTTCAAAAATATAATTTATTTAATAATGGCTTTTCATGTATAGACTCCATCATTCTCTATACGCTTTTGTCATCCTACTACAAACCTTTTCGAAGAGCTTTTCAACTCCTCATCGTTTGCGGTCCATCATTTGGTAATGCAGGTGGTAGTCACATGATGCCAGATTTGGGCTATGGTTAGGATGGGTAAGATTAATTCAACTAAATAGTTAATTACATCACTTGTGTACCAAGTGTGAGCGCAGTTTGCAACTATTGAAGTGGCTGATCCAGATTCAAACTATGCTGATGTCAACACTATCGCATTCACAGCAAGAAATTCGATCACTACTCTCTGCTAGTTAAAGGCATCTATCCAGGGCCGGTTTTATCATTAGGTGAATATGGGTAATCGCCTAGGGATTAGGGCTAAATTTCCTCCTCTATTCCCGTTTGGGAATAAAAGGCATCAGCAGAATTTTAATATCAGTAAAAAGGAAGAAGCGTAACTCAAATCTGAGTGTACGCTCATTGACTAATTGTAATGTGAAGCTAGGAGACTCAGAAAGGGTACTGGTTAATAGTGGGATATTACATTAAGGGGATAATAAATCCCTCATTATTTTAAAGTGGGATACAAAACTCGGTGATTGAAATCTAAGAGTTTCATGCCGAAGAACTATCGGCTAGTCCAAGCGTAAGTCAACACCTGGGCAGTACAACACTAGGGAAACTCGGAGCAAAGGTGGAACAAGCTCCATCACTATCCTTAATATTTTCTCATAATGTAAAACGCAGCTCCTAGGAGATGTATTACTGTTTAACATTATGAAGAGAAGTCACTACCCAGAGCGGTTTCGACCTTTATTGAGGTCTCATGAATCAGTGAGTAGGTAGACCTGGATAATACCAAGGTATAAGTGAAACAAACTTACATCTTAATCAATAAAGGTCGAAACCTGTCTGGGTACTGACCTCTCCTCATTATATATAACAAATCATATCATTATTCGATTTTAAAAATATTGTTTTCTTTCAGAAAAGTTTTTCCGATTATGCACGCAACAGCATTATCTGAGTTGAAACTGAACTTGATGATGCGGAAACTAGTGATTCAGTGAATGAATCATGTAACTACTTTCCACTTCCTTTAGGTGAGAAATCCACTTAGTTGAATCACTAGTAAGTTACTTATTTCTATATTAATGAGATATGACGTAGCCACGAGGCGTTTTGTTACTACCCGCTTTCTATTTAAGGACGCCTATCCGATATGAGTGACAATGAGTGACAACATGAGTTTGTTTTCCTTTTACAATGGCCAAAAGGAGAAAAATTACTTCGGGAGAGAGGGGGGGGGGGAGTAAAACTTTCTGCACTTTCAAATAACAGATGTTGATATTGAATTCCTTCTTTTTCCTACATACAGAAAGACAAAGCAATTCAGCCTTGTGGCCTGTCGTACTTGGCTAACTGCAGTAACACAAGGTTTGCTCTGTGATAACTATCATTCTACTAGCAAGGTTGCCGTAACCCACTAAGCAATTTAAGCAATGTATTATGACCTGAAAGTTTGGAAATCGGCAAAATTGTATCTCAACCATAATCTCCCCCCATCCTTATTTTATTTATTTTTTTTTAAATTTTACATATCTTTCCTGAATTTAGAAACGCGTGTACAGGAACAGTAATGTGTACAGGTATCTAGATATTACGCATGTGTTTCAAGAAAGAGATAAAATGATTCGTAGAGTTTATTGCATTGTCACAGTACTCAAGGTTTTTTTGTCAACAAATATGAAACGATTATAAACAGAGATAAACTTTCAGTTTCGGCGCATTGCTAAACTGAAAATGTTGTGAACTGAAGTGTGAACTTCATATCCGAAAATTGTTAGTATGTTATTATTATTATTATTATTATTATTATTATTATTATTATTATTATTATTATTATTATTATTATTATTATTATTATTATTATTGTCGTATTCGCATAATTGATACACATCAAAAGAAGATATCATTCAAACAGCAATTACTGATAATACAGGCAATTCAGATTCTACCCAAGAATCTAAGAATACTCTGTCGGGTAGCGTCGTAAAATATGGACTGTTCCGAGTAATGCCGTATTTTGTAGATCACATGTGTTCACTTTGTCGATGTTTAATTGTAAATTTCGCTTCGTTGATGTTTAATTCTTGTAAATCTTTAAATTCTTGTAAATTATTATTATTATTATTATTTATAATTATGAAAGAATTAAACCAGGAATCAGTAATAGAAAAAATGATTTAACGATAACTTTTAAGGCCGGAACAGGCCATTGTCCTAAATCCTTGAAAAGCATGATTATTTATTTATTTATTTACAATATAAACTAGTCATCATTAGAGGAAGCGGTTACATTTTCAATATTTCGGTTACCACACTTGAATTGTATTTTTATTATTTTTTTTCTGATGTAGGTTGAAATATAGCCAAGTAGATCATACTACTCCATTTGGCTGAGTGAATAATATCGCTTACTCTCTCCGAGTATAATGGGTCCTTAGTTTTAATCTCACTGTGGCACAAATATTTGTAAACATCTTTAGTAGGTGGCAGATGTTTTTTTTTTTTTTTTTTTTTTTTTTTTTTTTTTTTTTTTTTTTCGGTTGGTACGAGCCTGCATGTAATTTAAAAAGGATTCCATTTGTGGTATTTGAAATAGGATTTTCGTATTGGCGATCCTTTTCATAATCCAAAGGACGCTAGATATTACACGTGTAAGATAAGCTTTCAAACTTTTTGTAAATGAAATTAACACACACACATGCGAGAGAGAGAGAGAGAGAGAACTATTCTGGCAGTTTTTTTTTTTTTTTTTTTGGAATGGTTCTGACTCCACTTTACCTTTCACATTCAAATCGTTCACATTAAGATAAGAGATTTCAATTTTTAATAGAAAGCGAAGCTGCAGAGGATTGATGTCTGGTGAAAGTATAGAAAACAGTACTGCAAACAGATTTAAAGTAAAATTTCATGCAACCTTTTTTACGTTTGGTGATTGGTTTGTAGAAAAATAGACAATAAATGTTCGTAGATAATAATAATAATAATAATAATAATAATAATAATAATAATTTTAAATTTATTTATTTTTTTTTTATTGCTAAAATATTTATACATACAATAAACATCTTATGTAACATTGCACCTTATAATTTTACAGAGTTCAGCGCTAAGTGCTGCAATTCCTACATTGGATTTCAATTAAAAATTTTAATAATACTTTTTTGCCTTTATATTATGTATTTACAACACATGTTCTTCTAATATTAACAATGAAGATTATACAGAATTTTTTGAATAATTTTTTTATTTTTTATTTTTTATTTTTTATTTTTTTAAAGTTTGAGAAAGAGTGATTATACATACACATTTCTACATTTGCTTATAAGGATTACTTGTAGATGTATAATAATAATAATTTATTGATTTGCTAAAATATTTACACGTACAATAATAAACATCTTGAGTGACATTGCAACTTATTATTTTACAGAATTCTACCTGCTTTGTACACTTAGTAATAATGAAATACATGAGTAGTTTTTAATAATAATAATAATAATAATAATAATAATAATAATAATAATAATAATAATAATAATAATAATAATAATAATAATAATGAACTAACGTCTTTTATTCCCTTATAGAGAGTAGGCAAGACCATGTAGCTGTATTTAACTTTTGGAGATGGAGTAAGCAGTTCAATCTCTACCTGTAACCAATCAGATATAGCTGACCCAAGACTATCACCAAATATAAGCGGCATCCGATGAAGAGACTACAGGCTAATATTTTATTATTAAATATAATAATATAATATTAAATACTGAAAATAATTAAATAAATCCTTAAATATATAATGGTACATCATTCGTTATAAAATCTAGAGCGAGTTTTGACACACATGTAGGTAGCAAGGTATTTTCCCCCTAACTTTAAACGATCCATTGATTTTAAGAGTGATAATAAACTCCAAATTCCACTGAACTTCGAAGAGCCAGTGAGGAATTATTATTAGCAGTTCAAACTGTTTTATCATTAAGCATGAAACTCTAATGAAAACCAAATTTTCAAAGTCTTTAACCTAGTATTATTTAAATGAATTAAATAATAAAACAAATCCTCTAATGCCTTTCTCTTCCCGAGGAGATATGCGTTTTTTTTTTCAGTCCCTAATTTTTGGAAATCGTTAGATACCTGCTTTGTACACTTAGTAATCATGAAATACATGAGTAGTTTTTAATGATTTTGATGCAAAACAGCTGGATACTTTCAACTCAGCCAAATGGAATGAAAGTTACACTCCTGATTTGTGCTTTGTAACAAAGGATAGTCAGGATTTTCCCATTCCTGTCATTATAACAGTGGAAGCACTTTCCAAAAAACTGCATTTTCGCCATTATACTTGATATAATGGCGAAAATAGTATACCTATACATTATATAGGTACACTACTTTCTACTTTCTAAAGTAGAGAGTTTATCTACTTGCTACCTAGATGGAATCTGAACAAGGCATATCGAGGAAAAATAGAAATATAGAGGAAGAAATTGTTAATATATATCCCATACCTGAAATCCGCAGGACTTTCACCAAACTACTAATTTCAAATGCTAACAAGGGTATCCCTTGCAGGTACAGTAAAGAATACATCCCATGCTGGAATAAGGAATATAGTGACCTCCTTAAACAATACGAAGAAAGTTTAGACTCTCAAACAGTACAACAGTTGTTAGGAACACTTGATGCAAGAAGAAATAGAAGATACAATAAAACTATGGAGAATTTGCTTTTCACAAAATCCAGTAGGAAAAGCTGGAACCTTCTTAGAAAAGTGGGGGTTGACACTATGACAACACTTCAAATATCCAGAGTCAGTAAATAGTACAGCTTCATGCTTACTGAAAAACCTCAAAAATCAAGCCTAGCAAAATCCAAAAGAAAAATAAATGTCTCTGAAGAGTATATTAGCTTCAAGTCAAGAATCGTCTCACCTAGCTAATCAGACTACAACAGAAATAAAAGAAGCATTAAAATTAATTAAAAATAGCTGTGCCCCTAGTGTTGATGGTATCCTTCCAGAGTTCCTAAAACACCTGGCAGAACGTGCAGGGAAGGCTTGCAGCACTTTACTCCACAATAATCCAATCTGGTAAACTTCCCAGTGGAAAGAATCACAAGTACTGGCCATTTTAAAACCTGGAACAGCCTGATGATCAAATGAATCTCCGATCGATTTCTCGTCTTTGAACTTCTTACAAAGTTTTTGAAAGAGTAATCCTCAGAAGAATTACCCCATCTTGGAAAGTATTTTACCCATGAAGAGGCGGGTTTCACACCTGAAAGAGATTGTCGTGACTAGGACCTTTCAATTACATCACATATTGAAAATGTATTCCAGGAGAATCAGTAAACAGGAGCTGTCTTTATAGATCTTACATCTACCAATGATACGTATGGAAACCCCAGTGCATAAAATAGTTAATCTTCTAAACTCAATGCTTTCAAATCGTAAATTCCATGTGCAGTTTGGTGCAAGCAAAAGCAGGACAAGATTCCTCCAAAATGGCCTCCCCAGGGATCGGTCTTGTCTCCAACTCTTTTCAAAGTTTATATATCAGACTTACCTTCCATAGACTGCCACAAGTTCGTGTATTCATCATTAGTCATAATCCTATTTTTGGCGAAGTGGAGAAATCCCTTGACAAAGACCTAATACAACTGGAAAAGTATTTCAACTACTGGTATCTAAGACCTAATCCAGCAAAAACTGTCTCATCTACATTCTACTTCCTCAATTTTTAAGTCAATCGCATCCTAAATCTTAATTTCTGTAATAAAGTTAAAACCACAAAGATTATCCTAAACATCTAGGATTCGCCACAAATAGAACTCTCACCTACAAAAAGCATATACAACAACTGGAAAATAAGATTGAAGCTAGAAACAATACTATCTCTAATCTGACTGGAACTGGCTGGGGATGCAGAGCCTCCACACTTAGGGTGTCTGGCTCTGGTCTTCTCAACAGTAGCTGTGTTCAAAAAGAGTACTGTGTTCCAGAGTTGTCCTCACGTCTTGTTAATAGATATAAAACTAAACCAAACCCTGCATATCATTTCAGATACTCTGAAATTAACTCCTCTGTCATGACTTCCTGTCCTACAAAATGTCATCCCACCAGATCTTAGAAGACAGATTGCAACTTTGAAACAATGTAAAAAAACTCAAATCTGATCCTTTACAACCGATCTCAAGTATACTAAACAATCCACTATGAATCCGCCTCAGATCACGTACTTTTGGACTTTGGGACAGTTATTGGAAATCCACAACTTTACTCCTGGGGATGAATGGACAAATCGTTCGAACTATTCTAACATTTCCAATCGATCACTTATTGTGAGATCCCTGTTTTGAGCCTCCTGGATTTCATATACCACGCAAACAATTGCCTACCCTAAACAGGATTTGGACATGTCATGGGAGATGTAAATATCTACTTTATAAACAGAAAAGTGCTAATTAGCCAAATTATGAATGTTCTGCTATGCAAATCATGCCTCACATATAGGAGTCCTGTCGAATTTCTCATTTAACGTGGGGAATAGTGGAACTACTACTCAGACTACAGAGGGAGCACAGTAGAATGTTGTCCAATTTAAAATTAAACTTGTAATAGATGTAAATAGCCCTATTATGCTGTATTTGACCATACGAATAAATAAATAAATAAGTTGTTTTTGAGAAGGTAAGAAAAACGCATACTACCATCTCATGATCATAAATAACATTGATTTCTGAAATAAATGAGATCTATCTTGTCATATTTAACATTTTGTTCTTCTAAGGCACTTTGAATCAATCCACTTAGGCCTTAGTCTTCCTCTGGGTCTATTTCCTGCCATCCTGGCATCACCCATCCTATTTAAGTAGACATATCACAGTAGATTAGCTCTTCTTATACATTCTTTAATGCTAATAATGCAAGTCCCTTTCTAATATCTTCATTTTTGATATGATTCTCTCATTGATGACATCAGTTCCCTCCCTATTTTTCACAGAGCCCTCATATCTGGGGTCTGTAGTCTTTGATCAAGTGTTTTATTTCCAACCTAGCTCTCAGATCCATAACTTAATCCTGGTGTGAACACTGTCTTATATACTGCTAGTTTAGTGTTTTTGCTAATTTTTCTCTTATTCCATATAAATTTATCCTGCTAGCTACCCACCATACCAACTTGTTCTATAGGATCTCCGTTCAGAATGCAGCTGACGTCCCTGCCTATTTTCATAGTTTTGGTAGTTTGATTGCTGATTTTCATGCCAAATTTGTTACAGCTGTTATTCAGTTTAGATAGAGACTCCTGAGACTTGCACTAGGTGTGTTTAGGAATATAACATCATCTGCAGAAAGCAAAGGGCTGTTACCTCTGGTATTAGCATGTCCAGAGCTAATACCAAACCTAATGCCACTTTCTTTCAAAATCTGATCTATATAGATAATGAATAAGGGTGGAGATAACATGCATCCTTGTCTTAACTCTGATTATATATCAAGCCTATTTTCGACCAATTTCCGAGTTAGTGCATCTCTTGCGCTAGAACACGAGAGTTTTTTTTTTCCTCCGGAAACTCGGGTTTTCGTCCCGTAAACTCAAGAAAATCGACCATACAACCACATTATTTTCAGACAGTAAAAACATAATGTTAGGATGAGGGACCACGAGATGGCAGCACTTTCAGCCATCTCTTCATCAGAGGCCATGTATAAATACTACTGGAATAGTCTTCGGCCAGCTATCTCTGATTGGCTACCAGTGGAGAATAAACTTCCCCCTCATTCTGTCTTCAAAAGTTAGGATTAAAACAGCCTCGCCTACTGCATATACAGGAATAAAAAGCGTTAGTTGATTTTTGATTTTTATATATATTTCCCTCATTCTAAGTACTCTTACCGGCCCCTGAATTAAAATTTTTTATTTAATACTGTTGGACCTCCTTAGGAGACTTGAAATACTGGTCCCTGTCAACTCACTGTGGATAGTTCATTGAGATATTGGTCTTGAACGGCCTTCATTACATGCTTCAGTCAAATGTTGCACATGGGAAGTTCTGTTTCTCTGTGCAAGCCTTCTCGGATAACGGCGATCTAATACCTGACAGACTGTTTTAGGCCACAGTTACACCTTTAGGCAAGCAATTTTGGTTTTTTCAAATGATTAAAAACCTGGAATATATCTCCTTTATAGAAACCAGTCACTTCTGCT
Organism: Typopeltis vanoorti; assembly: GCF_054136105.1. NCBI lineage: Eukaryota > Metazoa > Arthropoda > Arachnida > Uropygi > Thelyphonidae > Typopeltis > Typopeltis vanoorti. The sequence goes on along the minus strand of NC_143572.1, from coordinate 41,663,108 downwards.
GTTTTCGAAATTGTGACGTCAGCCAAACGGCCACTCTCAATAAGCCCTTTATCAATCTCCGAAATATCATTTGTTGTTTTCCCATTGTGATCAACACTACTGACGATTACTATCCACCAGCATTCTTAAAGAGTTGGTCAGAACACGTGGCAATGCTCTTGGCCAAGTATTCTGCATACACGCTGCATAAGTGACATTTATGCACATCTGCATAAAGGATTGTAATTCAGTGGCCAGTATGTTTAATTTTTGACCTACATCATCACATTAATGATGCACTTTCCAGGGATGGCCAACCTAGCGCATTGAACCCAAATGATATTAATAAAAAAAGTAAGCCTATATATGCAAAACGTGTTAACCAAAAACTGAGATGTAAAAAAAACATTAAAACTTACTAGTTATTTTCGGCGATTTTATTGTTTTGTGCACATCTTTTGCACATCCCCTTGTTTGATCATGAGGCGACAAGCATTAGCAATAACGGTGAGTCGCAGGTTTTTGTCAGTTAGTTTACAATTGATACTCGTACGCTACAGAGTTTTTGCTTTGTTCGTCCTTTGGGAACATTTACAGTTTTGTACTTTTTCGAAAATTAAGCCTTGTTTTTACATTCAGTTACCCACCACAGTACAAAATAAAATGAGGAAAAGAAAAACAGAAGCTGATGGTAAGCGTGAATTCAATGAATATTATGTTAATCGATGAAATCAGTCAGGAAACCTGTTTTACATTGTTTGTGGAAAGATTTTCTCAGATATTAAAAGACATTATCTTAATAGTCACTATAAATCACATAGTCACTATAAAATACATAGCAGTTTTCATTCACAGACAGTAGAATGAAAACTGAAGCTAGGGCTTAGGTCTGAGTTATGGAGAAAGAATCTTGTTTGATTTTATATTAAATCAGTATATGATGTCTGTATTAAATAAGTCTGTATTAACATATTTTGACAGAGAGTTCTTTAGGGCACAAGAATTGTATGGCGCATCTGAACATGTACGGGAAAACGGGGCATGTAACGTAAAAAGATGGCCACACCTGCACTAAACTGTAGGTCTGGAAACCTATATCACATCATCAACGTAAGTTGACTAGGTGCAAGATAATCCGGGAAAATCGTGTTTAGTCGGGATAGTAAAAATGGTTCTATTTATGTTACTTAAAGCCTCCAATAAGAACGGTTGTGTTCGTAAGAACTAAAAACCAACAATCACCTAAGGACACTAAACTTAGTTAGAATTGAAAAGACAGCCATTGATATCAAAACGCTATTCAGCATGGCCCATGAGAGCGGGATGCAGTTGTATCAGGGGATACATCTTACCTAGTCCCGGGGTTAAAAAAGGGGGACAGGGAGCCAAAGGAGGGAAGCCGGACATTCCCTGGTATCTCTGCATATCTTATGTGAAGACTAGCATTCACATGTTGTGTGAGCCTAGACAGGTTTAAAAATAGTAATTCGTAGAAATTATTATTCATAATATTATGCAGTATTGGGAAATGTAAAGGCATAAGAGATAATATTAATTACTTTCATCATAGCATCACTGTGATTTAATCCATAATGGATAACTGGGGTCATATTTACCGCACCAGTTTATGCCAGTCGCTTCAGTACTATTTTATGACAGTCTAACATAACGTTGCCACATTTGGTATTAATGTACTAGATCTGGTACAATTTGACCATTTTTACTACTAAAGTCGGAAATAGCCAAAATACATGGTAATAGTTCAGATCTGGGGCTCAATTTGTACTTAAAAATATAATTCTAATCTATTTGTTCAAAGTTACATTGTCTAATTCGATACATATTTGTTCGATTCTCGTCGCGACGGGAGGAATCTTTATCTGGTCGATTTCAATCGAAGGTGAGTTAGCCGATCTCATACGGAGGTAGCAGGGTTTTTTCTCCCGGAAACTCGGGTTTTTCATCCCGCATACATACAAATCGGCCCTTCAGAACACACGCAATTTACAGACAAAAATTACTAGTTGTGGTGGTGTTGGAGGTGGGCGGCAGATGGCGTTGATAGAGATGATGATTCGTAGTAGAGGTTAGGTGCAGAGACAGTTGTAGATGTCCTCCCACGATGAGTCTTCGGACTCCTTGGAGGTATCAGGAATAATAATAATAATAATAATAATACATAGCATTTACAGTGCTACCAGCTTACCTGGAATGGCCTTTATTGTATTTTGTACTTTTTTGGCACTTTTTAGCTATTAAGTCTGATATACCAGCCTGCCTGGCCGAGTGGATAACTTATCCGCTCTGCAGCCAAAAGGCTGCCGGTTCCAATCCCGCCGTGGACATGTATGTTTGTGATTGTCTGTGGAAATACCAGTGGTGGTTGGCGGTAGATGGCGTTGGTGTAGTTGCGGTCTGTTGGTGATTGAATGGTGGAGACGGAGTTGTAGAGCAGATGCCCTCCCTCGATGAATCCTTGGAGTCCCTGGAGGTGTCATATAATAATAATAATAACAAAATATTTGTGGCAACGCTGGTTTAACAGTTTATTCCTCAATGTTCATCGCGCACTTATCATATATAGGTGGGTTTTACATGTTTTTCGTTTTTTAAATATAGGCCTAATAGGGTGAAATATTACCCGGTATACCATTACCAAAATAGCTTTGGTTATTACATTTTGGTTATTACCAAAATGGTAATAACCAAAATAGCTTAGGTTTCGAGGTTCTAATTTTATCTATCCATCTATCTACCTCCTAACCCAGACCCTAAAGTGGAAAGCATTCACAAGCCTACCAATGAAGAACCCAAAAACTGAAAAACAACATCAGCAGCTCAAAGCCTCCATTATAAAAGCCTATCCAGATATCGCTACACCTCAGGAAATCCGTATTCCTTCTAGAAACTGCTCGGGGCCGATATTTCATCTTGTACAATCCGAAGCCTCACTTCCAACTCTTCCCTCCAACTACAAGAAAATATACCACTTCCTCATGTCAGGGTCTCCATCCTCGCCCTTCTTATATTCATCCTTAACCCTCTCATCTACAAGGCTGCATATGCCATTCAGTTTTCAGTGGGATCTGCCATATAAATCGAGGTGTGCCAAACCAGATTCCGACATACAGTGGAGACTCTGGCATAACATCTTGCCAACTCCTTCTAAGCTCTACAAATTTCAGATAAGAGAAACGGATCTGTGTCTATTCTGTGACGTTTCAGGTACCTTGGAACACACACATATCTGACCTGTCCCGCAAACAAAGCGATGATCACCTATGTCCTGAATACTGCCTCCAACACCTGTAACTACGCACACAGCCAAGAAGACTACTGGAATTTACTCCACACAGAAGAAAACAGACACCGAATATGCAATTTCCTCTTCATCTGCGCTAAGGCCGTCATCTACAGCTTCTACCTAAAACAGACAAGAAATAACCAGCACCCATCCATTACTGAAACTGCACAAACCCTCATGTATATCCTCCGCCGGAAACTAAAAAGCAGGCTTTTATTGGAACTTGAATACTTCAAAGAAACAAGAACTGTCGCGAAATTCACAGAGGAGTGGAATTCAACTGGTACCCTCTTCTGGATTGACGACGACAATGCGCTTCATCTGAAAGATAACTCAGACTGAAACTGAACTGTAAACTTTGATTTCATTTATTGCATTCTCCATTGTATACCCGAAAGGAAAATGTTTTATTTCTCTGTAATATATATACTTATAATATGTAAATAGTTGTTGTTACCTATCGTCTAAAATGTATATATTTTAAACAAGTTGAATAAAAAAAAATCTATCTATCTATCTATATACAATGAATAGTTATTTTGCCTTGACCACAATTTACTGACCCTTTTTATTGGATAACCGATAACCAATATGTTAGCTGTGCAAAGATTATCTTAATAACATTATTTATGCTCCTCTTCCTCCTCCTCCTCCTACTATTACTACAAGTCTACTACCGCTGCTACCACTTCTTCTACTACTATTACTAAATTATTAGTATATAATATTTTTGTCTTGTTATCTTTATTTTCCTTTTTTTTTAAAGACATAAAAGTATAAATTTTAAATCATCTCTCCAAAATGTATTCTCTCAAATCAGGAGCCCAGAGAATAAAATTTAAGAAAGAACGAGAGGAAAAGGATAAAAGAGTCAACAAACGCTCTTTCTATTTGGATAAAGTGAGGCTTGAAAACGTTTTTCATTAAACTCACCTATATTCAAGAAGAAAAACTGTTGGAAACTTAATTCCCAGACAAGTTGCAGTTGATTTGTGTAATCATGCACAGTATATTGATGAAGGGAAAGATAAAAAATTTTAAAAAGGAAAACAGAAAGAAACAGACATTCAGACGCACGTCGAAGTTAATTTGGAAGGTGAGAGGAGTAACCATAATGTAAGCCTCGAAATTGGATTTATCAGAACTGAGTTCCATCTCAAAAGGAAATAAAACTGTATGTTAAGAAAGTCACATCCTTCTGCCTAAAACATTCCCAATGGATACTTGAAATAAAGTTTTCCCAGAAAGCATACTGAAATTTCAAGCACTAATGGAGTACTACATGTAAGAGCAGTGCCGCCCCCATGTGTAAGAGGGGGCCTTGTTCAAAGTTATATTTCAGCACCCTGAAAATAGAATTTGCAAATTAAAACGAAATTAATTTCAAGAAATAGTTATTTATTTAGTATATAAATACAAAATATACGTTTGTGCACATAAAAATAGAGCATCTTAAAAGAAATGTTTTTTTCAATTATCACAACACAATTCAAACCTGCTTTGACGCACCACTAAAGCGGTATCAACGTAAAGCGGCTAATCGGTTGTTGAGTTTGCTGTTCATTTTTTATCGCCTTACTGTTTATTTTAAGTCGTTCAATCTATGTAGTAAAATTTTACTTCATGAATAAGAGCATTGCATAATAAATTACTATTAGTTATCATTTTGAAATAGCGCCCCTCCTGATCAGACTCCTTTGTACATGGCAGAACCTGTACGAGGCGGCCCTGTGTAAAAGACTGGCTTGTCTGGAGTCAACAGAAACAAGCTTCATATTTCTTTTCATGTCGATTATTTTCGCACAAGACAGTCAAGACTAGCATTTCTGCGACTAAGTCTGCACTGCTATCTGCTGAAGAATGGGATTCTAATGTGAAGTAGCGAAAACTTTCCTACAGGATCCCAAAACATGAAAAAGACAATAGTCACAGAGAATGTTACCTAACTTGGCGAGAACTAGAAACGCGCCTGCTCTCTGGGACAGGAGTTGACATCATCTTAAAAGCGTCAATGAAGACTAAAGCTGTGAAATGGTACGGCCTTTTAAAGCGCATCATTGATGTTGTACTCTTCTTGGGAGAACATGGATTTGCACTGGTTCATTCCATCAAACAACGGAATTTTTTTAGGACTCATTGAACTGCTCTACAGGTGGGATTCCATCCTTCAGGAACATGTGTTAAGTGTAGAAGAGTCACAGAAAAGGAATGAATGGCTTCAAGTTCATTATCTATCCCCGGACTCATAAAATGCATTTATTGCAGAATACTCGAATCTTGTGAAACAGCACACTTTGCTTGAGAGGCGACTGCAAAATACTTTGCAATAATAATAGATTCCATAATAGATTCCTCCCATATTGAACAAACGACATTTCTTTTAAGATGCGTACCTTTAAAAGAAACGCAGTATGAGATTCAAGAACGATTCTGAAGTTTGCTGATTGTAGCAACAAAAGAGGGGAAGAAATTGCTCAGTTGATAACTGATATACTGAAAGAACATGGTATTCCTCCCAGTGACTATAGAGCCAAGCCGACGATAATGGGACAAATATGGCAGGAAAATACAACGGCACACATGCAAAAATAAAATAACAATGCTCAACAGCATTTCTTTTACCTTGGGTTGTATGTGAAAATGATGCTGTTGATTGCATAGTTGAAGCAGTAACCTTTTTCGGAATCATTCAAACCGTGTGCCACCTGTTCAGTTCCAGTCCTAAGCGATGGGAACTACTGCAAACCGTATTGATCGTTCTCTTCATGGTATGTCTGAAACAAGATGCTTAGAGAGTGTTGAATGTGAAAAGCCTTTTGCAGTAAAATTTTTGTAAAATGTTAGCTGGCATAGAATATTTGCAACAATTTCATCCAAGCTAGGGATTCTTCTTACAGAGCTGACAAGACTTTGAAGACAAGACTTCTTGGGTTGTGTTTTGGTGCCGTTGATTAGAATTGCGTTTTGGTGGAAGTATGTCGTGATTTCATTTAGGTCTTGTTGTGCTTTGCAGAGAGCTGTGTTAATGTTTGTGTGGATTGCTAGTAGTGCAGTGTCATCTGTGTATTGAAATATTTGACTTCTTATGGATATGTTATGAACATCGTTAATGTATATGTTGAATAGAGTGGGTGATAATATGGCACCTTGAAGTACACCGTGTTTTACTTGTATACTCCGACTGTGACATGTACCTATTTTTGTTACTTGTGTTCTGTTTGAGAGGTAGTTCTTGAACAATGTATGCAGTATTCTAACTATTGAGTATAGTTTGGTGAGTAGTATATCATGTCCAAGTATGTCAAATGCTTTGGTTAGGTCCAGTAGTATAAGGGCGGCGTACTTGTTTTTGTCGAGAGCTTTGTTTATTGTGTCGGCGATGTCTTCTAATAAAGTAATGGTGCTTTTTGTTTTCTGAAAGCCGTATTAGTTTTGTGAGATGATGCTGTACTTCTGTAAATAGTTCTATAGTCTGGTGTGTGTTATTTTTTCTAGAATTTTTGAGATAACTGGTAGTAGCTATTGGTCTGTAGTTCTGAGTATCGTTTCTTTTGCCGTGTTTGTATATTGGCGTAATTACTGCAGTTTTTAGTTGTTGTGGAATAATGCCTGTGTCGAATATTATGTTCACGAGTTTTAAAAGTATTGGATTTATTTGTTCAAAGTGTGTTATAAGGTCTGTGAGTCTTATTTTGTCTATTCCTGGAGTGGTCTTTGGTTTTAGTTGTAGGATTGCTTCTTTCAGTTCCTGTTTTGGTATAAATTAATAATAATAATAATAATAATAATAATAATAATAATAATAATAATAATAATAATAATAATAATAATAATAATGGTATTTTCGGTGAGTGTTTCTTGTTCCTAGTATGTCCTTAGAGCTCTTTTCAGGCTATTGTAGTTTGTAAGGTTTCTGTATTCAAATGGTAATTTGTTTATTATGTCTGGGATGTAAAAGTTTCATGTGGCCTTTCTGTAGTGATTATTGTATTTATATGTGATATAATTAGTTGTCTGAGGTCTTGGTATACGGTATGTATTTCTGACTGTCCTGTAGTTGGCATCGAAATAATGTTTTAGCAACGCTGCATAGTGACATAAATGTTTTGCTGTCTATATTTTGTGTTCTGACATTGCAATGTATATAAGGTCCTTATTTTCTCTTTCTTCCCAATAGATCAGTTTTATCATTTTGTACTGTAGCGACATTAATCTATTTATCTGTAGAGTTTGCCACTTATTGTTCGGAGTTTGTTGTGTAGATGTTTTATATGGCTATTCCAGTTCATATCTGCATCGAGGTAAATTCCAAGGTATCGTATTGTTTCAACCTGAGTGATTGTGGTGGTTTTGCTGTTCTGTGTGTTTTTTGTGTTGGAAAGTGGATGTTGGATAGTTATATATTTGTTATCAACTGGTCGAGTCAGTGGATTTCTGAATATCATTAATTTTGTCTTTTCTGAGTTTAGGTGTATGGAGTTTTTCGTGAGCCAGTCTATGATCAGATTTATGTCATGTTGCATATTTGTTTAGGCTATGCTTGCATTATTATGGATGGATATTATTGCTGTATCGTCTGCGTATTTGGATAACTTACCTTTGAGTGGTAGCTGATTAATATCATGCATGTAAATGTTGAATAGAGTTAGGGAGAGTACAGCCCCCTGTGGCACTCTACAGGTTACTGGTAGCTCTCTGCTTCGGTTTGACCCGATACGTGTGATATGCTTTCTATTTTGAAGGTAGTTTGAAAACCACCTGTGAAGTGGCCCGTCTATTCCAACATGTCTCAGCTTTTCTAAAAAGGTTTGATGTGTAAGTGTATCGAATGCTTTAGATAGATCAATAAAGACTACCATGGCAATTTTGTTTTTGTCCAAGGTGGTATTAATTACGTCTGTAATGACTTCCAAGAGAATGTTGTTCCCTTATTTTTCTGAAAAGCATATTGTGTTTTGGGGATAATATTAAAGATCTCAGTGTATGGTGTGAGTTTCTTCAGTATGATCCGCTCCATAATTTGATTGATAATTGGTAATGTGGCTATGGGTCTGTAATTGCTGATTAAATTTCTTTTTCCTTGTTTGTATATGGGTGTAATTATGGCGGTCTTTAGCACACTTGGTATCTGTCCTGTTTTAAATATTTTATTTATTAGTTTTAGTAGGATGGAGTTAAACTAGTTGCATGTTGCTTTATATCTTTGGGTCTGATACCATCTATTCCTGGGCCTTTGTTTGGTTTGATTTGATGTATTGCTGAGAGAAGTTCTGCTTCTTTTATGGTTGGGAACCATAATGTCTGTTTTGATCGCGGTCCAAGTGGAGGGTCTCGTTTTGTGATTGGGGGAATATTTCTGTGAAGTTTTTGATTGGAGTCTGCAAAGTATTGGTTAAAGTCATTTGCTAGTTGTTGGATAGGTTTTGCGTCTTTCATGAAGCTGTGTTTTATGGTTTCGGAGGCAGTGGTGTTGGAAACAGAATCTAGCATCTCATTAATCAGATGCCAGGTTTGTTTCATGTTGTTTTGTGCGGAGGTTAGTTTGTCTCTGTAGTAGCTTCTTTTTGCATTTCTGATTTGTGTTGTAAGGCGATTCCTTGTTATCTTATATTCAGTTTTTAAGCTTGTGTTATTTGGATATCGCTTTAATTCTTTCCATAAAGCGTCCTTTCTGTGTATTTCTAGGATTAAGTTTTGTGTTATCCAAGGATTTTGTGTTGTTTTTGATCGAATTCGGACTTTCTTTGTAGCTTTCTTATATATTTCCTCCAGTGCGAGTTTAATGTTGTTGTATAAGATATCTGCTGAATCTGATGCCAGGTGTTCCCAGTCTGTTTTTCTTATTTCGTGGTTGACTATTTCTTCGTCTATTATTGTTTTCTCTCGTTTTCTTCTGTGGGACATTGCATGGGTATTGTCTTGGTGTGCAGGTTTAGAGCAGTGAAGTAATGGTCTGCTACTTTGCACTTTATGACTGATGCAGTGTAACTGTTTGGTGGTGCTCGGACGTTTATATGATCTAGACAGGAGGCAATGATAGTATTTCCGAATATTTATTCTCTAGTACATGATGTTATTGTTGGTATTAGATTGTACATGGATAGTGTGTCTAGGTATTGTACAGTGTTGTTCTGGTTTTCATTTGCAATATTTATATTTATGTCGCCAATTATCATTAGGCGTTCGGTTGAGCATATTTCTTAGCTTGAAAGCCAGCAATTGAATTCGTGTAAGAATTTTACCAAGTTTAGGTTTGGTGGCCTGTAAATAGCATTTAGTATTATGGGATGCTATGTATTCGTGGTATTAATGATTTCGAGGCAGAGGGTTTCAGCATGCTCAAACTGAGAGGCCATTTCTTTTGCTATTAATTTTTGTTTCATAAATATTGGCATTCTACCCCCTCTTCTTGTTTGGCGGCATGATCTATGTTGTTGGAAGCCTGGAATTTGGAAAGCAGTCGCTTCGTCATTAGTTATCGATACTTCTGTAAGAATGAATATATCAATAATATCAGTGTAATTCCTCAGATAAACCTGTAATAATAACCAATGTTTTCGGATGCTTCTGATGTTAATATGCAAGATTGAGAGACCTCTCGCTTGTACTGTGTGTTGTTTCCATGCATCAAGAGATTCGAAAGTATAATTACTGATGTATTCTGGTGTAATTACATCTATCTGATGGTTCACATTCATTTTTGTTGTGTTGAGATCTTCTTATTGAACTAAGTTAGAGTCTTTTGTTTCACTCTGGCAACCTGTCTATATCTTCCGAGCGTTTTATTTGTATAGACATTGAAGTCTGTGACTTTCTCAAGAATATTTTGCCGTCTTTGATCCATAAAAATTGATACTTTTTTTCTGTTTTTTCCTTTCTTGCTTGGTGCAAAAGATTCTGATTGAAAGGTGTTAAATATTCAGATAGAAAGATTGGCGTATTGTCTTGCGATGCATTTAAATACTTGACTACTGGTTTTTTCAGTCTGCTGGCTTTTATGAGATTGTCTTTTGTAGCCTTGCTTGTCAGACGAACTATGACTGGTGCCGGTCGTGGCGAACCTTGTTTTCTGTTCTTCTTGGGAAACCGATTTATGGTCTGAATATCATTATGCTGTAAGGGGATGTCAATTGCATGACCTAACTTTAGAACTACATCTCTGAGATTTTCTGTGGATTCGATTTCTGGAAGACCGTTTATGACAATGTCTTCTTTATGTTGTTGTTGGTTTAAAACTTCGTATTGTTGTTTCAGGGAATTAAATTCTTGACGGAGTTCCGATGTGTCTTTTATCAATTTGTGCTGCCTCTCAGTTAATGCATTAATGCTGGTTTTAATGTCGTTTACCGTTTGTAAGACTTCTTCGACTTTTGAATTATTAAATTTAACAAACTCTTCGTATTTGCTAATTTTTTTTGTTATTTCTTTATTCTGTTTATCAAATAGTACTTGGACAAGATCTACCAAGCTGGCTTTTATATTTTTCTAAACCTTTTTCTAGTAATAAATGGAACTCAAATTATAAGACTCGCCGGTGTTTTGTTGTCTGTTCAGTTCATCGTCCGATTCTGTCTCCGGCGTAATCAGTTGAGTCGTGGGTGGTGGCGTTTCTTTGTTCTCTCTACAGTTTAGGCACTTCCATTCTTCTCGTTTGGCATTGGATTTGCGTTGCCAGGTTGTTTCAGAAAGTCCGAAACATGTAAAGTGAAGATTTCTATGGCATTTCCTGCAGGTTATGTAACATCCGTCGGACGGCAATTCCTTCTGACACTTGTTGCACTTCATGACTCTTCTTTCTTCCTCTGGACAGCTGCAAAGATGGCGACGTCCTTTGTTCTGTACTCATTAGCAACCGCGGTGTACGCTTCAATTTTTTTAGCACACTCAGATTTTGGATTCCACTTGGCCGATTTCGATGAATTATATGTCACTGTCTTCAGCCTGACAAGTAGAGTTTCTTTATGGCACTTTTAAATTAAAAACAGGAGTTAGAACCACATTAAAACTATAAAAACGGGACGAGCGATACGACCATGCAACCATTCGTATGCCTACACAGCGCCCTCTCTCATTCGAAATAATAATAATAATAATAATAATAATAATAATAATAATAATAATAATAATAATAATAATAAATAATAATAATAATAATAATAATACTAATAATAATAATAAACATTCAGAGACTCTCATTCACACCATAGTGGAATTTAATAGGTTGAAGAGAGGGATTATCTAGTTTGCAGATTATAACTGATAATACAATAATAACCAGTTTGAACTTAGTTCCTAATAATATGACTTTAGTCATGATGAATTTTAGAACTTTGATATGCAGAATGGATAATATCCCTTTCGTTATAATATTAATAATTCATTTATTAAAGACCTCGCCTATTCCTTTATAAGTAAATAAAAGGTATTAGTTGATAATATATTATTATTATTTTGTATTTTTACAACAGAAAGTTTTAAAGTTGGATTACATTACTACGATAGGTAGGATGAGTATTGTTTGTCTAAGCATTTCTTCGACTTGTTCTCGAGTCAGTCGATCTCTAGCAAAGGCAATCGCCTATTTTCTCCTGGAAACTCGGAGTTTTCGTTACGGCAGTGTCGAACTCAAGAAAATCGACTGTAGAACCCACATTATTTCAGAATAAGAGAGCTTAGCTGATTAGCCTAGGAGTTTTTCGCTCATTTCAGAAAAAATCTGTACACATCAATGACATACAGAAATGTTTTCTTTGTTCCATGTATCCAACTACCTCACAGTTAGAAATTTTATGAGGGTCTAGTGATCCACAAACGATTATAGGTTATGAATAATTGACCAATATTAAAGTATATTTAAGTTTTTATTGAAAACGGAACAAAATTGACATTTTTATTAAAACGACGGGACGGCATGGGAAATATGAAATAAACGGTACTGTCCTGTTCAAAATGGTAAGTATGGCCAGCCTCAGTGGCGCACCCAGAGGGGGGGGAAGGGGCCCGAGCACCCCCCAAAGAAAAGGAAAAAACACTAGAAAATTTTCCAAAAATCTTTTCCTAATTTAAATTCATTTTTTTTTATTTATATTGTGTCGTGTCTTCTATTTCTATACTACTTATGAATTAGCGATCACTGCATCACTGCAGATGCTCAGTCATAGGTCGTATGCGATGCGTAGTGTTTATTCGCAAATCGTCTACTCAACTCGGCCTTCCCCCCCCCCCACCCCAAAGGTTAAATCCTGAGCGCTCTGCCCCTCCAAGATTAAATCCTGAGTGCGCCACTGGTCAGCCTAATACTGACTGAGCTACGGAGGCTACTGGTAATGTGGCAAGATGCATAATCCTGCTGGAACATCCTGCTGGAACACAAAAGGTAGGAGGCGCAGTGGTGTAGGCTCGTTTCTAGTTTGGACATCTTTAAATTTCAAAAATTATATTTTATGGCTTGTTTTTTCTCAGTTAAGTGCTTCTTTGAAGTCAAGCGTGTTTATTTTGTGTCGAGTATTTTTGCATTTGACATAATTGGTTTGTATTTGGTATCAGATTGTATGATTATGCATCGTTGTAGTTAAGCCTAATCTCGCTATTATGACTGTAGCTGCTAAATCTTCTTTGAAGCTACGTATGTAAATCTTTGTGTTAGATATTTTTGGGTTATTCATGTAATGATGTGTTTGATGAAACATTTTGAGAATAATATGCTATAGTGATCGCGTTCTTGTTGTTAAGCCTAATACTGCCATTCTCTGAGCTTATATACTGGATGTTAAATGAAAACTATTGATTATAAATGTATAATATTGAGAAAATTATTTCAAGCAGTATATGTAAATTTTTTTAGTCATTTTTACTGTTTAATGTTGTCTGTGTAATGATTAGTTTGATGAAGTATTTTCTCAAATCCTGCAGTTTTTTTTAAGTAGTTAGAGACATGGTACTTTAAAGAATCCTAATATGAGTATTTCATTTTAATCCTATTTCAGAACTCAATATGATAAAAAGATCACAGGCAATTTGTTTGAAAGGGCACAATCACACACCTAATATATTATCTGCTTTTAATAAATTGCTTGCTAGTGAAAGTTTGGTTGATGTAACATTATCGTGTGAAGGAATGACCCTTAAGATTCACAAAATAGTACTATCTGTAAGCGGCACTCTTCTATACAGCTTATTTTTAGAGAACCCAAGCAGTCATCCTGTTGTGACATTAAATGATATGAATTTCAACACTTAAGGTTGATGAAACAATATATGTACCATGGTGAAATTAATATTTCATGGGATATGCTTCCATCATTGTTAAAATCTGCGGAGTTCCTAAAAATGAAAGATTTTTTGGAAGTTGCTAATAAGAACTATGATTCTGTGGAAAGCATACAGCAGGGAGCTTAAGGTTATGATCGTCACGAAGCAGGGAAACCGATCGTTGTTCACCTGGTTGCTGAAGGCCAACTGCCCGGTGAATGTGTACATACAAGTGTATTGTCTCATTCAGTATCTGGTGCTACAGTTAATTCTCACCTGCCAGTCAATCTTGGTTAGTGATGACATCAATCCTTTATTTTCTAGTTTTGTTATGTCATCTGAGTCAACCATTTCTTCTGTAGTTGGTAGGGATGTCAATCCAGATTATTTAACATCTTTATCATCTTGTGTTTCTATGGTATCACCTCTTGAATCTGATGTCAAGGTAGAAACGAAAGATTTTGCAGCCCATTTCGCATCTTCTAATATATCAAATGTTTTGCCTGTATTAATTGACTCGTATAATCAGAGAAGTTTTAATGTAATATATGATGATACATATGGTTTGTCTCATATCCCATGTTTAAATGAGCATCAAGACTTCGCAGTTAGGTGCCATCAGTCTCATAGGGAACATAAATGTTTTATGCAGCCATATCCCAATGTATCTGATAGAAGCATGTGGAGTAGACTGCATTGTGCAAGTTCTCCTGAAACAAAGGAACGGACATTTTTAAATGACTGTAATATATTTTATAATTTTGATTGGACCAAATTGTATGGTCTATCTTTCAGAATTCCAAATGTTCTAATGTTTTTTATGGAATAGAAAGTATTGAAGGATTAAGAATGACAAGGTATGAGAATGACAAAGGTGAATATGTGCATGGAATAAATAGTGCAGAAATAGATACACAGAGATTGCTGACTGATACACCAAAGAATGTGAGTGAAGATCAGGGACGAAAAGCATCAGTGGGAGTAAACGATGTCAAGTTAAGAAGAAGCAAAAATGATGTTGTGCTGTATGATAATCCTATAATTAAGGGTGTGAAGGATGGAAGAGTAATTAAAGTATGTTATCTTGGTTCAAAGATTAAACATATAACTGAGGCTCTGAAATTGCAGAAAGATAGAGCGAGTGACATTATTGCAGTTATAGTGACGAATGATCTAGGTAGCGAAAGATTTTCTGTGAGACAGGATTTGAAGGTTTTAATGATAGCAATGAATGCAAAGAGCGAGAGTGGAAAGATCATTAGTGTGCTACCAAGATTTGATAGTGATGAATTAAACAGAAGAGCAATTATATTAAATGGAATGATCTCAAGATTCTCAAGATTGTGTAAAAGCTTCGGCAATGAAATGAAACTGAATATTCATTTTATGAATGTCTGGGATGAGATTGATAAAAGGAAAGTATTTTAAGAGAGATGGTTTGCACTTAAATGGATTGGGCACTTGGCATTTAGAACATTTATTGATAAAGGATAGAGTAAATGGTCAAAAAACAGGGAAATGGGATTTGCTAGGGAGGCAGGTGATAGAGACAGCTGTAAATAGTACTAAGGTCATTTATCTCAGTGAATTTGGGAATAATTGTTCGCCGAATATTAACAGTATACGAGTGCCTAATTCGCACACAGGGAGATTATGAGAGGAATGGAGTATTGCAGTTTATGTGTACTAATGCTCGAAGTATTAGGAATAAGTGTGAAGAATTTTTGTCATTACTTAGTACAATATGGCCAATAATTATAGGAATTAGCGAAACATGGTCAACTAAGAATGATATAAAGAAAGAACTTTTATTGTTAAAAGACCAGAAGATAAATGATAAAATGTACCAAAAAGCCAACAAGTTTCACTAGCCACTGTCTAGCATTTTCAAGGCTGAACTGGTGTGAAAACAAATGCATTAAGTTACATGTAAAACACACACTTTAATAACTGTTAGGCCGTTACATTTGATCACTCGTGTTTGATGGCGTGCATGTGTTCGAATGCTTCACTCAGAATCCGGTACACTACCACGTGTTGTGTAGTTTTTTGCATATTGTAGTTCTGTTGAACTGATAGATGATGGGATTTTTCCATATGTCTTTAAGAATAATACCTTGATGGAATTTCATATACTCCAGGACATTTGAAGGAAGGTACCTCATCTTTGGGTGATCTTAAAATTTGTCAGATCATGGTAGTTGGTTTAAAAACAACTCTGATGTTATGAGCTTTTAACATTCTCGCCAATTTTGTGCAAACTGAATTAATATATGGAATGACAGCTGTGGACACATATTGGGGCAACGTAACACGTTGTTGGTGGTTGTCTTTAAATAGCCATTTGTTTTAAATGTTAGAAGGGTATCCATTCAGAGATAGAGTGTTAGCTATTAGTGACAGTTCTCTCTGTACAACGGCTTCTTTTGAAATAGGCCTTAAAGTTCTATTACGGAGCATGTGAATGATGCTGTGTTTTTGTGATCTATGATGGTTGGACGAATAATGTAGATATCTACCTGTATCTGTGGGTTTCTTGTAAATGGAGAATTAGAAATTGTTATCGTCTTTCTTCACGAGGATGTCAAGAAAAGGAAGTTCTTTGTTCTTCTCTAGTGAATTCTATAATGAATTTGATCTTATTGTGTAGTGAGTTGATTTTGTTCAGAAACACGAGAAGGTTTTCCATGGTATCCTTCCAGATTATGAACACGTTATCGGCATATCTCCCAAATTGACGGTTTTGGTAAAATGGTGGAAAAAATATCCTTTTCAAGTTTTTCCATAAAAAGGTCTGCACATGACAGGGTGACAGGGGGCTACCCACGGCTAGACCTTCCGGTTGTTTGTATGCAGTGTTGTTAAATTTGAAGAAATTTGATTTCAGGCAATGATGAAACAACTGTGTGATGTCTTGAGGAAAAAGATCTTTCAGAATATTGACTACCTGTACGATCGGTACATTAGTGAATAAGGACACCACATCAAGACTAGCCATAATGTCCGTTTCTGATATTTTAATACTCTTGATTTTTTCTACAAAATGTTGAGAGTTGTTAATGTAGGACTTTGTGTTTCTAATTGTTCCTTTCATTAATTTTGCCAGATGCTTTGCTAGTAAGTACGTAGGTGAGGATCTTCTCAACTATTGGACGAAGACGTACGTTTTCTTTGTGAATCTTGGGAGACCCATAAAGGAGTGGAGTAATAGGATGTAAGGATTTAAGTTGCTTTTTAAGTTCATCCGACCAACCGGTCATATTGCGGATAAGAGCGTTAGTCTCCAGATGATTACTCATGATGGGATTTTTATCTAAGACTTGGTAAGTGGAACTGTCTGCAAGTAACAAGTTAATCTTATCAAAGTAATCTTTCGAGTTGAGAATGACCGTTGAATTTCCTTTACGGCTTTTGTTATTATAATGTCTTTGTTGTTACGTAAATTGCAGATAGCTTTCTTATCATAAGGAGTAATATTAGGTATTGGTGGTCTAACTCAAGCAAGAATAATCGCCTGATAGCATTTTCTGTAGCCTCTGGAAGAGGATAATGACTTTTTTCTATCCCACATATGAAATGCATTTTAGGAATAAAATTAGGGAAGATGGCAAAATTGAAACCCTTTTTCAGGATTTAAGGATACCATGGAAAACCTCATGTTTCTGAACAAAATCAACTCACTACACAATAAGATCAAATTCATTATAGAACTAGAGAAGAACAAAGAACTTCCTTTTCTTGACATCCTCGTGAAGAAAGAAGATAATTTCTAACTCTCCATTTACAAGAAACCCACAGATACAGGTAGATATCTACATTATTCGTCCAACCATCATAGATCACAAAAACACAGCATCGTTCACATGCTCAGTAATAGAACCTTAAGGCCTATTTCAAAAGAAGCAGTTGTACAGAGAGAACTGTCACTAATAGCTAACACTCTATCTCTGAATGGATTCCCTTCTAATATTTTAAACAAATGGCTATTTAAAGACAACCACCAACAACGTGTTACGTTGCCCCAATATGTGTCCACAGCTGTCATTCCATATATTAATTCAGTTTCCACAAAATTGGCGAGAATGTTAAAAGCTCATAACATCAGAGTGGTTTTTTAAACCAACTACTATGATCAGACAAATCTTAAGATCACCCAAAGATGAGGTACCTGCCTTCAAATGTCCTGGAGTATATGAAATTCCATGTACGTGTGGCGTTTCTTACATTGGTCAGACTTCTAGAAGTTTTGAAAAAAAAGACAGAAGGAACATGTGGGGGATGTCAATCATAATAGAATCGTCAAATCTGATTTAGCTCATCATTTCACAACATCAAATCACGTTATAGATTGGAAAAAACAGTTCTATGCCTTACATAGAGAATGACTACAGACACAGAACTTTAAAAGAAGCAGCTGTGGTACTACGCACAGGCAATAATTTAAATATCAATCAAGGTATTATTCTTAAAGACATATGGAAAAATCCCATCATCTATCAGTTCAACAGAACTACAATATGCAAAAAACTACACAACACGTGGTCATGTACCGGATTCTGAGTAAAGCATTCGAACACATGCACACCATCAAACACGAATGATCAAATGTAACGGCCTAACAATTATTAAAGTGTGTGTTTTACATGTAACTTAATGCATTTGTTTTCTCACCAGTTCAGCCTTGAAAATGCTAGACAGTGGCTAGTGAAACTTGTTGGCTTTTTGTATATTGTATCATTTATCTTCTGGTCTTTTAACAATAAAAGTTCTGTATTTTAATAAATGAGACCAAATATGTTCAATTTAAGAATGACATAGTTATTGGGATTGAATGTAAGGGGTGCACTAATTTCAGGCAGGACAGAGATGACAGAAGGGGAGGGGTTTATTAATGATAGACGCATTAAAGCCAAAAAAAAAGATATAAGTACCTCTCTGTGACAGGTATGTAGAGGTATGTATGTACAGGTAAGTTCATTCGAGGCTGTTTGGTGTGAGATTGAGATTAACAAGGTGAAATATGGAATTGGTTGTTGCTATAATCCAAGGAGAATAAGGGAGAATGTAGATGGCATGTATTGGCAAATTAGCACGATGAGTGAAGGTCAAGTAATTATTAATGGGATTTTAACTTTGGGGACATAGATTGGAGGAAGGAATGGTCACAAGGAACAAAGGAAATGGAGTTTATACACTTGTTAAGAGATAATTACCTGAGACAGCATGGGGTGGAAGGGACAAGATAATCTAGAGTGTTAGATTTGGTCATAACATCGGAGAACATATCAATAAGTAATTTAGTTACAATGTCTGCACTTGGGGAAAGCAATCATGTGGTCTTGACCTGGGAGATTGTAAGATGTGCTGAATATTCTATTAAGAATGGGTATGTGTGGAATTACAAGGCTGGTGATTATGACAAGCTGAGAAGTCAGCTTTCAGTACTTCTCAGCTTTGAAGAAAGCTGTATCAGACTATATTCCCAGAGTCAGAAGGAAAAATGAAGTAGGAGTAAAATGGATGAATAATACTATTAAACAGGAGTTGAAGATAAAGAAAAGGTTGTGGAGGACGTATAAAGAAAAAGGTGATGAGCGTTCCAATGAGCAATACAAGGTACAGGCAAAGAGAGTAACCTGCATGGTAAGGAAAGTCAAAGCTAATTATGAGAGAAAGCTAGCCGATGAATCCAAAAGACACCCTAAAGAGTTCTTTCGCTATGTGGCTAGTAAAAGGAAGAATATCCATGGAAAGATTACTTTAAGAAGTGTTGATGGTAGGGAAATTACAGAAGCTAATCAAATAGATGATTTGCTTAGTGATCATTTCGCAAAAGTGTACCATCTTGGTAGTGATAGTGCAGTGTCAAATATTCCATTGGCTGATGAGAGTCTAGACATAGACGAAATTCAGGTGCTTAATATATTAAAGAACCTTAATGCTAACACTGCCATTGGGTTAGATGGCATATCGGACCATGTGTTACGAGAATGTGCAAGAGAATTAGCAAATCCTCTAACTAGGATGTTTAATTTAAGCCTCAGTTCTGGTAAAGTGCCAATAGCGTGGAAATGGTGGAAAATAGTTCCATTGCACAAGGGAGGCTCTAAGACAGGTTGCAAATTATAGACCTATATTTGGAGTGGTGGTTAAGATTTTGGAGAAATTAGTAAAAATTAGAATTCAGGACTGGGTGGACAGCAATATGATACTTTATAAAGGGCAACATGGTTTTGTGAAGGGTTGGTCTTGCCGAAGTAATTTGCTTACTTTCTATAATAAAGTAACAGCGGAGTTGGATAAAACAAATCCTTACTCAGTGATACTGCTTGACTTTGCAAAGGCTTTTGACAGGATTCCACATGGAACTCTGTTACATAAATTTGAGCAAATGGGTATAGATCCGAGGATGGTGATTTGGATTAAAGGATGGCTGGTGACAGATATCATAGCGTGGTTTACGGAGGAGCTGAGTCCAAGAAAAGTCAAGTGACTAGTGGTGTACCTCAGGGCTCAGTGCTTGGTCCTCTATTGTTTAATTTGTGCATCAATGATATTGGAAATAACTTGAATGGAAATATCCTCTTGTTCTCTGATGATTCAAAATTGGGAAGAGCGATAATCAATTTAAACGATGTAAATATCTTACAGGATGACTTAAATAGGCTGACGGTATGGACTAAGGTAAATGGCTCTCAGTTCAAAGTGGCTAAGTGTAAGGTGATGCACTTCGGGAGGATGACATCGCATGCTGTTTACTATATTAAAGGAACTGAACTGCAAGAAGTTGATGAGACAAGATTCTTTAGAGAGAAGAGACGTTATTCTGGACAGAGAACTTAAGTTTAAAGGACATATTGCAAAGATTCCCCAAAAATCACATCAAATTACATGGTTGTTGAGGAACACACTAATAAGCTGCGATAGGGAGGTTATTGTTCTACTCTATAAGGCATTAATAAGGCCACATTTGGACTATTGTGCACAGATCTGGTCTCCAGGATTGCTTGGTGATGCGGAAGTACTGGAGAAGATTCAGAGGCAGGTTACAAAGATTGTTGCAGGTCTGTGGGATGTTCCCTATGAGGATAGATTGATGATCTGTAGGCTCCAAAAACTAGCTGATAGATGTAGGAGAGCAGATATGATAGAGGTATTTAAATTGTTAAATGTATTTTACAGGATTGATACTGATGATATTTTTAAGACCAGTGCGGGAAGTGAGAGAACGAGGAGCCATCCCTGGAGATTGTGTAAGAGTGTGGTTAACAAGGGTGTTAGGACTAGATTTTTTACTTGGAGGGTTGTGAATGGGTGGAATTCTTTGCCAGATGTGATTGTGAATAAATTTAAGGAGTGGTATGACAGGTATTGTGCAAATAATGGTTAGTGTGTCAATGTCGGGTCTCCCGCGATGAGTCTTTGACTCCATGGAGACACCGTTAAAATCATAATAATAATAATAACACACCTATAAGAGCTCTACAGCCATAATATATGACTTCTTTTTTAGCTTTCTTAGTATGTCTATGCATATCATTTCTCCAAGAACTTACCAACAATACTTCCTGCATACCATAACGCTACCTCCTCCTATATGTTTCTTGTGGGCCATGATAGAAAAAAACAGATTTTCCCCTAATTTTCCACCTACTGTCTGCATGGCATATATAGAAACGAGATTCACCCGACAAGGAAACTTAAATCTTTAATGGTCCTCTGACATCTCCCATATATATATATATATATATATATATATATATATATATATATATACACACACACATATATATATATATATATATATATATATAAATGCGTCACCATGGGTAACTCGATTATGCATTTATTTCGGGCTCTATCAATCCCAAATCCATGACAATCCAAAGAATGTTCATAGATCAGCGTACTTTGGATTGGTCAAAATCGAACTAGTTGGTGATAATCAAAGACATTTCATCCAAGGTGTATTCAGAATAGTTTTTCTCCCCTCTTAATTGCTAGACGACGAAACATTCTCTGGCATTCATATTTTATCAGCGTGTGCACTTAACGAGATGCGGCTGAATGAAAATCATTATTACAATGGTCCAGTGGAGTCTTCGGCTACCTATGCAAATAGCTTCCATCCAAGGTAATGTTCCACTAATGGGAATTATGTGGAAAGTGATATTAATTCAGTTGTCGATTACATCAATACATTGTGATCTGTTGAAGCTCCTGTAGTTCGATTGGTCGATGATACCCGTTATTTGGAAAGATTTGGGCTCGAATCCCGTCTAGGATATAAAGAACCATTATTATGGCTTTTCATCTGAAAGTGACTTAGCAAGGTTTTTACCCCCCAGAAAATGAAGCACTTCATCTCTAACAACAGGAAAACCTTCCAGAAAATACATGCAATTAACAGATATTATACACTGGCCTAATAGCTTTATTTACTTCTG
Organism: Typopeltis vanoorti; assembly: GCF_054136105.1. Classification (NCBI taxonomy): domain Eukaryota; kingdom Metazoa; phylum Arthropoda; class Arachnida; order Uropygi; family Thelyphonidae; genus Typopeltis; species Typopeltis vanoorti. Next base: position 41,641,127 of record NC_143572.1, on the reverse strand, counting down.
CCATAGATCCAAAACATTCAACCACCAAATATTATTCTGCGATTAATCTCACTTCAACACAACAGTATCAAAAACACTTCCAATGTGCATCTATGATCACAGGATATAACACGTATTAATTACAGCAGTATATCATACTGCTGTAATTAATACGTTTGTCTAGGTCATCTTGCAAGCGATAAAATTTCTTTTGGGTCAAGTAAGATGAATTTCTCCTAGTTGATTACAAGCCAAAATGAAGGTGGCCTGCCTCCTAGACCTCACTACCAGACTTCTGTCACTTTGACTTCTCCCAATTTTCACCAGGAGTGGTATTTCATCAATCAAAGCCTCTGAGGGAATAGCACAGGTTTGCATCTTGTTGCAGTTCCTTTTTTTTAGGCATGTATATCCCTGTGGAAATGACGTTAGCACCCATAGTCGTAGGCTGCCCGAAGAAAGACCGTTCTACTCACTGAGTAGAAAAAAGTTTTCTAGGCTTTTTTTCTTTTTTGACCAATTTCCGAATTACTCAATCTCTAGCACAGGCAAGCAGGATTCTTCTCTTTCCCCCCCCCCCCATAAACCCCCAAAAAATCGGCTGTGGAATCCACATTGCTTCAGACAATAATATACATTGAGTTAGGATTAGAGTCACAATCTGGGTTGTACTTACACTTTTCCCTGAGAGGGAGGAGTCTGAGCTGCTAGAGTGTTCTGGGGACCCTCCCTCATTGATTGGTGCCCTTGAATTGGCCTTAATTTTTGGGACACCAGCTAGAGCCACATGCACTTATGCATTATCTTACCTGCACCAGAGACTTGTGCACTTGTCTGCTTCTCTTTACTGGATGCCATTTAAAATATGTGATAGTCTTGGGCCAGCTCTTCTGGATTGGCCACAATGGAAGATATCTGCCTTCAGCCAAAAAAAAGTTAAATAGGGCTACAGTACATTAGTACTGTGTGTGTGTGTGGGGGGGTTAAGAATTAGATAATGTAGAAGCCTTGCTCAAAGATCAAGCATTGGCCTTTTTCAAGCCACTTCAGACTATTAATAAGTGGGTTGTGGTATCACATCGCAATGAAATTCATCTCCTACCTTAGCGAACAGGGATGAATTCTCCGTGCTTGCTGCATAAGCTCATTACTTGAGAAAAAAGTAATATTTATTTGTTAATAAATGCATGCATTTATAAGCATTCCAATTAGACTTTTATTTTTGTAGACAGAACACGTCTTAAGCTTACGTGGATAATTGAGCTTTGCGTTATGTATCAAAGGCCGATGCTTGCTTATCTAGTCAAAGCTACCTTGGCTTGCTCGTCTAGTCAAAGCTACCTTGGCTTGCTCGGTTGTCGGAGCTTCCAGGTCCTCGCTACATCACTGTGATTTCATGCGTGTGCATAGCCATTTCCGCTCCCTTCACGTCGTCTTAAACACAAGCCATATGCAGTCAAAGTAGCTCTAGCCAGTGGGCTTCAGCCAGCCTTTACAAGTGTGCATGTTGCTTGAGAAAATTAAGTTACAACCAACTTTTTATGATGATGTTATTCACCAGTTTATAACGAAGAACTGTAGGTTAGAATTTGTATTCAAGTAGCTAAATTGAAAAAGATTGAATATCATTTGTAAAATAAATGTTGTATTTGGATGATTAAATGTACATAAATTTCTAAATATATATTTTTAAACGGGCAGTAATTCCTTATTCTGCTAATCAGACTTCAATCACATCTCTCACTCCCTGAATGATAACAAGAGCAAGCGTGAATTTCAAGTCCAACATTCGCCCCGTTAGCGAAACAAATTTCTAACGCTCATTAGAAATTCAGTTTGGTAAATATGTGGTCAGTGTCACTTATTTTCCTTGCACAAATTTAGACCAGGGTCCTTTTCAATGGGTTCGCGATGGGTAGACATTAAAACGTTTCAATGTCAGTGGTTTGTGGCAGCTATGCTACTTTACTACAAATAATAATTATAGAATACGACAGTTTATTATTATTATTTGACACCTCCAGGGAGTCCAAAGACTCATCGAAGGAGAGCACCTGCTCTACAACTCTGTCTCCACCACCCAATCCACCAGCTGACTCCACCAACCACCACCCGTAGTATTTCCACAGGCAATCACAAGCATCCATGCCCATGGCGGGATTTGAGCTTGCAGACTCTTGGCTGGAGAGCAGATACGCTGACCACTTGGCCAGGCTAGGCAAGTTTCTTAGACTTGATTAAAGTTCTTTGAGTTTTAAACGATATTCTAACGGAATTCTTTCCAACTGAAGGCTTCGTCTATAGCTACTGATGTACAGAGATTCTGGGATATAGAAATAGAAAGGCATTTAGAAAATACAAAAGAAAGAAAAAGAAACTATAGCATGAAATTTGTATGTTTCCTTATTTATTTTTTCTAAATGTTTCCTCATATCCTGTCGTTAAACCAATGCGTAAACTAATGTCTGCTTGGATATTTATTATTCTTTCTAAATAAAATCCTTTAGGCTTTATTCTTCTATATTTATGATAATTTAATATTTATTTATGTCGCGGCACTAGCGATAGCAGTTATTAGCATGTGGTCTACGGTATACTTTCTATACCGGTATCGTACAGTAATGTTGCCAATTTATCGTAGGTGTTTGTGTCGTTCACAGGTTTGTATTTTGTTTGTCTTGATTTCTATGTAATGGTCAGGACAAACATTAAGAAAATGTAATTGCCATTATAATACAAAACAGATTCACTTAAAACGAGTATAATTTTCTACTGTGACACGTGTGTGGTTGTTTAATTAGGAAAACTCGAAAGGTTACGCTATACTAGAAAGTAATTCACTTATATTGATTTCACGTTTATTGACTGTTGACATGAATGGTTAATTTAAGTGAAATTGTATCGAAGTCTCTTAGGCTCTTTTGCCAATTTTTATATAATTTCACAATTTGCGTTGAAGATATCACATGTTTCTGAGTTTTTTAGTTCCATCCTTCATTCTTTTTACAAATTAATGCTACAGAACATCATGCATTTTACAAGTAAAAAAATAATCTAAATACACGAATTTTAATTTTAAAATTTCAAGTAAAGTATATTTAATTTTTGTGATTTAAATGATTATCGATAGTAATATTCTTTCCAAATTCTGAAAGCCCTGTTAATATCTTTGTTCTGTGGAGAACAGAATAGGTTGTGATAAAAGGAAAGGATTGTGGTTTGGTATAGAAGAGTTAAGAAGTAAAATAGGGTGGAATTGTTATAAACCAAAACTGAATTACTATGTTTGTAAATGCCAGGAGTATAAAAAATAAGGGGGAGAAGAATTTGTTTCCCTGATTTGTTGTCCAAAAATCATTGGTGTAAGTGAAATGATTGGATGAGAATAATCAAAATGGGAATAAAGATAGAAGAGAGAACCATTGATATCAGACTTGATCATACTAAAGGTGGAGATGCAGGCAGAGGTGGAAATTAGGACTGCTTTTGAGTCAGTTATGGTTCAAGTGGAAAACAGGATGAGATTTAGCAGGATGCTTTTGCAGGCCTGAGGCATGATGATAAGGAACTTGAATAAACAATTTAGGCAAATTTCTCTTTTTAGTAAGAGGAGAGCAATCATAGGGGATTTTAATTGTAAAAATATAGACTGGAAAAGTTAGAAAAGAGAGTTTTGCTCACTGAGTGCGTGTGCAAAATCAGGAAAACTAAAATTAGAGCAGATACAGAAGAGTGAATGCGAGAATGACCAACAAATGCAGAATCTAATCTTGCAAGCAATAATATTGAATAGGGCAGTCAGTTCAGGAAATAAAGGTGGTTGTGGGCCTACAGGGATGTTCCAATTTTTATATACTGATGTCGGAAGTATCAGAAACAAGAGGAAGAGTTTTTGATTAGTGCAGCCTCACCAAACTTTACAGGCAATTGAGAGACTTGGCTAACAGATGATGCAGATGCAGTGATAGAATATGATGAATTTAGTATTTGCAGGGAGGAAAGAGTAGACAGGACAGGGAACAAGGTACTACCGATGAGATGAATTGCAGCTAAGATCCTATAGGAGTCAGGTCATGCAGATGGAAGTTCTTAGTTCTTTTGAGTTGGTCTGGTGTGAGATTGAAGCAAATAGGACAAAATATAAAATTGGTTGCTGCTATAGGTTGGGGATGCCAGGGAAGATGGCATCAGCAGATGAGTGCAAGTGAATAATTATTATGGGGGGGGACTTCAACTTTGGAAATATAGATTTGAAGGAGGAATGATCATGTGACAGGAAGGAAATAGAATTTAGACACTCACTGAGAGATAATTGCTTGAAGCAGAATGTGACGGAGGGGACTCATGGTATGAGAGTGTTGGATCTTTTTAAAGGATGAGAAAATGTGTCCATAACTAAGGTAGGTCCATAATACACGAATTTTATAGTCTACAAACCTTGCAATTGTTTAATATTATGTTCTTGATAAAAATTTTAATAAAAAATAATAATATCGTCGAAAAGAAGCAAGTCCGATTCTTCTACAGCTTACAAGAAAAGAAAAGCATTGACTTTGGAAACAAAACTCAACATTATTAAGGATTTTGAAGGTGGAATGAAAATTTGTGAGCTAGCAAAGAAGTTCGATCTACAGGAATCCACAGTAATGACAATCATAAAAGAAAAGTTTACAGATTTTGGAGGACATAGATTCTAACGAGGAACGAATTGTAGCCACAGGGCAAGGAATAAAAAAATCATTAGCTTGCTATGAAGAAATTTTGCGTGACAAGAAAAAGACATCATGCCGTCAAACGAATCTATTAGATTTTATGAAACCATTGACATCAAAATAACTTTATTTTTTTATGTACGAAAAACTACAATTATGATTATATTTCTTAAAAAATATAGGTGTTTTTGTAAACCTTTGGTCCCAATTGTATGTTTGTATATATACATTACATGCAAAATTATACCTACGCGAATTCGACTTGTGTGCTTTTTGTTGGTCTCACCTACCGCGTAACTTCGGGGTTTTACTGTGTGTGTGTGTGTATATATATATATATACATATATGTGGAACTACAAGGCAGGTGATTATGCTTAGGAATGAAGCTTGAAGCAATTCCATGGCATAAAGATCTGCATAAAGATGTTCACAGTGCATTAGGGATAGTCAAGAGGTATCTCGAGGAAGCAATATCACACCTCATACCTGAGGTCTCAAGGGCTCTTTTTCCCCGTAAACTCAAGGGCTTTAGTGAGTACGGGCATGTCAAACCCGAGGTACCTGATGTTGGACCATCCCTTACTTCACGTAATATACATCTGTTGTATTATCTGTATACTGGTCCCCTGGTCCCTCCTCTTCCTTCCTTGCTTCTTTCTTCTCTTCTTGCTCCTTGCCCCCAGTGCATTAGAGTATTCGAGAGCTAGTGGGGAATCTTTCCTATTTTGCTGTGTCATTTCATCTTATGCACTATTGTGAGACACCAACCCGTCTGGCCAGCGTGGTGCTATAAGGCCAAATATCTCCCCATGAATGAATGAATAAAATAGGAAAATTATATACTGGCTTGTCCGTCACCCAGCATAAAAAGGGACGCGTCCTGGTCTTAGGCAGAGGGTCTGGGTTGAAAAATATGCTAGTCTCCACTAGCTACAATGAGTCCGCCTACAGTGCACAATGATAGAAGGATATTAGTAGGAACATATCACTGCAGATCTCTATGAGATGATGATAGATTGGAAGAACTGATGAAGGAATTGGAACATATAAAATGGGACGTTGTGGGCCTTTCAGAGATGAGAAGGAAAGAAGAAACTCTCATACGATTAAAGATGGTCATCTACTCTACCACTGTGAATGTGACAGAAACTCAACTGGTGGTGTAGGATTACTAATAAATAAAACAATCAAGGACAATGTCCTGTTTGTGAATAAAATAACATCAAGAATAACTGAACTAAGTCTTTACATAAATAAAAGATACCAACTGAAAATTATACAAGTATATGCCCCAAACTATGGACCATCCAGATAAAGAGATAGACGATTTCTATGAAACATTAGAATCCACATTCAATAATTCTACATATTTATATTGGGTGATTTTAATGCCAAAATTGGAAGCAGAGATGACCATCTGAACTCCATCGGTAAATTTGGATTTGGACAGAGGAATGAAAGCGGAGAAAGACTTATTGAATTTGCAGAAGAAAATAACCTCTTTATTATGAACAGCTTTTTCAAGAAGAAAATCAACTGAAAATGGACTTGGAGAAGCCAAAATGAACAAACTTATAATGAAATAGACTTCATCGTCTCCAACAGAAGATATATAATAAATAATACCGAACTGCTTAATAGATTTAACACAGGAAGTGACCACAGACTAGTAAGGGCAAAAGTATGGCTCAACAAAAAATGGGAACGGAATAAGCTCATAAGAAAAAAGTCCAATTTAGTGAATTTACAAAACCTCTACCACAATAAAAGCTATTATAGAGAATCACTAAAAAATGAACTAAAAAAGTTAAACACAGCTACTACCATTGATGATGCTAATGAAATATTAACAAAATCTATCTTGAATTGTGCACTAGAAATACGAGGTGTAAAAAAGGCACCAAGGAGAGGAAAAACTAAGACAGGAAACCTTAGATCTGATGAAGAAAAGAAGAGACATGAAAAGAGATTTGAATGACACCAATAAAATAGAATATACAGATATTTGTAAAACTATATATAAAAGGATGAAACATGAACTTAGATCATATAATACTAGGAAAATTAAAGAAACAATAGAAAACAATAGTAATATGAAGGGTCTAAGACAAACATTATCAGTTGGAACAAAGGAAATAGCTGCTGTAAGAGCAAAAAATTGTGAACTGATAAAAAATTGGGGTGCTTAAGGGACAAAGCTGTATAACTGAGAGGAGACCTCCACATAGCCTTTAAAGGAATGCGGAGAACCGACCAGGGCTTCTGACCTAATGTCCAATCCTCACCTTCTCATGGTGCACCCTATTGGGTATCTACTTGGATACTGAACGAACGAGGATGGCTGGCAATTTGGGATTTAGCCGACCAAATTGTATTCTTATTGATTAAACCAATATACAAAATTATGTAACAACATGACAAAATTTCATGCCAGCTGGGGCGTCGCCCGGTTAAACAAGGCCCCCGTTGTTTTCGCCAGGGAACCAGGGCGAACAGCAAAAAGTCAGCTACTGGAACAAATCTGAAAACAAACCCCAACTCAACATCACCAGAGTTAAAGATCGGTACTATCAACATAAGAAGCCTGAATGGCAAAGAAATGGAGCTAGCTGAGGAATTAGATAAGTACCAGATCGACATAATAGGGGTGACTGAAACAAAAAAGACCAAAACTGGTGAGATCTTTCTGAGCAATAAATACAAAATGTTATATTCAGGCAGTGACAATCAAGGAAAAGAAGGAGTAGCCATAGTATTCAACACAAAATACGAGACTAATCTTCTTGAATGGCAGTCAGTCTCAAGTAGAGTGATGTGGGCAAATATGAGAATGGGGAACTAGACAACAAGACTTATTTGTGCCTATGGTCCCACAGAAGGTTCTACTAAGGTAGAAGTGGAGGTTGTCTGCAAAGATAGATAAATCAGAACTCCATGGTGGACACAGGAAGTTAAAGAGGCAGTGAAGGAAAAGAAGAAAGCATATCAAAAGTTCCTGGCAAATAAGCCAGCTTTTGCTATTCGAGAATACAGAGACAAATGTAAGAAAGCAAAACACTGTGTAAAACTAGCTAAACAAAAGTCATGGAAGGACTTTGGCAAGAACATAGAAAATAAATATCAAAAAGGTGTTAAGATATTCTGGAGGTTGTTGAAGAAGCTTAGAGATGGAGGAACGAGTGCTGTAAAAAGAGTTAGAGATCATAAAGATCTCTAACTGACATGAAAATGTCAGCTAGAGATCTTTATGACATGAAAACAGGAGAAAAAGATATCCTTGAAGTATGGAGTAATTACTTTGAAAAATTGCTAAATGAAACAAGCAGTGATAGCACAGTGGTAAAAAAACACTCAACAGGCATAGTCAGGAATACATATCCATATTTTAAGTAGAAAAAGCCATCAAAGTCTTGAAATGTGGAAAGGCAGCAGGAGTAGATGATATTCGACCAGAAATGCTGAAGTATGGTGGTATAAAAGTCTTACAGTGGCTGCACAGCATAGTTCAGAAAGCCTGGATAGAGGGACGAATTCCCGATGATTGGAGTAGAGCTCTAATAGTACCCATATATAAAAAGGGAAATAAAACTGAATGTGAAAATTACAGAGCCATTTCATTACTGACTGTTCCTGGTAAGATATATGCAAGTATACTTGAGAAACGGTTGAGAAGGATTGTAGAAGAGAAGCTTGGTGAAGAACAAGCTGGATTCAGGCCAAATAGAGGCTATCAGGATGAGATTTTCACTTTACAACAGATAGTTGAGAAGTCATGGGAATATAACAAAGATCTGTATTTAAGTTTTGTCGATCAGGAAAAGGCATATGACAAGGTGCCAAGAGAGAAGGTATTCAATACGCTACATATGGTGTCAATGGGGCATTATATCAAGCAATACTTGGTCTTTATTTGAGTTGTAAGTCAGCAGTAAGATGATTTAATGTTAAATCTGGTGTGAGACAAGGATGTACATTATCCCCTCTGTTATTCATTATCTATATGGATCATATTATGAAGGAAAGTGGTATTAAAGAATTGGAGATGTTAATGTCAGCTCTTTGCTTTATGCAGATGATGTTATACTTCTAAATAAATCCACTACAAGTTTGCAAGATTCCCTGACTAAACTGAATAACTGTTGTAATAGATATGGTATGAAGGTCAGCATTAAAAAGACCAAGACAATGAAAAGAGGTTGAATTGTTGAAAATATCAACTGTGTTGTGAAAGGGGAACCTGTGGAACAAGTAAAACATTTCAGCTACTTAGGCACGATTTTTAGTGAAGATGGTAAATTAAATATGGAAATAGACAACAGAATCAATAAAGCTGGTATGGTAGGAAGTCAACTGAATATATTCATATGGAATAAGAGAGAAATTAGTCGGAACACTAAATTAGCTGTATACAAGACAGTGTTCACACCAGTTTTAACTTATGGATCTGAGAGGTGGGTCAGAAGTAAAACACTTGATTTAAGACTAGAGACCGCAGATATGAGAGTCCTGAGAAAGATTAGAGGCATGAGCAGATGGCATCAATGGCAATATCATATTAAAAATGAGGATATTAAGAATGAACTTGACATTGTCGGCATCCAGGAATGCATTAGCAGAGTAATCTCAGGTGGTATGGTCACTTAAAACAGAATGGGTGAGGAAAGATTAGCGAAACAAGTGTTGTCTGCCAGGTTGACAGGAAAATGACCCGGAGGAAGACCAAGATATAGGTGGATTGATACGGTACAACATGTCTTAGACGATAGAAATATAAGATCTGATAATGTTGGAGTCTTGACAAGTAACAGACTGATTTGGAGAAAAATTGTAGATAGGAAGTTAGTAATGATGTAAATTTTTCATGTAATACTATCATATCCTGTACACCCCTTGAGGGTACATGTCAGGAATATGATGATGATGACAAAGGAAATAACTGCTGTAAGAGGAAAAAAAATGATGAACTTAAAAAAATAGAGATGCAATAATCAAAAGAATTCAGGAATTTTATACTGAACTCTATGAAGACAAAGATCGAGATATCCAAGAATCAGTCTATGGATAACTCAAATGAAGAAGAATACGATACCCATGAGATCTTACAAGGTGAAGTAGAAATGACACTGCGGGAAATGAAGAATTGGAAGGCCCCAAGAGAAGATGGAATTATGGTAGACTTCTTAAAACTGGGAGGAAGCCCTGTCATCAAACATGACTAAACTCTTTACTAAATGCCTAAAACTAAAAATAAATGCCAATTCACTTTAATATTAATTTTTAAAAAATGCAATAAGAAAGAAATTAAAAACTACAGACCTATAAGCCTTTTCCCCCACCATATATACAGTCTTCACAAAAATTATAAGTAACAGAATAAAATCTAAACTAGAGGGAATGCAGTCCTGTGAACAAGCTGGATTTAGGAAGAATTACAATACTTTGGACCATATTCACACATTAAGACAACTCACTGAAAAATCAATTGAATACAATAAACCTTTAGACTACGAAAAAGCATTTGATTCAGTTAAAACATCTGCAACACTAAAAGCACTTGAAACTCAGGGAACTGAGAAACCATATATTGACACACTCAAAGATATTTACAATAATGCAACTTCTGGAATTAAATTATATAAAAACAGTGAAAAGTTTCCAATACAAAAAGGCATCCGGCAAGGCGACACCATATCTCCCAAATTATTTACAGCTGCACTAGAGGAAGTCTTTAGAAGCCTTGATTGGGAAACAAAAGGAATAAACATAAATGAAGAAAGGCTGCATCATCTGAAATTTGCAGATGATGTTATCCTAATAGCAGATAATCTTGAAGATCTGGAAGAAAGGCTAAATCAGCTAAATGAAGCCTCCAGAGTATTTGGATTAAAAAGAAATAGAGAAAAAACAATAATGATGAATAAATACATAAACCATAGAACTGTCAAAGTTGAAAACCATGAAATAGAACAAGTTGTTTCATATGTATATTTGGGCCAATTGTTATCCTTTGAGGACTGCCAAAGAAAAGAGACTGAACAAAGAATTCACCTTGGATGGATGGCTTATGGGAAAATGAGAGACATATTCAGAAGTGACATCCCTATGAGTCTAAAAAGGAAAGCTTTTGACCAGTGCATACTTCCTGTCCTATCATATGGAGGAGAAACATGGACCTATCCTGACCATTCCTGTCCTATTATATGGAGGAGAAACAGAAGCCCTAAATAAAAAGCTGAAAACAACACAACATCGCATGTAGAGAAGTATGCTAAAAATAACATCAAGAGATAGGAAGACAAATACCTAGATAAGATCTCAAACAGGTGTGATGGATACTGTAAAATACATTAAACAGGCTAAGTGGAGATGGGCTGGCCATATTGCCAGATGCAGTGATGGGGGATGGACTAGAAAAACAACAGAGTGAAGACCAATGGATGGAGCAAGACCGAGAAGAAGTTGGAGGGATGAATTGGGAACGAATTACAGGAGTGAGATGGATGGGAGAGGCAGAAAACCAAGTGATCTGAAAACCATGGGGAGACATTCGTCCAGCAGTGAACAGAACCAAAAGGTTGAAGAAGAAGAAGATACCCAAGGTCAGGAGGTGAATTGGATAGGAGTTAAATGGATGAAAGTATCATTAAGCATAAGTTGCAAACAAAGAAAATGTCGTGGAGAGTTGATAAGGAGAAAGGTGACCAGGATGGTAAAGAAGGCAAAAAAATTCATGTTATGAGAAGAAATTAGCCAAACATGCAAAAGGAAATCCCAATAAGTTTTTTCATTATGTGACAGGTAGGAGGAAGAATGACTATGGAAAGATAACTTTAACGAGTCTAGATAGTAGAGAAGTAATGGAGGCAAACAAAATTTTTGAGTGATCATTTTCATTCTTCATTTCAGCAAGTTCAAATGCAGTCATCTTTTCCTTGAAATGCTACAAAATCATCTGAATCCAAATCGATCCGACTGCATACCAACATCCAAATTTTGGAAAGTGATCACTATTAGTTGTTCGTAAGTTTTTCAATTAGTAATTATTTTAAATAATTTTTATCTATCAACTTTCTACAGTTGTTCCTTTGGACCCCAAATAGTGCAATATCTTATACTTAAGCTGCAACCGAGACATGAGCCTAATATACACAATTTATGACTCACTATTGCTACTTGTGTTTTTTGAATGTAGTTAACTTTCTGTCTCCCTGACAATGTCCATGTAAACATTGGATGAAATATATTGGAGTTTGTTGAATAAAATTTATATAATTTTTGTCACATGTGTAAACCTGAAAGTTATTTTAAAAAGTGAAGATATTGTTATTAAGGGGTGCAGTGTGTGATGAGAACAGAGGTCGAAGAATTGGAGGTATTTTTAGTATATTGCAGAATCTGAATGCAAATACAGCTTTGGGATTGGATGGGATATTGGCTTGTGCTTTATAAGAATCTGCAGGGGAACTGGCAATGCCTTTGACTAGGCTGTTCGATTTGCCTGAGCTCTTTAGTCTTAATAGAGTGGAAGGAGGACAAATAATTCCTTCATAAAGGAGGATCTAAGTCTGTGGTAGCAAATTATAGACCAATTAGTATCTTAGGAGTGGTGGTAAAAGTACTGGAAAAATTGGTCAAGAAGAGAATTCAGGAATGAGTAGATAAAATTGTGATTCTCTATGAGGGGCTGCAAGGCTTTGAGTAGGATGTTATATCTTAGTAATCTACCAAAAGGCTGTCAGTGTGTAGTATATAGCCTCTCACAGTCAAGTCATAACTATCTTCCTATAATCATCTACCCAAGCCAATGTTTTACAACTAAAATTAGAGCTATCCAGCTACGTTAATCCAGAAATTTGGGATATTTTAGACAGGAACACAGGAGACTCGGGCAAGCACCTATCACTCAAAAACAAGGAAAAATTAATAATGAAGTTTCAAGCACTAAAACAACATGAAAGCACAAGACAATCAGGACGCCATAACGAAAGGAGCAGCCAATCACAAACTGACATCACAAGGAGCAGCCAATCGCACCCAAACAAAGTTAAGAGCAACCAACCACCATTGGACTATGGCATGGTTTTCAACAAAACAATCTCACTCAAGGTGAACTCTCGCTGCTGGAGAAAGATCTAAATTACGTCATTGCGCTGAGGTCAGTAAACAAACTTGATATCATTTCGAGAGAGGTTTAAGATCCCTTCCCTCCAATCTAGCTGGAAACATATGGAAACATCTTGTATACGAAATTCAAACAACAAACTAAGCAGCAACCTAAACAAAACAGAAAAACTGGCCCTCAAATCCCTAATAAAATAACCAGGACAATTATGATCACAAAAGCAGATTAAGGGAATGCCACTGTTGTTTTAGATCAGACTTCGAACTTACATAGAAAAAATGAACCATTTGGTATCTGACCACAACACCTACCAAATGGTAAACTACAACTCCACGAAATGCATCAAAAAGAAAACAACCGAATTAATTGAATCCGGTAACACATGACCAGAAGAAACAACTAAAAAATCTCATTATGCCTCATTATGCCCGCTCGCCCAGAATTTATGGCCTGCCAAAAATACACACCACTATGTCCAATTGTTGAAGGAATCTACAGCCCAAATTACCACTTAGCCAAAAAATTAGCAGCCACACTCAAGGAATTGGTAGGTCATCCCCCCCCCCCTTTCTACATAAAAAATACACATATTTCATAAACAAAATTAAAAACATTACGACCAAGATTTATTAGTCAGCTTTGACATAACTTCCATTTTCACCAATGTCCCGATCAGTGATACTATCGTGCTCCTACAGAACATATTTCCACATGACATCATGGCCCTCTTTGCCTACATACTCCGCTCTGGACATTTCGTGTGGCAAAACAAGTTTTACCTTCAAAAAGAGGGTACAGCCATGGGCTCACTACTTTTCCCTCCAATAGCTAACTTTTATATGGAAGACTTTGAGCAATGAACTCTAGAGTCAGTGTACCTAAAGCCCAAAATGTGGCTCAGATATGTCGACAATATTTTTGCCATTTGACCTCATGGCCACAAAGCACTAAATACATTCCTTTGTCACCTGAACAAACAATAAAAACGTATCCAATTCACCATTGAAATGGAAAAAAACAACTCTCTTCTTTCCTAGACACTTGTCACACTTCTTCCCTCAGAACTTTTACTGTATTATCCATAAAAAATGGATAATACAGTAAAAAAACTATTCACAAGATCTTCCACAGAGATACCACTAAAAACAAAAAAGATTTCAAGAATGCTATTGCCATACCTTATGTTAGAGGCATTTCCGAAAAAATAGAACACTACACAAATACAACATCAAAACCACCTTTAAACCCCCCAACAAAATTAATACACCTACTCAGTTCTAAAGATCCTCTTCCACACCTAGCCCACATACCATGCATAGGGAAAAACAGGGCGAACCATCCCATTTAGGAAGGATGAACACATACGACATTAAATACCTCCATTTTGGAAAAATCGGCCTTTCTGACCACGCACTCCAAACGTACCACAGAATTGATTGGAAAGGTACCAAGTCCCTACACTGCACCAAAACCTGGTTTGAGAGGAAATTTAAAGAAGCATGTGGAATGTTCAAACAATCCAAATCTGAACAAAAATGATGGTCTAAACATTCCAAGAATGTGGAGGACCCATTTGCAATGTTTATAGCAACCAGAACAAGCCAAAGAAAAGTCTCAATACAAGAAGACTTGGTGAAGTGTTTTTTTTTTTTCCTTAACATTCAATAGCAACTTGAACTGTACAAGTCCAGAAGAAAATTGTAGTATAACAATCTGAACTGTACAAGTCCAGAAGAAAATCATAGTATATCAATCTGAACTGTACAAATCCAGAAGAATCTTAGTATAGGAGGACTTTAGCAGAGTTTATTGTAGTTTTTTATTTATTTTTTTTTTTTATCACTAGAGGTCAGGCTAAGAAAAAGATCATTTGACAGCGTAGATTTAATTTACTTTTATAGAGTGCAAGAGCATTTTACTTGGTTTCCTGTGCGCATGTATCTTTCCGATGATGACCTCAATACAGGGGTTGAAACGTTAAGTGTTATTTTATTAATAATAAGTAAAATAATCATTTCAACACATGTGTTTTGTGTCCCTAAATTCGTAAATATGAATGTATGCTATAACCTGTTTCCACAAATGAGCTCTGACGAACCTGGTGAGCATTGCTGCTTCAAAAGTATATCTTCCCTAGTTGGAGGAAATATCAACTAGACCTCTAGGTGGTAGATGCCTTTCATCACCTGGTGGAATACCACCACCTTGCTTATTGGAGACCTGAAGTGACTGCAGCCATGTTTGGTCGCTAGAACAAGGGTTCCAGTTTCTGTCCTCCCCCCCCCCCCCCCACACACACACATACTCTTCCCACATGCAGTGAGAGTGATACCTTCAATGACATACCACTATTATTGTAGAGGTCCTAGACCCTCCCTCATTCATAGATACAGCAGTAAAACAGTTCTGCAAGCCTGCCCTCCCAATTAGTACACAGGATGAAACCAATTAGTAACAAATCTAGACGTTTCCTGATCAGCTAGCATCAAATCCTCCAACCACTTATTTTGCCAGTTCATGACTGGAGGGAGACCAAATGCTGTGAATCCAGGGGGGGGGAAACTGTTGAGGCCATGTATGGACAGGAGACTGTGTGAGTGGCATGTTTCAAATCTGTCACCTCTCACTGCATGCCCAGCTTCTTTTTATCTCTTCCACACCAAATACAATGGACCACAATCCAAAGAAATGCAATTTTACTGTGGATCTCAAAAATTCTCTCACAAAAATAGTTTAAAAAAATCCATACAAACAAAAAACATCCACTTCACCAATATCCATGGCCTAAACAATGTGTACTACCAAATACAGTCATCTGAACCAGAATTACTATTCCTATTAGAACCTCAACTGCCCAAATTATACATTACATAGTTATTTTTGCCAGAAGGGTGGCAGTTGTGCATTCATCAGAACCAACATACCATGTCAGAGAAACTGCAGATCCATCAACCACTCTGATGTCCTCAACTATCTCTCTAAAGCTCAACTTTCTGCAGTTGAAATATCCCAATAGTGAGGTCAGTGACTTCAATGTCTACATCTCATGGTTTCTCTTCTCCAGTGTCATTGATCAAGCAGACTGGGATACTGAAATGTTTGCCATCAACAATGTTCTATCGTCAATCTTCCTACTAGAACACCTGACAACACCCTTCGATTTGCCAACACACTTGACCGCTTCATAACAAGCTTCTCTTCGAAGTATATACACTGTGGTTGTCAGTTTTCCTCTTGGAAACTCAGATCATAACCTCATACAAGTCCTTTTTTTTGCCACTGAACAACCGTCATTTATCAGTTCACAGTCTCATTTCCTTTGGCACTACAAGGGTGCCAACCCAGAAGACATCTGTGACTAGTATTCCTCCTTCCCATGGCCTGACTACTGCTTCGGTTTTTCTGATCCAAACACCTGCTCATACTGAATAACACACCAATGCTGTAAAGGAAAAAACCTCTGCTTACTCTGAATGGCTCAAGACCCCAAACACCAGCTGCTCACTCTACCTATACTGTAGCCTGCAACAGTTGTAAAAGAATCATCATGAAGTCCATGTCAGACTTTGAAAGGGCCAAATGTTGCAAACTCGCCTCTGACCCAAATGGCAG
This sequence comes from Typopeltis vanoorti, assembly GCF_054136105.1. Lineage (NCBI taxonomy): Eukaryota > Metazoa > Arthropoda > Arachnida > Uropygi > Thelyphonidae > Typopeltis > Typopeltis vanoorti. The sequence continues at coordinate 41,624,701 of NC_143572.1, read as the reverse complement.
TTGCTCCTTCTGGTCCCTTGCCAAGGCCATTGGGTGCAACTTCTGCCCACCCAGGTTTCCATGATTCTCACATCCAGATGGTCTGTAGTTACCTCACCCTAAAGACAAGGCCGATTTACTAGCATCATTCTTCTCTTCTACCTGCATTGATGACCTGGGTGATTTCTTCCACTCCATCAAGAATGGCTCCCTTCGTGTTGCCCTTAGTCCTCCGACAAAAATCCTTAGCAACCTGAACACAAGGCATCTGGTCCTGATGGTATACCACCTACTATGCCCTAGAACTAACACCTATCCTGTATTGCCTCTTCAATCTATCCTATTTGACTAGCATCTGGCCCACATCCAGCCCAACCCAAAGAAAGGTGTTAGGAGTCAATCAGTGAACTACTATCCAATTGCTCCTACTTCTGTTCTCTCTAAAATTATGGAGGTAATCAACAACCAACTCTTGAACCACCTAGAGACATAACAACTAATCAGTGATCCCCAATATGGATTCTGTCACTTGCAATCTACAGCTGATCTTTCAGCTGTTGATTGCAAAAACTTGGTGTATTTTTTTGCACAAGACACACTACTTCACACCTCCACATCTGCTAACTCTGTACAAATCCCAAATCTGCCAGTCATTGGAATGGTGCATTAAAATCCTATACAAATCCCAAATCTGCCCAGTCATTGGAATGGTGCATTAAAATCCTCTCTAGGATTGCTCAATTTCTATCCAGAAGAGGACAGTCCAGTTAATTAATGATCCCTCTCTCACAGACATTCAGTTTCTGCTTTGTGTCTTCTACTAATTCAGATACAGATGCTTTCATGGACAGTGCTCTGCTGAATTGGCCACTATTATACCTCCACTCTCCTCCAAAATTATTAATAGAAGAGCTACTGCTAACCAACATTCTTTTACATTCCATCTTGAAACTCACCAAACCAACTTCACTGCCTCCTCTTTCGTTCCATCTGCTTCTGTCATTTGGGACAGTTCCCCCCACTCTCTTCCCCTGAGCTGTTCAAGCAAAATGTGAACAGATTCCTCCTTTATTCTATTCCTCTTGCCTATACATGGTACTAATGTGCTATAGGTCTTATGGCCATGCATGGATCAGATATTAAAAAAAAAAAAATACTTTTTATAATAGAGTGACAACTGAGTTAGATAAAGGGAATGGCAATGTGATGATACTGGGATTTTGCAAAGGCATCTGACAGCATACCACATGGAACTCTGTTACACTAACTGCAACAAATGGGGTTGGATAGGAAACTGGTGATATGGATAAAAGAGGTGGCTGATGGACAGATACCAAAAAGTAGTATATGGAAGAGCAGAATTCAGGAGAAGGTAGGTGACTAGTGGTGCTACAGGGCTCTGTGCTTGGGCTACTGCTGTTTAATTTGTACATAAATAATATAATTTATATACATAATTTGAAAGGAGATATTTAGTTGTTTGTTGATGATGCAAAATTTGGTGAGTTAAACTTAATCAAGGTGATGTAGAGAGCTTGTAGGATGATTTAAATAGTCTGACTGTATCAGCAAAACATAGTAGATGTCAATTTACTGTGAAAGAGTAAAGATCTGTGGAATATTTCCTGTGAGGATGGATTCAGGGTTTGTGTGATAGGCAAAACATGGGAGGATATGATAGAAACATTTGTTATTTAAAGGATTTTATAGGATTAATATGAAAGAAATGCTTCATCAGTTGGCTAGAGGAAGCAGAACAAGAGCTTGCCCTTAAAATTTGGGGGTTAGAGTGTGATTAGCAAGGGTGAGAAGACTAGATTGAAATTTTTGCTTAGTGGTGAATGAATGGAATGGGTTGCCTGAGTCAATTGTGAGTGCTTAGTTTGTTAATGGTTTCAAGGAGGGTATGATAGATATTGTGTTGATAGTTTGAGTCTCCCATGATGACACTTTGGACTCATGGAGATGCCCATGCAATAATTATACTGATTGTTAGTTTACATTGATAGAACTGGACTATAGGGAATTAGGTATTTGGGGACAAGGGAGTAGAAGTCCAGAGAGCATATTGTAAAAGGAGACAAAATAACCCAGAAGATTAGTTTGAGGATTAATGGTCACCCAAAAGATGTTTTGTGAACACATCAAGTAGTGATAGGAAAGTTATTAGCTCTCTTTATAAGACTTGAATACAACTGCATCTTGGGGATGAGGAAGTGGTGGAGATTATCCAGAGATGAGTGACCAAGATGGTGAGTAGTCTGATAGATACTATGCATGGTTTCTTAGGGATGTGGAGGTTTTGTTGAGGATTCAGTGGTGAGTAATCAAGGTGATGATAGGTTTGTGGAATGCCCTCTATGAGGATAGATTGAAATTGTATAAGTTGCAAAGTTAAGTTGCTAAAAGGGTTTTATAAGATTGATATAGGAGAATTTTTCAATACATGACAGGTAGTGAGAGAACAAAAGATTATCCTTGCAGGTTGTGTAAGAGTATGGCTAGTAAAGGTGCAGGGCTTTTTTTTTTTTTTTTTGCTTAGTGACTGGTTTATTTATTCATATGGAGTTTCCTCCATTTTCTCCCCCGTCCCTATTGGGGCGAGTTGAGTCCCCTCATGGGGGTTAAGTATTTATAGCTGTAGATCCGTGTGTTTACGGGGCCGGTTTGCCTGCTTTCTGGATGAAAACCCCCAGATAAACTGGGGGGGAAAACCCTACTGTCCATGCCCAAGACCGGCTAACTTGGCTATGGTGGAGGAAGATCCTTAAGCTCTTCACATTGGTGACAGGAATCGAACCCAGGACACTCCTTCCCCAGGCATATGGTTGCGAAGTGCATAGCCACTAGGCCAACTGCACGTACTAGAGACTGGTGAATTGCTGGAATGGAGTTGTGATAGATCATTATGAATGCTTTATCAATGAATGAGTTGGAAGAGAGGTATAATATCATAGGTATTGTGTGAATAACTGGTAGCTTAGGCTTCTTTTATTGAATCTTCAGACCCATCTCTCTCTCTATATACACACACACACACACACACACACACACACACACACACACACACACACACACACACAGTATATATATATATATATATAGAGAGAGAGAGAGAGAGAGAGCCTTTGTAGTTCAGTCAATAATAATATTACTCATTAGTTGGGAAGTCCTTCAGTTGAAAAGTTCTCAAGGTTCATTGCATTCTAGGAAGAATTCAAACTAAGGTCTTTCCAACTAATAGATAACAGTTTAACATGTCAAGACATAAACCAACTAAAGAATACATGCAATTCACAGACATATACAGACCTTGGAGATAGAATTAACTTGCCTGTCACAGTATTAATTAGGTTTCTCTGAAGCCAAGTTACTTGGCTGAGTCTACCAAGTTGAGAGATGATGATCACATATATATAGGATTCATATATTTTTGAAAAAAAAAAAATACTGGACACTTTTGGTTTGAAACCAACAACATTTTTTTGCTTTTCTTACTTACAAAACACCAGCAAAGGGAAAATAATTTAATTAATTATAGCAATCTTAAAATTGAACTTTAAACAATACTAAATCATTGATCTTTGCCTGTGATATGCTACTCAGATGACTGTATTTTCTCAAGTAAAGAATGATTATGTTTTACCAAGTTATGAAATTCCACACAGTACTTATTGAAAAACACTTTAAAAATGAGCATAGCTTTCACAGTTTCTACAGATAACCTATTCTTTTCGTTTGTCCATAAGGAGTTAATCCGGGAAAACAGTCTTTCAATACTAGCATTTTTGCCAGGAACGCAGCAGAAGAACTCGACAATCTTCTTCAAATTTATTAATTCATTTACTCCAATGTTGAATAATTCATACCAAATTTCTCCTGTAGATTTTGCTTTAATTTCTTCTTTCTTCCCTATAATTGCCTTTTTCAAGATCATCACCTCATCAAACAGTTCAATTTCATTGATTTTTGTCTTTGGGCAGACCTCTTCAATAGTTGTTCCACTTCTCTACACACTTTTCCAACTGAGACTGGCTTCTGGATTCTTCAATAAAATGCAAGACAAACTTTCAAAAGTAAGAGTGTCAGAAGACCATTCTTGGATGTATTCTATATAGGTGTTATAAAATTCATTTTTATAATTACCATAATTCTTCTCAGTGATGAGTCCATCTTCAATTAATGCCTTCAGTAAGGACTGTTCTTTCCTTGTTGCAAAATCATTATCTTGTCTCTGCTGATGTTTCTCTAAGAGGCTTTCAATAATGGATTTTGCTTCAGCAAGAGTGACTTTCTCACCCTTCAATTGCACAAATTGTTGCATGAAACATTTCAGATCGGCATTCTAGAAACGTGGCTATTAGCTCTGAAACTGGATCACTAAAGAAATTTTTTAGAAGCAATGGTGGTTTATCAAGTGAAAGAACATGATTTGAGAACTTCGTACATCTCATTCATCCTTTTGAGAGCAGGGTACAGAGACAACCATCATGTTTTTGAGTGCCCTAACACTGTCTTGTACTCGGTATTTAAAAAGTCACAAAAACCTTTGAGCGTATGCACTCTAACAGTATAGATATAAAAATGCTGATATAATTTTTCAATGACAGCTTGAATCCATGGGCAATGTATCAGCTGAACATTGTATGGCATTATTTATGATATGGGATGAACAACCAACTCCTATCAATGTACGATTCAATTTTGATTTCAATTTATGAAAAACATTGTTCTTTCCTCTTCTGGAACTTCCACCAAAATTTGTATTAGTATTATCTGCTGACGAGGCAACAACTTTCTTTTCAATAGTCCACTTTGTCACTAGTTGCCATACATATTCTCTAAGTTGGCCTGCAGTTTCACACGGTAAATCTAAAAACTCTAGAACCATAGTTTTGATGGCCTCTTCTGGTATGAAGTATCGAACTGGAACTATTTTCAAAGTACCGTGGTTAGAACTGTCTATCATTATTGACACATAATTAGCTTTCTCAAGTTCGTTTCTGAAAACAGCCATTGCATAAGGTGCTAATACACTCACAATTATAGCTTGAGTCTTCTTTCGACCCCCAAGTGAACTTTTTGTCATATAGTTTCCGGATTATTTTTGATGTGCAGTCCATCGAACTGAAACTCTGGTTGTGCATGCATACATGATATGCAGATGTAGCTTCATCAGCTGCAAGATTTCTTTCCATTTCACCCACTGTTTTTTAGAAAAATAATCTGACACTTTACTACTTACATTTGCATTTTCTGCTAATTTGTGTCTCTTCGTAGTGATGTGATGTGCTACGTGATGTCTGACCGACTGCCGTGTTGTATGCTGAATATTGCATTACATTGTGTACATTGTAATGCAATATTCTCGTTGACTTTGCCATCACAATTACATGGTATAATAAAAGGGTAATTCAGTCCTTAGCTTTTCTGTGAGAACACACTTTCTCTTTGGCATTTTAAAGGCATATAAAATAATAAAACTAATTACGTTTCATAACAGATCTGATAATCAATCTCATCTGATTATCAGATCTGATTTGATGTGATATGAGATCAGATAATCTGATCTCATATCAAATAAGTCGTGCTTAGTTATTGCAATGTCCTCTAGTTGCACTATTCTCGCAACATGTCAGTATTGTCAATTGATAAGACAATTTGATGATCAATAACTAATATTGATTTCTTGGCAATTGCATGTTTTATGTTTAAGAATGGGAATGTTAAACACAAATCCACAAATTACGGGACAATTCTGCGTCCCGAAGAGTTTTATCGGGATGCCAGGACACAGACTTGTAATAAGTTCGTATACAATCCCGTGAAATACAGGACGTATATGAACCATACATATATAGCAAAACCAACTACTAAAGGTTAATAAGCAATGTGGTGTGCTAAGAGTTTGGAAATATCACAGCAAGAACCCTACCTATATAGCAAAACCACTACTAAAGGTTAATAACAGCAATGTGGTGTTCTAAGAGTTTGGAAATATCACAGCAAGGAGTCAGATGCAGATTAGAGACATGGGGAATTAATGAAGATGAGTGACAGTAAGAAAAGTTCTTGGCCTCAATCATAGATGGCAACACTATCGGCAAGATTTTTTTTTTTCTAAGTTGATACATCTGTCATAAGCATCCGTGTGAAATGCAAGTTATTCTATCAAGTGGTTTGTTTTATACTGCTGACTGAAGCAAAAGTGTTGTCTCTATTCCTTGAAATAGGTAAAATTGAGTATCTTGCAGTTATAAAATTCTTTGTAAAAGAAGGTTTAACGCCAAAAGAAATTTATTCAAAGTTCATGAAAGTTTATGGGCACTCTTTTTCTTTGTTTTCGACAACTAAGAAATGGGCTGCCAAGTTTAAACATAGCCGTACCAGCCTTGAAGTTGATCCATGTGAAGGACATCCAAAAAAAAAAATCAATGATCGAGTGTATGACGTGGTATTGGATTACCAGCGAGTCAAAGTGTGTGAAATTGCTGAGATTATAGGCATTTCAAAAGAACGTGTAGGGTATATTTTGCATGAAGAATTGCAAATGAAAAAGCTTTGCGCAAGATGGGTGCCTCACTTGCTTACAGCAGATCAAAAACACACTCTCATCAAAATCTCTGAACAGCACTTGGAGCATTTTAACAAGAATAAAACCGATTTTGTGCGTTGATTTATTACTATGGATGAGACTTGGATTCACCATTACACACCATAATCCAAACAGCAGTCAAAACAGTGGACAGAAGCTGGTTGTTCAGCACCAAAGAAGACAAAGTTTGTTCCATCAGCAGGAATGGTCATGGCATCAGTGTTTTGGGATGCTAAAGGCATTTTGTTTATTAATTATCTTGAAAAGGGTAAAACAATAACTGAGGACTATTATTCTGATCTTTTAACCAGACTAGATGAAAAAATTTGTGAGAAAAGACATGGTTTGCAGAAGAAAAAAATCATCTTTCATCAAGACAATGCCCCTGCCTACAAAGCTGTTTTGGCAATGGGAAAATTAAGGGATCTGCACTATGAATTGTTGGACTATCCACCCTATTCCCCAGATTTGGCTCCCTTTGACTTCTATCTCTTCCCAAAACTAAAAATCTTCCTTGCTGGTCAGCGTTTTTCTTCGAATCACTAGGTGATTGCAGCTGTAGAGGGGGTATTTTACAGATCTTTTTGAGAACCACTACAGAGATGAGATAATGGCGCTGGAACATTGCTGGAAAAATGTATTCGTCTTAAGGAAAATTATGTTGAAAAATAAAAATAATTTTGAAATTATAAATTTGTTTTTTCATTGTTAGGCCGAGAACTTTTCGGACCACCCTCCTAGCTTCTGAAGCAAAAGAGAAAGTTCAATCTTTTAGGTAGTAAGATAGGTTTGGATGTGATTTGTTTATGCCATGAGTTCAAAGTTATTGTATCCTTACCGTGAAATTTCTTTTTGACTTTGGAGACCTCAGTAGTATTAAAAACCTTTAAAAAATAATTATTAAATAGTTATTTCTGTCATATATGTATAAATAATGTGGTCAGTAAAATAATATTATTGATGTATTGCAGGAAGAGAGTGGTTAAAAGAAAGGAACTTTAAGGCATACCTGCAGAAATGAAACAGTTATAAGATTAAATTCACATACATAGTGAATGATGAAAAAATTGTAACACTTGCAGTTGAGGAGAAATATGTACAAATGTTTTGTAATAGTTTAGGCTTCTGTAATTCCCAACACTAAATATCTCTATTTAAATTTTTTAGATCTATTACTTAGTTAATATAAATAATAAAACCAAACTTGAGAGAGTAAGTTAAGGATATAGATTATATCAATCAAACAAGTCTAAAAAATAAATCAATACCCTTTATTTTTCTCGGGGGTGCAGAATCTGCCATCATACCTCTAACATAATAGTGGAATTTGTATTTTTTTTAACATATTTATGTCATTCATGAATGGTCATAAACCTGAATTGTACATTACTCTGCTAGATTGGCTGAAGATTAGATAATCTGAAAACCAACTTAATGAAGGAAAACAATTCTCAAGATGAAATCAAAGCCAGTACATATTTTTGTATTATAGAGGTGAATTAAACAAGCATAGGTATATTTTTAGAGCATTGTTAACATAACTGTTCTTGTTCCACTCAAAGCATGATTTTAATTTTTCTATGCATATAATATCCCTCTTCTTTAAATTTAACCTTGCTAGGAAATTATTTTCTTGTTTAATCCTTTAACCAAGTGTAAGCAAAATTTGCATATAGAGTGTCTATAACTAGGTTACTTGTATATAGAAACCCATGGCTTCACATTAATTACCTCAACATCCTTTTGGACATATATAATGCTATGCATTATGGGAAGGAATACTATCCAGATCAGTTTTGACCTTTTTGGACGTCTCATCAGTCAGTGGGAGCCAGATCCAGAAGAGATACCAAGGTTGAAGTAATACAGAAATCATATTTCCACCACTTATTAAAATACTCTAGATTAGAGATAGTTATAGAAAGTTTTTTCAATTGGTTATAAATTATACTTGTCAATAAATAAGTTCTGTATTTAATATTTAACTTTTATTTTACTTCAGTTCTTTCGAAGGTTATGTACCAAACCAACAGAGAGTGAACAGAATCTCATCAAAGTATTACAAGAAAAATTTCCTAAGGCAACTGAGATTCAAGTTACTGATATTTCAGGTGGGCAAAACCAACTACCAACTTTTTCTACAGTCTCCTAAAGCTGCAATATTTAGCTTCTTAGATTGGTTTTTTTTTTTTGACTGTAGGAAGTAAACTTGTCTTATTTTGTCACGTTGCTCTCTCTCTCAACTGTTGGATACCATTTTGATTATTTATTGTATATAAAATTAATATTATGGTTTTATTATTATAACACCCTCCATGAAGATTCATTGTTGGAGATGCATCCTCATCTCTCTCTCTCTCTCTCCCTCCCTTGCCTACAACACATTAGCCTTGTATTGCAGTCACTCACCTACACCCTTATGGAATTCCAAAGGATGTCCATACCTCTTATTCTAATTTCTTCTGCCTTTCAGAAAATCCCTCCAATGTCTATCTGGTAAACTCCTTATAAATATATATCTTGTTATACTTCTTCAGCCTGCCTCATAACCTTACATTTCATAGTCCTGAGATTACATTAAGTATTTTTGCAAATCCCATCTGTACATTAATATTCATACTATTGGTAGGCTAAGGGTTCAGTAATCTAGAAGTCCTGCTCTAGAGACCAAGTATGGAACTTATCCAAGCTATATTTTATCTCTTTTAAGCAGAGTTGTCGTGGTCTTGCACCAGCCACTGAAATTCCTTTACTATCTGTAGACATTCACAAACACCTTTGTCCACAACTGGATTCAAGGTCGCAGTCTGTTGATTGGAGAGCAGATATGCTATTCACCTAGCCAACTAAGTTGCCAGGTGCCCACCTCTGCACCTTTTTCAAAAATTTTATATTACTATAAAAATAAAGTAATCACATCTGCAGTAATAGTAGTACAAGTGTGGTCTGATCATTGTCTTATGCAAGGGAACATCTCCCTGTACAGAATTTCAAAGTGCAGAACCTTATATATTTAGATATAATAGACTGACATCTGCCCATGTCACCTTGAATTCAAATATATCTTGTAATATTGGACAATTGATTCAAATAATTTGTGACTTCTGTGCCTCATTCACTTGGTCGAACTATTGTTTTTAGCCTTTTGATCCAAATGTACTGAGCATATCACTGAAGCAGTTCTTTTGGTCCATTTCCTTGAGTCTCCAGAAGGTATGTTAAGGCTGTATAAGAGAAGAACTGGATACCCCCCTCCCCAACAAGCTGTCATCCAAATTGCCATCTTCCTTTATTGATTATTCCAAAGCCTGAATAACTGATTGCAAACTTGTATCCAAAACCAGTTTGAAAGAGATAAAAATAGAAGACTTACATCTTATCCAATTGACAGTCATACCTTTTGATCTCTTTCTGAAGTTTTTGGCCTGGCTATTTGTCTCCTGGCTTTTTACTTTTCCTTGCATAACTGACCTGGGCAAATATTTCCTTACCATAATACACTCCTTGAGAGTATTTATTTAGGCTTAGGTGGTGGTGGTTTACATTCATGTTGCACTTTAATCAAATAATTTACAGAACAAAGAGAAATAATTAAACAACAGGTGTAATCATTTCACTATTTTGTCTCAGGCACAGAGACATCATCAGGAATTATTATTATTGACCTATGATCCCATGGAGTCACAGACTCTTCTAGGTCCTTTTTGTCATATATATAACCCATCATACCACGTCTTAAACACATTCAAATTCTCTTCAGACACCATGCTCTCAGACAATCAGTGCATTCCAATCATTCACAACTCTCCATGGAAAAACCTGCTTCTCACTCCCTTGCTCACATCCTCCTTATATAGCTTCCAGGGATGACCTGTTGTTCTCTCACAATTTTATGAAAAACCCCTTCATTAATCCTATAACAATCCCATACCAACTTGTACATTTCTATCATGTCACCCCTCTTCTTCCTATCCACTAGACTGTAAATTGCATCATCTCAGCCTTTCTTTATATTCAACATTCCAGAGATCAGAAACTATTTTAGTCAATTTGCTCTGGATCCCCTCCAACATCTCTTCATCCTCTTGAAAACCAGGTGACTAAATCTATGCACAGTAGTCCATATTTGCCCTAATCAGAGCCTTATACAATGGAACTATAATCTCCTTATTTCTACAAGACATTGTCTTCTGCATCATTTCCAGGATTCATTATGTTATCCTCACAATTTTGGCAATATGTCCTCTAAATTTTAGATCCTTATTCACCATCACCCCAAGATCTCTTATTTCCTCCACCTCCAACAATATATCCCCACCAAGAGTAAATTCTACATTGCATGTTTGTTTTCCAAATTTAAAACCTTACATTTTGCAACACTGAACTGGCATCCCCTTTCCCATGCCCATTCACTCAGTCTATTCAAGTGTTCTTGTAACACCACAATATCTGCTCTACTCCCCATAGTTCATCCCAGCTTTGCATCCTCTGCAAACAGCTTTATATCCCCATTCAAATCTTCTCCAATATCATTATCATACAGGTTAAATAGCAGTGACCCTAAAACAGACCCCTGAAGCACACCATTAGTGACTTTCTTCTTCTGCGATATTGCTTTCCCATACACAACTTGTTGATATCAATCAGACAGTCAATCTCCAATCCAGTGCACTAGTCTAATATCCATCCCCATCCTTGATCAAACTCTTGATACAAAATACAATGTTAAAGTTGTAATAACACACACAAAAACACACAAGAAACAATAAGTTGAAGAAGAAAGAGATAGAATAAATATAGACCTATGAGGGGTGACCTCAGCAGGTGCTGTTGAATAACCTTAGATGTTGGGTTGGAGACCTAAGAATTAAAATTTTCCAAATTTTGGGAAGTTTAATACAACCAAATTTCTTAAGATTAAGCTATTTTTTTTTAAAGTCTGCTGCAGATTCTATAAAGAGGTTTTCCAGTTTGTATTTGCTGGGATTGAGCATGGTGGTTTTCTTCCATCTGATTCTGTGCAAGGTATCCAAATCTTGGTTTGCCAAACCTGATTGACTATAGTTTTGGTAGTGGATATATTTTTTGTGTTCTTCTAGACAGATGTTAGCAGCTCTCCCAGTCTGACTATAATATAATTTACAAGGAATCTTGTAAACATCTGGAATGAGGAGGGAAGGAAGCAGATTCTTAGGAGAGTGGAGAAGGGATGCCACCTTCAAATGATCTTTGAAAGCAGTGTAGAGATTACGTTTCTTCAAAGTTCTGGCTATTTTTTCTGAAGTGCCCTGAATATAGAGAATAGTAATGGCATTACTGTAGTCTTTATGTTGAGAGTGATGTGAGGAGGTGGGAGGGACAGATAATTTGTAATTTTTTTTGGCATTGTAACCATTGGACAGTAAGGTTTAGCAAATAAAGGAAAGTTCTGCTGTAAGGGAAGCTTGGGTGGAATAGAAGTTGGAGGCTCTGTTTTGATGATCCCACATTGTTGAGAAGTGGGAGAAGGGGAATCGTGTGAAAGTTTGTTATGTATCTACCTGTGTGGGTAGGTTTTCTGTAAACTGAGAAAGAAAGGATATCATTGAGCAGATGTGTGATTGTAGTATCAAAAAAAAAAAAAAGCAAGCTGTTTTTTTTCCTTTTTTTTTCTAGTAGTGAACTGGATTCTTGGGTGTTCAGGTGAAGGAGGAAACAGTAACGTGTCTGAGCCATGTTGCCAAACAGAGAACACGTTAGATTCTTTCCTTTTCTACCTCAACAGTCAACAACCCAGAATCCAGTTCACTATTGAAAAAGGAAAAAACAGCTTGCTTTTTTTAGATACTCTAATCGCATGTCTGCCCAATGATACCATTTCTATATCCTTACCATATGGGATGGGAATTGTTTTGCTGTGAACATGTGTGTGTTGGGTAGGAAGGATTTTATTTATTTTATATGTGCTGTAGCCATTGGCTAAAAAGATATTGCGAAGGTCCTTTTTACAGCTCAGTTTTACAACCCTGGAAAATATTACATAGCTAGTTAGTTCTGGAACTTAGTTTATTTGGGAGCATAACATTATCTGCATAAAGCAAGGAGCTGAATTAAATACCTGCAACTTTTATGTTCAAGTTTAATACTACCTTTCTTTCATTATGTGATTCATATAAATATTGAATAATGTTAGCGGGTGTGTGCCCTTATCGTATACCTGATTTTATATTAAGATAAGAATTTGTAGGCTCCTTCAATTTTAATTGCCTTTTTTTTTTTCTGGATCTCCAGTACTTTAATACAGATCCTTGTTTGTTGATCCTTCTTCTCCACATTTCCCTTCCACGTTTTTTTAGTATTTCTCGAGTATGCTTGCATAAATTGTACATGGAATACTCAGTAGGGAAATATTTGTTTAATTCTTAATATTTTTTTCCCTGTCCTCTTTTAAAGATAGATGCTGTGAGTATTCCACTTCAAATGTTCAAATTTGATCTTTTGACTATTCCTTGTAAATTTTTGAGCATAGCCACTGTAAAATTTTTATACCTCCATATTTGAGCATTTTTGGTTGTGTCATCATCATTTCTATCAGTGTTTCCATGTTTCAGATTTCTGAGAACTTTTTGTATCAACTGCACACAAAAAAGGTTGCAAAACCTGAAGCATATTTGTTCTGTATGCAGGTGAGGGGTTAAAGGAAAATCAAGAATCTGAATTGTTTTGTGAATTGCTGTGAATTGATCTTTGGGAGAGGAGAGAAAGGCTGTCTTTCCCATAGAACAGGGATAGATGAACTGAAGGAGAAAGAAAAGTTGGGTTCATTAGGTTTGAAAGGGAGACATTAAATTGCCTGCCTGGCTGGTTGAGTGGTTAACGTATCCGCTCTCTAGCCAAAAAGGCTGTGGGTTCGAATCTCACTGTGGTCGTGGATGTTTGTGATTGTCTGTGAAAATACTAGTGGTGATGGGTAGATGGTGTTGGTGTAGTTGCGGTTCGTTGTAGTTGGTGGAGACAGAGAGCTGTAGAGCAGGTGCTCTCCCTTGATGAGTCTTTGGACTCATCAAGGGAGGGCATCTCGAGGTGTCATGTAATAATAATAAATAGATGATGACTGGCATCTATTCTTTTTTTTTTTTTTTTTTTTTTACAGTCATAGAAAGTGGGGCAATGATCTGACTTTCAGCAAAACATTGTTCTATGAAAATACCTATAGAAGAGGCACAAGGTTGAAACAAAACATCTGCAAAAGAATGAGGTTGCCAATTAATTGGATTGCCCTCTTCTAGATTGTATCAAGCAATCTTAGGTTTTTAATACACCACTCAAAATAAGTGAACAGTATACAAAGGTTGGGTGGATTTGACTTTGCTATACGGATTTTTTAGAGACTGATAAAGTAATTGTTGAGATGTGTTTGTGATAGGAAAGATTGGATGTATAACTCAGCTCAAGAAGAGAATTATGATTGTATTTTGAGTTTTCAATGTTAACAAAGGGATGGAGAAGCTAAATCATTCTTGCAGAAAATAAAATAGCAGTGTATTCTGGTAGGATTGAAGTTTATAAGGCTATCCTTGCCCATCTTGCAAAGAAATCGGAGTTCAAGGACCATGGCAAACAACAAAAAGTCAGCTGTCAGAACATACTCCAACTCAATATCAGCAGAATTCAAGATTGTACCATTAACATTAGAAGCATCAACAGAAAAGAAATATATCAACAGAAGAATTGGATAATCACCAGATCAACATAATAGGTGTTACTGAGACAATGAAAACAAAAACAGTGAGATTGTTCTAAGCAACAAAAACTGAGTGTTATATTCAAGCAATAATAATCAGGAAAAAGGAGTAGCTATATTATTCAATACTAAATAATAATTGAAAGTTTATTTTTCACTTGGTTAGAGTATAATAAATTTAGTTTAATCCTTTATTCAAGTGTGAGCAAACAAAGTTTGCACCTGAAAGTATCTTCAGGACAGGGGTAAGGTGGTACAACACCAGGGCACTCCTTTCAAAGGTGGAGCAAGCTACCAACACTCCTATCTCAGTATCTCCCGTAATGCAAAACACATCTCCTTGTGGATATGTCTAATGTTATGCATTAAGGGAAGGGCCACAACCCAGACTACTTTCAACCTTTATTGAGGTCTCTTCAGTGGGAGCCAGGCCCAAGTGGAGATACCAGGCAGAAGCATTAGCAGGTCATCTCTACCTATAGGAGTTGCCAAATGGTGTGCCACCCTTTTTTAATAAATTACTCTGGATTTAGAGAAAGATGTTGAATGTTTATTTTTCACTTGGTTAGAGTATAATAAATTTAGTTTAATCCTTTATCCAAGTGTGAGCAAACAAAGTTTGTGCCTGAAAGTATCTTCAGGACAGGGGTAAGGTGGTACCGCCTTACCCCTGTCCTGAAGATACTTTCAGGCGCAAACTTTGTTTGCTCACACTTGGATAAAGGATTAAACTAAATTTATTATAAATAATAATCTTCCTGAATGACAGGCAATATGAAGTAAAGTGATGTGGGCAAATATCAGAATGGGGAATTGGGAAATGAAACTTTTGTGCCCATGAGTCCATAGAGGGTTCTACTAAGGAAAACATGAAGGAATTTTTGGAGGCATTAGAGAAGGCTGCTGATACAAAGAAAAAAATAAAGTTGGTCCTTGTTAGATATCTAAACAGCAGCATAGGAAATAATCACCAATCGTGTTCTGCAATCTGGTTTATTTCTGACCCAGCTCCATAAGTTAAAATTGGCCTCAAGACTGTTTTGTATACAGCTGCTTGAGTGTTCTCTCTGATTTCTCTCTTATTCTGTATTAATTTATTCAGTTGACTCTTCACCATGCCAGCTTTGCTTGTTTCGTTGTGTATTTCCATATTGAATTACATTGAATTTTCACTAAAACAAATTGTGCTGAAGTAGCTGCAATGTTTTACTTGTTTTCCATTCAGGATGCAGCTAATGTTTTTGATGTTCTTACCTATTTCACAGTCTACCTTTTTACTTCTGATTTTCAAATGTTCCACATTTTTTACAGCAGCTTTTAGTTTAGTTAAGAAATCTATAGACTTGTAATGGATTTATTTAAGAGTCCAATATCATCTTCATAAAGTAAAGAACTAAGATTATTTCAAACCTTTATCAGATCTAATACCACTTCATAATGTGATTCATATAGATATGAACAAGAGGTGGGTAGTTTATGCACTATTGTCTTATACCTGATTTCACATGAAACCTTTTTTTTCTGTACTCCTAAATTCTAGCTGCTGACTGAAATATAGACTATATATTGCTCGACATAATACCCCATTTACTCCATATTATTGCAGCATTTTGAACAGCTTGCATCTTGTCATATGACTCAAAAAAATTCCTCCACTTCTTCCTTCTGTGATCGCACAGATAAGTTTCATTGTTCAGTTCCTACTTTTGATGTTTGTTCACATCACTAAGTATTTCTTTCCATTCAAGATGATCTTCATATTTAGTGGTGAATACAATAGCTACACCTGTCTGAACATTATTTTCTGAATATAACATCATGTATACATGTGGATTTCTGTGGTTAAAAAGTTCTGTGGGAAGTTTTCAATTAATTGTAATTAATTTTGCACTTACTGGTTTTAAACTGAAGATGATCAGAGAAATTCTCAATACATCTCCTGCAACTCCCTTACTTAAACAAAATTTCAAGAATGTCACAGACAAAGTGGCTGCGTTGCTCCACAAGTACAACATAAAAGTGGCTTTTTTACCTTTACAAAAAATATCAAGTTTTCTATATCCACCAAAACCGCCACATCACCCCCATGAAAAAACCAGGCATCTATGAGATTCATTGCTCTTGTGACATTTGTTATGTAGACCAGATAGGAAGGTTGGGAGAGATCCACATGTCTGAACACATAAAAGATGTCGAAAAAAGAAGAGAGCATAAATCAGGCCATGGCATTCCACACAACCACTGCTGGCCCATCAAGTACTCTGGCAACAAACAAAAATGTCATATATTGATTGTAACTGTTTTACAAGAAAATGTAAAGAAGCCTTGCAAATGCTTTAGGATCCTTACAGAATGCAATAAAAAATCAAGGCTTAATTTTACATCAGGTATGATCTGTTTTCATCAAACATTTAACAGCCATGGACCTAGGATACGGCACTTGTGATACCACAGAACATGATAACAGCAACTAGCAGCGTTCTAACATGCATACAGTAATTTGTATTCTGGTTTATCAATTGTCTTTAACAGTTGTGAAGTTATTGAAAACATATAATATGTGTAATTAATTGTTAATAGGCTTTTGTTGTGCAAAATTGTACTACTTTATGTACTACTACTCCTGATGATGTCTTGCAATGTATGAAACTTGTTGGGTTTTAGTTGATTATTTTTTTTATTAAACTCTATTTATACTATAGTGTGGTCTCAATACTGAAAACTTGCCACAGAACTGCTAAACCACAAAAACTTATGTTTGATTCTACATTAGTACTGTTGATGAGCTAAAGATTTTTTTTTTAAATTTATTTTTACATATTCCAGAAACCCTGCTATAGAGGTTAAACATGGAACTTTCTCATCCCCCCCCCCCCTTCATGCCTTCAGTAAGCAGAGCAATGGTCCTGTGTGGAATGCTAGGCCTGATTTATGCTCTCTTCTCTTTTTGACGTCTTTTACGTGTTCAGACATGCAGATATCTCCCAACCTTCCTGTCTCACCTACATAACAAATGCCACAAGAGCAATGAATCTTGTAGATGCCTGGTTTTTTTATGGGGTGATGTGGTTTGTGGATGAAGGAATCTTGATATTTTTTGTAAAGATAGAAAAGCCGCTTTTATGTTGTACTCGCAGAGCAATGCAGCCACTTTGTCTGTGACATTCTTGAAATCTTGTTTAAGTAAGGAAGTTGCAGGAGATTAAGAAATTTTCTGATTTTCTTGGGTTCA
The DNA here is from genome assembly GCF_054136105.1 of Typopeltis vanoorti. Classification (NCBI taxonomy): domain Eukaryota; kingdom Metazoa; phylum Arthropoda; class Arachnida; order Uropygi; family Thelyphonidae; genus Typopeltis; species Typopeltis vanoorti. The sequence goes on along the minus strand of NC_143572.1, from coordinate 41,607,172 downwards.
AAACCATTAAGTATGAGGTTCTGTTTCAGGTAGTGCAACAACTAACAATGTTCCAACACATATACAGTAATGAATTTATCATTTGTATTCCGGTTCGTCAATTATATTTAACAGTTGTGAAGTTATCAAAAACATCTAATATGTGTAATTAATTATTAGGCTTTCGTTGCATAAAACTTTCATGTACTACTACCCCTGATGACGTAAATCGTATGACATACGAAACTTTTTTTGTTATTATTATTATTTGACACCTCCTGGGAGTCCAAAGACTCGTTGAGGGTGGGGGGGGCACCTACTCTACAACTCTGTCTCCACCATACTATCCACCAACTGACCTGTACTACACCAATGCCATCTACCGCCAACCACCACTAGTATTTCCACAGACAATCACAAACAGCCATGCCCACTGTGGGAATTGAACCCGCAGCCTTGTGGCTGGAAAGCGGATACGCTAACTGCTCGGCAAGCCAAGCTGGCACTTGTTGGGTTTTAATTGCTTATTTTTAATAAACTCCTTATTTATATTATAACGTGGTCTCAGTACTGAAAACTTCCCACAATAACATCATGTAGTTATATTGGAAGAATCTCGCCTGTTTTTGTCTACCAGGTATGTCGTGTCAAAGTGGTATTTCTATAATTCTTTTACCAGTTGAGCTTCTTTTCTGTTGATACTTTTTATGTTAGTAGTGCCTATCTTGAATTCTGCTGACAATGAATTGGAGTCTTTTCCAGTATAGTGGTGCCTTGGATTGCGAGTAACTTTGTCTGCGAGTGTTTTGCAAGACAAGCAAAAATTTTTAATAAATTTTAATTTGATAAACGAGCGACATCTTGCAATACGAGTACTGTATTACCTATACGCTTTGTCTGCCTAGCGTCACGTGATTACAAGCTGCTCGGGATTGTGCATAATTGTATCGCATATGCGGTCTCAGTTAGCTGTTATATTAATTGGGCAATTCATTGGAGATGCAGGGGTGGCTAGGTCATCAATGACAAAGTTTTTCAAATTCAGAAATTGTTACAAAGCATTCTGAAAATGTTAGATGCATAACTTATGGAAGGTTTAGGCTCATCTTCTAGGAGTGAGGTGACAGCTAGAGTGGACTTCTTTAAAAATTTGTATTTTATGTTCCAACATAGTGTACAACAGCTTGTCTTTTCTTTTCTGCATGTATTTCTCTGTAGCAATCTCTCCATATTGGATCCATGTCCTCAACCAAATTCCCTTATTAACAGAAGTAAAAGTTCTTTCATTGTAAACTTTTTTTTGAAGGGTGGGCTTTCAGCTTCTTCTGCAACTTTCTTTGCTTTCTAGCTCTATAGGGTCTTCATTTTCATACTCTTCTTCCACCAACTGCTATTCGTCTTCATTATTAAACTCCAATTCCAAATCTTCAGCTAGCAAGCAGTACTATCTCATCACCAATCTCTTGTAAGGCTTGTCTTTGTTGAATCATATGAATGCATGATCATATATTTTCAGAAGCTTCTTTCAAACACCATTCGTACAACACTCTATCATCTCACTCCATGATGCATCTACATTCTTCATATAATGCAGGATATTATATTCCTCCCAAAAGTCTGTACTTACCATCAGTAACAGCAAAAGTAAATAATGTCTTAAAGGCAGCAATAACACCCTAGTTCATAGGTTATAGGAACAAGTTGGTATTCATTGAACACGTTAATGAGATGATGTCAAGGATAGACGTATGTGATATATAATGCACAGTTTGTTTCAGAATACCCATGGGATACATAGGGTATGTAGGGGGGGGGTCAGGGTGGATCAGGTTTTAATTAGCAGCCCATGTCCCCAAACGTACTGATGTAGTGGTACAGGTCAAAAACATTTCCTGGTCTGAGCCACTGGTATGGATCAGACAATTAACATTAGGAGTGGTTGGTGATGACTAGGAAAAGGTTGTTTACATAATTTTATCATCAACTCAACCACAACAAATGGGTGATCAGCAAACACATTGACTTATTTTGGTAGAGTCCGTCAAAATCAGCAGTTCGGATCATCCCTTAGGTTGAATTCATGCTGAAACCATAAAAATCCTCTCTCTAGTGATGATAATGCACTGTCGCATTAATGCACAGTGACAAACTACACAAATGTTGACTATGCCAACATGATGTTAATGTATGGTGAAACTGAATGTAATGGGAGCGCTGCCCACTGGATGTACACGTTTTCCACATCGTCCAACTCCATTGCACATCCTGTTTGCCAACATGAATCAGTGGTTGCAGGAAACAGATTCCTTCAATGCCAACAGGCATGACTATGGAGCTCCAAGGACTTGCGATACTCCACACTTCGATGAAGAGGTGCTTTGCCAGGTTGAGGAACCCTTCTGTTAGTACTCATGGAATAGCACATACCATGGTAGTACCTCACTTCACCACCTGGTGGACTCAACATGCTAATCATCTCCACCCCTTCTGGTATCAGAAGGTTTGTGCACTGGGCCCAACCGAATTTGCATCTCAGTTTTTGTAGGTTCAGTCAACATTGTTTAGAAGGCCTCAATTTCTAGAACTAGTGCTGCTCTTTACTGATGAGGCTGTATTCACTAGGAAGGCATGTGGAACTGCCAAAATAGCTGCATTTGGTCCAGAGACAACCTTCATGTCACTCACCACATGGATTCCAGAACAAGTTCACCATCAACATGTAGGTAGGCATCATTGGTGATGAGTTGATCAGACATATCTTCTTCTGCCCTGCCTGAATGGTCCCAAGTACTTGACTGCAAGAGACACTGCTAAAGTTGTTGGAAGAAGTGCCATTGCATATTAGGCAACGTGTGATTTCGACACGATGGTGTGTCACCATACTTTTCACATGACATTTGACACTACTTCCACCAAACATTTGGTGGGCAGTGAATTGGCAGAGGCAGCCCAGCGATGTGGCCTGCACATTCACTGGACTTAACTCCACTGGACTTTTTTTTGCCTGGGGGTCATAATGAAGAATCTTGTGTACGGAGAATCTTGAGTACTGTCAAAGATTTGTTGGCAAGGATACCGACTGCTCGAGATTTGGACTTGTTATGAACTTTGAAAAAACAAAGACAATGGTATTTGGTGAGAAGAACATGAAACAAAAGATACAAGTGGATTGAATTGATATAGAAAATGTAGAACAATTCACATATTTAGGAAGTAAAATGACATATGATTTGGACTGTAAAAAAGAAATAAAGAGCAAAATTACAAAGGGAAGAACAAATCTGAAGGCCATGGATAACATCTGGAAAAGTAAAGTGATCAGCCTGCAAACAAAACTAAGAGTATTGGAAACATGCATCTTCAGTGGTGTACTATACGGATCTGAAACGTGGGTAATAAATAAGGAATCAAGGAAAAGAATTTTGGCATTTGAAAGAACTTGTTACAGGAAGATTCTAAGAATAGGATGGGTACAGAAAGTCACAAATGAAGAGTTCTATCGGAAGATACAACCAAATGAGAATCTAATGCAGAAGATTATAAAACGGAAGCTGCAGTTATTTGGACACATCTGCAGAATGAGTGAGGACCAGAAGATAAAGACATTCATGTTTGGTATTATGGATGGTGTAAACAGAAGAGGTAGACCATACAGAGAATGGATAGACGACATAAAGGACTGGTGTGGAATGAGTATACAGAAACTGCAGCACTGTGCACTGGACAAAGAAAGGTGGAAAAAGATAGTGAAGGAGGCATTGAACACCAACGGGTAGAGAGCCCATGGTTCATGATGATGATGATACTGACTACTGAGATCCAAACCATGCCAGGCATTTTTGAAAGAGCACTCCAGAACTTGCTACGTAGGTTAATGCATGCTGTGAAAATCGCAAGTTCAAGCACCTTTTGTAAATGTTTATGAAATTAAAATGTAATTTACCCTATGTCTGATGTTTAATTCTTTGTGATGTGTATACGAAATGTTTCAACCTGTGCCATTGCAACAGGATGTTTGGGGGACATGGGTTGCTAATCATAACTTGATGTATTGTTATCTCCCTACATACCCTTGAAGTTTGTAATTGGTATTCTGAAACTCTCTGTATATTCAGAGCTAATTTTCATGTCGTATCTCTTTATTTGCATGTGTTCTGGAAGGAGGAAATGAAATTTATAAAATATTTTAAGTGGGGATTGCATGATATAAAAGTTGGCCAGCCTCTGCTCTACTTTGCCTGCCATTCACAAAGTTTTCTTTCATGTTTCTTGTTAAATACTCTAGTTATCCATTCTTCTTCAAACTTTTGGTTTTGTCAACTGCTGGATGAAGGTCTCCCCCATGGTTTTCCAGACCACTCAGATGCCTCTCTGTCATCCATCTCACTCCTGCAATTTGTTCCAGTTCATCCCTCCACTTTCTTCTCGGTCTTCCTCTTTGTCTTGCTCCATCTATTGGTCTCCACTCTTTTGTTTTTCTAGTCCATCTCCAGTCACTACATCTGGCAATATGGCCAGCCCTTCTCTACTTAGCTTGTTTAATGTATTATACAATATCCATGACACATGTTTGAGATCTTATCCAGGTATTTGTCTTCCTATCTCTTAATGTTATTTTTAGCATACTTCTCTCCATGCAATGTTGTGTTGTTCTCAGCTTTTTGTTTAGGGCTTCTATTTTAAAGTCCATGTTTCTACTCTGTATGTTAGGACGGAAAGTATGCATTGGTTGAAAGCTTTCTTTTTTAGACTTATAGGGATGTCACTTCTGAATATGTCTCATTTTCCCATAAGCCATTCATTCAATTTCTTTTCTTTGACAATCCTCAAAGGATAACAATTGGCCCAAATATACATACGAAGTAACTTGTTCTATTTCATGGTTTTCAACTTTGACAGTTCTATGGGTTATGTATTTATTCATCATTATTTTTTTTTTTCTATTTATTTTTAATCCAATTTCTCCTTCATTTAGCTGATTTAGCTTTTCTTCCAGATCTTCAAGATTATCTGCTATTAGGACAACATCATCTGCAAATTTCAGATGATGCAGTCTTTCTCCATTTATGTTTATTCCTTTTGTTTCCCAATCAATACTTCTAAAGACATATAGACCTCTAGTGCAGCTGTAAATAATTTGGGAGATATGGTGTCGTCTTGTCAAATGCCTTTTTGTATTGGAAACTTTTCACTGTTTTTATATAATTTAATTACATAAGTTGTATTATTGTAAATATGTTTTAGTGTTTCAATATATGGTTTCTCAGTTACCTTGGAAATGACCTCATAAAAAGGCACCAAAGAGAGGAAAAAACTAAGACAGGAAACCTTAGATCTGATGAAGAAAAGAAGAGATTTGAATGACACCAATAAAATAGAACATGTGGAGATTTGTAAAACTATACTTAAAAGGATGAAACATGAAATTAGATCATATAATACTAGGAAAATTAAAGAAACAATAGTAATATGAAGGTCCTAAGATGAATATTATTAGTTGGAACAAAGGAAATAGCTGCTGTAAGAGGAAAAAATGGTGAACTTATAAAAAAAATAGAGATGCAATAATCAAAAGAATTCAGGAATTTTATACTGAACTCTATGAAGACAAAGACTGAGACATCCAAGAATCATCTATGGATAACTTGAGTGAGGGAGAACACGATGTCCCTGAGATCTTACAAGGTGAAGTGGAAATGGCACTGCGGGAAAGGAAGAATGGCCCCAGGAGAAGATAGAATTATGATAGACATCTTAAAATTGGGAGGAAGCCTGTCGTCAAACAGCTGACTAAACTCTTTAATAGTTACCCATTATTTTATGTTAATTTCAGATTAAGAACTTTTCCATTGCGACATTTTCAAGGCATTACACCACATTAGAATAATATTTTATCAAGAACTCTAGTGTTTTCTTGAATTGCATATTCTACTTTAGTCTTTTTATAATATTCGTCATAAATTTCTTTCTTATGTATAACCTCCCCTCTCTTTTTTTTTTTTAACTATGCCTTAGTTCAGCAATATAATCAGATGAAAATAGTATGCAAAGTTTTAGCACAACTTCTTTGTGTGGGTTTGTTTTCAAATACTTGAATGAAATTTTAGATTCTCTGTTATGGTGTCTAATTCAAGACATTATTACAAATGATGTATGAATGATTTTAAAAAAAAATCAGTTTTGCTAACCAAGTCATATTTATCTAATAGTCCTCTATGTGTTTTTCTATCAATAAGATTATGGGAAATCTCTTTTCACGTACATGGTTTGCATTAAATCTTACTGTCATATTTTGGGTGAACCCTATATGGTGATATGTTTAAACTGGCAAACAATTCTATACAATTTTGTTATCCTACAACAGTTGATTAACTCTCATTAGTCATATCTCTTTTATCTCTTCTTACTTTTAGTGTTTTTTTTTGTCTTGCCTTTAAAATGGTTGTTCCATCTGAATACTGCTGCATATAGTTGAAAGTTTATTTTTCACTTGGTCAGACTATAATAAATTTAGTTTAATCCTTTATCCAAGTATGTGCAAACAAAGTTTGCGCCTGAAAGTATCTTCAGGACTGGGGTAAGGTGGTTCAACACTGGGAAACTCCTTGCAAAGGTGGAGCAAGAAACCAACACTCCTATCTCAGTATCTCCCATAATGCAAAACACATCTCCTTGCGGATATGTATAATGTTATGCATTAAGGGAAGGGCCACTACCCAGACTAGTAGGTCTCTTCAGTGGGAGCCAGGCCCAAGTGGAGATACTGGGGTAAAGTGGTACCACCTTACCCCAGTCCTGAAGATACTTTCAGGTGCAAACTTTGTTTGCACACACTTGGATAAAGGATTAAACTAAATTTATTATAGTCTGACCAAGTGAAAAATAAACTTTCAACATCTTTCTATAAATCCAGAGTAATTTATTAAAAAAGGGTGGCTCACCGTTTGGTGGCTCCTATAGGAGGAAATGACCTTGCTAATGCTTCTGCCTTGGTATCTCCACTTGGGCCTGGCTCCCACTGAAGAGACCTCAGTAAAGGTCGAAACTAGTCTGGGTAGTGGCCCTTCCCTTAATGCATAACATTATACATATCCGCAAGGAGATGTGTTTTGCATTATGGGAGATACGAGATAGGAGTGTTGGTAGCTTGCTCCACCTTTGCAAGGAGTCGCCTGATGTTGTACCACCTTACCCCAGTCCTGAAGATACTTTCAGGCACAAACTTTGTTTGTACACACTTGAATAAAGGATTAAACTAAATTTATTATACTGCTGCATATAGTCATTATGGCCTATAGTAACATCTGTCTCCACAACTTTTCTGACCTTCACAAAATACTATAGTATGGTTTCGTCATAAATCATGCAAAATGTTATTGTCTGCTAGCATTGAAATTGGGTTTCATAAAACAGCTTAGAAACACAATAGAACACGTGACCATTTATCTACTGTAATTTTCTTTTCTGAATGTAATTTTTAAGTTGATGCATATCCTTATCAATCATGATCACAACAACTATTCAGTATTACCAGTCTCTACTTTTCAAACAGTCTTCATATTAATTTCCTAGTATTAGTTGACTCTGATGGTGGTAATTATATTTTTAAAGGACTGAAAATAATACTTGAATATGTTTAATAATGAGACTTTTTTTAGTTTAAAACATGGTTATTATTTGTAGGTGGCTGTGGTTCAATGTTTCAGATTTTAGTAGAGACTTCTGAATTTCAAGGTAGAAGTAGAGTACATCAACATCAGTTAGTTAATGAGGTAAGTATAATTATAGAAAGGAAATATCTGTAATGTTAGTTGAATTGATATATATCTAATTTTGTTATATATTGATATTGATTGATATATATCAATCTGTCTACCAGCGGGCCATAAGTTGTGTAGTGTTTGAAAGAGCTCCGGAAAGATGAGTGCATTTTGAATCATAATTGGCAATCCTTCATGAATTTTAGTGTTGTATTATTTATTTTTGACAATGAAGTGTGTCTGCATGATTTTTGGTGTGATTTCTGCCTGATTTATTAGTTGATATTGCCTTCTTTAAATATAACACAGTGGTGGTACTTATGGTGGTACTTATCAGCCATGCGGTTGTCAACCTGTGTGACTAGATGAGCACCATGAAAATCAAGTGGCAATAATGACATAGACTTTTCAAAAATGATTTGATGTTGTGAGTGTAATATGTATGCATGGCAGAGTATAAGAGATGCGTTTGTGGAGAGAGACAGAGAATGAATGGCAGACGAGAGAAAGTATGGACTTAGGAAGTGTGATATAAAATTAGACCATGAGGCAACGAATGCAAAATAGACTGAAAAAATAGAAGATGGCATAAATGAAAGAAACGAAAATGAAACGAAAGCTAGTGAAACTGAGGAAGTGAAGGAATGCAAGAATGTGGAAGCAAAAGTTAGGATGTGTGTGTGTGGGGGGAGTATGAATGAGGAAACGGAAGTAAGGTGTGGCGGAATGAGAGGTTGCAGGAGTGACAGGGAGCGAAATTGTCAGAATTCAAGATTTGATGAAACAGTTATTGAAAATGAAAAATGAAATGAGGAATATGCAGAGTGATGTTAGACATTTAGTGGAAGCTAATGAAAGGGTGCAGGAGAATAGAATGAAAAAAAAAAAAAAAAAAGATAGTAAAAGAGGTGATGAGTGATTCCAGGATAGCAGTATATGGAGATTCCATAGTTAGATGATTAGTTAATAAGAGAGTCCATAAGGTCTGCAATCCAGGAGGGAAAATGAGTAGGATAATTCAGGCATTAGACATGAAGAGACGAGCAAGAGAGTTAGTGATGATTATGGGGACAGGTGATCTAAGTGGACATAAGAAGCATGTGAGAACAAAAATCAGGAAGTTGTTGAGAAGAGTGAAAGATAACAGTGTAGTGGGAAAGGTTGTCGGTGTGTTGCCGAGGTATGACAATGATGAGTGGCAACGGAGAGCCAAAATCATGAATAGTATGCTAGCAGAGCTATGTGAGAAGGGAGTGCAGTTTGTGGATGTATGGATGTGTTTGAAAGAAGAATGAAATTATACAGTCTTGATGGGTTGCATTTGAATAGATTTGGAGCAAATCCACTGGAGAAAGTGTTGCTGGATGGAAGCAAGTGTGTGATGCATGCAAGAGATGAAGTGAAAAATCAGGCGAGTGATATTGAAGAGACAAGTGTTTTGCAGTGAAAACAGTGGTAGTGTGAGAGATGGAGAGAGAACAGGAAATTGGGGGGGCCCCCTCTGGGTGAACAGGGAGAGTGGATGTTGAAAGTAGCAGTGAATGTGTGTATGAAGATGAAATTTATTGTGATATAGATGGGGAAGTTGTGATGGAGCAGATATATGTAAGTTGTGATAAAGGTGATTAGGCAGGTGTGCTGGGGAAATCACAACCAACAAGTGGTTTGGATAGGACTGGTGGTGGTGAAGTCATAACCAACAAGTGGATTCTAGATAGGTTATAGACCTAAAAATGAATTACTGTGTTTGTTTACAGATGCCAGAAGTATCAGAAATAAGGAGATGAAATGGTTTCACTGATTGAGATTATTCATCCCAAAATCATTGGAATAAGCAAAACATGGTTGAACAAAGATGATGTTCTAACAGGAATAGAAATGGAAGGATACAGTATTTTTCGTGAGGATAGAAAAGACAGGAAGGGATGGGGGTGCTGCTGATGATAGCAGGAGAATTATATCCACGTAAGGTAGACATGAAAGAGGGAAATAGTGGCAATGGTTATGAGGCAGTGTGGTGTAATATGGAGATTGACAGGAAGACATATTTAGTCGGATGTTGCTGTAGTCCCAGAAATGTAGAGGGTAGTGATGAAGAAATGTATAAACAACTTGGATTAGTGAACAAAGAAAGGGTAATTATTATGGGTCATTTTAGTTATGGTGGTATAGATTGGAATGAAGAGATAGCATTTGGAAATGATGAAAACAAATTTCTTGAGTTCTTGAGAGATAACCATCTCACGCAGCACATAAAGGAGGGCATGTAAGGATCGAGAGCTTTAGATGTGATCATTTCATTAGAGGATCTAATTCTTAGTGGGGTTTCACACTTTTCTTCAGTTGGTGAGAGTGATCATGAAGTGATCACCTGGCTAACCATTTGTGGCTAGCCATTTGCAGAACTTTTGTAAGGAAAGGATATATGTGGAATTATAAGGCTGGTGATTATGACAAACTTAGGTGAAAACTTGGAGCTATAGCATGGAATAAGGAATTGAGCTGTAAGGAAATAAATGTTGCTTGGAAACTGACAAAAAAAAACATTTAACAGCATCATTGTGTAAATGTATTCTGAAGTCCAAAGGGCTGAATAAGATAGGTATAAAATGGATGATGAACTAAAGCATAAAATCTGGAAGGAGGTGCTTTGAAGATAGTACAAGATGAATAATGGTAATTATCAGTTACATGAAGGGTAGAAAGAACAAGCCAGGAAAGTGACTCAGTAAGGAAAACAAAAGCAGTATGAGAAGTAATTGACATATTAGGCTTTGAAAAAACCCTAGAGCAGTGTTTCTCAAACCCCTGGGCTGCGGCCTGGGCCCTGGCATCAATCATACCGGGCCATGAGAAGTTCACCTGGAATTTGTCATTTTAATTCTCTAAGCATTTTTCATGAACAAATATTTTATATTGGGAATATTCTGATGAGAATAATATTCGTAAATGTGTCAAAGCTCAGACCCAGAACTCCTAAATAACATCTGTGTAACAAATGTCAGTGACCAAGCCACGTATTTTTAAACATGGAAGTATTCACGAATGATCAGGAATTTTCAGACATCAAAATTTTTCAACATTCATGAAAGGGAATACTGCTGTTTATGATTGGTCATAAAAATTGCAAACCGACAACAATGGGCGGCATATCCTCTTTTCTCAAAACTGAATGAAATAGCATCTGTGTTGCAAATGTCAGTGACCAATCAGCAAGGAAGTAAAGAAAAATTTTCCACTGAAATTAAAGATCAAGGTAGCCTGTATCCGGTTCTCAAATCTAGTAATACTGAATACTGTTTCTTCACAAGTTTGCTTGCAGTGTGTAAGTGCTTGTTTCAAAACCCAAGTGCCATGAATTTTTTTTTTTAATTAATAGGCCTACAGATTTAAATTTTAATATGAATAAGATACAAGGGAGTTTGTTTAATTTTGGTGTTAAGAAATCTCTTATTGAAGGTATTTGTGATGCAACAAATAGTGATTCATCCCTCAAGCCTACAGAGCAATCTCCAGGATGTGCAAAAGGAGGGAAAAACTACCAGCACACAGAATAAAAAGTCTGCATTCACTTGTAAGTACATGGACAGCTATTTAAAATTTCGTTTCATACATTGCCCTCACACTGACCAATTGCCACAACCTCAATGTGTCATTTGTGCTACTGTTCTGGGAAATGAAGCTATGAAGCCATCGTGACTTACCCAACTTCTCAACAGAAAACATTCTGATCTAGTCAACAAACCCATTGAATTCTTTATGCGTAAAAACGATGCACTTAAAATTGAAAATAAAATTATTTCCCGATCTTCAGCTAGTGACACTTTGCTTCTGATGGCATCCTATTTAATATCATTACAGGTAGCTAAATGTAAAAAACCATATTCCATTGGTGAAGAACTCATCAAGCCTTCTTTGATTGCTGCTTGTAATGAAGTATTAGGCCAGTCTGCGAAAAGTAAAATGAAAGACATCCCATTGTCAAATGATACAGTTGAAAGGCAGATATCTGATATGGCAGAAAATACAGAAACACAACTCATACTCATTGAAAAAAATTAAAAAATTGAAATTGTTTGCATTACAACTGGATGAATCTACAGATATTCAGAACAACAGCATTTTACTTATTTATGTGCAATATGTTAACCATGAAGGAAGACATTTTTTAAGTGTTTCTGAATTATCTACACACACACTACCAGCAGTGAAATTTTCAAAGTTTTAAATGGTTTCATTGAAGAGAGAGATCTCAAATGGAAAAATTGTGTTGGAGTTTGTACTGACTGTGTTGCTTGTCTTACAGGTAGAAATTCAGATTTAGTCACTAAAATTAAAGATATGGTGGGCAATAACTTATTGTTGACGCGTTACTACATTCATAGGCAAAACCTGGCCTCCAACAAATGGTACCTGAGCTTAATGAAGTCCTGTCTCAATCTGTTAAATTTTATTAATTATATAAAAAACTGCTTTAAATACAAGACTGTTAAAAGCATTGTGCAATGAAAGTGGTGAAATGGGCTCTGATCATCAAAATCTTCTTTTCCATTTGGAAGTTTGTTGATTGTCCTGCAATAAAGTTCTCAAGAGGTTATATGAACTTCGAAAGGAAGTTGAGCTGTTTTTAATTGATAAGAAAAGTGACCTCTCCCATTATTTCCAGGATAAGAAATGGGTAGCCAGGCTGGCATATCTCAGCGACATATTTTCTTACATAAACGAGTTGAAGTTAAAACTTCAAGGTTCAGATACAATAATATTTAATGCTTGGAACAAGATCAAATCATTCAAAAAGAAACTCAAACTTTGGCTTAATATGATTGCAGAAAGAAATAATAATGTTTCAGTCGTACTCAGATTATATTATGGAAGCAGGTGATTTCTATTCACAGAATTCAGATATTATTGCAGCCCACTTGAAGATGATGATGTCGTTTAAAAAGTATTATCCCGAATGTGAGGATCCCAGGAGGCAAAATATGTGGATTGTGAATCCCTTTGTTGAACACAAAAACCCTTTCCCATGAAGAAACCCTTCAAATTATTGAATTATCATCAGACAAAGGACTGGAAAGTACTTTTAATTCTATGAGTAATTCGAAATTCTGGATAAAAATGAAAAATGAATATCCAAATTTACATGATATAGCAATGAGATTTCATCTTTGTTTTTCCACCACATATCTTTGTGAAACTGCATTTTCTGCCATGACTGTGCTTAAAATGAAATAGGGGAATGAAACCTGCAGCTTTCTGACTCTCTGTTTGGCTATCACTTCAATTCATCCAAGAATTAATAAGCTAATGGACAGAAAACAGCAACAAAAGTCACTAGCCTAACTAAAACCTTCAAAAACTCAGTTGTAATAAAAGAAACTAAGTTTAACTTTTTCATTAACTTATACTTGCTGTGTTTTTAAATTCAAAATATTAATTAGCATTGGAACTAGTGTTTAGAATTGAGAAATTCATACATGTTTATTTATTAAATTACATACTTTGCATATATAAATATTTGGCATGTGTATGTAATAAGTGTTTTGCCGACAAGTTGACATCCTTCTGCTGCTTCCCCTGTTCAGCTTCTATGGTGAGCTACAATGCATAAATATTTTTCTCACTACCGTTTTTTTTTTTTTTTTTTGAACCATCATCATTACAATCAGTTTAGTAATACAATAATCAATTTTACACTAATAATATTATAAATCTTTGGTGATCAGAATGGGATATGTCAATGAAAATCAGCACAAATTAACTTAATGATGTTGGCCTGAAGAAACTACAATATGCTTCATTATTTCATTAGTCCAGTGATTGATAACTAAATGTAATTTTATATTTGTCAACATGCCACACTGTATAAATAAGTGTACTAATGCTCTTTATGATTATGTCATAATTAATTATTAATACTTATATTAGTTTAATGTATGAACTTTAAAAAAAAAATTGGATAGGTATTTACAAATAAACTTGTTGGAACTGGGCCTTCGTTTTATAAAAAAAGAATTTACTAGGCCACAGTCTCACAAAGGTTCAGAACCACTGCCCAAGTGAGTTTTTAGATATGTGGCAAGTAGAAGGAAAAATGATCATGTAAGATGATGGTCATGGATGAAAATGGTAGAATGGTAACTGTTGCAGAAGACATTGTTATGGTATTCAGTGATCAATTTATAAGGGTATTTCAAGCACACCCCAACTCAACATCACCAGAGTTAAAGGTCAGTACTATCAACATAAGAAGCCTGAATGCAAAGAAATGGAGCTAGCTGAGGAAAATTAGATAAGTACCAGATCGACATAATAGGGGTGACTGAAATAAAAAAGACAACTGGTGAGATCTTTCTGAGCAATAAATACAAAATGTTATATTCAGGCAATGACAATCAAGGAAAAGGAGTAGCCATAGTATTCAACACAAAATATGAGGCTAACCTTCTTAAATGGCAGGCAGTCTCAAGTAGAGTGATGTGGGCTAATATCAGAATGGGGAATTGGACAATGAGACTTATTTGTGCCTATGGTTCTACAGAAGGTTCTACTAAGGTAGAAGTCGAGGAATTTTTTGATACTTTAGAGAAAGCAACTGACACAGTGAAAAAGGAAAAGTTGGTCCTTGTTGGGGATCTAAATAGCAGAGTAGGAAATAATTGTCAGGCATACAAAAATATTTTGGAAAAATTTGGAGAAAAGAGCAAAGTTAATAATAATGGCAAATACCTGTTGGATTTTTCTCAGGACATGGACTGGTTATTACTAACGCCATTTTCCAACATAAAAATGTACACAAATTCACATGGAGAGAAGAAGCAAGGAATAAGAAAATCTAATTTTTTGAATTATTGTTGATATTGATGTTTTCTCCCTGATGCAGGACACCAGAGTGTGTAGAGGATTTGAAAAATTGGAAGTGATCACTACTTATTCTTGAGCAGGATTAAATTGAATTTCATATTGAAAAGAATAACATGTAAGAAAGTTTTAAAGCGAATAAAAGTTCAGCACCTCTCAGATGTGAACTGTAGACTAAAATACACAAAGCTTATTGAAGAACAAATGAAAGAGTTTGAGAACAAGAACCAAACCTTGGAGATCCAGTGGCAAGCCTTGAAGAAAACCCTGATTGATTCAGCAAGAGAGGCATGTGGCGAGGTTGTCTGCAAGGATAGAAAAATCAGAACTCCATGATGGACACAGGAAGTTAAAGAGGCAGTGAAGGAAAAGAAGAAAGCATATCAAAATTTCCTGGCAAATAAGTCAGCTTTTGCACTTAGAGAATACAGAGGCAATTGTAAGAAAGCGAAACACTGTGTAAAATTAGCTAAACAGAAGTCATGGGAAGACTTTGGCTAGAACAGAAAACAAATATCAAGAAGGTGGTGTGATATTCTGGAGGTTGTTTAAGAAGCTTAGAAGGAGGAAAGAGTGCTGTAAAAGGAGTTAGAGATGATAAAGGTCATGAAAACGGGAGAAAAAGATAAGTTTTAAAAGAGGTAAGCCGTGAGTAGACATATCGGTACGCAATAAATAACGGAAAAAACTCGCGTAGAAAGATTATTTATTAGTATAAATTTCGCTTGTGTGTCACAGTCATCTTCAGTACATTAAGCTCAAAATTAAACACTGACAATTCCAAAAAGCACCACCTAAGTAGCTGGTGTAAGATAACTAAAAAGGTCAATAACTTTCCTAAAAAAAAAAAATTAATACAATAAAAAGTTAGGAAAGATTAGCTGATTTGTAAAGTACTATCTCCCATAAAGGGGATAGACGTAAGCAGTCGGATCTGTTTAAGTTAGGAGAACGAAGTAGAGTTTCACATGTTTCTTTATAAAGGCGTTCCATGAGAAACTGACTTTTGTGAAGAACTCTTATCTTTCTCTAATGAACTCTGTGTCTAGTGAAGATGGCATGTTCAGAAAGTTCAGACTTTCTGAACATGCCAGGAACTATTTAAACACTGGTTCATTGGGCCCACTCCTTTTGTTCTACAGACGATCTTTTACAGAAAGAGCTACAACACATGACTTCTTCCTTTCTATCTAATGGTTATAAGAATTGCTTCATTAAAAGAACTTTGAGTAGTTTTAATATGTCTTCCTCTTCAAACACAGAGGAAATAACGCGCATTACTATCACTTATGTACAAGGCATCAGTGAACGTATAGCAAAAGTTTTAAAACCACTGAATATTTTTGTTGCCTTTCGACCATTTAGAAAAATCTCCACCTTTCTCACTTCTCCTAAGGACAAGCTTCCATATCTTAATCATCCAGGTGTCTACCAGATTCCGTGCTCTTGTGGATTATGTTATTTCGGACAAACGGGAAGATCTGCCTCTATTCGGCTAGAAGAACACCAATCTTATATTGAATACTTTAAACCTGAAAAGTCTGGACTTTCTGAACATGCCATCTTCACTAGACACAGAATTCATTGGAGAAAGACGAGTTCTTCACAAAAGTCAGTTTCTCATGGAACGTCTTTATAAAGAAACATGTGAAACTCTACTTCATTCTCCTAACTTAAACAGATCCGACGGCTTACATCAATCCCCTTTATGGGAGATAGTACTTTACAAATCAGCTAATCTTTCCTAACTTTTTATTGTATTAATTTTTTTTTTAGGAAAGTTGTTGACCTTTTTAGTTATCTTATACCAGCTACTTAGGTGGTGCTTTTTGGAATTGTCAGTTAGTGTTTAATTTTGAGCTTAATGTGCTGAAGATGCCTGTGACACACAGGCGAAAATTATACTAATAAATAATCTTTCTACGTGAGTTTTTTCCGTTATTTATTGTGTACCGGGAGAAAAAGATATCCTTTTTAAGTATGGAGTAATTACTTTGAAAAGTTGCTAAACGAAACAAGCAGTGTTAGCACAGTGGTAAAAAACACTCAACAGGCATATGGTCAGGAATACATATCCATACTTGAAGTAGAAAAAGCCATCAAAGGCTTGAAATGTGGAAAGGCAGCAGGAATAGATGATATTCAACCAGAAATGCTGAAGTATGGTGGTATAAAAGTCTTACAGTGGCTGCACTGCATAGTTCCGAAAGCCTCGACAGAAGGACGAATTTCCGATGATTGGAGTAGAGCTCTAATAGTACCCATATATAAAAAGGGAAATAAAACTGAATGTGAGAGTTACAGAGATATTTCCCTACTGAGTGTTCCTGGCAAGATCTATGCAAGTGTACTTGAGAAACGGTTGAGAAGAATTGTGGAAGAAAAGCTTGGTGAAGAATAAGCTGGATTCAGGCCAAATGGCTGTCAGGATCACGTCTTCACTTTACGACAAATAGTTGAGAAAGCATGGGAACATAACAGAGATCTCTATTTAAGTTTTGTCAATCTGGATAAGGCATATGACAAGGTGCCAAGAGAGAAGCTATTCAATACGCTACAGTTATATGGTGTCAATGGGGCATTGTACTGCGGTGGACAAGATACTGTAAATAATTATATGGAGAAAAACTAGATTCAGATAGCATTGTGAAAATGACTGAAGAATTGAAGCAGATATCACCACCAGGTAATGAGCATGATATGGACATTTTAAGAGGAGAGGTAGAAAAAGCAATAGGACGGCTAAACACAACAGTAATCCTGGTAACGATAACATTACTGGAGAAATGATTAAATATGGTGGTGAAAGTATGGTTACAGAAATGCACCAACTATGTAATATGGTATGGAAAGAAGGGAAAATGCCAGAGGAGTGGGTGAAATCAATATTAGTAACATTATACAAGAAAGGAAATAAGCTGGAATGTAAAAATTATAGAACAATTGCTTTGATAGGTCACCTTGGTAAAGTGATGATGATCATATTGACAGAAAGATTGAGAACACAATTGGAAGCATACCTTGCAGACGAACTAGCAGAATTTAGGAAGGATAGAACTACAATTCAACAGATTTTGACAATGAGGTTAATAGTAGAGAAAGCTAGGAGAAAAAAAAAAAAAAAAAAAAAAAACATATATACTTGCTTTGTTGATTTTCAGAAAGCATTTGACAGTATTGGCCAGAAAGTGACTAGCAGTTCTGGAATCCTATGGAATTAATAAAAAACTAATAGCTATATTAAAAGATGTTTATCAGAATGTAGTTGCAGCAGTTAGAATTGGTGATGATTTGGGGAAATGGTTTGAAACAAGAAGAGGTACTAGATAGCGAGACCCAATATCACCAAGCATTTTCATCGCACATTTAGAAAGAGCAATGGATAAAATGAAAGAAGATGCCAAAGAAATATCTGTACATGGAATGAGAATCAACAATCTGAGATTTGCAGATGACATTGTTATTATTGAAGAAGACGAGAGAGAACTACAAAAAACACTGAAACTGTTAAATGAGGAAGGGAAGAGATTTGGACTTGTTATGAACTTTGAAAAAACAAAGACAATGGTATTTGGTGAGAAGAACATGAAACAAAAGATACAAGTGGATGGAATTGATATAGAAAATGTAGAACAATTCACATATTTGGGAAGTAAACTGACATATGACTTGGACTGTAAAAAAGAAATAAAGATCAGGATTGCAAATGGAAGAACAAATTCTAAAAGCTATTTTGAATTAACTAATCATTTTAATTTTCCTTAATGAAATGATGTATACATAGCCTAACAAAAATGGAATATTTTATTATAAAAAAAAAAGAGGGGGGAGGAGGAATTCATAGTGCAATTATCAAGAAAGATTCTGGTTTTCAAATGACAGTGAATTAGTCAGTCTCAAACAGAGATGGTAGGGTTCAACCCTTTCCTAAAAACTTGCATACTTATCTTTGTGAAAAAATAATTAGACAAAAAGCCAACAGAAGACAGATTATGGAAACAGCATTAATTATTCTATCATGGAATAAATTATGTTTATAACATGCTAGGTTACCTGCCCATAACAAGTCATGATGCCTAATACTTTTAGGGTATTAGTATCATCATTTTCCAGTACAGAGAGTGCTTTTTTTAAAATGGTACAATGTAACTCTACCTTTAGTAATGGTGATGTGTGACACATGGATGCACTGCATTTTGAAATTTGTAATATACAGTAATTTTTTACATTTTAACGTAGAATGCAAATATGCTTAGTTATTTAATGAAATTTATATTTTTTTACTACAACTGTTGTTAAGATATTTGCTACTGCATATTTTTTTTTATTAAAAATGATTGTATATATACATTATTTTTTATATACTTGTACAATAAATTTATACATAATAAACTGTGTGCTATAATATACTTAATTTGCTATTCTCATTCCAAAAAGATTATCACAGTATAAAGTAAAAATATCTTAACAATCTATTCCATGTCAACCTGATAACAACCCCTGACTAACTTTATATGTCTCAATCATATCCCCTCACCTTCCTGCTATCCACGAGGCTTTGCAACTTAAATTCTCTCAATCTGTTCCCATACTCCACATTCCAAAGACCACTGGCCACCTCCACGAATCATCTCTGGACACTTTCCATCATACCCTCATCACCATGAAACCCAGCGACCAAATCTTTGCATAATAATTCATGAGACCGGATCAAGGCATTATACAATGGCAACACAACCTCTCTATTTCTGCATATCAGTGTCCTCTGCATCATTGCCATTATCTGATGTAACATCTTCACAACTTGTGCAATGTGGCCCCTGAATTTCAGGTCCTCGTCCACCATCACTCCTAGATCTCTCATTTCTACTTCTACTAATTTCTACTTCCTTTTAAATTTCTTCACCAAGTGTGTACTCTGCATCCCATCATTGCTTACCAAATCTCAAAACTTACACTTTGCAATGCAGAATTGGCAGTTCCACTAACCTACCCATTCATGAAACCTATTTAAGTCCTCCTGTAAGGCCATAACATCTGCATGACTCTGATTGCTCTCCCCAATTTTGCATCATCTGCAAACAGCTGCATATTACTGGTTAAACCCATCCCAATATCATTAACATACTAACTAAACAACAATGGTCCCAAAACTGGTCCGTGCAGTACACCATTAGTGACCTTTCTCTTTCGGAATACTGCACCCCAGTATACAACTTCCTGATACCTATCTGACAGCAAGTCACTAATGCAGCTCAAAAGTCTGTTATCCAATTACATCTGTTTCAATTTATTTAACAGTATGTCGTGTGGCAGTCTATCAAATCCAAGTACAACTGCATATGCATCTTCCCTGTCCAAGGTATTTGTCACCTTGTTATAGTACATAAGTTAGTAAAACATGATCATTAACAAACCCATGCTGATAACCACAGAGAATACTGCTGTTATCAACCAATTTCGGTATCCTACTTCTCACCAATCTCTCCAGTACCTTCACCACAACTCCAGATATACAGATTGGCCTATAATTTGAAGCTACAGACTTATCACCACCTCTATGCAGTAGAACAATTATGCTCTCTTTCTACTTCATTGGAACCTGTGCTGCTGTTGTGAGACTTTTATTAAACAGCCATGCCAATGCTACTGCCAATTCCCAGGAACATTCCCTTAAGTTGTGTGGTGATATGTCATCAAATGCTATTGTCTTATTGACATCAAGGTTATTTAGTTCCTCAAATATCTCCTGCTCACTCACAATTAAGTCATCCCTCCTATGTCCGCTACACTTAATTTCCTCACGATTCCACCCTGATCATGAAGAAACATCATCATCAAATTCCTGACGTACCCTCGAGAGGTATACAGGATATGATAGTTTTACATGAAAAATTTACACCATTACTAACTTCCTATCTACAATTTTCCTCCAAATCAGTCTGTTACTTGTCAAGACTCCAACATTATCAGATCTTATATTTCTATCATCTACAGCACTTTGTACCATATCAATCCACCTATATCTTGGTCTTCCTCTGGGTCGTTTTCCTGCCAACCTGGCAGAGAACACGTGTTTTGCTAATCATTCCTCGCCCATTCTGTTTAAATGACCATACCACCTGAGATTAGCTCTGCTAACGCATTCCTTGATGCCGACAATGTCAAGTTCTTTCCTAATATCCTTGTTTTTAATATGATATTGCCATTGATGATCTGTTCACGCCTGTAATCTTTCTCTGGACTCTCATATCTGCGGTCTCTAGTCTTTGGTCAAGTGCTTTACTTCTGACCCAGCTCTCAGATCCATAAGTTAAAACAGGTTGAACACTGTCTTGTATACAGTTAATTTAGTGTTCCAACTAATTTCTCTCTTATTCCATATGAATTTATTCAATTGACTTCCTACCATACCTAAGTAGCTGAAATGTTTTACTAGTTCCACAGGTTCCCTGTTCACAACACAGTTGACATTTTCAACAATTCTACCTATTTTCATTGTCTTTGTCTTTTTAATGCTGACCTTCATGCCATATCTATTACAACAGTTATTCAATTTAGTCAGGGAATCTTGAAAACTTGTACCGGATTTATTTAGAAGTATAACATCATCCGCATAAACAGTTTTATGTGCAATAATTTTTTGAAATGTATTTTTATTTTTTTGTAGTTATATATATAAATTTTTTACAGGCTCTAAAAAATGAAATCAAAGCTATGCATGGGTTGAGAATATTTACATCTGTTCCATCTATAAAAAGTGACTAGCTGTACATAAGTATGTTTTTGTTGTCAAGAGAGCATTATATTTTTCTGTTTGTATATATCAAATATTTTAAAAAAAAACATGATTGTAGTGCCGAAGTACAATGAAATATATTGTACTCACAAATAAAATAATTTATCTATGAAATTAGTGAATTTATATGGCTGAAATTTACATTTGCTTGCAGTAGACAGCTCCTTGTTCATGAATTTCTATCTTTGCTCTGTTCAGATCCAGAATTAGGTTATGGAATGAATGTTCTCGAATGTATATAGTCGTTGTTAATCAATTAGAATATATGATATTGATATTTTGGTTTTTGAATGCTATTCTTCAGTTTATGTGAAGCTCATCTTGAATAATATTTGTAGATTATTAATAGTAAGTAATGTTACTTGACATTGTGCTGTTTTGTTATTGTAGGAATAGAACTATGCTAAAGTGAATACAAATTATGTTAGAAATGGTATTGTTGCAGCTGAGGGACACTATCTAATTGATGTGATAAATCATACTGATTAATACATTTACAGGTATATAAACAATCAGGAATTTCACAGATAATTATTAAGTTATTTATTAAAGTTTTATGAAAGTTTTCGTAACAATATGGTGTTTATACTTACCTTTTATTTGTTTCTCACTTATTTTTTGTTTTCACTTCTTTCGCTTCATACTTTTATTATAATTATTATCATCATCATCCTAAGACCCAATAGAGTCGCAGACTCATCTAGGAAGTCCCTTTTGTCACACACACACACACAGCTCATCATGTTGTGCCTTAAACACATTAAAATTCTCTGCATACACCATGCGCTCAGTTAATCAATGCATTCCAATCATTCACAACTCTCTATGCAAAACACCTGCTTCGCACTCCATTGCTCACACCCTCCTTATACAGCTTCCAGGGATGACCTCTTGTTCTCCCACCATTTTATGAAAAACCTCATTGATGTTATTCCTATGACAACCCTTACTTACTTTTACACCTTTATCATATCACCCCCTCTTCCTCCTATCTAGTAGACTGCAAATTGCATCGTCTCAACCTTTCTTCATGTTTAACATTTCAGAGATCAGAAACTATTTTTGGTCATTCTTTTCTGAACCCTCTCCAATGTCTTTAACCTTTTGAAAACTAGTGGCCAAAGCCAAATCTGTGCATGGTAGTCCATATGTGGCCTAATCTGAGCCTTGTACAATGGAACCAGAATCTCCTTATTTCTACAAGTCAGTGTTCTCTGCATCATTCCTAGAATTCGTTGTGTTGTCCTCACAATTTTGGTAATGTGTCCTGTAAATTTCAAATCTTTATCCGCCATTATCCCAAGATCTCTTATTTCCTCCACTTTCAGCAATATATTCCAACCAAGAGTAAATTCTATATCCCATGTTCGCTTTCCAAATTTTAAAACCTTACGTTTCTCAACATTGAACTTGCATACCCACTCCCATATCCATTTACTCAGTCATTCAAGTCTTCTTGTAAGGCCATGGTATCTGCTCTACCCTTCATAGTTCATCCCAACTTTGAATTATCTGCAAACAGCTATATATCCCCCATTCAAATCTCCCCCAATTTCTTTAACATCAGTGGCCCTAAAACAGACCGCTGAGTCACACCACTAGTGACTTTCCTCTTCTGGGACATCACTTCCTCATACACAATTTGTTGATATCTATCAGAGCGCTAATCTCTAATCCAATGCACTAGTATAATATCCAACCTCATTTGCTTTAGTTTGACTATTAACTTATCATGCAGTAATCTGCCAAAAGCATTTGCAAAGTCTAAGTATACTACTTAGACTTTGCAAATGTATCATCTCGGGTATATATATATATATATGTAGTTTTTTTTTTAATATTTTTTTTTTCTAAACTGTTAAGATTTTACAAAAATTATAAAAAATCTTTGCCAGATATGGTTATAGGTAATGAATAAAATTTAGAAGTAAAATATTTTATCTAAATAAACATTAAACAAAAATAATTATGAGCCCATGATTCACCATATTTGTTTTTCAGAAAGCTGAATGTTGTCACAATCTTATTATGAATTGAATATATCAAACATAAATTGCATATTCATATTTTGTACATTTACACACAGGTAAGCATTTCTTTTAGTATATTTAGAGAAATTACTCATACCATTTTGGTCTGTAAAGGGGAAAGAGGAAGAGACTATATTATTTAACTGAAAAGCTCTTATAAATGTCGCTTGTATCCTAAATGAGATTCAAACAGGTCTGGAATCTCATCTAGGATACAAGCAACATTTATAAGAGCTGATTATTTGAATTAGGTTGTCTCTTCCACATGTCTGTTTACAGAACAAAACACCTGGCTAAATAATGCATAGCAGTTTGCAAACAAAATCCTTTCTTTTAGTGTTCACTATTCATTTTAGAAATTATGGACTTCACAACCATGTTATAAATAACTATTTTAATTTCCCGCAATTGGGAACTGTATGCGACCTTCATATTAAGGTCATCATCTCGAGTATACACAAATATACAAGGACAAGCTGAGTTACATTTCACATAGTATGCTAAAGAGATGATGATTTGATCAACGGTTATTCTACTGACATGACCTCTAGTGAAAATATAATATATTTATAAAAATAGTAAATTAAAAACTACATCAGAACTATATTCTATTTAAGATAACATCAGAGAAACATTCTTTCATGTAGATAGTTTTCTTACAGTAACAATGATGTCCTAATGTAACATGACAAATATCAGATTTAAGATTCTGGATTATCTACAGTCCCTAACTCTTAGGGAGAAAGGTTCCGTTGTTAGAAGATGTGCCTTCCACATGCTTGGGATTTTTAGACCATCATTATTGTTAGGATTAGGGTGGTTGATAGGAATTTCACAGGCTTCCTTAAATTTACGTTCGTACCATGTTTTGGTGTGATGTAAACAACTGGTGCTTTTCCAGTCAATTCTATGTAAAGTGTTCAGGGCATGATCAGAAAGGCCAGCTTCACCATAGTTATTATATTTAATGTGTCGTTTATGTTCCTTTTGTCTGATAGGAATTGTGCGTCCTGTTTCCCCTATATATGTTGGATTACAGGTGCAATAAATATGGTGGGGTGCTTAAGGGTCAAAGCTGTATAACTGAGAGGAGACCTCCACATAGCCTTTAAAGGAATGCAGAGAACCGACCAGTGCTTCTGACCTAATGTCCAGTCCTCACCTTCTCGTGGTGCACCATGTTGGGTATCTACTTTGATACTGAACGAACGAGGATGGGCTGGCAATTTGGGATTTAGCCGACCAAATTGTATTCTTATTGGTTAAACCAAAATAAAATATGATGGTACAACATGACAAAATTTCATGCCGGCTGGGGCGTCGCCCGGTTAAACAAGGCCCCCGTTGTTTTCACCAGGGAACCAGGGCGAACAGCGAAAAGTCAGCTACTGGAACAAATCTGAAAACAAACCCCAACTCAACATCACCAGAGTTAAAGATCGGTACGGTACTATCAACGTAAGAAGCCTGAATGGCAAAGAAATGGAGCTAGCTGAGGAATTAGATAAGTACCAGATCGACATAATAGGGGTGACTGAAACGAAAAAGACTAAAACTGGTGAGATCTTTCTCAGCAATAAATACAAAATGTTATATTCAGGCAATGACAATCAAGGAAAAGAAGGAGTAGACATAGTATTCAACACAAAATACGAGGCTAATCTTCTTGAATGGCAGTCAGTCTCAAGTAGAGTAATGTGGGCAAATATGAGAATGGGGAACTGGACAATGAGACTTATTTGTGCTTATAGTCCCACAGAAGGTTCTACTAAGGTAGAAGTGGAGGAATTTTTTGAGGCTTTAGAAAAAGCAACTGACACAATGAAAAAGGAAAAGTTGGTCCTTCTTGGGGATCTAAATAGTAGAGTAGGAAATGATTGTGAGACATACAAAAATATTTTGGGAAAATTTGGAGAAAAGAGCAAAGCTAATAATAATGGCAAATATCTGTTGGATTTCTGCTCAGGACATGGACTGGTTATTACTAACACCATGTTCCAACATAAAAATGTGCACATATTCACATGGAGAGAAGAGGCTAGGAATAAGAAAAGTCTCATTGACTATGTTATTGTTGATAGTGATTTTTCTCCCTGGTGCAGGACACCAGAGTGTACAGAGGATTTGAAATTGGAAGTGATCACTATTTAGTCTTGAGCAGGATAAAATTAAATTTCATATTGAAAAGAATAACATGTAAGAAAGTTTTAAAGCGAATAAAAGTTGAGCAGCTCTCAGATGTGAACTGTAGACTAAAATACAGAAATATTATTGAAAAGAAAATGAAAGAGTTTGAGCACAGGAATCAAACCTTGGAGATTCAGTGGCAAACTCTGAAGGAAACATTGATTGATTCTGCCAGAGAGGCATGTGGTGAGGTTGTGTGCAAGGATAAAAAAATCAGAACTCCCTGGTGGTGGACACAGGAAGTTAAAGAGGCAGTGAAGGAAAAGAAGAAAGCATATCAAAAGTTCCTGGCAAATAAGTCAGCTTTTACTCTTACAGAATACAGAGACAAATGTAAGAAATCTAAACAGTGTGTACAACTAGCTAAACAAAAGTCATGGGAGGACTTCGGCAAGAATATAGAAAATAAATATCAAGAAGGTGGCAAAATATTCTGGAGGTTGTTGAAGAAGCTTAGGAATGGAGGAAAGAGTGCTGTAAAAGGAATTAGAGATGATAAAGGTGAAATGAAAACAGGAGAAAAAGATATCCTTGAAGTATGGAGTAATTACTTTGAAAAACTGCTAAATGAAACAAGCAATGATGACAGCACAGTGATAAAAAACACTGACCAGGCATGCAGTCAGGAATACATATCCATACTTGAAGTAGAAAAAGACATCAAAGGCTTGAAATGTGGAAAGGCAGCAGGAGTAGATGATATTCGACCAGAAATGCTGAAGTATGGTGGTATAAGAGTCTTACAGTGGCTGCACTGCATAGTTCAGAAAGCCTGGACAGAGGGACGAATTCCCAATGATTGGAGTAGAGCTCTCATAGTACCCATAAATAAAAAGGGAAATAAAACTGAATGTGAGAATTACAGAGGTATTTCCCTACTGAGTGTTCCTGGCAAGATCTATGCAAGTATACTTGAGAAACGGTTGAGAAGAATTGTGGAAGAAAAGCTTGGTGAAGAACAAGCTGGATTCAGGCCAAATAGAGGCTGTCAGGATCAGATCTTCACTTTACGACAAATAGTCGAGAAAGCATGGGAATATAACAAAGATCTGTATTTAAGTTTTGTCGATTTGGAAAAGGCATATGACAAGGTGCCAAGAGAGAAGCTATTCAATACGCTGCAGTTATATGGTGTCAATGGGGCATTATATCAAGCAATACTTAGTCTTTATTTGAGTTGTGAGTCAGCAGTTAGAATTGAAGGAAGTACAGGAAGATGGTTTAATGTTAAATCTGGTGTGAGACAAGGATGTACATTATCCCCTCTGTTATTCATTATCTATATGGATCACATTATGAAGGAATGTGGTATTAAACCTGATATCAAAATTGGAGATGTTAATGTCAGCTCTTTGCTTTATGCGGATGATGTTATACTTCTAAATAAATCCGCTACAAGTCTGCAAGATTCTCTGACTAAACTGAATAGCTGTTGTAATAGATATGGTATGAAGGCCAGCAATAAAAAGACAAAGACAATGAAAATAGGCAGAATCATTGAAAATGTCAACTGTGTTGTGAATGGAGAACCTGTGGAACAAGTAAAACATTTCAGCTACTTAGGCACAATTTTTACTGAAGATGGTAAACTAAATATAGAAATAGACAACAGAATCAGCAAAGCTGGTATCGTGGGAAGTCAATTGAATAAATTCATATGGAATAAGAAAGAAATTAGTCGGAACACTAAATTAGCTGTATACAAGACTGTGTTCAAACCAATTTTAACTTATGGATCTGAAAGCTGGTTTAGAAGTAAAACACTTGACCAAAGACTAGAGACCGCAGATATGAGAGTCCTGAGAAAGATTAGAGGCGTGAACAGATGGCATCAATGGCAACATCATATTAAAAATGAGGATATTAGGAAAGAACTTGACATTGTCAGCATCCAGGAATGCGTTAGCAGAGCTAATCTCAGATGGTATGGTCACTTAAATAGAATGGGAGAGGAAAGATTAGCAAAACAAGTGTTCTCTGCCAGGTTGGCAGGAAAACGACCCAGAGGAAGACCAAGATATAGGTGGATTGATATGGTACAAAGTGCCTTAGACGATAGAAATATAAGATCTGATAATGTTGGAGTCTTGACAAATAACAGACTGATTTGGAGGAAAATTGTAGATAGGAAGTTAGTAATGATGAAATTTTTTTATGTAGTACTGTCATATCCTGTACACCCCTTGAGGGTACATGGCAGGAATTTGATGATGATGATAAATATGGTATGCTCCAGGGTGGCCCAGCAGAGGGAGTGGGTCACTGGATGAATTGAGTAAGCTCTTTAATTTTGCAGGAGTTTTAAAAGTGGATTTAAGGTTGCATTTCTGTAGTATTCTGTTTATTTTTTCTCATGTCCCTTTAATGTATGGAATGGTTATAGTTTCATTGTGGTCTAGTTTATCTTTGTTTTTTAGTGAGGTCTTGTAGAGAATTTTGTTGATAGTGTTTTGGCTGTAACCATTTTGTAGAAAAGTATTGCTGATTACTTAAAATTCGTCTTTAAGCACTTGTTCATTGGAGCAAATCTTGAAAGCCCTGTTTCGTAGAGTATTAATGACACTTAGTTTTTGTGTTGGGTCGTGGTAGGAGTTTATGTGTATATATTGGCCAGTATGTGTCGGTTTCTGGTAAACAGTGAAGGAAAGATTGCCAGAAGGAAAACAAGTGTGACAAGTGTATCTAGAAACGGAAGTGTGTTCTGCATTTCAATCTCAATTGTGAATGGTATGCATTTGTGTTGTTCGTTTAGGTGGCAAGGAAAGTGTCTAATATCTGGCAGCAATGGGGCCAGATAGCGAAAACATTGTCAACATATCTAAGTCAGACTTTGGGTTTTAAAGGAGAGGAGTCTAGAGCACATTGCTCAAAATATTCCATATAAAAGTTATCAATAGCTGGGGGGGGGATAATGGCGAGCCCTTGGCTGTGCCTTCTTTTTGTAGGTAGAAAGCGTTTTGCAATACAAAATAATAGAACGTAATACTTGCATAAAGAGCGCTGTGATATCTGGGAGGAATTTGTTCCATAAAAGAAGGATTGCGTCGTTGATTGGGACATTCATAAAGAGGGCAGACATCAAAAGTTAAACAAAGATGAACTCTCACTATTCACCAAAGGTTTAAACTTTGCCATAGCACCCAGGTTGATTAACAAACTGAATTTTATAATATTGAAAAAGGTTTAAGATTCATCCCAACTACCATAGCAGATAAAACATTTAGAAACCGCCAACATTTTAAATACAAATTATAAGAATACAATAACAAGCAACTTAAAGAAGCACAAATTAACAGCAGTGAAATCACTAAAATCAAATCCGGACTTTGTAATAACTAGAGGTAATAGTGCTGCCATTATTCTAAATCGAACCACATATTTAGAAAAAATGAATCTGTTAGTCTCAGGCAACAGTACATATCAACTTGTTAACTACGATCCAATCAATAGAATAAAAAAGAAAACAGAGAAGCTACTTAAATCAGTTACTACATGGCCTGAAGATACTGACAAAAAAAATTACACCTGCACTACTCTCGTTCTCCGAGAATTTACGGTCTACCAAACATACACAACAAAACACACTATTCCGGCCGATAGTAGAAGTTATAGACACCCTGAATTATCACCTAGCAAAAAAAAATTAGCATCAACACTCAAGGAGTTGGTGGGTCATTCCCCCTCCCATATCAGAAACACACAACACTTTATAAACATAATCAAAGACATTACATTAGAAAAAGATGATTTATTAGTCACTTTTGATGTCTCTGCCCTCTTTACGAATATCACAATCAATGACACAATCCTTTTTTTTTACAGAACAAATTCCCTCCAGATATCACGGTGCTCTTTGTGCATGTATTATATTCTGATTATTTTGTGTGGCAAAACGCTTTCTACCTATAAAAAGAAGACACAGCTATGGACTAGCCATTATCTCCCTCCCCTATTGACTTTTATATGGAATATTTTGAGCAACATGCTCTAGACTCCTCTCCTTTAAAACCCAAAGTCTGGCTTACATACGTTGACGATGTTTTCGCTGTCTGGCCCCATGGCTGCCAGACATTAGACACTTACCTCAGCCACCTAAACAGACAACACAAAACTCATACCATTCATGATTGAGATTGAAATGTAGAACACACTTCCGTTTCTAGATACGCTTGTCACACGTCTTCCTTCTGGAAGTCTTTCCTTCACTGTTTACCAGAAACTGACACATACTGGCCACATAATACGTAATATATACACATCAACTCCTACCACCATCCAACACAAATATTACGTGTCATTAATACTTTAAAAAACTGGGCTTTGAAGATTTGCTCCAATGAACAAGCACTTAAAGACGAATTTGAAGTTATCAGCAATACTTTTCTACAAAATGGTTACAGCCAAAACACTATCAACAAAATTCGCTACAAGACCTCACTAAAAAACAAAGATAAACTAGACCACAATGAAACTATAACCATTCCATACATTAAAGGGACATGAGAAAAAAATAAACAGAATACTACAGAAATATAACCTTAAAGCCACTTTTAAACCTCCTGCAAAATTAAAAAGCTTACTCAACTCATCCAGTGACTCACTCCCTCTGCTGCTCTACCCTGGGGCATACCATATTTATTGCACCTGTAATCTACCATATATATGGGAAAAAGGATGTACAATTCCTATCAGACAAAAGGAACATAAACGACACATTAAATATAATAACTATGGTGAAGCTGGCCTTTCTGATCATGCCCTGAACACTTTACATAGAATTGACTGGAAAAACACCACTTGTTGTACATCACACTAAAACATGGTTATGGACATAAATTTAAGGAAGCCTGTGAGATTCTTATCCACCACCCTAATCTTAACAATAATGATTGTCTAAAAATCCCAAGCATATGGAAGGCACATATTCTACCAACTGAACCTTTCTCCCTAAGAGTTAACTATAAACAGGACTGTAGATAATCCAGAATCTTAAATCTAATATAACATTTGTCATGTTAAATTAGAACATTATTGTTACTGTAAGAAAACTATCTATATGAAAGAATTACTGGAAATTGAACCAACAGGCTTCACCTCGATGAAGTAAATTATTCAAAATTAAGTCGATATTGAATACCACATTATTTCTTAGCCGAATAAGAAACTCAAAGATAGGAAATTTGATCTAAGAGTTTCGTGCCAAATATAGAGAACTGTATAAAGTTCGGCGAGTCCAAGCGTAAGCCAACACCTGGTAGTACAATGCTTCATTAGATTTCCTATCTTTGAGTTTCTTATTCGGCTAAGAAATAATGTGGTATTCAATATACACTTAATTTTGAATATATGAAAGAATGTTTCTCCGATATTATCCTAAATAGAATATAGCTCTGATGTAGTTTCTGGTTAATTATTTATTTTTTTATAAATATATTATATTTTCACTAGAGGTCATGCCAGTAAAATAACTGTTGATCAAATCATTGTCACTTTAGCATGCTATGTGCAATGTAACTCAGCTTGTCCTTGTAGATTTGTGTATGCTCCAGATGATGATGTTAATATGAAGGTCAAAATGTCTGGAGAGTAAAATAGTTATTTATACCACGGTCGTACAGTTCATAATTTCTAAAATGATTGCAAACAAAACATTTCCACATAACAGCTGTGTTCATGATGATTATGCACTAGAATTAGTACCATGGGTATGGGAGTGAATGATGGGGTAATGAAAATGGATGTGTGCATGCTAGTGTGGGATGGCTTTCAAAAAATCATTCCCAAATCCATTCAAAAGCTGCTTATGCAAAACAAACTAAGACACTGAAGGTGGAACTGGCATGATGAAGCTATAGGAAACCTTAAACCAGTCGTTCTAATTGTTTTTAAATAGTCTTTTAATGTACTGTTTTTTTTTTTTTTTACACCTGATTCTGTAAAGAATTGTTGTTAAAATGTTGATTGAAAACTGCCCAAATAATGAATACAGTATGTTCTTACTGTATTCATTGGTATATGAAAGGTGACTATGTCTTACACAAGGATCTGTTGAGTAAGCGCTCTTCATTTAGCCTGTCCCTGCCTTCTGCAGCTGGATTGCCAGCTTCCTGACTGGACACTAACTATATCTAATAGATGTTATTTGTCTTCTTACTTTGCAAGCTGTGTTGAGGTTCCACATGCCTCTTTCTCTCACCAACCCTGTTCCTCTTGTGAGGCAGGTACCCAAAAATAAGCAGAATCTGAACTTGGCAGGCATGCATTTTCTAGTTACAGATGATGCCACTAGGCATCATGAGTGTGGTTTTCTGTGCCACTCTGACAAGTGGTGTCATCCTGTATGAACTGGTTCTTTGTTCTGGCTTCTTTTTTTGTTAGTGTTTACAAGCAAGTTTGGTGATTTTGTGATGACTGACCACAAGAAACAGAGTGAAATTTTATTTTCTTCTGGGTAAAACTGCAGCTGAAACTATTCGGCAAGCCTCAGTGTTTGAAATGATGAAAACATCGAAAAGGTTTGCCAGACAATGAAGATTGTTAAAAGACCATTGAGCAAGTTTCTGAAGTGGAAAAATTTGTTCTCAGAGTCTGTTCACCTCCTGGACAGATAGTTTTTATCTTATTTTGAGTAGACTGCCTGATAGTTTGCAACGAAAACGGCCAGAAATGTGGAGTAGCAGAGATTGGTTGCTGCACCACGAAAATGGCCCAGCCCACATGACCTTGTCTGTCCAACAGTTCTTGATGAAAAACAACATGACTGTATTTCCTCACCCTCCCTATTCGCCCTATATCTCATCATGTGACTTTTTTTTATTCCTATGGATAAATAAAACCATGAAAGTCAGCGATTCGTTGCCATGGACAAAGTGAAAGAAAAATTGCCAGAGGTCAAACAGCAATCCAATGAAACAGTTCAGAACTGTTTCCAACAGTAGAAAATATTTTGGGACAAGTGCATTGATTCACATCGAGAGTACTTTGAAGGAGACTAGAATATGATAGACTTAATAAAATTTAAAAAAAAATAATTCCTGTTATTTTTGTGTACCTACTCATATAACAATGACCTATTTTGGTTGACAGTCAACTCAGTACATTGTTTACGGATGATAGCACTCTGTATTCTGACCTCTAATCCATTCTTCACTGAGGTTCAGTTTCACTGCTAGCAAAACACACTCCTGCTTTATTTCCTTTAAAAACCCTTTCTTTAAGCCTTACATTAGACACCATCCAATTCTCCATGAGATGAAATTTCTCCTATAATTACACTAATATCAAATCTCTCTTGACATAAATATATATTAGTTATTACGTTCTCGGGGTTTTTTTTTTTTTTTAACTATCTTTTGTTCAAGGTTCTTTGTCTCTGAACAGCTATTAAACTTGGTACTCACATTTGAGATGGAGGACACCCCCAAAACTTCTACGAAAATACAGAAAATTTATTTGTCTGATATAGTGCTGGTCCTAAGGGCGATTTTCATGAGTTTGTGGGATATAAAAGCCGGTTCCAGGAGAAAAACCCAGTTGCCTATTCCAGAGATTGACGGACACGAACCGGTTGAAGAAAGGATTAGAGCAAGTTCCTCTAGTTGGGAACTAGAATTTAACTTAGGCCTTTCTTCGGGTGGCTTAGCTTTGTGGACAGAAGCACGACTTCTGCTGTAGTTGACTAGAAAGCTAGCTGGAATACGTTACTCAGCATTCACGAGTTGCCTTAGCGTGGACTACTTAAAAGACATAGGTGTGCCACCCAAGCATCTATATATTTGCCTTTTGTTAGTCCATTTTGATAAGATTTCATTGGTCTGACAGCTATTTTGAACTGGTTGGTTAGAGACCAGCCAGAAACCTTAAGAGAGCAGAAACTGTCCTTCAGTACTAAGGAACTTGAAATGTCAGAGAAATGTATTTTTCATAAACTCTCAGTCGGTGCGTATAAGTAACTAAGGCAACTTATATGTGAATGCTGAGGAATGCATTCCCACAAGCTCTCTGGTCAAATTAAACTTTCATAGTTTCTACATTCAGCTTTGAAATAATGCTTGATCTCATATCTACTTTGCTTATGTAATTTTGCATCACCGAACTGAAGCCTTTTGGCTCATTATTTTAGTAATTACTTTTACGTTTATTTTTTAATAAAATAATGTGCCAACGTAACTGACTTTTGGAAACCGGGGATATTAATCACAGACAGCTGGTTTGGTTCAACACTTAATTTTAATTGCGGTCCGGAGAAGAGAGTATTGAAGACAACTGCTATCATCTCATGGTACCTACCCTAACTATATATTATTCTATGAAATACTTCTACTAGTCGATTTTCTTGAGGTACTGGAATGCAGACCAGAGTTTCCAGGGGAAAATCAACCTTGCTTGTGACAGATCAACTAACTTTGGAACTGCAGTAGAAAAAGCTTAGGAAAGTCTGCAGCTACAATTGAAAATGGAACTTTTTTTCTGGGCAGCATAGCGCTATGAATGCAAATGCCATTTCCATAGGAATATACAGGCCTGTGTAGTATTTATTTTTAATCCGAAAATTTACTGCAGAAGCCATTGTATTTCGAACAATGATGTATAATATGTGTTAGGATTATAAACAACGAGATGGCGGCAGTTGATCCTAGTAAAAGTGCAACAACTGCCAAACTTTTTCTGGAACCCGGTTCAAAATCAGTGATAGTCTTAGGACAGCTGTCTGAGATTGACTTTTAGTGTTATGGGTAAGTGACGAAGTCCATTTCCTTTGTCCAATAAAAGACGTTACTGATTTTTTTAATACCGAGAATAAAATACAGAAAAAACGACTTCTGTAGCATATACCACATATTCTGGGCATATGTATCTTTAATATCATTAAACTCTGCAATGCAGGAAAATCATTGATGTATTTTAGCAACCCGAACGAAATTTTTCATCACTTACAATAATCACTATATTATAGGGCTGTAGTCTTTTTTTTAGTGTACGAAAATAGGCTGGCGTACTCGAGTGTTGTGGGTCGGTGTAATGTCAAGTACCTTTACTCAAAATCATGCACAACATGTATACAACACAGTTTTAATAATGTCAAAATTTGCGCTGAGAGAGATTCTGAAGCATGCTTACTTGTTGGATGTTCATCAATATGATCTAACCAGAATGAAGAGAAAGAGAACGTGCTGGGAAAAATCGGCATAACTTTGATTTTTGTTCTTGGAGTAAAATACAGTTGAGCTAGCCGATCTCTAGCACACAAGTGAAGATCCCCTCCCCCCCCGAAACTGAAGTTTTTAGCCTCCCTCACAACTCAAAAAATGAACGTAGTACTTACTCTATATCAGACAGCGACTGGAGTGTTAGAATTTAAGATCACGAGATGCCAGCAATTGCCAAGTTCATGATCTTGTGTATTATCAATAATCATTACCTTGTTCTTTGCCAGATTTAGTTATATACTTGGGACATGACACAGATGCGAAACTTAGTTACGTGGTATCATTTCAAGAGCCACTCATATCACCAGCGACTTGTTCTTGACAGCAAAATAATGGTACTATGATGAATGATGCATTTATTTTGATTATCAGACAAGTAACAATCCCACTTGTAAATTTCATTGAAAATATGGAGAAAGCCAGATTTTTGCATAATGAAGATGCATCAGCATTTGATCATCTACAGATATTTGTCTTCACACTACTACTAAGTTGAAGCATATGAAGTTTGCACCACTCGGCTTTATATTCTGTACTTAATTCTCAAGCTTCTGATGCATGTAGTACTGTGAGGACGGTTGCCATTGCTTTTATGCTCTACATTGTTTTGGCTTCAATACATGGGGAGAAAAATAGAGTCAAAAATGGAAGGCATGAAGATGGCGAATGGAGAGATCAGGATGCCTGAGATAAAATTAGCTAATACAAGAAAAGAGTGCAAATGAGATATAGAGAATTAGATTAAAACAAAGATGGAGTAGAAGTTGTGAGAATTAAAGTCAAGCAACGAGAAGAAATGGAAAGGTTGCAAGAGAGAGAGAGAGTGTGCGTGTGTGTGTGTGTGTGTGTGTGTGTGTGTGTGTGTGTGTGTGTGTGTGTGTGTGTGTGTGTGTGTGTGTGTGTGAGGAAAAGAAAGATGATATATGAACAATGCGAAGTTGCATTTAGGAGAGAATGAAGGATACTAGTGTAGGAGAGAATAAAGCTCTATAGGGTATAAACATTCGAGATTCGATGTTTTTGTGTGTTGAGCAGAATATGGACAAGGAAAAGGGTGATTATAGTGACGAACAGAGAGGGCAAAATATAAATCCTATGATTGTAATGAAAAAATATAGATAATGCCTTTTATTCCCTTACATGGAGTAGGAAAGTAGCCCTATCTAACTTCTGGAGACTGAGGAGAAGTCAACTACACCAGTAGCCAATCAGGGATAGCTGGTCTCAAAAAAAAAAAAAAAAAAAAAAAAAAAGAAAAAAATCAGTTAATGCCTTTTTATTCCTATATAGGGATTAGCCCCATCTAACTTTTGGAGACTGAGTGGGCAGTTCGATCGCTACTGGTACCCAATAGAGAGAGCTGGCACAAGGCTATCAACAATTAAATGGCACGCAGTGAAGAGACGGCTCAACAAGTATGGTCATCTTTCTAACACAATATATATTTAATGTATGAAAGAGTGTGAGTTCTACAGTTGATTTTCTTGTGTTTACGGGACGAAAAACCCAAGTTTCCGGGAGAAAAAACCCGCTTGCCCGTGCCAAAGATCGACTAACTTGGGAACGGTCGAAAAAAGGCTTAGAAAAATTTTCTCTAGTTCCCGACTAGATTCGAAACCAAGTCTTCCTTCGTGCGGCCAAGTGCTGTGGTGTGTGCTTATGCCACATCCACTGAGCTACACAGGCTGGGTCCAATACCAATTATAAACGGCATCCTATGAAGAGACGACTAAGAATAAGAACAAAATATCTTAGATAAAGGTGCACGGAAGTGTGAGTATGCTACTTCTCTAGGATGCTGTGCAGAAAAGAGGTATTAATGATTGACTTGGCTGGAAGAATTGGTAGAATATGTGAATTTGGATTGCATTTAATGGCAGAAGAGAGATAGAAGTGACGAGGTTACATCTGAATAATAAATGAAGTATGCATGCCTTTGGAATATTTACTCTTCTCTCAGTAAAATGAAGTGCTGTGATGTAGGAAAACGTATTCATAGTTGGACGATAGCAAAAACGGCTTGCTTCTTGGAGGAAATAATAGGAGACGTTACATTGGAAATAGTATATGGAGTGCAGAGGAGGCTAATGAAGCCAAAAATAGATGTGTCCCCCCTTGGAAACTGACTCAGATGGTGTGTACAAGAAATCGCTCAAAAGTAATACCCCGTGTTTTTTAATTTTTTTTTTTCAAAAAAAAAATAAGGGCATTCACGTGGATTAATATTCCAGCCTTTGAGAGTTAATTTTCTCATTTTTCAGTGGTCTGTAGTTCCGTATATTATTTTGCCATTGCTTAGTGAGAAGCAGTATGCCGACCTGGTAAAAATCTATTCCAGTCGAAACTCCTCACAAATCTTATTTCAGCTCCTTGTCATCTACAAATTACATACATCGTCATCAGAGGTATTCTTCAGAGTTTCCACATCCAGCCTAGCGGCCGAACGAGGATGAATATTGCCATCTTTGCCCACAACTGCATCTGACTATGCTACTCAATGTCTCCGAACACATTTTTCAAAATATAAATTTCCATCCTACATACAGATTCCACAGTAAGGAATTAAATATTGCTAATCTCTGCTTCCTATATGCACTTATAAAGCATTAACTACTGTTCCCAGCTCTCTTCATGCGATCGATCGCAACGTAACTAAGCGTAGTCAAACTAAGGACTATTACCGCCCGCGAAGTGATTGTTAGAGATTTCTGCCGATCACGAATCGAAGAAAAAAAAACGAGCCATTTGATTTCTCATCTCCCCTTGTATATAGAGAAAGCTCGTAATGTACCGCCTTTTTTTTATACAAAAGCTGTAGTGTCAGAAATGAAAGGAATATGCTCGCAGCATTCATTTCTGTCTATCCATAGATTGTTGGTATTGTGTTGTGAAACATAATTGGCAAAAGATCACGTATTGACGAGAAGAGAAATGATATACCATGAGTGAAGCGGGTGGTAATGGTAGTGTGTTATGACAGTGGACGATGAAGAGTATCCTTTCAGGGGAGACCAGGAACGAAATGCCGCTGATGTTTTGTAAGTGGGAAGCAGAGGCATAGCAAGCGGGAGGCGGTCCACCCCGGGCGGTACGTTGAACCTTTTGAACTTTTGCAGTCAATTCTAAAATACAGTCTCGAGAACTCAGTTCCAAAACTGAGTTCTTCAGACTTTAATACTACTGCGAATTTTCATCACAATTGCTGTAAGTGCGGTAGTTGTGAGAGGAGTTTTTCTAAATAAAATTGATTAAGAATTACCTACATTATTATGTAATAGACTTCGCCAATGTCATCGACAATTTTGCTAACAGAAAAGCAAGAAAAATAACATTTTAGAACTTTGAAATTAAAGTTTTACTTCAAAAATAAACATAGTATTTTAATTTATTTCCCTATACATCGTTTTGACATTTTGTAGTTGGTGTGTGTGTTGAGAGGGGCGGAAAACTCGGGGACCGCCCCGAGTTTTCCGACAAAAGCTCTAGCTACATCACTGGTTGGAAGTAAACAGGAAGAAATATTTAATGGATACTATTACTGGCTAAGTATCGTACAAGGTGGTAGACAGAAGGGATATGATTGTCTTTTGAGCTATCCATATGTATTCATTGGATAAGTATCCGACTTCAATTTCAAGTGGCAGAACAAGGAGAACATTCAAGGACCAGAGGCGGTTACTGAAAGAAGTCCAAAGGTGTGGTGAATAAGATAATGAAAAGTAGGTTTTTACAAGGAGAATGCGTAGAATCATTGCCCAAATATGTAAACACCATGAGTGGGAAGAAATTTAAGATTCAATATGATAGATATCATTAATATTATTATAGGGACACCTCCATGGAGTCCGAAGACTCATCGCCAGAGATCCAAACTATCTACACAATCTGTCATACCTCTCATTGAATCCATCAACAAACAAAGCACTCACAACTGATTCCAGCAACCCATTCTGCTTCTTCACATCTCCAAGCAAAAATCCTAGTTCTCACATCTTTATTCAATATCCAGGGATAACTACGTGTTCTACTTCTAGCCAAGTGCTGAAATATTTCCCCTGCATCTATCCTATAAAACCCTTGAACCAACTTAAATGTAGTTTTCTATCATATCCCCGATTTTTCTCCTATCAACCAACTTTTGCAATCCGCGCACACCCTCAATCTGTCCTCATACAGAACATTCCACAGGTCACTTGCCACTTAATTTTCTCCACCAATTCGTAATCCCCAAAAAAAAATCAAGGGGAAAAGACCTCAGCATAATAATCCAGATGTGTCTGTATCAAGTCCTTATAAAGAGAAAGAACTACTTATCTCTACTTGTTAATGTGTTCTTCAATAGCCAAATAATCTTGTTGGCTACTTTAAGCAATATATCCACGAAACTTTAAATCTTTGTTTTCTGCCACCACCCCTAAATCTCTAGCTTCATCTATTTCCTGGAGTAAAGTGCCATCAATGTAATACATGGCTTGTAATCTATTTATCACAAAATCTTCTTCTGCAGCTTCTCCCACTTAAGTGGGGTCACTGTTTGTAATGAGTTTCCTCCATACCTTCCTGTCTTGGGATGTTACCACATCCAAGTTCTTCATCTTCAAGTCCTCTTCTACCAGCTCCCTCCATCTCTTCTTTGGCCGCCCACGCCTCCGCCTTCCTTGCACATCCATCTGCATGACCCTTCTTCCCACATATTCGTCCTCCCTCCTCATCACATGACCAAACCATCTCAACCTTGCCTCCTGTATTTTCGCTCCTAAGTTCATAACTTTCACTGTTCCCCTGACATAGTCATTTCTCAGACGATCCTTTCTGGTCACGCCGCACATCCACCTAAGCATTCTCATCTCTGCTACTTCCATCCTGCTGATGTTATTTTTCCTCAGGGCCACACTTTCTATGGCATATGTCATAGCTGGCCTCACTACTGTCCTATAAATTTTGCCTTTCAGATTGATCGGCACCCTCTTATCGCATAACACTCCAGCCATCTCCCTCCAGTTCCTCCAACACGCTTGTATCCTGCATCCCACTTCCTTCTCAGCTCCTCCATCTTCTTCCACTGTTGAACCTAAGTATCTAAAGTCTCTCACCTTCCTGATGACATTTCCTTCCAGCTCCAGATCTGTCTCCTGGCCGCCGCCGCCCACTGCGCAACACATATACTCTGTCTTACTTTTGCTCAGTCTCATACCTCTCTCTTCCAGTACTTTTCTCCATCTTTCCAGTTTAGTTCCGCTTCTCTTGAATCTACACACAGCAAGATGTTATCTGCATACAACATTGTCCGAGGCGCATCTTCTCTCACCTCCTCCACCACCTCCATCACAATATTAAACAGAAACGGACTTAATGCCGACCCTTGATGCAAGCCAACTGTTACTTGAAAACTTTCTGTCTGTCCCAAACAGGTTCGAATAATTGTCTTCACATTTCTGTACATTTCCCGCACCAACCTGACATATTTCTCCGGCACCTTCTTCTCCCTCAGACACCTCCAGCCTTGGCACTCTATCGTAAGCTTTCTCCAGATCAATAAATAACAGATGTAGCTCCCTTTGTTTCTATCGATATTTTCCCATCATCTGTCGTAACCCAAAGATAGCATCTGTTGTCGATCTACCAGGCATGAAGCCAAATTGTTCCTTTGCAATCTCCACCTCCTTCCTCAATCTACCATCAAGAACCCTTTCTAGGATCTTCATTGTGTGGGACATTAACTTTATTCCTCTGTAATTTTTACGGTCTTGTGCATCCCCTTTACCCTTGTAGATGGAAACAAGAGTATTTTCCTGTTGGCCAACTTTCATGAACAGGTCCCACAGCACGTCAATTCCCTCTTCTCCCAGTGCCTTCCATGCCTCCACTGGAATTCTGTCGGGGCCCACCGATTTTCCATTCCTCATCCTCTTCATGGCCTCCATCACTTCCATTCTACTGATGTTCTGCACCATCCCCTCAGAAGGCTGCCCATCTCCTCTGTGAATCCTTGCATTTTCCTCATTCAGAAGTCCCTCAAAGTATATTTTCCATCTGTTTCTTATGTCCACATCCCTCCATAATACTCTTCCTTCATCATCTTTGACCTGTCTCACATGTAAGATGTCCTTTGCTGCTTTATTTCTACATTTCGCTAGTTGGTAAATTTTTCTCTGTCCTTCCTTTGTTTCTAATTGATCATACAGATCTTGATGTGCCATGGCCTTCGCCTGTGCCACAACTCTCTTGGCTTCTTGCTTTCTCTTTTTGTACACCTCTGTCCTCTTCCACTCTTG
Organism: Typopeltis vanoorti; assembly: GCF_054136105.1. Classification (NCBI taxonomy): domain Eukaryota; kingdom Metazoa; phylum Arthropoda; class Arachnida; order Uropygi; family Thelyphonidae; genus Typopeltis; species Typopeltis vanoorti. Next base: position 41,566,072 of record NC_143572.1, on the reverse strand, counting down.
ACTCATCCCACTTCTGCTTTGCCTTCCTCTTAGCTGTCACTGCCACTTGTACATCATTATTCCACCACCAACCCTCCTTCTGCTCGCTAATCTTTCCAGATGTCTCACCAAGCACCTCTACTGCACAGCTCAGGATTACTTTTGAATTATGTTTCCACCAATCTTGTACACTTTCCAGTCCATCCGAAATCCTCTAACACCCTCTCCCTAAAACGATTCCTCACACTCTCCTCTTTTAAGCGAAACCACTTAATTGTCTTCATCCCATGGCATCCAGAAGTTTTTATCTTCGATCTTATTTTAAAGTCTGCGCACAGCAGTCGGTGTTGTTGTGCTACTTGATCTGTTGGAATTACTTTACAATTTGTCACAACCTTAAGGTGTTTTCTTCTAGTCAAAATGTAGTCAATTTGTGAGCTGTTGTTACCACTCCTAAATGTTATCAAATGTTCTTCCCTCTTGTAGAAAAACGAGTTCACAATTGCCAGATCAAACGCTACTGCAAAGTCCACAACCCTCTCTCCTTCCTGGTTCATCATTCCCACTCTGTGGCCACCATGCACCCTTTCACAGTCTCTATTCTGTCTTCCTATGTGCCCGTTGAAGTCTCCTCCGACAATGAGCATCTCATTTTCTTCCAATTCCCCCATTTCCTCATCTAACACGTTCCAGAACTTATCTTTCTCCTCTGCTGTACAGCCAACTTGCAGGGCATATATACATAATAAGACCACCCGCTCTTCTCCAAGACCCAATTTCATTCGCATGATCCTGTCGTTCCTTATACCCATGTCCAGTACTTCGCCCTTCATTCTGCCACACCCCACAATTCCTACACCATTTCTTCCCTCGTTATTCGCGCCAGAGTAGAACAATTTATATCCATCTCCCAGTTCCTTGCCTTTCCCCCTTTCCACCTTGTCTCCTGCACACATAAAATGTCCAACTTCCTCTTCCTCATCATGTCTGCCACCTCTCTTCCCGTTCCAGTCATGCTTCAACATTCAGTGTTCCCACTCGCAACATCCTCTCCACCTGCTGGGCTCGCTTCTTTAACTGCACCCGCCCTTGATGCGGTAGCCCTCGTCCACTTCTCGCAGCTGTAGGGCGATGTGGCTGCGCGTCGCTTAAGGGGTACGCCCTAGCCCTTATATAATTTTCTCTTTGACTCATAGTCATACTTTGAGTTGGCATTGAAGTTTTCCGACTGGATGCCCTTCCTGACATCAACCCTCGCATTTATCCAGGCTTGTGACCGGCACCTATTGAGGCTAGCTTGCCTCCTTCGGTGGCTGCATAAGACGAAAAGACTTAGCAAGATAGGAAAGACTCACCCCTAGCCCTCGAATACTCTAATAGCATCAGGGGGAAGGAGCAAGGAGAGGAGAAAGAAGCAAAGAAAGAAGAGGAGCGACCAGTCTACAGAATAATATAACATATATTACATGAAGTAAGGCATGGTCCAGCACCAGGTACCTTGGGTTTGCCATGCCCGTACTCACTAAAGTGAGCCCTTGACCCTTATTTATCACAAAATGAATACCTTTAAATTTATCGACATTAAACTGACAACCAGTATCTTTTCCCATACTTGACAGCCTATTTAAATCGTCCTGCAAACAGATTTATTTACGTTAAGGTACTGCAATATCCTAAGCAGGGCCGTGCCAACCCGACGGTGCAAGGGGCACCGTACCCTGGCGGCAACATTGGTATGGAGGCATTTTATGTGCCTAATATATAATTTGAGACTGAGTGGGCAGTTCAATCTCCACTGGTACCAAATCAGAGATAGCTGGCCCAAGGCTATCAACAATTAAACGGCACACAGTGAAGAGACGGCTCAACAAGTGCGAGAAGAGAAAGGATATACCTAATCTAACCTTTCTTGTTATCTTTCTAACACAATATATATTTAATGTATTATACAATGCAGTATTAGGGGCGGCCGATATAAGTTTTCACCCCAGCGCTAAATACCCTTGGCGTGCCCCTGATCCTAAGAACCTCTAATTATTGACCCACGTATTAAAGTTCCACGTAAGAGGGTGGTCTGAAAAGACCTCGACCATTGATGGCAACACTATCAGCAAATTTGTTTTTCTACGTTGGTGCATATGTCATAAGTATCCATGTGAAATTCCAAGTCATTCTATCAAGTAGTTTGTTTTATACAGCTGTCTGAAGCAAAAGTATTTTTATTCCTTGAAATGGATAAAATTGAGTATTGTGCAGTTATAAAATTCTCTGTAAAAGAAGGTTTAACGCGTCAAGAAATTCATTCTAAGTTCATAAAAGTTTTTGGGCACTCTTTTCCTTCGTTTTCGACAGTTAAGAAATTGGCTGCCGAGTTCAAACATGGCCTTAACAGCCTTGAAAATGATCCTTGTGAAGGATGTCCGAAGTGTAACACCACCAGAAATCATTGATCAAGTACATGATATGGTATTGGATGACTGGCTGGTCAAAGTGCTTGGAATTTCTGAGACTATAAGCATTTCTAAAGAATTTGTAGGATACATTTTGCATGAAGGATTGCAAATGAAAAAGCTTTGTGGATGATGGGTGCCACGCTTGCTCACAGCAGATCAAAAACACACTCGTATGAAAATCGCTGAACAATGCTTGGAGCGTTTTAACAAGAATAAAACTGATTTTGTGCGTTAATTTATTACTATGGATGAGACCTGGATTCACCATTACACACCAGAATCCAAAACAGCAGTCAAATCAGTGGACAGAGGCTGGTTGTTCAGCGCCAAAGAAGACAAAGTCGATTTCATCAAGAGGAAAGGTCATGGCATTGGTGTTTGGGGATTCTAGAAGCATTTTGTTTATTAATTAACTTGAAAAGGGTAAAACAATAAATGGGGAATATTATTCCGATCTTTTAACCAGACTGGACGAAAATATTTAACGAGAAAAGACCGGGTTTGCAGAAGAAAAGAAATCATCTTTCATCAGGACAATGCACCTGACGACACAAGTGTTTTTAGCAATGGAAACATTAAGGGATCTGCACTATGAATTGTTGGATCATCCACCATGTTCCCCAGATTTGGCTCCCTCTGACTTCTATGTCTTCCGAAAACTAAAACTCTTCCTTGCTGGTGAGCGTTTTTCTTCGAATCAAGAGGTGATTTCAGCTGTAGAGGGGTATTTTGCTGAAGCACTAAAGCAAGGACGGGATAATGGCGCTGGAGCATTGCTGGAATAAATGTGTTAGTCTTAAGGGAGATTATGTTGAAAAAAAATAATTTTGAAATTATAAACTCGTTTTTTTATTGTTAGGCCGAGAATCTTTCAGACAACTCTCGTATGTTGTCAGAAGCCACTTTGTAAGTTTTGGATTGCTGAACTTGTGAAGATTTGTGGCATCTGTGATTTAATTTTGTGAATAGTATTAATTTTCCTTAGATATCTGGTTGCAATATATAATCAATTTCCTGATATGTACCCTCAAGGAATGTTCAGATTTCCATGACAGCACTACATGATTAAGTTTACATTATATTTACAAACTGGTCACTTACTAACTCAACTCCTTTATCCGCTTTTTTCTCCTCTCGACGATCACCACTCATTAAGGTTAATCTTTCATAGTCATTCTTCCTTTTACTTGCCACATAAGGAAAGGAGTCTTTGGAATTTCCTTTCACTGCTTGGCTATATTCTTCTCATAATCTGATTTTGCTTTCCTTGACATGATGGTCATCTTTCTCTTTATATACGGGCCATAGCATTTTTTTGTTCTGCAGCTGGTGCCAAATGATATTACTCATCCATCTAACTCCTACCAGATTAACCCTTCTCATCCTAGGTATACAATTTAATACTGCTTCCTGTGTATGACCCTTAACTATATCGCATGCACTACTAACATCCTTATTCTGCAGTGTTTTATGCCATAGCACCGATTTAAGTTTCTCCCTAAGCATGTCATAATCACCTGCCTTTTAGTTCCACATGTATCCCTTCCTGACAAAATATTCCTCATGTTGTACAATCTCCCAAGTCAAGACCGCATAGCCACTTTCACTTTCACCAATTAGTGGCAAATTTTTCATGTTGGTCATGAATAGCTCTTCTGATTCTATGACCAGTTCCACTATCCTCCCACTCCTAGTTCTCTCTATCACTCTTGGTTTTTTTTTTTGAAAACTGTAGAACTCTGATAAGGGAGTTAATCTTTCTCCACATTATTGCTTTGTGGAGAAAGACTTTGTGTCTTCATCATAACACTAATTACGGGTATAGACCATATTGGTCTGTTCCGGTCTCATTATCCACCCAGTATCCTTTTTTGAGGTCTACCCTGCCTTCTCTTTCCAATTGGCTTATATTTTCTGCTTGTTTTCTTCTAGCTGGTTTGTCTGTTTAGTGGGATTGAAAATTTGATTTTCTGGGTGGGAAATCTTCCACCTCTATATGAGACGGGCTTGCTAAACTTCAACTGAAAAGTCTTGCTGAAGGTTCGCCTTCCAAATGAGATTCGAAAACATGGCTCTTTCCTAGCAGTGGGCATCGTCTATACCGACGCAGCTACTAATGCGTTACCACCGTTACTATTACCAATAATAATAGATTTATATTACATATTTTTATGTTTTCATTTATCGCTTTTATGTTTAGCGAGGTGGCGTACTACGTAGCATGGAGTGTAACGTGGTGTGAAAGTAGTGTGGAATGGAGTATTAAGTTGATTTACAGTATTAATGGAAGATGGGAACAGGCTACATAGAGGCAGATAGCAGTCAGAAGTATTATAGCAAGGAAATGGTAACTGAACTTAAAACCACGAAATCTGAGAAACAAATGAATTATTGTGGGAAACTTATTTTAGCCCCAATGGTTAGAGTAGGCACTTTACCTCTGCGATTACTTTCGTTGGATTATGGTGCTGACATCGTATATACGGAGGCAGGTATAAAGTTTACAATTAAATAAAATCGGTAAACAGAAAGATTAAATTTATATAAATTTATTTTATTGAGGTTCTAACGACTTCCATTGATAGAACACATATGTTGCCCATCGGGTTCCCGGAACCCATCCTGGTCGGCTCTCCAACATTTCTCTTGGTTTTTCTTCTATGTATATTCTATGTATATTTGTCATAATAAATTTAGTTTAATCCTTTATCCAAGTGTGAGTAAACAAAGTTTGCGCCTGAAAGTATCTTCAGGACTGGGTTAAGGTGGTACATCACCAGGGCAACTCGTTGCAAAGGTGGAGCAAACTACCAACAAATCCTGTCTCAGTATCTCCTATAATGCAAAACACATCTCCTTGCAGATATGTCTAATGTTATGCATTAAGGGAAGGGCCACTACCCAGACTAGTTTCGACCTTTATTGAGGTCTCTTCAGTGGGAGCTAGGCCTAAGTTGAGATACCAGGCAGAAGCATTAGCAGGTCATCTCTACCTATAGGAATTGCCAAACGGCTTCTATGTATTTTTAATGCATAACATTAGACATATCTGCAAGGAGATGTGTTTTGCATTATAGGAGATACTGAGACAGGAGTTGTTGGTAGCTTCCTCCACCTTTGCAACGAGTTGCCTGGTGTTGTACCACCTTACCCCAGTCCTGAAGATACTTTCAGGTGCAAACTTTGTTTGCTCTCACTTGGATAAAGGATTAAACTAAATTTATTATATTCTAACCAAGTGAAAAATAAAATTTCAACATTTAAAATGTCAGGTTATTTCACTAAGAACTAGAGATCCAACGTGAGATGAAAATGTAGGCCTGAGAGATATTTTTATTAGTTTCTTTACAGTTTTCTTTTCTTTTTTTTTTTTCTTTTTTTTATTGGTTAATAACTTAACTTGTTTGGTACTCTTTCTCATAAATAGAGGTGTTATTATCACAATTTGTTATGGCATTTTCCATGTTATTGAATAAGCATTTATACTGAACGTTCTTAATATGGCCTGAATATTAATAAAAGGATTAAACTAATAAATTTAGTTTAATCCTTTATCCAAGTGTGAGCAAACAAAGTTTGTGCCTGAAAGTATCTTCAGGACTGGGGTAAGGTAGTACAACATAGTATGTTGTCAGGAGTCACTTATAAGTTTGGATTGCTGAACTCTTCTCTGGCTACTTTTCATCCTACTTGTGGAGATTTGTGGCATCTGTGATTTAATTTTGTGTATAGCAGTAATTGTTCTTAGATATCTGGTTGCAGTATATCATCAGCATCAATTTCCTGAAATGTACCCTCAAGGGATGTTCAGGTTTCTATGACAGCACTACGTGATTAAGTTTACATTATTTTTAATTGCTATCAACAATTTGCCTCCAAATTACTCTTAGTAGCAAAGGTAACTGTATTTTTTAAGGAAATTGCAATGTAGACTAATATATTAACTAAAATAAATTGAATTGATGCTTCCAGTAGTTCAGCAAAATCAAATTGCTGTCATTAGGGAACAATCTAATAAGACAGACATTATAACTAAGTAACAAAGATGAAGCATTTCAACTGATAATATTCCTGAAGTTCTAAATAATGTCTAAATTTGGCATCCTTGGCTGGTTGAAGTATGGAGGATGAGAACTTCCCAAATTTGTTGAGGTTTGGGTAGTTTTTCAAGGCAGAAGCAAATTCAAGGAAAAGTCTTTCGTGTTTATATTTTCTCCGATGGCCAGCATACATATTATATGGCGGGTGTCCAAAGCATGGTTAGCAAATCGCTCTAGTGATTGAAATGAATATAATCCTTATGTACACCAACTGCAGTCCATATAAATTTTTTTTTTTTTTTTTTTTTTTTTTTTTTTTTTTTTTCAGATGTGCCTTGGATATATAGAATTGTGATAGATTTGGTGTAGTCTGTGTTCTGGAGAGGGATAGAGGGTGTGTGTGGGTTTGAGGTTTTAATATTTTTTGGGTGTGGTAGGAATTGTAGTCATTGGCTAAGAAGGTTTCGTGAAGATGATCAAGTTCAGTGGAAAAGCATTGCAAGCCAGCAAAGGTTGGTCGATTGGTAGAGCCTCTGCTACTAATGGCTCACGCAAAAAGTTGAACAAGTTTGAACGTGGTTTGTAGTTGGAAGGGGATAAATCGTTTGTTGCTGTTGGCACACTCTCCCTCGATGAGTCTTTGGACTCCCTGGAGGTGTCACATAATAATAATAATAATAATAACAACAGTGTCCTCTGTACTGTGTGTCTGGAGTTGTGGTAAAGGTGTTAGTGTCTAGTGAAGGCCAGGATTCAGAATCGGGTTGATGACAACAACACTCTCCCTCGATGAGTCTTTGGACTCTCTGGAGGTATCACATAATAATAATAACAACAGTGTCCCCTGTACTGTGTGTCTGTAGTTGTGGTAAATGTGTTAGTGTCTAGTGAAGGCCAGGATTCAGAATCGGGTTGATGACAACAACAATCTCTTTGATGGACAGCATGAGTTTGCTAAAGGAATATTGTGTTTTAGCAATCTACTTGCTATAACAAGGTGACAGGTGCATTGGACAAATGGGATGCATGCAAGGCGGGTATATTTAGATTTTGCTGAAGCGTTTGACAGATTGTATGATAAGCTAGTAATTAAACTGGAAGAGATAGGGTTTGATAGTAGATTAGTGCACTGGATTGGAGATTATCTGTCTAGTAGATGTTTATGGAGTAGGGAAGTCACCAGTGGTGTGTCCCCCAAGGGGCTGTTTTGGGTCCATTTAATTTGTATTTAAATGATATTGGGAAGGTCTTGAATGGTGATATACAACTGTTTGCAGATGATGTGGAGTTGGGAAGAACTACGAGGAGTATAATGAATGTTGTATCCTTTTAAGGCTACATCAAGGGGTACATTGTATTTTCAGTGGCCTGTCATGGCCAAGTAACTTGACTTCTTAGAAATCTGAGTACTACTTTTGATATGGTAGTCAATCCTCTTTGCAAATATCTGTAAATGCATGTGTTTTTCTGGCTATCTTCCGTGCATTGCAGAGGCCTCCCAAAAACCAGAGTTTTTGGGAGGACTCTGTCATTATGAGACTGGCTTACTCACCTTCAATTATAAAGCGAGTATAAATTTTTCTTGATATGTGATCTAGATTTGTGTATATTTTCTTTTATATTTTGATTTTTTTTGTAGATGTTTTCTTTATGTAATGAAAGTGTGATGAGTATGCAGACTTTTCAACCAAAAAACATGTGTAATGTAAAATAACTGACATTGGGTTTTATTAGGCCATAATAGTACAGATGATTATTTTTTGTTCTTCCTAACCCCAAAGCCACTAGCATATGTGGTGAAACTAGTCTATATAAACGTCTGTATTATTACAGCCTATTAAAACCCATTGTCAGTTATTTTACATCATACAATGAAAGGGTGTGTGTTTGAATAGAAATTGTCATGTTTCCATGGCAACAGTAGGTATTACATTCCTTACATTTACCTTTTTAGCAAGGTATCAATATGCCTATTGATATATCAGTAACAATTGATTTAAAAAAAAAAAAAAATAAGTTCAGAGAAACTTGTTACCCTTCACATTTTCGAAGCATTTCATCAGATCTGGCATAATTATTCATTTGGCAAACTACCATCTCGTGATATACCTACCACCTTTGTAATTTGGTGTCCAATTTTTTATTACAGTTGTTCAGTATGTATCACAGTAGATGCTTCCACTTTTCCACATATGGCCTAATAAAGCCCAAGGGTTTCTTAAATGACCTTCTTTCACTGACCTCAAATCTAGTCCATAGTTTTGAATGACAGCATATTCCATTTGTCTTCCTCATTTGTCAAACCTTGGAGTGCTCAAGCATTCCAACTTCAAGATCTTTCTAATTAATGCCTTAAAAAGTGAAGTGAGTAAGGTCCTATCTTCTTTCTTCTTGCAAGAAAGATCTTCACTTCATCTTTCCTTACTTCTGATAATACAGTGGACGCCCACATGACAATCTAACCTAATCCATCCAAACACTTTGGATGGATTAAAATTTCAAATAATCAATTCCTCTAAAGCCATTTTTTTCTTTCTACAGTGAACATCTAAGAACATTATGCTCAATGAATTAGATATTTTTTTTTAAAATTTACTTATATAATTATTATTTAAATTCTCATTGGAAGTTGTCATATTGTACATCGTTTAATGCCTCATCTTATTACTACTGTGCAATGTAGCGAAATGATTTTTAATCATTTAATGTACTGTATTATTAATTTTTCAATACATATATTTACAATGGGGGACTGAAAAGTTCTGGTAAATACCTAGAACAAAAATGATATTAAAGCAACTGATATAACCACAAGAAAGAACAGGCATATTGATACCTGTAATTTCAACCTTTAACCCTCATGTTTCATCAAATTGTAATTATTATTATTATTACATGATACCTTCAGGGAGTCCAAAGACTCATCGAGGGAGGGCACCTACTCTACAACTCTCCGTCTCTCTACCACTCATCCCACCACCACCACTAGTATTTTCACAGACAATCACACACATTAATGCCACAGTGGGATTCGAAAAGATACTTTTCAATTAGACCATTGCTCAATGATGCTGAATTTGTTCATATGATGGTTTTATTGACGTGACCACTCCCATGAATCAACCGATGCACAATATTCATGAACTGTTTTTTATGACGTTATTGCTCACTGCATCTTTCTGTGTTTTGGTGTTTTGTTGTGAATTATGAACTGTTTATAACTATTATTCTTTGTTATTATTGTTAATGATGGCATATAAAATTCGAAGTAAGGCTGTTGCTTCCACTGAAAAGATGTATAAACCTGTTACATTACATACTAAAATATTAAATTTAGTGACATGGTGTATTGAACTGAAATAGGCTGCAAGCTAAACTTACCTCTCATACCTATTGTAACAATTGTTTAAAACAAAGATCAAGTGAAAAGTACCACACATTAATATTATAGTTATCTGTAAATACGACAAGTTAATTGCTGAAATGAAAATCTTTTAATGGTATAGACTAATGACCTAACTGTTCAGCCTGTTTCCTAAGCCAAGCTATTTAGAATAACTTTTAAATTTGTGAAAGTTTTTTGCATTTATTCAAATTTTTTTGTTTGTGTAACTGACATAAATTAGTGCTTTATTCATGTAAATTATGCAAATATATGACTGCTTAAAAATATTATTAAACCATTATATTGCATTCATATACAAGTGAACAAGCAAACAAAAAAAAAAGTAGTGATTCACTATGTGATTGTGGTCTGGAACCTAATGTGTCATATGACTGGGGTTTGCCTGTATATGTAGTTTTACCCACTATAATACAGTTTGGTCAGCTACATCTGTCCTCATTCATTTAGCATCTCAATAGATGTACACCTAGTAACATGACTCATCATGAGAAGGTGAACATTGCGTCAGAAGTCCCAGCTGATTCTCTGCATTCTTTATTAGCTGTCTGTCGGTCTTGTCCCAAGTTGTTATTATTGTTGTTATTATTATTATTGTTCCGGGCAACTCCATGGAGTCGACAGACTCATCGAGGGAGGCCCTAACATCATGTCAAGAACAACTATTCAACATTCACACAGTATCTATCATACCTTGCCTTGAACTCATTCACGGTCGTAGCACCCACAACAGACTCTGGAAGCTTATTCCACTCATTCACTACTCTCCAAGTAAAAAACCTAGCTCTAACACCCTTGTCAACCACACTCTTGCCCAGCTTCCATTCATGGCCCCTAGTCCTCCCACCACCAGTCATATTTTCAAAAATATCTTCTGGATCAATCTTATAGAAACCCTTCAGTAATTTGAGTCTCAATCATATCACCCCTCCTTCGCCTATCGACCAATTTCTGCAACCCACAAATCTTCAACTTATTCTCATAAGGTTCATTCCACAGACCTGCTGTCATCTTGGTTACTCGTCTCTGGATCCTCTCCACTTCCTCCCCATCACGAAGAAACCATGGTGCCCATAACTGGACACAGTTGTCCAGATGGGGTCTTATCAAGGCTCGATACAGAGGAACAACTTGTTTGTCTCTGCATGTTAAAGTATTTTTCAGAAGCCAAGTGATTTGGTGAGCTGTTTTAGCCACTTTTGCAATGTGCCCCCTAAACTTCAATTCCCTATCCACCAACACTCCCAAATCCCTGGCCTTATCAATCTCCTGGAGTACGGTGCCACCAATGCGATATACTGCTGCTATTCTTTTTCACCCCAAAGTGCATAACCTTACACTTTGGCACATTAAATTGACATCCATTTTTCCTAGCCCAGTCCCCCAAACTATCCAAATCATCTGTAAAATTTTGACATCTGTGCACTCATAAATGCACTCATAATCACTCTACCCAACTTTGCATCATCAGCAAACAAGTGAACACTTCCTCTCAAATCCTTTCCTATATCATTGATGAACAAATTGAAAAGCAGTGGTCCAAGAACAGAGCCCTGTGGCACTCCACTAGTCACAAGCCGTCTTTTAGACTCCACTCCTGAATAAACCACTCTCTGGTATTTCTCCTTCAACCACCCTCCTATCCATCTCACCAACCCTATATCTATCCCCATCTGCTCCAGTTTACTGGTTAGGGTTCTCTGTGGTATCCTATCAAAAGCTTTGGCAAGGTCCAGTAGTATTACTGTAAGCCCATTACCCCTATCCAGTTCAGCCGTCACTGTGTTATAAAACATGAGCAAGTTACTGAAGCATGATCTACCCTTCACAAAACCATGTTGTCCCCCATATAATATCCCATTTTCATCTATCCAAGCCTGTATTCTTTTCTTGACTAATTTCTCCAAGACCTTAACGATTCCTGATATGCTAATCAGTCGGTAATTTACAACAGCAGTCTTGGAACTACCTTTATGCAGTGGAACTATTTTCCCCTTTCCACCCCCTCGGGACTAACCCAGACCTTATCTTGCTTTCACTCTTAAATTGCTATTTTTAAAATTTTATCTTATTCTCTTTTACTTAAAATATGATAGTTGTCCATTCATACAGCTCTTTCATTTATGGATGGGAATGCATTGTGCATATACTCGCAGGCATTTAAAAGTACTGTCTGAATAGATATCAATAGTTGTATCTATGTGATTAACTCATGCATAGTCAGTCAGCCTTTTGAGCACATTACTTTCTTTTACAGATCCCGCTATTCTTTCATAATTTTTACAAACTGTGCCAAGCAAAAATGAAAG